>NC_136057.1:428656923-429256923 GCF_964261635.1 Lissotriton helveticus
ACCAGATAAATGGGTTTCCGGAAAGAAAAGCATTGTATTCCTTGGATTTTTTCCATTAATAGATGCATTGGCATTATGGGGATAAAATCTAGCGAACAGGACAGAGTTGTTTCATGTAGATAACAAAACTGTTGTGGATTTAGTAAATGGTCAAAGGGCCAAAGACAAACAACTATTGAAGCTTTTACAAAGATTCATGTTGGGCTGCTTAATGTTTAACATAGTAGTTAAGGTAAAACACATACCTGGAGTTCACAACAACATTGCAGATGCGCTATCTCATTTGCAGTGGCAATGATTCTGTGGTTTGGCGCCCGGAGCGAATCTGTAGAAGACACAGGTGCCCAACGAGGTATGGGATTTAGCAAACTGAAAGCTCAGCAACTTATTGAAAACTCTGGCAAAAAGCACCAAATTTGCCTACAGGAGAGCATGGTTAGAGTTCCTAGTTACAGGTGCCTCTTATAGAGCTAATAACATTGAAGGGAGAAAGAAACGTAGGGATGATATAATTAAATTGATTATGCAAAACTTAGAAAAGAATATTTCTTCAACAGCAGGAGCAGGGAAATTAGCAGGCGTGTCCTTTTACGGTAAGTTCTTTTGGGGATACGAACCATCAGCGGGGAAAATGGGCAGGAGAATACTTCAAGGTTGGGCAAAAAATAAAAGAGAGATGAAGTTAAGTGAAAGCCAATCTCTCTGAAACTTTTATATAACATAACAAAGGGTTTGAGGTTGATCTGTTTCTCTTATTTTGAATATCGGTTGTGGAAGTTATGTATGATCTGGCTTTTTTTTAGCGCTTTCTCAATATCCAAATTATTAGGAAAAGCAAAAAAAGAAGACCTCAAAGTTAGAAATGTTTCTTTTGTTAAAATTCTATAGGTATGTTTCTCATAAGTTCAACAACGGATCAAGTTGGTAAGGGATCCAAAATATTTTTGCAAAGAATAAAAGGACCATTATGTCCTATTAAAGCTTGGTTGGAATTTCTAGAGGAGGGAGGCACTGCTTTTCAATTTGTATTAAGGCATCAAGCTGGTTCCCCTCTCAAGGCTCATCAGATGCTGTCAATTCTGAGAAAGACTTTAGGTGAAAACCCGTTCAACTTTGGTACACATTTATTCAGAATTGGTGCGGCTTCAGAAGCCGCTAGGTGGGGGGTTTCACTCAGCGATATAAAGAAGCTGGGGCGTTGGTCCTCAGACTGTTGCCTAAGGTACATTAGAGATTTAGATACTGAAGTTCTAAATGTTATTTCTTTTCAGATTTGGTGCCTGGTTTCACATTGTTGCAAAAGCACGTATGGATAGTTGGACATTCATTCGTTAAGTGGGCTGCAAAGCAAGCAGAGAAGAGACACTTTGGATAAAATGTGGGTTTGCGTTCAGATGAAGTGTATGTTGTTTGGTTGGGGAAAAGTGGCATGAAATGGGGTCAATTAATTCCGTTGATGAGTGAAATGTTTTTTAATAATAAACCTGAAATTACATTGATTTACCTGGGGCAAATGATTTGGTGCAACTATTGGGGTTGGTGTTGCTCATAGAAATGAAAGCTGATCTGGAATTGTTAGCAAAAATATGGGCAAACTCAAAAATTATCTTGACAGCGCTGATGCCACGCAGAGTCTGGAGGGGGGTGGAGAGATTTACTGCAGTAGAAAGGGCAAGGAGAAAAGTGAACAGGGAATTACACTGCTTTTGTTCAATTAATGGCTTTTCTTGGTTAGCCCATAGTGATATTACAAAGGAGGACTATCATGATGGGGTGCATCTTACCATGTGGGATCTATATGAAGAAGGCTCAGTGATTCCATATGAAGTATTGCAAGTATGAACTGGCTCGGAGAGATTACTTATTACACCTAGCGCTCGTAACGGCCATCCAGGCACACTGGAGAATGGGACTCAGGGAACCGCCCACCTCCATGGTTTGTCAGTATGTAGTCCTAGCTGCTGGCACTGTGAAGGCAGTTACTTGTTTGTATTACCGAATGACAACTGAACGACTGACCCCACTAGTAACGCTCCGGCGGTGATGGGAAGTAGGGGATAAAATTCCTGAGACGGCATGGGTGGGACTGGTGGAACGTGCATGGAAAAGCACTTTGAATGCACGATTCCAGCTGGTACATTTCTTTATTCTTCATCAAGCATAACTTACACCTGACAAAAATTAATAAATATTTTATTGTGACATCTGCAATGTGTTGCAGTACGGTAGGAGCGGATTACTGTCACATGCTGTGGAATTGCTCGCAACTTGGCACGTTCTGTGAAGAGGGGGTTGCTCTCTTGCATGCTGGTACGGACAGGGACAGAGAACCCACCTTAGGCCTCTGTTTGCTGCACCGGTACCCCCATGCCTCTGGGAATAAGATAACAAGTACATTTATAGACTTGATTTGATTGATTTTGATTTGATTTATAGATTTATAGAGTGCACGAATGCCCAGGGGCATCTTGGCGCTGAGTTAAGTGCATTAGGTCCGGAGCTGCCCGGGATGGACATTAAGCTATGCTGAAACGAGCCAAGTATTTCCGGCCTTTCTGAATACTAGCAGCCAGGGACTATTTTTGTATTGAGAGTGGTAGTTGGATCCAAGTCTTAGCTGTTTGCAATAAAAAGCTTCTCCCCCATCTCAGTTGCTTGAATCTAGGAGTCTCAATCAGCATAGCATCGCTTGATCTAAGTTTCCTTGGAGGTGCATACTGTTTTAAGTTGGTTTTCAGAAATTGAGAGCCTACCCCCCGAAAAGCCTTATTTGCTAGGCAAGCTGTCTTGAACCGTATGCTTTTCAGCACTGGTAGCCAGTGTAGGCTTTTTAATCTGTGGGCCACTGGCTCGGACTTGGGGATATCCAGACCCAACCTAGCTGCAGCGTTTTGTAGGTGCTGAAGTTTTGACAGGAGTTGAGTTTGTAACCCAGCATACAGAGCATTCCCGTAGTCCAGCCTAGACAAAGCCAGTGCGGTTACCAGTGTTTTACAGCTTTCTACGGGTACGAACGGCAGGAGTCTTTTTATCAGCTTCAAGATATAACAAACAGAGGAAGATAGTTTGTTAATCTGTGCTTGGAACCTTAGTTTGGTGTCAAATACAAAGCCCAAGTTCCTGACTTTGTCCACCGGGGTCGGGCGTTTGCCCAAACTATCAGGCCACTATTTATGTGACCAGATGTTGGGCTCCGTCCTGATTATCAAAACCTCGTTTCATCACCGTTTAGTTTTAGACAGTTTAGTTGCATCCACTGGTTGACTTGTTCAATGCAGTTACTAAACCTGTCCGCTGTTTCCTCTACGTTGTTAGAGATTGACACCATTATTTGTGTGTCATCTGTGTATGAAACGGGGAGAAACCCACAGTTTCTGATGATGGGCGCTAATGGGGCAACATATAAATTAAAGAGGGTGGGGCTCAGGGAGGAACCCTGTGGCACCCCGAGGGAGACTTAAACGCTCCATATGTGTGATCTCCTGATTTGACTGTAAAGGTTCTCTCCCCTAAAAACTATAAAAGTAAAGCAAGTGCTGAGTCATGCATTCCCTCCTTTGCTAGACGCGTCACGAGTATATCATGACTAATGGTGTCGAAGGCTGCCGATAGATCTAAAAGAATCAAGGGAGCCTTCCCACCTGCATCCAGTACACTCCTGTGTTCCTCCCTGAACCCATACTGGGGGATCACTGACATAATATCAAATACAAAAATATCGAATTACCAAAATATCAACGAAAAAATATAGAATGTAAAAATATCTATTTCCTATCTACACCCAGGTAAGTACAAAAATATCGAAGTGAAAATATTGTTGTAAAAAATATAGTTAGTCAAAATATCGTTTTTTTTTTAATATCTTAAAAGTAATTTAAAATTAATGAAATAATAAATATAATTAACTAAAACAGACTTAAACATACTTAAATAACCTTAGAATTATTAAATAATTAATTTAACTTATACAAAAAAAAAATTGTATTTTTTAATACATATACAATATTTTTACCGTAGGATATCGGTAGGGTAAAATGTACTATTACCACTCCAGTGAGTGCAACAGTAGGGAAAACGTTGGATAGCGTAGGTGTTAAAATTACTATTCCCACTCCAATCAGTGCAACAGTAGGGAAAGCGTGGATAGCGTAGGGGTAAAAACTAATATTCCCACTTCAGTGAGTGCAACAGTAGGGAGAGCGTTGGAGAGCGGGAGTGTAAAAATTACTATTCCCACTCCAGTGAGTGGAACAGTAGGGAAAGCGTTGGATAGCGTAGGGGTAAAAATTACTATTCCCACTCCAGTGAGTGCAACAGTAGGGAAAGCGTTGGATAGTGGGAGGGTAAAAATTACTATTCCCACTCCAGTGAGTGCAACAGAAGGGAACACGTTGGATAGCGGGAGGGTAAAAATTACTATTCCCACTCCAGAGAGTGCCACAGTAAGGAACGCATCGTATAGTAGGAGGGTAAAAATTACTATTCCCACTCCAGAGAGTGCAACAGTAGGGAAAGCGTTGGATAGCATAGGGGTAAAAATTATTATTCCCACTACAGAGAGTGCAACAGTAGGGAAAGCGTTGGATAGCGTAGGGGTAAAAATTACTATTCCCACTCTAGTGAGTTTAACAGTAGGGAAAGTATATTAATAAAAATAAATTAAATATCAATACCAATAAAAAATTAATTACAATTAATTAACAATGTAATACTATGTAATAATTAACCAATTATAAATACAAATAAATAGTAATTATTAAAAGTAATTATCTATTCATAATGAATTAACAACGAATTAATTTTCAATAACAAAAACTAATTAATAATAAAAATTAATACCAATTAATAATTAATTAACAGTAAATTAATTATCAATACACAAAAAGTATTTTTAATATGTAACTAATTACAATTAAATTACTTCCCACCCTATTCCCCTATAAACCCACAATCCGCTACAGAAAATAAATTAATACAATTATCGTAATTATCAATTAATGAACTAATACAAATAAATTACCAATTAATAATAATGAATTACCAATTAACAATTAATTAACAATAAATTAAAAATGAATACCAATAAATAAATAAAAATATTTAATTAATTACAATTAACTTACTTCCCACCCTATTCACCTATAAACCCACAACCCGCTACAGAACTAAAACACAAAATTAAATTAAAAATAATTAGTAATTTCTAAAAAATTAATATTTAATTTATTATAGTTAAACTACTTCCCACCCTATTCCCCTATAAACCCACTACCCGCTACAGAATTAAATTACGCAAAAATTAAATAACGTAAAATTCATTACTTAAAATAAATTACAAAAATAATATACACTTTTCACACATATTCTAACATACAAAACACTTGAAAAAAGTTGATATTATTAAAAATTTGATATATTTTAATACCTATATTATATAATTAGATATTTTGACTTTCTATATTTTAAAAAATCGATATTATATTACATACCTTCAATTCGATATTTTTCACCACTATATTATGTCCATTTGATATTTTGTTCCTTGAATTTTTCATACAACGTACCGGAACAGCAATGGGTTTTCCCGGAGCCCCATCGTACGCCAACACCTATATGGCTTATTTCGAGGAACAATATATACTTTCTAATGAGATGTGGAAACAACATGCAGCAGTTTTCTTGAGGTATATAGATGACATTCTGGTTATTTGGACAGGTACCAGAGACGAATTGGAAGAGAGTATTTGCAAACTGAACGATTGTAACCCCCGTATTCAATTCACACACAACATTGAAAAAGAGAAGATCCATTTTTTGGATATTGAATTGAGTAAAACACCCACAGGCTTATCGACGTCTGTATACAGGAAGCCAACTGACGTGAATAATGCACTGCTTTTCTCGAGTGCTCACCCATATAGCCTGAAAAAACATCTTCCGATTTCGCAGATGATGCGAATCAAGAGAATAACATCAGATGATTCACGGACTCAGGAAGAAATCACAAAACAGATACAACAATATAAAGAGCGGGGTTACCCAGAAAAAATACTTAGTCAAGCTGCACAGGTCACCTCAACGAAAACACGCGATGAACTTTTAATGCCTAAAGAAAAAATTCCTATGCAACGTGAGGTATTTGTTCTCAAGAATTCTACACAAGCAACACAAATCAAAACTGTAATCAGGAACCGGTGGGAACTGATTGAAAATGAACCTGACTTTAAAACAGTTTTCCATGGCAGCCCCCTTTTTGCACACACTAGAACTAAGAATTTAAGGGAACTCTTGAAACCTCCAAAAAAAACCACCCGACAAAGAGAGAGGGGCATGATGAAATGTTATAACTGCGGACAATGTGGTAACGTCATCACAGGAGATCAATTTCCCCACCCGCATACAGGGGTGAGCATCAAGTTAAGACACAATGCAGACTGCAACACAGAAGGAGTTGTATACGCGATTAAGTGTCCCTGCGGATTAGTGTACGTAGGACGCACAAGTCGTAAAGTAAAGACCCGTATGGTTGAGCATAAAAGCAGAATCAGGAATCGCACCACAACTTCCCCACTGGCCAGACATTGGGTAGAAGCAAGTCACACAATTCCTCAATTAAGGTACACAGTTCTAGAACGCATAGAGCGCTCCCCAGGATTGGATTTGCACACACTTCTAGCCAGAAGGGAAACACATTGGATAAAATTTTTGGGAACAATTCATCCGAATGGTTTAAATGACCATTATGAACTAGTGTGTTTTCTTTAAACAACTAAATAGTACGTACGTTAGATTGTAAGAAGGAACACTGAGTCTTCAAATTTAAATTTATCTTATGTTCCCTCACTTTTTCTACTTTTCTCTAATTTCCATCTTTGGTTGCACATGAAATGGAAGAGCCTGTAACAGTGAGGCGTCTCACTACTTATGAAATTTGAGCTTTTACGCTCCACATTTCACAATAATTCCATATATACGTTTTTTTACACAGTGGTTTCCCTCATATTCACCTTTTGCGCACAGTGCGACTTTTCGGAAATTAGGTGAGAGTTTTCACTCTTCATACCACAGCGGTTTAATTAATTTAAGAATGAGGAAATAACTTATCAATAAGAATTGTGGTTCAACAATAGCGCAGTAACCGTCTACAGTATGTAGTAGCCAGTAAGTTATGGTTCGCCATTTCAAATGAGGAGTATCCCAGTCGGGTGGAGGTAGTCCCTCCTTTGTGTTTGTTTAGGTAATAAACAACAGGCGAGTTCCGCACCATGTGACATGCAGGGCGGACTCGCGAAGAGAAACCACTCAGGACGCCGACGTTGGAGGCGCCAGGTTAGAGCGAGAATGGCGAAATGAGATTTTTAGCAGGCGAGGCAGCCGCGTAGCACCTCACTCACCAACAGTTTCTCTTTAAATAGAACGCAGCAGGGCGACTTTCCTTGAACGTCGAGTGGACCCGCATCTACAAGTGGCGGTAAGACTCGTTACACAGTTCGAATGTAACTAGGGTGCATAGGAGTTCGTAAGGAAGAGGTTTTTGATTGGTATTTGTTTACCGTTCAGGTGTTGGATCAAAGAGGGAGTGTTCTGTTGGAGTCGCAATATGAGCATAGCAGTTGTTCATAAGTCCGTACGTAATTTTTGAATTGCTAGTACATTTGTTTGGAGTGAGGGTCCACTGTTGAGCACAATAATTTACTAGGTTCGATTGACACTAACACGTTGTTTTAGGATGGTATGACAGGGAGCTTTCTTCTTTTTTCTTCTATTTTCTGTTTACCCTAGAGAATGCACATATTTCTTCTTTTTTTAATTCTCAGTGTAAAGGGCTGGCTTTCACTGTTTTCCTATTTCCAGGATTGCACTTAAACAGCACGGGTGCATTATGGTGGTGTGGACTATATGTTGTTTTCCCTCAGTGTTCACTTCAGTAAGCTTTTTTGCGACATGATATTTTGTACATATGTAATTATTTATTACAATTCGGTATGTTGTTGTATTCTAGATCCTGTTGAATCAGCAATCTGAGAGAATTAAGGCACTTATGGACCTTTGAAAGCCGATTTTTGAATTCTGTTTGGACACGTTTGATCCCCTGAAGAAGGGAGCTAGATGCACCCGAAATGCATTGGGTTTTTGTTTGTGAATTTGAATTGCACTAATTGATGAATCGCTATTACTACTTTATCTGTATTGAAAATATGATGTGATAATATTTTCAAACGCTACATGTTTTGAATATGAAAAGTTTGAAATAACATGAATGTACATAATTATTTTTGAAATATACTGTTTATGAGTAAAAATATTACATTATTTTTTGAAAAAATAAATGTTAACTTGAGCATTTGAATACATGTGTTAAAATTTCGTTGAAACTGCAAAGGCGTTCTGCCCATTAGCTGTGCAACTAGCAGCCCCGGGTTACCCAGGGCTCATACTTACATTTGATATTTTGTCCATTCTATCTTTTGACTTCGATATTATTTATGTCTATTCTATATTTTGAATTCGATATTATGTCTAGTTACCCAAACTGGGATTGGTCTAATGCAGTAGTTCCCAAACCTTCGACTCCTGAGGACCCCCACTGAATCACTACTGTAAGCAAGGGACTCCCAAGCAATTGGTACAATTTAAGGGGCCGATTATGATGGCGGACGGATGCATGACCGCTGTTCTGGAGGCGGCGGAAAATGCACCTCAACGTCCGCCAGCAGCGGGCCTTCTGTCCGCCATATTAGGAAGGGGAACTGGGCTCATTTACCGTCCGCCGCGTAAAAACGTGAACTGCCGCAGGAACACACCAGACACCATGGCGGACGGAGCCAATCCAGGCTCCCCGCCGTGCGGTATGACGTCCCGACCGTCCGCAATATTACGTAGTCGCAAACAAACCAGGACACCGTAGCAGAAACATCTCCATCTCATAGACGGCGGAAGCACCACAACGGAGAGGGAAAGCAGTGCCACGAGACCCACCACACGGACCCGACTGCCATGGACCCAGCCCTACACGCCTTCCCGACCCTGTTCGTACTTCACCACCAGCAAGTCATGCACCGCCGTGGACGCCGCCGCAGGTACGCAAGCATGCAATACACACATACCACGTCACAGCATGCATGAACACTGGTACCTGTCCACACAAGCAGCATCGGATTGGCAACGAGGGCACTAGGGCAATGTCCGAGGGGCCGGTGTCCAGTACCAGCTGAGGGCTGCCTGTTTGGGCAGCCTTGGTGGACCGAATGGGCGGTCACTGCATTTGTAAACGACTGCCAGCGGCCCAGCCTCTGTCACCCAGACAAGACAAATTCTATAGCCTGTTAGGGCTGACAACAAATACAGACCATTGGTCATGTGAAATTAGTAGACAGGGCATGTTGTAAATCACAAGAAATCCACAATGCAAGTACACAACAAGAACGGACACTGACAAAGTACACAACATGAGTAACTGACTTTATTAAACATCACAAAGATAGCACTCTGATATACCCAGGAGCCAGCCCAGTGGCCAGTACACATTGCAGAGCATGTCCTTGAGAAGCTGCACAACCAAGGGGCAAGAAGCAGCACAGTTCCAAGCAGGGCAATGAGAGAGTACAGAGCATGTCCATGAGAAGCTGCACAACCAAGGGGCAAGAAGCAGCACAGTTCAAAGCAGGGCAATGAGAGAGTGCAGAGCATGTCCATGAGAAGCTGCACAACCAAGGGGCAAGAAGCAGCACAGTTCCAAGCAGGGCAATGAGAGAGTGCAGAGCATGTCCATGAGAAGCTGCACAACCAAGGGGCAAGAAGCAGCACAGTACCCACAGAGCCAGCGGCCAGAACAGAAGCAGGTACATCTGAGGCAGCACAAGTGAGGGGCACATTGCATCATAACTCAAACAGGGCCAGTGGCCAGAACAGAAGCAGGTACATCTGAGGCAGCACAAGTGAGGGGCACATTGCATCATAACTCAAACAGGGCCAGTGGCCAGAACAGAAGCAGGTACATCTGAGGCAGCACAAGTCAGTGGCACATTGCATCATAACTCAAACGGGGGCAGTGGCCAGAACAGAAGCAGGTACATCTGAGGCAGCACAGGGAAATGTGGTGCATATACACTGCCATGGACAACAACACAGCCAGGGTGCCTACAATGGACAGTCCAGCCAGCAATGTGAAAGAGATGTGTGTGAGGGTGACTTAAAAACTCACACCATAGAATCAGGTGGACTGTGTACCATTGGAGGTGCAGACACACTGGCAGCACCTGACATAGGAGACTGAACAACAGACACAGCGCTAGCATCTGATACATGAAAGATAGCTCCATACACAGTGGCAGTACCTGATACAGGAGAGTGAACAACAGACACCATTCTAGTATCTTCTACATTAGAGTGAACCACAGATACAGTGGCAGTACCTGATACAGGAGAGCGAACAACAGACCCAGTGCTAGTATATTCTACATGAGAGTGAACCACAGATACAGTGGCAGTACCTGATACAGGAGAGCGAACAACAGTCACAGTGCTAGTATCTGACACTTGAGAGTGGACAACAGACACAGTGCCAGTATCTGACACCTGAGAGTGGACAACAGACACAGTGCCAGTATCTGACACATGAGAGTGAACTGCAGCTGAGGTAGTGACATCACTGTACTGATGACCCACTGGGCTGTATGGTCAAGGAGGCTGGGTGGTTCTGGGAGCTGGAGACAGCTGTACAGGAGAGACAGTATGAGGCTCAGTTGTTTGCGGTGTGTGTCTACGCTTTTTGAGGATCTGTGAGGTCGGTCTGGACTTGATAGGATTGGGAAGTTGTGCTGGCTCCACAGACACACTTCCCATCAAAGGTGGATCATGTGCTCGTGGTGGTCTGCTCTCTGGGGACGTGCTGGACCCTGCTGAATGCTTGCTCTGGCCCTGCCTTCTGCCCTCAAACACCTGTGTAACAGGGGACCCCACAACACTGTACTCCTTCCTCTGCTTCACAGGGGTGGTGTTGGGAGTCGAGGTATGGGGTGAATCGACCTCTGGGACATGTATCTTACAATCCCTCACCAACACCAGCTTCAGGGGGAGGCATGGCTGATGGCTGTATGTCCTCGGGGGATGTCTTGTCCTTGGGAGGTGCCTTGTCCCTGGGAGGTGCCTTGTCCTTGGGAGGTGCCTTGTCCCTGGGAGGTGGCCTTGTCCTTGGGAGGTGCCTTGTCCTTGTGAGATGCCTTATCCCTGGGAGATGCCTTTTCCCTGGGAGATGCCTTGATCTTGGGAGATGCCTTGTCCTTGGGAGGTGCCTTGTCCTTGGGTGGTGCCTTGTCCCTGGGAGGTGCCTTGTCCCTGGGAGGTGCCTTGTCCCTGGGAGGTGCCTTTTCCTTGGGAGATGCCTTGTCCCTGGGAGATGCCTTTCCCCTCGGAGATTCCTTGTCCTTGGGAGATGCCTTGTCCCTGGGAGTGGACATGGATGGGGACGCCTTAGTGCCCTGTGTCTCATCTGAGGGGCAGCTTACGTCGTGCCCTGCGCTGCCTCTAGCTTTCCCAGAGGATGATGTTTGTGGCCTGTGTTGCTTTGCCTACTGCTTGTGTTGGCTCTGTGTGCCATATCCAGAGTGTGAGGCAGGATCGGTGAGGTCACTCTCCTCTGTTACAGCCTGTGGTGAGGACGCAGGGACAGAAGCAGAACTTTGGCCATGTGACAGCTGAATGGCTGCCGTCACTTTCGAGGAAAAGTACTGGACAGTCCTGTGTATACCAGCCACATCCCCATGCATCCCCCTCCATGAAAGCTACTACCTGGCCCAACTTCCTGTCGTGGTCCAGGAATGCATTTAGCATGCTAGTCTGACCCACACACAGCTGGCGCAGCAGGTCAACTGCCTCAGCACTGAGGGCAGTTTGGCACACAGGGTCAGGTGCAGCGGTGCCTGGACCAGAGGACACTCTGCGTCTCCGACTCTGGCGAGCACGGGCAGTACTTGTTGCAGTTTGCGGGAGGGTGGGCCCTGTACGCTGTGTGCCTGTTGAGGGGGTCGATTTCCCACTCCCTGTGTGACCTCACAATGAAGACTCACCCCCGCTGTCAGATGACGAGGATGTTGGTGTCTCATTACGTGAGTCCTCATGGACACCACTGCCACCCTCAACATCTCACATCTGTCTCAGTCGTATCCTGTGTTACATCAGAGCACAATGCATTATCACCAACTGCCTCTGTTGTCTGTCTGACACTGCCCTCGTCCAATGCTGAAAGAGAGAGATGTGGGAGTCACAAACTTCATAGGCAAGTTGCAGACAGACCTGGAAGTCCAAACAACATGTCGTACCCAGCCTGTGCATCCCCAACCTCCATCACCTATCCCCATTAGCACAAATTGCCTGTACATGTGAAACATGTGCGTCAAACATCCATTGCACGTCAATGCGGACAAATATGCAGATGATGCCATGAGGCCACAGATCTGATTGCCAAGTACAGGGCCAGACACAGGAATGCACCATGTATGTCTTGCTGCTGGAAAACCATGACAACTGCACACAACACCGAGTCCACTCACAAGCAATTGAAGCACACTGCCAACATCACAGAGGCAAGTACTGGCTCTGACCTGCAACCTATGTGGGCACTCATTAAGAAAATGAGCCCATACTGTAGACTTACCCCCAGATTCCCTCTGTTCCTCCCTCAATCGTGCAGCCAGATCAGGATGTGTCACTGCTAGGATGCGTGCCATCAATGGGGTCATGGAACGGTGTGCCAACCTGCCAGCACGTGGAATCACCCCCAGTGTCATCCCCGCCACGTTCCTACTGAGCCTGGAGATGTCGTCCCACTGCTTGTGGCAGTGTGTATGTCGCCTGTTGCACACCTCCACGGCATGCGCATCGCATGCTATGGCCCTCCATATGGCCTTACGCTGGTGAAGTTTGAGCTACGGATTTGGGAGGCAAGAGGAAGACATGTCAGTGTACATTAGTCAGTCAACACAGGCACACTGTACATGTGAATCACATAAACATAGCAGGGGAACAGCAGATATGTCTGGTAGGTACATATGCCATGAGACTTAGAGAAAAGGCATGGGAGGCACACACAAACTAGATAGCTGGGATGGGGAGTGGAACAGCACATGTACCAGCATACATATATCTTATTGGTGCCCATGGGTGAATCAGATGTCATATCGTTGTAGCAAATCAGCCTGTGAGTGAACCAGACAAACCCCACAATGTCCAGGCAGGGCTGGAGCACACCCACATTGCCCTAAAATGCACACCACCGAACGGCATGGCCCTGGTGAAAAGGGATCTGTGCCATGGCCCCAACATGGAGGGACATGGACATGCAATTCCCACACCGCCCACACGGATTGTCACATGCACACAACAGACCTGAGTCAGCCCACTAATAACTAGCCTTCATTTGGCATGTGCTCTGAGACACTGCGTGCCACACCCATCTCAAAGTGCAGACTGCGAACCATGAGGAACTGGGCAGACATCACATCACCATGCACACAGCATGCCCAACTGTGTCCCACACAGCCCCCGAGCATGCCCATACAGCACATGCACAGAGTAAGTGGTGCACCCCATGCCCCCTCATTTACATCACACTACACTTACCAGCACTCCAGGGGCACCGTATTGCCTCCCATACTGGTTGAGCACCCCATCCACGAGGACATCCAGCTCCTCAGTGGTGAAGGGACGGGACCGGATCTGCACAACCCTCGACATCACGGTGTCCAGGACACTGGCACAGCAGCACCTGATTCTGTAGGGAGCAGGCAGCGGCAGGTAGTGGTGATGGGTGCAGGCAGCACTGGCTGGAGACTGGATCTGCAGCAACAGCAGTGGGTGTTGTAGGGAGCAGACAGCAGCAGGTAGAGGTGATGGGTGCAGGCAGCACTGGCTGGAGACTGGATCTGCAGCAACAGCAGTGGGTGTTGTAGGGAGCAGGCAGCAGCAGGTAGAGGTGATGGGTGCAGGCAGCAGTGGCTGGAAGCAGTGGAGATGTGGTGCTCACTCCCACACATATATAGGGCCCAGAGGTAATATCAGTGGTACAGGGCAGCTGCAATTGGTGTCCCAGGTCTGCCTTATTCAAAACTCTCCAAAGACTGGCCCCGCAGTGGCAGTGCACGCTTTCCTCGATTTTCAAACTTGCATTTAGCAACCCCGATGGCGGTTCCCGTTGGCTGTTGAATAGGGTGCATGGCGGGGACACACCGGCGCGGTCATGCGTGCGCTGCCGCTAGGGTGCATCTTTCAAATGCATCCAGTGTCCGGCACCGCGATAGAGGTTCACGCATACCGCGGGGGCGGGGCACGCTTTCCGCAACATTTGAATCAACATTGTGAAATGGCAGTTGCTATGTCCCTCCATGGAGATAGTGGTACCCACCACCGTTCCCCGGCGGTGAGTGACCGCCCATCCCCATTGAGTCAATGGGCATGGGTGGTCACTCACCGCCGTTCCCCGGTGGTGGGTACCGCTAGGTGCCTGGGGGGCCCCTAGACTCAAAGGGCATGGGCGGTCATTCACCGCAGTTCCCCGGCGGTGGGTACCGCTATGTGCCTGGCGGGCCCCTAGACTCAATGGGCATGGGCGGTCACTCACCGCCGGGGAACGGCGGTGGGTACGGCTATGCACCTGGCGGCCCCCTAGACTCAATGGGCATGGGTGGTCACTCACCGCCGTTTCCCGGCGGTGGGTACCGCTAACTGCATGGAGGGACATACCAACTGCTATTTCACAATGTAGATTCAAATGTTGCGGAAAGCGTGCCCCGCCCCCGCGGTATGCGTGAACCTCCATCGCGGTGCCGGACACTGGATGCATTTGAAAGATGCACCCTAGCGGCAGCGCACGCATGACCGCGCCGGTATGTCCCCGCCATGGCACCCTATTCAACAGCCAACGGGAACCGCCTTCGTGGAGGCTAAATGCAAGTTTGGAATTTGCGGCAGGCGTGCACTGCCAGCATTAGACCAATAACTGCCTGGTCAGGCACACATTCCGTGTTGGCAAGGGGATATGGGTGGCAGAGCAGGTACATGGTACCTGCCAACACATCATGCAGTGGCGAAGGGCGCTGTTCGAGGGTGTCCATTGGCCACCATGATCATGCAACAGGGCAGTGCAAACATTGCAAGTTACCCACCTAGACCAGTGCTGTGTGCACATGCCAGGCCAGTGCACATTAGTGACAATGTTGTGATGTGGTGGCTCACATGTGACATGGTTTGTCGGTTAACATTTACACAGTTCAGTGTTATCATGGACCTGCAGATTGTGCTCAATGCGTGTCTGTGCTTGGTCTGTGCAACGACATGTGATGATGTGATGGATGCACTTTGATTTTGTTGCTGTGTGATGTATGCTTGGTGGATTGCCCTCTCATGTGTCCATGTCCAGCCTATGCAAGTCTAGTCAGAGGTGCCTGACCTCATGTAATGTGTATTTATGTATTGGCATGGTGCAGCACCAAGATTGGGGCCTGTGGGGATGCAGTTCCACACATGAGGTGTATGTTGCACAATCAGGGCTGTCTGTGCTACATGTGGAAACGTGCCTTTGTGCGTACACATGGCCGTGATGTCATTGTGGGGATGTCAATGTGTGGCAAGTCTACAGGTGTGCCATTGTTGTGTGCCAGGGCCAACCCACATGTAGTCTGTGGTACCACCACTGATGATGTGAGTCATTGTTGTTGCTGTGTCTGTCATGATCACAAATGTGGTACAGCTGTGTTGTGTTTACAATTATTGACATGTGCTCCCATCGTAGGAGGGCTCCGAATGTGCACCATCCATACACTGTGCTGGAGGACATGGTGGCCGACGAGGTGATACACAGATTCCCCTTGGACCATCCAACATTGCAGATCCTGGTTGCCCAACTGGAGCCCCACCTGCAGCCACGCAGGGCATATCCCGGTACAATAACACCAACGGCCAAGGTGATAGAGCACTTCACTTCTTCGCTACTGGCACATTCCAGCACACGATTGGTACAGCAGGGGGGATGTCCCAACCCATGTTTAGTGTGGTACTGCGTGATGTCCTGGCAGCCATGATGCTGTTTAAGGATGAATATATCCATTTTCCACGGGCAGCTGAATTGCCAGCTGTGAAGGCTGATTTCTACGCTCTGGGTCGGATTCCACGTGTGGTGGGTGCCATTGATGGCACACATATTGGTCTGGTTCCGCCACAGGCACGTGAACACATTTATCGTAATCGGAAGCATTACCACTCCATCAATGTGCGAGTGGTGTGCCAGGCCGATCAGATCATCTTGCATGTGTGTGCCAGATTTCCAGGTTCTGCACATGACTCCAGCATCCTGCGGAGCAGCATTGTGCCCCAACTGATGTCGAATCTGCCTCCAGAACGTGCCTGGCTTGTTGTAAGGGTCAACCACTGTGTTGTATGTGTGCCCTGCTGACTCCCACCACAGTGGTAATGTTGGGTGTGCCTGTCCACCTCTCCCATAGGTGACTCTGCGTATCCAAACCGCCCATGGTTGTTGAGCCCAGTATAGAATCCCACTACCCCAGGCAAACAGCGATATAATGTGGCACATGGCAAGACACGTCGTGTGGTGGAGCGCACATTCGGGCTGCTGAAGTCAAGGTTCCGCTGCTTGGACAAGACCGGAGGGGCCCTGCCTTACTCACCCGCAAAGGTCTGCAAAATCGTGGTCGCCTGCTGCACGCTCCACAACCTGGCCCTGCGCAAGGGGATCCCCCTGATCCGGGACTCTGCAGACCAACAAGTGGCTCCGCATGCTATTCCGACCGTGTCCAGTGATGATGATAGTGGAGAGGAGGAAGATGTGGACCAGAGACGTCAGCTCATTGAGCGCTACTTCCCTTAAAGGTGGGTGTCAACGTACGGTGTAGACATGGTATGCGGGAGGGGTGGTTGGTGTTGATGTCTGGATGTCGGATGTGAGTGCTGCCTGTAGTTGGCTCCGTGCTGGATGCCAATGTGTGTGGGACATGGTAGTCAGGCACGGCTCAAGAATGGGTATGTTGTGACTGGTACAAATTGTGGAATAGGTAGATAGCACGGCCGTGAAGTGCGGTGTGGTGTGATGGCTGTGATGCAGTCTCCTGACATGTGTATGTTGTTCTCTTGTTCTCCCTAGGTCGCATCATATTCACCATGAGTACAGACAGGCATTGCTCCTTGGACGTGGTAACGTTTACATCATTGTACACCCTGTGATTAAAACATGGAGTACACACGGACATGAGTGTTTCAAGGTTGTTTATTTACAATGGTGGCAGTGTTGGGGGAGTGCATATTTAGAAGATGGGGGGTGGGAATCAGCAAGTTGAAAGTCATGATGGATGAGAACATCGTGTAGAACCCACATTGTTGTGGGAACCCAGTACAACAGATGTAAGCCATGGCCTGGCGGTGTGGGGGAGGTTAGTCAGCAGAGTGAATCACAGGCTCAGGGTATGGTGAAGTCAGCGCTGGTTCCTCGTCTGGCGGCTGGCTGGTGCTTTGCCACTGGTTTCACCTGGCTGTTTCCTTGGACGTCCCCTCTGTATTTTGGCCAGAGGGGGGGCTGCTGTGGGGGCAGCTTGCTCGGGGGACACATCCCTCTCTGTGTCCTCAGGGGATGTTTGTGGAATTAAATCCTGCAGGCCACTGGGGGGAGGGAGAGGTGGTATATGGCCTTCAGGCTGGTCCCTCCGAGCCGCTGCTTGCTGCCCCATGAAGTCCACCAGTTGTGCCATCCTGTTGTCGATGGACCTCAACAGCTGCCAGTGCTCCAGTGCGTCTTGGCGTGCCTGTGCATGATCATATACCTCTGCGACCCTATTGATGGCATCCAGGGCCTCGGCACCACGATTGCATGGGTCTTGCTGGCCACATACCCTTGCACCTGCCCTCCTGTCCGGGACCTGTTGCCTCACCTGGGTCCTAGCCCGGACACTAGTTCGGGTGTTTCATTGTCCAATGGGTCTGGGAGATTGGCACAGGGAAGACTTGTTGCAGTGGTGGTGGTGGTGGTAGTGGCAGTACAGGTCCCGACGGGAGGGGCCACTGTTGGTGTTGTGGTCAAGGTGGTGGTGACAGCAATGTCCTGGGACCATGAACGCACTGGCGACACTGGTGTACCGGCTTCATCCACAGCATCCGAGGCGTCAAGGTCATCTGCACCGGAGAGTCCATGGTCTGAGGGGGGTGCCTGGTGTTGCAGGTTGCTGACATTTCCTGCCAGTTCACGATCACCTGTTGTACAAAGGATGGAGAGTCATTGATGTGTACTGCACAGGTTGGTTGTTGTGACGATTGGGATGTCATGTCATGCAGCACAAGATTGACAAACAACTCATCACATTGTTGTGGTACACAGTACTGGGCATTATGAGGGGGTAGTGTGGCATACACCACTTGGCTAGGTGTTATACTGTGGTGCTTCACTATGGGACACCTAGGTATTGTTTGATTACGTGGTCATGTCCTCATTGTTGATATGGCAATACAACGTGAACATGGCCATGTGTACAAACGGTTCGGAATACCCTGGCTTACTGTTGTACATGGGGGAGTCGTTGTCATCTGATGCATGTCTGGCTTATTTCATGTTGTTGGCCTCCATGGAGTTATGTGCCATGCTTCAACGGCACATACTGGGGCCTGGTATCCGTGCACACATGGCCATTGATGGTCGCTGTATGTCCTGTTAGACATGGTGCACTGACCTTCTACTACGTGTGTTCAGTTTGCTGCCAGTATATCCCAGATGGCATTTCCATGTACAAGGATGTGTGCAGAGGTGACATGGCTAGTGGATGTGTCACACATTTAAATTGTGGTGGCACCTTATGTGGTCCAATGGTTCTTGGTTGTACACAGAAATTTGCGGTCTGCAGGGACTGTGTACTTACCTGTTTACGGGTTATTTTCTGGTTTTGATCCTGACACTTCTAGGATCGTGTGTGGTACTACTTGCTACAGTGTTGCAGGTCAAGGGGGCCTGTTGGGAGTTGTAGTGCTGGCCCCTCAATCAGGTACACCCCTCCCTGTGAAGATGGCTACCTACCTGTAAGTTTGGTGAGGGGCGTTGCTTTGCTAGCACATAGCGGAGTGACTCCATCTTGCTCAGCTGTGGGCGAAGGGGGCCTGTTGCGATTTGTAGTGTTGGCCCCTCAATCAGGTACATCCCTCCCTGTGAAGATGGCTACCTACCTAAAAGTTTGGTGAGGGGGGTTGCTTTGCTAGCACATGGTGGAGGGACACTTGTTTAGCTGTGGGTGAAGGGGGCCTTTTGGGAGTTGTAGTACTGGCCCCTCAATCAGGTACGCCCCTCCTGTGAAGATGGCTGCCTACCTGTAGGTTTGGTGAGGGGGGTTGCTTTGCTAGCACATGGTGGAGGGACTCCATCTTGCTCAGCTGTGGGTGAAGGGTGCCTGTTGGGATTTGTAGTGCTGCCCCCTCAATCAGGTACACCCCTCCCTGTGAAGATGGCTACCTACCTGTATGTTTGGTGAGGGGGGTTGCTTTGCTAGCACATGGTGGAGGGACTCCATATTGCTCAGCTGTGGGTGAAGGGGGCCTTTTGTGAGTTGTAGTGCTGGCCCCTTAACCAGGTACACCCCTCCTTGTGAAGATGGCTACCTACCTGAAGGTTTGGTGAGGGGGGTTGCTTTGCTAGCACATGGTGGAGGGACTCCATCTTGCTCAGCTGTGGGTGAAGGGGGCCTGTTGGGAGTTGTAGTGCTGGCCCATCAACCAGCTACACCCCTCCCTGTGAAGATGGCTACATACCTGTAAGTTTGGTGAGGGGGGTTGCTTTGCTAGCACATGGGGGAGGGATCTCCATCTTGCTCAGCTGTGGGTGAAGGGGGCCTGTTGGGAGTTGTAGTGCTGGCCCCTCAACCAGGTACACCCCTCCCTGTGAAGATGGCTACCTACCTGTAAGTTTGGTGAGGGGGCGGCTTTGCTAGCACGTGGTGGAGGGACTCCATCTTGCTCAGCTGTTGGTGAAGGGGGCCTGTTGGGAGTTGTAGTGCTGGCTCCTCAACCAGGTAGACCCCTCCCTGTGAAGATGGCTACCTACTTGTAAGTTTGGTGAGGGGGGTTGCTTTGCTAGCACATGGTGGAGGGACTCCATCTTGCTCAGCTGTGGGTGAACGGGGCCTGTTGGGACTTGTAGTGCACGGTGTGGGGCCTAGGTGGAGTATCTTAGCAGTTGTGCGAGGCAGTACATGGCATTGTGATTGTGGTCATTAGGTTGTACTTACCAGCCTCCAATCCCTCAGCTATTCCTTCCAGGCTCTCCGGGTGAAGGATTTCAAGCACCTTCCCCTCCCATTCACTGTAGGGTATTGGCTGGATGGGAGTGCCGGCGCCAGTACGCTCGGCCCGCTCGCAGTTCTTGGCTCTTATTGACTTCACCTTTGCCTTGAGGTCGTGCCACCGCCTCTGGATGTCTCTTTTGGTGCGTGGCGCGGTCCCTGATGCGTTCACTCTGGTGACTATCCTTTCCCACATTCTGGTTTTGTTGGCCAGTGTGGTCTGTTGTACAAGGGTTACAAACAGGTTGGGTTCTACACGTATAATCTCATCCACCATGACTTTCCGCTCCCTCTCTGTGAATTTAGGCTGTTTCTTGTGGGCCATGGTGTGTGCTGTGCAGGGTGTTGGGGTTCAGGTGTGTGGTTTATTTTGAGGTGGTGTTGTGGTGGATGGTGAGGTGTGTGTGTTGATGTGCAGGTTGTTGTGTGGCTATTGGTGTATGTGGTGCTGTGCTCTGCTGTGTGCCTCTTCCTCTCAGTTCTGCTGTGATGCAAAGGATTGTGGGGATGGGAGGTGCTCCTTTTATTTTCTTCTTTGTGGCTGTGTCCCAATGGTATCTTGCAGTCAGGTATGTTGTGGGTGTGGACCCTTGCCTGTCAGGTTTTCCACCATGGGGGTGTGTTTTGATGTGGATTATTGGGGGAAGGGTGTGTTCATGGTAGGTTTGGGTCCTGAATTGCTGGACTGCATGGTACCTTGCTGCCGCCATTTTTTTTGCGGTCTGACCGCCGCGGTGGATTGGCTTCGGACCTTCCGCTGATACTTACAATTGTCGATGTTATTTTCCGCTACGGTCGTGGAGGGTGATTCTTTACGTTGCCCTGGCGGTGTTATCCTAATCGTGCGGCCGGTCACTCTGCTGCACTGTCGGCGGTTGGGTCTGTTACCGCGGCCACTCCGTCCGCGGCGGTAGGGTTTTCTATGGTTCCGTCGGCGGTCTTTGGAGACATCCGTCCGCCGCGGTCGGGTTTTCTATGGTTCCGTCCGCGGTCGGCGGTCTTTGGATACATCCGTCCGCCGCGGTCGGTTTTTGCTGGAGGGGAATCCTAATTGCACCGCCGGTTTCCCCAAGGTGCGATCGGACGGTCATTTCCCGCGAGACTGGCGGTTCCGACGCTTTCCGTCCGCCATCCTAATGGACCCCTACATTTCTTTTTAAAAACGCCTTTTGAAGCAGAGGCATATTCAAGAGGGAGAAAGCCTGAATTGGGTCTATTGGCATGGACATGTATGCATACAGCAGTGTATTATTTAGTGGTACCCAAGGGCTTGTGGAAAGTGAGCAATCAGACAGCAGCACGAAAATCCTACTGCTGGTCCTGGCTGCATCTATTTTTACCTGCCTGCCAAGTAACGGTAACCTATACACATGTGCCTTTCAACGTTTTATTGCGTTTATTGTATTGCCTGTATTTTTATTGTTGTGTCTGTGACTGCTGTTGTCTGTCTTCCCCAACTGCCTGTATGTGGTCCGTGCCCCTTTTTCTTCCCTCTGTTCCCCTCGCTGTCCCCGTGCTCTCTCTGCCCTGTCTTTCCTTCTGTACCCCTCGCTGCCTCGTTTCTCTGCCCGATTTTCCCTTCCGTTCCCCTCGCTGCCACCGTGCCTCTCTGCCCGTTCTGCCTTCTGTTCTTAGCTGCCCCAATATTTCTGTATTCTGTATTTTGCCTTTGTGCCATTCGTTTTTTGTGCCCGTCTGCCCTCTGTGCCACTCGTTTTTCCCTCGTTTTTGTGCCCCTTTTGCCTTCTGTTCCACTCGTTTTTCCCTCGTTTTTTGTGCCTTTCTGCCCTCTGTTCCACTCATTTTTTGTGCCTTTCTGCCCTCTGTTCCACTCGTTTTTCCCTTGTTTTTTGTGCGTTTCTGCCCTGTTCCACTCGTTTTTTGTGCCTTTCTGCCCTCTGTTCAACTCGTTTTCCCCTAGTTTTTTGTGCCCTTCTGCCCTCTGTTCCAATCTTTTTTTGTGCCTTTCTGCCCTATGTTCCACTAATTTTTCCCTCATTTTTTGTGCCTTTCTGCCCTCTGTGCCACTCATTTTTCCCTCGTTTTTTGTGCCTTTCTGCCCTTTGTTCCACTCGTTTTTTGTGCCTGTCTGCCCTCTGTTCCAATCGTTTTTTGTGCCTTTCTGCCCTCTGTTCCACTAGTTTTTCCCTTGTTCTTTGTGCCCTTCTGCCTTTTGTTCCACTCGTTTCTTGTGCCTTTCTGCCCTCTGTTCCACTTCGTTTTCCCCTCGTTTTTTGTGCCCTTCTGCCCTCTGTTCCACTCGTTTTGTGTGCCTTTCTGCCCTGTTCCACTCGTTTTCCCCTTGTTTTTTGTGTCCTTCTGCCCTCTGTTCCACTCGTTTTTTTGTGCCCTTCTGCATCACAGCTCTTGTGTGCTGTGAGGACGCATGGGCATTTAATTTTTCACTACGACAGGCACTTGAGTCCTGCGGACCCCCTGGGAATGTCTCACAGACCCCTGGGGGTCCGCGGACCACAGTTTAGGAAACGCTGGTCTAAGGCATCGGTAGATGCGAGAAAGTCAGACAGCTGTTTATTCAGAAGCTTTTCCAGCACTTTGGCCGGAAAGGGTATTCTTGAAATCGGCCTGTAACTCGCCGGATCATGCGGATCCAGATTGGTCTTTTTCAGCAAAGGCAAGACTGATGCAATTTTCCAAGCATCAGGGAAGTAGCTCGACTGTATTATCTTAGTAAAAAGCAAATGCAGTTGCTTACTAAGTAGCTCTGAGAACAGATGAAACACCTTAGGTGGACAGGGGTCCGTAAGGCCTCCTGACTTAGTTGTCATTATTATTTGACGTATCTGTTCTCCCAATGGAGTCACAAACCGGAACCCTAAGTTGCCATTTTCGGTACGCCTGCTAGGGTTGGGGTATGCCTTTGATTGTGGAAAGTTAGGATTGCTAGACGTCTTCACGGGTGCATACACTGTAGTAGTAGAAAAGCTTTATTCGATTTTTGTAAATTTAAAAATCATAAAGGCAACATTCATCAGAAATCGATACATAATGTACACAGAATATAACATTATATTTCAGTAAAAGCAAAATAACTGTGAATACAATGGATTTATGGGCACATTAAACTTTTCCTTTTCCTAAAAACACTCTTTAAAAAACCAACCATGGTAGCCACACATAGTTATTCATGCAACAGCTGGAAATACAATAAGGCTTTATAAATTGGATACTATCGTGTCATTTAAGCTAGTACTCATGGGTGGCCTCTTTGTAGTAGGTTCTCAGAAAATACGATTTTTAAACAGTGGTTCAAATCTGTTAGAGGCTAGAAGGTTAGTGGTGCTAGGTGCACAAGATCCCCTTCCCCAGGAGTTGTATTTCTTTGCTGTTGATCTTAGTAACGGGATGTGTAGGAAGCTCGGATAGAAGTCGTACAAGTCCCAAATGCAGATGGGGCCATCTCCTTCTTTGTGCTGACAAAATCGTAAGTAGGGGGCGATATTCCTATTCTTAAATTTAATTATCACCAGGTCCCCAGAGGTGTCTTTGGGCAGCGTACCTAACCACCCCACCCTCCTGACGCTCAGGATTCCACCATCTAGGTCAGGTGGCAAAGGTCTGTTGTCCTGTAGCCAAAAAATAACCTTATTTAACAGGTCCTGATGTGTTTCATGTTTTCCCTGACTAAGTGCAGGGACCCCAGAGAGGACAGTCACATATGGGGCGGCTACAGGAGGTAAATTAATACGTGGCATTCTTTCTGGATCGGCTCTGGCCACTGTGTGATTTATTAACGCGGGTTTTAATGCTACTTTAGGGCCTGATGCGATAAGTGTGTTAGGTGGTAGTGATTGAGTTTGGACATTCTTATGTGAAATTGACTTAAACTTTTCGGGGGTAATGGGAAGATTAGGGCAAATGGGTATTGCCATCTTATTGGTAGGTGGAAAATTCCTTTTGATTATTTTCTCAATGCTAGTCAGCCTGTCCCCCAGATAATTAATTTTTATAACCAGAGGCGATATGGCAGATAGTAACAGTTGCTCGAACTGAGCCAGTAAAGTTGGTTGGGAGGACGACACAGAATCATTTATTTTATCCGCAGCCAAATCCATCATTGGTGTAATTGGGTTAGAGGGGGATGATGTAGGGCTGGTGCACAATTTTAGGATTTTAGGTTGGTTCTCATTAGCATTTGTCCCGTCATGCTTCCTTTTTATATTGAGGCCCCGAGGCAGTGCATTGGCTTGAGTTTTGTCTTTATTTGAGGGTAGAGGTAGGTCCCGCGGAGTGCCGTTTGAATTGTCTAAATTACTGCCCAAAATAGGGGGGGTTGATGCATCCGGAACATACTTGGTGCCACACAGGG
Organism: Lissotriton helveticus; assembly: GCF_964261635.1. Lineage (NCBI taxonomy): Eukaryota > Metazoa > Chordata > Amphibia > Caudata > Salamandridae > Lissotriton > Lissotriton helveticus. The sequence goes on from NC_136057.1 coordinate 428,681,575, forward strand.
CATTGAGCTCCTCCCAGATGGACATATTTTGTATACAATACGCCAAAAAGCGGCAATAGCAGTACAGTGCAAGTCAATAAATAAAGTGCATCTCTATACCTCCTCCTATGGAAAAGTCTGGTGGGGTGGCCCGTCCCGTCCTCTTCTGGCCTCTGAGGGCCGTAGAGGGCCCGCCCTTTGCCCGGGCTTCCCCCGCGCGCGCGTCCCGCGGGGCGGAAGTGAGTGCTGTCTGAAATAGGCTCCGGTAGCAAGTGGGTGTGGCCGCCGCCTCCCGAGTCCTCCCGCAGCCTCCAGTTATGTCCGTGCACTTCACTGTGCACACGCTGCGCCTCCCGCGAAGCGGGAGACGCGAGGTCTGATTTGAATCGCCCGGTAGCAAGGGGGTGTGGCCGCCGCCTCCCGAGTCCTCCCACAGCCTCCAGGTATGTCCGTGCACTTCTCTGTGCACACGCTGCGCCTCCCGCGAAGCGGGAGACGCGAGGTCTGATTTGAATCCCCCGGTAGCAAGGGGGTGTGGCCGCCGCCTCCCGAGTCCTCCCGCAGCCTCCAGGTATGTCCGTGCACTTCACTGTGCACACGCTGCACCTCCCGCGAAGCGGGAGACGCGAGGTCTGATTTGAATCCCCCGGTAGCAAGGGGGTGTGGCCGCCGCCTCCCGAGTCCTCCCGCAGCCTCCAGGTATGTCCGTGCAGTTCACTGTGCACACGCTGCGCCTCCCGCGAAGTGGGAGACGCGAGGTCTGATTTGAATCCCCCGGTAGCAAGGGGGTGTGGCCGCCGCCTCCCGAGTCCTCCCGCAGCCTCCAGGTATGTCCGTGCACTTCACTGTGCACACGCTGCGCCTCCCGCGAATCGAGAGACGCGAGGTCTGACTTGAATCCCCCAGTAGCAAGGGGGTGTGGCCGCCGCCTCCCGAGTCCTCCCGCAGCCTCCAGGTATGTCCGTGCACTTCACTGTGCACACGCTGCGCCTCCCACAAAGCGGGAGACGCTAGGTCTGATTTGAATCCCCCGGTAGCAAGGGGGTGTGGCCGCCGCCTCCCGAGTCCTCCCGCAGCCTCCAGGTATGTCCGTGCACTTCACTGTGCACACGCTGCGCCTCCCCATGCATACGCTGATTTAACTTTGTCCACAAAAAATTGGCCCAATGTATTACATAGTCCGGTGCTACCTTCTATTTGTTTATTAGAGGCGAGATTAGTTAGCTTCTTAACTGTGGTAAAAACTTATTTGGCCGAGTTTTTGGCTTCATTTCTTTTCCTTGTAAAGTATACACTTTTTTCTTCTCTTATTAGTATTTCTATAAGTTGCCAGGGTACTACAATAAGTTTCTTTGACCTCTGCCTCATAATTAGCCCACCATTTTCTTTCAGCCCTCCTACATATCTGCTTTGTTACCTCAGCCTCTCCAAGAACCAAGGTTCTGAAATATTTTTCCTCCTCAAGGTTATCTTTTTTATGGGGGCAACAGTTAAAACCGCGGATTTAATCCAGGTGGTTACTTGATCGGTGGCTATATTACTATCTAAGCCTAGTTCCGGTATGGTCATGGAGGGTTGCTCCTGTAGTTTAGGTATGTCAATTTCTGCCCATTCCTGGTAGGCAGTATGCCTTGCCTGCGTAGTCCTAGTTATTTTTCTCTGTTCCATCGTTAAGGAAAATGTTATAACTTTGTGGTCCGACCATGGAACCAATATTATTTCCCCAATTTCTATATTGGTGTTGAAGGTAAAAATCCCATCCAGTGTATGACCAGTTGTATGTGTATCCTGCTGGACCATTTGTGTCAGGGAACAGCTGCCCATTGTCTCAGTAATTAATCGCACACTTTTCTCCGTGTCTTTTTCCAGATGTAGGTTAAAATCCCCCAATATAGTAAAATCTACACCCTTTATTCTGGATTCAATGAAAGGACTAAGTGATTGTGTCAAGGGGATTTAAAAGTATAGATTTTGGTGGTGGTAATCTGGAATGATAAGATTTCGCAGTCTGGGCTGCTACCTGAAGCCGGTCCACTGGCCTGCAGATCTTCTTTGCAGAGGATGGCTAGCCCTCCCCCCGTTTTCCTTTCCTATCTGGTCGAATTATCGTGTAACCCCCGGGAAGTGCAAATGTCAGATCTACATCTGAGGCTTCGTCTGCCCATGTCTCTGTGATGTACAACAGGTCCAGGTCATGGGTTTCAATTAAGTTAGCAACTTCGATATTGTGCTTCACTAAAGACCGTGGTTTGAGTAGGGCTGCTTTGACAACTTTATTTACCTTCTAACTGGAGTGCTGGCAGTGCTGAGTTAGTGCTTCAATCATTGTGTAGTTGAAAGGAAGCTTACAGTTCATGCAATGTTTAATTTCATACAACGGGTTTAGTATATGGCAGTGTGCGTTAATCCTAAGTTTAAACATGTCTTTACTACTAAATCCTATCCTTACAAGATTTACCTTACTTTGAGTAGGGGTCCTGGCCCTAGGCCCGGACAAGGCGCGGGCGCAGACGGGCTTGCCTTTGGCGCGCCAGTGGCGTGCCCGATGCGCACATTCGCTGGGCGTCCGTTCTGTGATTGGTTCATGAAGGGTGTGAGTCGTGGGCGACTAGCCCGCTCACCACCCGGAATCGGCTACCTCCCGGAAGTGAGTATTGAGAGCGCCCCCCGCACCGTCCGTACAAGCGGCACTTGCTGTGACGGACCGGGGTGCACTGGCGCAAGCAACCTCATGTACGTTGACGCATTTTACCAAACCAAATAGCCTCCAATAACTAATTCCGCTTCACAGAACTTCACAAAATATTAAAATACAGACTAAAAATTCGAATAAGTACAGATTCAATCAGCAAAGGTTTTAAAAGTTAAAAACTTGGGACTTTTATTAGCGAAAAAGGGAAATAACAACTCCCTGGAAAGCCACGAAGGGCCCTAGTTTTCAGAGATGGAAAAAGTGATTAGGCGATGGAGCTGGCGAGGGCCTGGGAGGCGCTAGTACACTTACTGAAAATACCTCACACCGACACTGATGAGAATTCGAATACAGGGGTGGAGACTCCTCCTCGAGGGATTACTCCTCCTTAAGGGGACAGCTTCAATGCTTGCTCTCCTGCTGCTACCTACAATACAGACTAGCTTTCTGAATTACTGTGGTGAGCACAACTGCTATTGACACACCTATAACTTGCCTTTATAAATTGTTTACAATCATTGTTACGCCATTAGGGTGGGGGGAGGGATAAGTGGGAGGGTACAGGATTGCATTTCGTGTTATTTGTTACATTGAAAAATGGGTAACTGCAACCATGTGGCACTGACGGAGACGTTATTTGCAGGACCCTTGATTAATGTTATGATGCTTTAAGTATTGACAGTATGCTTTGGACAGTATTTTCCATAGCTTCTAAGACATAATTAGAAGTAGGAGAATATCTCCGGGCAGTGTTGTACTTCCATACCATGATGTTGAATGTACATTTATATCTGATATAAAGCGCACTTGTTTTGTTTGTCTGAAAAACAATTAAAATATATATTTAAATGATGGGGTGCATCTTTCTTTTATTGGCAATGAGATTTATATTCTGAATATAGAAGAAATGATTACAAAAATCTTGCAATTAAAAGTCTGGTGTTAACGATAAGCTGTTAGACAACAGCTTATATGGTAGTGAAGTTCTATTATTATATGGTAGTAAAGTTCTATTATCTTCCACTGTCCTCCCCCACTCCTTTTGTCCATTCTCTCATTGACTCCCCCCACCCCCTCCTCCATGACTCCAAACTACGCAAGCAAAATTTGTCTTTTTTCCAATTTCTTTATCTGGCAATTGCCTTATTAGGCAAAAGTTGTGAATAATTTATCTATCTAAATTTAATGAAGTATTTTACCTGTTTGGCGAAAGCGTGTTTTTTTTTTCTTAACAAAACTTGTCAGTAAAAAGAAAGCTCTGGTTTTCAAGCATAAGGGGGGTACATGAAAAACTCCTCGGTCAGGGTTTTTCCTCGTGGCAGAATTGGAGGAGATCAAGAGAGGCAGGAAGGGTTGGGGGCATTCTGAATAGCGTCTGACAGAGGGAAACTGGGGAGAAAGAAATGAGGCAAGAGGTTGGCAGGAGACGTAGATAGGGGTTGGGGAGGAGGATTAGTCAGAACAAGGTTGGGGAAGTTTGTTTCGGGGAACTGTTTACGGGTAGTGGGTGATAGAACTGAACATGTATTAGTGAGGCCTGATTTGCATATATGTATTTCATGAAACTGCTTACCTGTCCAATAAAGCAGCCTTTTATCCCATTTTTAGCCTAAGGATGTGATTATTGCCCGATGCTGACCTGCAGCACGTAAAGGTGTTTTACGGCACGCAATTCAGCATTGTGTCACGTAGGTTGTAGATGCATTATGGTGTGTTCTGCCAAAACAAAAACTATCCATTACACTGTGGAATACATCTATGAGCACTGTATCATGGTGCGCCGTATGGTAAATATGGTGCATACATGACGCAGGAACGACTTCTCATGTAATGCTGCACAAAGATTTTAAAGCCAGTGGCCGTGCATTGAGTGGGGCTTTTGTTGCTTTAAATAGTTTAAAATACTTTTTGCTATCTGTAGAGTGGTATTCACTCGTTTTGGCCAGGCCGCACAAATAAAGAGATGGACTGGACTACACTACAAAATAATACCACGGTTGAGAAGATGGTCTGTGCCAAACTGAGGTAGTTTTCAGTGTGGAATTTCGAGACTTGCTTACTGTGTGTAAGAGCGATATACTTGTTGTGCATGGTGTATCCCAGTTTTGAAATACAATATTGTAGAAAGGCTTAGCTTCACGTTGTTGACTGTTCATTGTGTGAGGATAAGTTAGGGCAAGTTTTCCGATTCTTAAAACATCTTTTCCTTCACTTCTCATGCGTTACTGTGTTGATTGTTTCAGATCTGCAAAGATTTTTTGTTTTAATTCACCAGAACAATATTGGTTGTTTTTCTTTGATTAATTACTTAGCTGCAAACCACATCTGGGAATTGTGCCCACACAGATGAGACACTGACTCACATGCTGCAGGGTTCTTTTATCCCCTCCCATGACTTGTCCTTTCAAGTCAACTATGCTCATTTTTGGAAACAGCTAGATGGTAATTAAGTATGAAGACAGAAATATTTATCAACTTGCCTGTAAAAATAGACCTGATGACTATGTGAGCTCCACTTTTCATAAGCTTTTAAAACCACACTTCTCTTCCATTTCATTGTGATTTGATTACTAAAAAGTTCTATAAATGTGCATGCTTCTCTTATAGCACCAGGGTGTCTCAATAAAATATCAATCAAATCTTGAAACAAAATTGATTTTATGTAGATAACCTATCTACCATTTGTCTGGTTTCGAGGATGCTCATCACAGGAGATGTGCAAAAAAAAAATGGTACAACATTTATCAACCTCGGAAGGATGAAAGGCTAAGCAAACTAACAAGGAATCTAATCTGTGACCATCAGGTTACACATAGACCTCTACAATGTACGCAATAGGCTACTAACCTGTCATATTAGGTTATGGAAAACAAGCGATCAGCCACATCCTCACGTGGTATCTAAGCACAACCAAGCATCACAAATAAAGACAGTGAAAAGACAATAATTGACAAACTCTATATAAAATAACTTTTATATTGTACAGTGCGTGTTCACCCCTAAGGGTATGTTGACTCTCAATAAGATATTTATTGTTTCCCAATGTAATGGTTCTCATTGGGTGGATTCGCAGAGATGAGGATCCGTGAGCAGGGGCTTAACCACAGATCACTGCAGCAGATGCATCAGTCCATTGAGCCTTCAGACCAGGCTATTCATTCAAAGACCAAAGCAACCTGCTGTCGGCTGCTCCACTGGGACCACACATCTGTCTTCGTCTATGGGCCACCGTGATGCGAAGGCGCGCCAAAGGTAAGCCCGTCTGCGCCCGTCCGCGACCGGATCGCGACCAGCGCCAGGACCCCTGGCCCACGAAGACCCCGACCGACCCGCCTGACGTACTCCAGCGCCATCCTCACCGCTCTCAACACCGGCCGACTCCCAGAATGCCATCAAGCCACTCCACGACGCACCCACGGTCCTTTCAGCTGCCACGCCTGCAAGTTCTCCTGCATCCGGACCTGCCTCGCACCAGCACCCGCCAAGTCGAACACCAGCAGCACCCACCTCAAGTGCATCCTGCTCAACACCCGCTCCGTCCATAGACACGCCATCGAACTCTGGAACCTCCTAGACGCCACAGCCCCTGACGTTGCCTTCCTCACGGAGACCTGGATGAACGCCTCTTCAGCTCCCGACATCGCCATCGCTATCCCAGAGGGCTACAAGATCGTCCGGAGGGACCGCAACGCCAACCAGATGGGAGGAGGCATCGCCATCATCCACAGGAACACCATCCGTCTCACGACCAGCACCAACAACACCCTGACCAGCGCAGAACACCTGCATTTCCAGATCCACACCAACCCGAACACCACCCTCAGAGGCACCCTGATCTACCGACCCCCTGGACCACGCACACAATTCAGCGAGGACATCGCCGACTTCGTCAGCCCGCATGCCCTCCCCTCCGCTGACTACATACTCCTGGGAGACCTCAACTTCCATCTGGAAAACAACAACGACCGCAACACCAGCACCCTGCTCGACAACCTCGCCAACCTGGGACTCAAGCAACTGGTGTCCACCCCCACCCACCTCGCCGGACACACACTCGACGCAGTCTTCTCTTCCAGCACAGACATCGGCTTCAGCCACGCCACAGAGCTTCAATGGACGGACCACAGCTGCGTCCACTTCACCTTCAAGAGAACGACGACCCACCAACACCAGCAACAGGCCGCCCGCAGAAGCTGGAACAAGACCACAGCAGACCAGCTCGCCACCTCCCTGAGCCAGCACCCGCCTACCAGCTCAGCGGACCCCAGCCAGGCCGCCGACAACCTCACAAAGTGGATCAGCAACTGCGCGGACGAACTCGCCCCTCTGAGGACCCCGCCCAGCAGACCCGGCAGCAAGAAAGCCCCATGGTTCACCGACGAACTCAAGAGCTCCAAGAAGAACTGCCGAGCCCTCGAGAAAGTCTGGAAAAGGGAACCGACACCGGACAACAGGACCTCCTTCAAACTTGCCACCCGGAAACACCACCAGCTGATCCGCGCCGCCAAGAAAACAGCATTCAAGGACCGGCTGGACAACAACGCACACAACTGCAAGGAACTCTTCAACATCGTGAAAGAGCTTTCCAACCCCAGCGCAGGAAACAACGACATCACCCCATCGCAAGACCTCTGCAACTCCCTCGCTTCATACTTCCACAACAAGATCGCGGACATACACAACAGCTTCAACAACCAACCAACGCACACCATGACCGAACAACCACCCCCCACCACCACCCTCCACGCCTGGACCCCGATCAGCACCGAAGACACCATCCGCACGATGAACTCCATCCACTCCGGATCACCGACCGACCCCTGCCCTCACCACGTCTTCAACAAGGCCGACGCTGTCATCGCACCCCACCTGCGAGACATCATCAACACATCCTTCGACACCACCATCTTCCCTGAGAGCTGGAAACACGCCGAACTCAGCGCTCTACTCAAGAAACCAACAGCGGACCCCACCGACCTCAAGAATTACCGCCCCATCTTGCTCCTCCCGTTTCCAGCCAAAGTCATCGAGAAGACCGTCAACAAGCAGATGGCCGCCTTCCTCGAGACGAACGGATCCCTCGACCCCTCACAGTCCGGCTTCCGAGCCAATCACAGCACCGAGACCGCCCTCATCGCCGCCACCGATGACATCCGAGCCCTGATGGACAATGGAGAAACAGCGGCCCTCATCCTCCTAGACCTCTCCGCGGCTTTCGACACGGTCTGCCACCGCACCCTAGTGCAGCGCCTCAACAACGCCGGAATCCAGGGGAAGGCACTGGAATGGATCATCTCCTTCCTCGACGGAAGAACACAGAGAGTCCGCCTACCACCGTACAAGTCAGAGGCCACCGAAGTCATCTGCGGCGTCCCCCAAGGATCCTCTCTGAGCCCCACCCTCTTCAACGTCTACATGAGCCCCCTCGCGGCCATCGTACGCAAACACAACCTCAGCATAATCTCCTACGCCGACGACACCCAGCTGATCCTCTCCCTGACCAACGACCCCGCCGCCGCCAGAGCCAACCTGCACGAAGGGATGAAAGAGGTAGCCGAGTGGATGACGACCAGCCGCCTGAAACTGAACTCGGACAAGACGGAGGTCCTCATCCTGGGCTCCTCACCCTCCGCCTGGGACGACTCCTGGTGGCCTCCCGCCCTGGGCACCGCACCCAAACCGACAGACCATGCACGCAACCTGGGCGTCATCCTGGACTCCTCCCTCTCCATGACCAGGCAAGTCAACAACGTCTCCTCGGCGTGCTTCAACATCCTACGCATGCTACGGAAGATCTTCTGGTGGATCCCCACCGAGACCAGGAAGACCGTCACCCAGGCCCTCGTCACCAGCCGACTGGACTACGGCAACGCCCTCTACGCCGGTACCACCGCCAAGCTCCAGAAGAGACTCCAGCGGATCCAGAACGCCTCAGCCAGACTCATCCTCGACATCCCACGAACCAGCCACATCTCCGGACATCTGAGAGACCTTCACTGGCTCCCCGTCAACAAAAGAATCACCTTCCGCCTCCTCACCCACGCACACAAAGCCCTACACGACCAAGGCCCGAGCTACCTCAACAGCCGAGTCAACTTCTACGCTCCCAAACGCCACCTCCGATCAGCCAACCACGCCCTCGCCGCCGTCCCCCGCATCCGAAGAACGACTACAGGAGGAAGGTCCTTCTCCTACCTGGCCGCCAAGACCTGGAACTCCCGACCGACCGACCTGCGCCTGACCCAAGACCACCTCTCCTTCAGGAAGAAGCTGAAGACCTGGCTGTTCGAGCAGTAGCGGCACCCCCGCCCCCTCCCGCCCCCCCAGCGCCTTGAGACCCTACGGGTATGTAGCGCGCTTTATAAGTGTCACTGATTGATTGATTGAAGCTAGGTGCTGAAAGGCAGGATTTAAGTGCCGAGTGGTGTGGGTACAATAGTGCAGGGTCACTTACTGGTACAAACCAGGAATTAAATGCATTAATAGAACTTCGTGCTCATCCCAATTCTGAAACTGACCAGGACTAAGGTATGTGCGGTCTCTGGCCTGGTAACCAAGGATGTTGTAGGTTGGAATTTAGTGGTGGGGGAGGAAGGTTTAATAAAGAGTAGAGGTGCATGGAAGAGAACGAGGCTCATGGCAGAACAAGAGGAAAATGGACAACGGGCAAGAAAAACTGCAGAGCTGTAGGGAAGAGGCCTGGGTGCATAGAAGTTAAAGCACAGGGGAGATGTAAGTGGTACATAGGGCAAAGGAAGTAAGAGCTGAAGGATAATATAATACCTTAAGACATTGTAACGCTCCCTGGAGATGAAGAGTTGAGTAAGCCCCTCCAAATATTTTACTCAAATAAGAGTGACAGCCCTAATGTCATTTTTTGTAACAAGGAGATCCGGAGAGGGGTAGCTGGGCGTGGAGCCCGGGAACATTAACTCCGGATAACATCTGCACATACCCTAAGCCACATTCATGTCTCTGATGTCTAGAAGTATCTGAACTGAGGAAACACCTTGGCTTTCTTTTGGTTTATAGTTTGTGTTTGTTTACACCGCAGTTCTGTGTGTGCGCATATGTCTTTTGTTGACCTCTCTTGTTCCTTCTGTAAGTAAATGCCCAGCAGAGGTCTCTTGGCGCTATGTGTACGCAAACAACATTGACCAATAAAGAAATTAAGAAATTGCCTAACTTCAAGGAAGGATGGGTAAGTAGCCCTAGAATGACCAGCCCAGCCTGTTCCTGGTAACTACTACCATTTTGCAAAGGGAGAATTTAATTACAATATAGTGCAACACCAAGGAGCAAGATGAGGGATAAAGCCCAAGTGGGCACCTTCCACTATGCAAACCTGCAACACACTAAGGGGCCGATTAGGATGGCGGACGGACTTGCGTCCGTCCGCCATCCCAGAGGTGGAGGGACCGTCCGCATGGACTGCGGAGGTCCCTCCATGCAAATCAGGATGTGACCGCCACCATTGCGGTCACATCCTGGATATTTAACATTGCGGCGGGTGCTGCTTCAAGCAGCACCCGCCGCAATGTTAAAAGTGCATGTGTAACATTTACATGCACAAAGCAGCAGGCACCGTGCGGTGCCTGCTGCTTTGTGCATGTAAATGCTGGGGGGTACCATAGGTACCCCCCATCCATGTGCACCCCCCACCCGCCTACGCCCTGGGGGCCCGCTACGGGCCCCCAAAAGCAAAAGTACACATGCTTTTCCACGGCGGAAAAACCGCGGAACGGCGGAAGAATGTGGCCGAACGGAAAAGCAAAAAATAAACTAATGCTACCCGCTCTGATCTTACCCGATGGTTTTGGGAGTGACAACTGATTATTGTTGTTGGGTCTGGTAATCCAGGATGTGCTGAGTCGTACAGCGCGAACCTAAATAAATCAAGCATTTGCTTACTCGCGGTTATAGAAAGAGTCCTAGCTATAACCGCGAGTAAGCAAATGCTTGATTTATATCAGCACATCCTGGATTACCAGACCCAACAACAATAATCAGTTGTCACTCCCAAAACCATCGGGTAAGATCAGAGCGGGTAGCATTAGTTTATTTTTTGCTTTTCCGTTCGGCCACATTCTAAAATCTGTATTTTACTTATCCTATTTTCAGATCATTAGTTTTATGTTGAAAGTTCGAACCAGTCCGTGGAGGCGCTGTAATTTACAAACTCCGTTTAAAGGTAAGGAGCTCACAAAGGAGTACCTAGGTCCGATAAGTCCTTTCTGCACAGATATAATAAGGCATCTTTTCACTTACAGGAAGTTCAAGTATCTGAGCAATATAAGCCGAAGAGCCATAGTGCGGAGGCCTTTTGCGTATTTGTGTATTATCATACAAATGGCAAATTCAACAGTTTAGGTTAGTGATATTGTCTATGATCCTCACAAATAACTGCTGATATGATAAAATGAGTGTTAGCAATGAGATGTGGGACTAACAAAAATTATTTTGTTGTGATTGATTATAGAATTGTGTACGAATCCACGCAGCAATTCTAATTTAAACCACTATATGGATCCCCATAGTGAGAAGTGTTAACCACTGTGGAGCGAATCGTAGTGTCATTTCACTTAGTTAGGTAAGTGGACCTATTTGCTTAGATATCTATCCCTACAAAATAAAAACGATCCTATATATTCAATAAAATAATTATCAGTCTCCGCACATCCGGCACTAGCATAAAAGTTCCCTATTAGCTTGGAATGGCTATTAGAAAAGCGCACACACATGAAGTAGGGAAGCAATAGATTCTCCGCTGTCTATCTCATTTTATTCTTTATTTCCTTGCTTATCAGTCTACTCTCCTTGAACCTATACGGTATAGATACATTTCTCTGGGAGAAAATACTGTATTCATTGTTGATGATAGGCCTAGATTAATATGGGAATCATAAACGGACAGATTATCAATAATCTAATGACCAAGTGATTTAGTAATTCCTGCACTAGAAACAACTATCTACCTTCTATGGCTGATATAATCAATTATTGGCATGAGAATATGAGTGGTTGGAATATTCGTGATAGTTTCGCTGTTTATATATCTAGAGACCTAGGTCGATAAGTGCTAAATCCATACATTGGCATTGTTATGTAAAGAATTCATTGGTCAATAGCGGCCATTAGAATATTGATGTATGGATAGCCACACATTGTATCCATCAAACGATTCATGTCTGAAAGTTATTTTGACATTAAGTAATGCTTTTAGTACAAGAAAGCCACATAGAGGTTACATCATGAGCATGTTCCTTATGCTAATTATGTTTTATCATCAGCTCTGTTCTCATTATATTAATGTAGGACCCGGTTGGCGGAACCTTGTTTCTAGGTTAGAAATTGAATTATGTATACACGTGTCTTTTTAATATGCTTGTATTGTGTATTTAAAATTATAATGTATTTTTTTATAGTGATTATTGTTTTTTATTTTCAGGTAGTTGTTAACTGTCTTGAGAAAGGCGCTGGTCGCCGAAACGCGTCGACATACAACTCATCTATTTTCTGTTTATGTATTTTTTATGTATATATACTTTCGAAGGAAGGTATAGTTTTAACAATTCATGCTAGATAACATGTAAAAATTGTTTTTAATGTGATTGTAATAAACATTGTTATTACTTAGAAACTGTTCTGCAGCCAGTGTTGGTCCTTATAATATTGTCTGATGTATCAAAATACTGCCTAGGTATTGTTTTCCTCAGATTTACTCCCTGACCTAGGGGTTGAATGCTAATTGTTCTAACAGGGAACCCTTGTTGATTACAAGTATTGTCATTTACAATGCCAATAGCTTAAACTTGCGTAAATGCGAGACCTATTGAATTGCAAATGTTTGTTTCCGCTGCAGTCATTGGATGTGTTTAGTTATGGGTCCATTATTTGGTTATATTGTTGCAGATATCCTTTAAGCTTCTGAACAGGCAGATGGTAAATAATTGAAGTTTGACAATTTTAAGGGTGGCAGCTCCAGGCCTAGCAACAAGCTCTAGTTTCCAGTCAGAGGGCCCAGAGGACCCTCTGACAATTCATATTTATTAGACTAATGCATGCTGTTAAATATTGATAGAATGGACAACTTTAATCTAGCAACATATAATTATATTTTTTAAAGAACATTGTATAGTACTTGTGAGATGTTTCTAACCATACTTACAAGCAGAAGCACTATCAACTGAAGCAAGATAAGCCAAGGCAGTTTAAGTATGGAAATTTAATAAGCGCCAAGACAAAACTTGTAAAAATGAATAATAATAAAATTGAAGGTGAAAGCAGCATACATTATAAGCTAAAACAACGTTAACAATTAAATCATAAGGAAGTCAATAAATGGTGGGAGGAAATATTTCTCTAGAATTATATTGACAATAATATTATCCAGAGGGGATTGTGTTTATTAATGTTTGTGAAATATAGGAGAATGATCTAAAGGAGTCCACGGCACACATTGTAAGGAATTTGGTGAAGCATTCCAATATTGATGCAGCAAAATTGACCAAACCTGTTCAACAGTTACAGACATCTTCAGATTCAGTGCCACATATCAAGGAAATCACAAGATTGCAACGAAGTACAACATTTTTTTAAGGGAAATACAAGTCAGACTGGCAGAGATGATTAACAACAAAAACTTAGAGAAATGGGAGAAATCGACAAAGAAGCAAGAGAACTAGTCAAAATACTTCAAGCACACCCTAATGAACCACAAGAATGTTAATTCTAAGTGTAATACCAAGAAGTAAAAGTTAGAGATGAGAATGATTTTGATACAAATGTCACTAATTTTCCTGATAAAGTTCTAATCAATAGAAATTGAGGTTCTAACAAAGTATTAGATATGCATTTTCCTCTTGCTGAGTATAGTATAGAGCAAGGGATAACAGAAAGTGATCTTACGTTGATTCTATTTTCTTCCCACAAGTGGAAGATAGTCTCATTTTGGCATTTGGCCAATCTGTCTGTTATGACTGTGTCACCACATTCACAGATTCCTATTTAGCCAGATCAAAGATGACATCTCTTAAGATATTGAATGACTCAATCAGGATAAAACTCTCAAATAATCATAATGCATAGAGCCTTAAATTCATGCACGCCATGCCCTATGACAGTAATGATTTTCCAGATCTACAAATCACGGTCATTAATCAGAGTCTTTCTATGTCTTTTTTCAATATTAAGGGAAGATAGTTGCCATGCACACAGTACCATCAATGCCATCCCATATAAAGAATTCATTATTGCTAAGAGAAATTATACTTATGAATCAACATATAAAGCAACAACCGATGATATGATAAAAAGAATTAAAGATTGTGGGCAATCAGTAGACAAAATTTATGAGAGTCCGGAAAAAGGCAGATATGAAAAAATTAGTCTGAGTTATTTGCTGATAGAAATAGGAAGGGAGTGTACACATGAAATTCAGATATGGAAGCTACACTTCTCAAATGATATTCTCACCAAAGGCCGAAATTGATGGAGTTCTTTAATAGTATTCACTGTAGGCCGACAATGTAATGAAGAATTGCTCTTCGCATGACCCAATATGACCATTTTGAGAGAAGAGAATTTCGAAGACAAATTAACCAGCAGTCCCTTTATACCCAATATTTAAAAAACTGGTCGACCTGTACAGGTTCCTTTAAATGCAAGGATTGCAGTATCTATGAACTGTCATTTAAAAGATGCAATGAGAAATCACTGGGAATATTGGTAAAGATATTTCTATTAGACCCTTCATCATCTGTAAAAGCATATATGTCATTTATGCATTTAATTGCTCTGGTGGTATGTTTTCACAGGTAGCACGATAAAACAAATTATGGAATATATTTGAGCCATGAGGAGGAATGATAAGTATCCTCCTGCATTTAATTTTCAGGAACATCATGAATTGAACTACAAACAGATAAAGTTTGTTAATATTTACACCAGAAAAGAAACCTCTGAGGGGAACCAATAGAGAATTAAAAGAGGTGAGCTAATAGAGAATTCAAATGAAGGTAGATGGAATCCCGACTAATATTTTCCCTTTTCTCATTGAAACCTAATGGCTTTACCTCCGTTTAGGGTCTACAGTAGTCTCTCATACACTGAAACACTTGGTCTATCTGAAATGTTTTGAGAACTGTAGGAACGTTATTGATTTTGGAAAAATGTACGTACATGCATGACGTGTGGGACATAATTAGTACATTTCTGAAGTGAATTGCTTGTTTATACATTGTATGTATTGGTATGCTGAAATCTCGTAGCTGCAGGGAATAAATGATTCATAACTGGGTATTTAAATACTTGCTTTATTGTACATTATAATGGAAGTATTTAGATGTGAAACTGGCAATGAACTATATATTTAATAGGGTTACATGTATTATTTTCATATAAACATATTAATTTTTGTAATACAATGTAGATTACATTGAAGACCTCTCTATTATTATTACGAGTTTTTTAAGCTTTTCAAATCCATATCCACAATGACATAAAAATTTGACCAATGGATGGCTTCATTACCCATAATGCACCTTGTTGAATGGCTCTCCAAATGTACTCTACCTATGTTTTTTAATTGATTGCACCAGCTAGGCTATTTTGGTTTTAAATGGGCCATTGAACATGTGCAGTGTAACCTTAAAAAGGTCTAAATTTATTTTTTTGCACCCTATGTGGGCTGCTTATTATTTTCACCTTATTGGTGATTAGAATTGTGACATGGCGAGGACTACCTTAATGACTTTAACGTAGTGGTGTACTTGTTTGTTTTGTTGAAGTATTATGTTAATTATATTTAATGCAACAGTTTTTATTATATTAACAGCTATGATATTTAATTATATTTAGGTATGTACATTATATATATCTATATCTATATCTATATCTATATATATATATATATATCTATATATATATAGATATATATATATATATAGATATATATATAGATATAGATATATATATATATATAGTATTTGTATTATTTAATGGGGTTCATTTGGGATCTCAATTTAAAAATTGTTCAGTGAGGCTGTGTCCAATTGATGATGGAGCTGTGCATTTTAATGATACATTCGTTTTCTGGGCCTGAAGCCAGGAGGGACAAATACAAATCACTTGCTTGTCTAATGCTTACTTTCACAAGAAAGTGGTGAAGTTGGAGGTAAAATGAAATGGCTAGAATATTCAATGGTGTAATTGACTATTGTTCCCAAATGGCTAGAGTGCTCAATGGTGTAACTCACTCTTCTGAAATAATGGTCATTAAAAGATGCCAGTGTGATCATCTTTGTGAGTTAAGAAGACAGCAGTGAAGACCCAATCAAAGGAGCCCCAGGAATTTGGGTCAATTACTCAGTAAGGGACACTAACGATGAAGACAGGGAAGAAAGGAGGATCTCTGAAAGAGAAAGGCAACACCTGTAATCAAAAACAATGGCTGAGCCTTGATTCTTCGAGCACTGCCATCACAAACCAGAACAATCCTGGAGTATGCAGGAGGAACGATGGTGAACAATCTCCTTGAAGTCCCCTCAACACAACCACAGGGAAGACAAGAAACAGCTACAGCCTATCTCCAGGTTACTCAGAGTGTTAGATTTGCTGAGAAAAATGTACCATTGATTTAGGCCCACAGCATGGTGTGGTACAAAAAAGTGTTGGACATTGTGAAAGCTCCAAAGATGTTCCCAACTTTCTAGTAGCTGCCACCCCCAGTTTATAGAAGCTGATCCATACCGGTGAAGTCATAGCCCGCAAATATAAGAGTAGAAGTCCAGTTATCTGATTGTCATTAAGGTGGTTAGCATGCTGACGGTTAATTGCTGGGAATTTTTTCATTTTTCTACGAGTAGCCTGATTATATTATTAATTTAAAAAAGATAATAATAACAATAATAATAATGAAAAGAATAATAATTGTTAGTTATAAAGTGCTTATAAAGTGCTTGCGATCACTCTTCTGCCATTTTTAAGTGTTGCAAAAATAAATACTTCCATTATCCGTTTGATGGTACGTCATTTACCAATCTCATAGAGCCGTACACCTGGCTGTTAAAGGTGTGAGTAGACTGTGGATATAGTTAATTATAGGCATAGGGCAAAGGAATGAACACTCTTTTATGCTGTACGTGACCATCTAGTCCTCTGCCACCACTGACAGAGCATCTTATAACCCCACCTTGCAAAGTGGCTACCGTCGTCTGCTTTAATATTCAGTTTAGTGTTGTGCCTTTTGTAATGCCCAGCACAAGTCAGCATTCTAGTGCTGAGCCTGTAACTACACTGAACACCCACCCACCACTGATGTCACAGGTCATGTGACACAGTACCAATAAAAGAGGCCGAGCGCACGTGCTCTGGGCCAGTTGCACCATGCATCCAGTGTGTCCTGTGTCAGCGTGATTGCGAGCATGAGGGCCTAGGGCCCACAAGACTCTACACCTTTAAAAAGAATTGTAGCATTTATATCACGTAAGCACTGAGTTTGCAACATTTCAGGAAATCCACAGAAAATCACACTGTGAACAATTTATGATTACTAATTCCAAAATACGTGTAAACTGATCACTTCTGTCTCGAAATTAACTCCAATCTACATGCTGTGGAAAGTGCTGTCAAAAACATTATTCCTAGACATTCACAAATTCTAGATGACCTATGGAAAGTAATTTTGAAAAAGATGCAAATGTAACCCAGAGACAAACGGTGACACACTGAACGGAAAGGCAACTTTTGGCCAGTTGGAGAAAACTGGGCTTAGAACCAGAAAAGCATAGAGAGCGGGGCCAAGAACTGGACAGTGTCCTTGGAGGAAGTGACGCTGTGCACTTGGCAAGCCTGGAGGGCGGTGTCATGGAGCTGGGTCAAGGAGAAACGTGCTGGGATGCTTGGAAAAACATATCGTCAATGTGCACGGGCTGGGTTAGGAAAGGACAGCTGCCACTTGCTGATTAAATGAGTGTGGGAATCAAACGTTCAGTAATAGGCAGGAAGGCAGATGTTTAACAAGCAGCCGATTCCAAGCCTCACTCTCCTCCCCCCATAACTTCCCTTGCGGGCTTTGAGATCCGTAGAACTATCTCTATAAAAATATCCCGTGATTTGCCATCAGGCTTAACAGTAATGTGACGAGCTATTTATTGACATCAGATTATCATTAGCAACAAAAGTGTAAATGACATTAAAATGGCCGTATTAAGAAGAAATGCATTATTCGGTCATAACTGCAATGTATTCGAACCTTGTTTACTTTTTAGATAATTTATTTTGTTACAGGTTTACCTATATTTTTGTTTAATGAGTAATTGGTGCACGAATAAGCGAATAATTTGTTGTACATACAGTGAGGATTTTTAAGGGTCTCGACATTCAAGGGTCACAAGCCTGAAAATCAAGAACATTTTCCGGGAGAATATATTTGGGAAGATGAGTGATTATGTTTTCTTGAATGTGTCCTAAGTGAGAGCACGCAGAGAAGAGCTATTTTAATCCAGATGTGAACGTAGGGTCACATAGAACTACTATTACCTCTGAGTAGTAAAGGGGAAAGGGCTCAACGTTTAGAATTCCAGCCTCCAGATGTAGTAAATGACAAACTCAGGCTCCTGCTAAATGACATGATTATGGTTTGGGTTAGTTCTTAATTCGCTGTGAAGTGTCCTTCTCCTAATCTGAATAACCCTGTAGTTGATTATGTATCTTTTGTGTATTTTCTGTTTTATTATATGATAATGTAGTTCTAGGCATGGATGATGGAATGTTGGTGTCCTTGGATAACTACTGGGGAAGTGGAGTGTTTCCGGTGCCAATTGTCAGTTGCCTGTGAAGGTCAGAGCAGGAAGAAGTGTTGCTGCTGTTATTGAATCTATTCACTGCTAATGTTGTGCTTTGCTTGGTGGCTTGCAGCACGCTGGGTGGAGGAGGCGCGTCCCCTGAAACAAGAAATGCCTCATGGCCACTATGGAGTCTGCTGATGCCTTGGAGACCAGCAAGCCCGGCTTCTAGAATAAGTGCTTCTGTCTGCTGGATAACCAGGTGCATCACTTGTGTCAGCAGAGCACCTGGGCCTTTAGGTTTTGGGCCTGACCCAAATCACATCCACTGCAGCCTTCAAAAGCAAAGTGCTGTCCTGGTGAGGTGTGTCAATGTTGTCAGTTGCAGATCTGACAAGATCACATTACTGGCATCAAAACCAACACGTCACGACAGGAGGGACCCCAAAGATCAAATCAATATTTATTATTTATCATATTTCACAAACTACCACTGGTTGACCTATGACTGCTGGATATGAAAGAAAAAAATAGTCTTGATATGAAAAGCAAAAGAAAAGAAAGAAAGGGCAAAGGCTTTAGAGCAGATGGAGGGTTAACTAATAAAAGTACTTTCAAACAACCATAAACAGCATATCTACAAGACCAGGCTCATAAATGTATTGAAATACTGAACAGTGAGCCAACAGTGACGAATAAGTGAACGTCAGTCATGCTGCAGAAATTGTTTTATCGATATTGTACAATGGTTCTTCCACCGTAAATTGTGCTGTTAAGCAGGTATATGTTGACTGTGATTGCCTACATATGATTCTTTTATTAATAAGCTTCATGGGTTGGTACCTTTATTGACTTCCCTCTAGTTTAGAAACATGCATATGAGTAAATACAAAGGAGCCATAGATTAATATATAGAGGTTATTTTGCCAGCAGATTATTTGGTAACATCAATCAGTAGATTTGTAGAGCACTACAAGTCACCCGTGAGGGTATCCAGGTACTGGCAGAGTCCAGTTGATTAGCCGAAAAGCCCGGACTTCAGGGACTTTCAGAACTCTGAAAGAGATAGGGAGCTCCGTAAATGAAAGGGTTGCTCGTTCCATGTCTTCGCTGCGAGGTAGGAGAAGGAGCGACCTCTGCTGTTGTGGAGGACCTTGTATGCATGGGTCAGGAGCTTGAACTGTCATCTTTTCTGTACAGGAGCCAGTGGGTTCCCTTAGGTAGAGTGTGATGTGGGTTAGTCTAGGGAGATCCAGGACGAGTCTGGCTGCAACGTTCTTCATAGTCTGTTGTCATCGCAGATGAGATGCAATCCCTGTGTAGAGAGTTTTGCCATGGGCCAGCCAGCTGGAGATGAGGGCCTGGGTGATGGTGGGTCTTGAGCTTTGGGGTAGCCATTTAAATATCTTATGAGGCATGCAGAGGATGAAGAAGCAGGAGGCGGTAACAGAGTTGACTTGAATCATCATGGTTAGTTTGTTGTCCAGAATGATGTCCAGGTTCCTAGCATGGTCAGTGGGGGTAGGTGTAGGTCAGAGTCCCATGGGGAGCTTTTGTTTCTGAAAATCAGCTTCAGGCAGTTGCCCTCATCCAGTTGGCTATGTCTGTCATGCAGTTGTTGAAGTTGGTCTTGGTGTTGGCGGTGTCTTCGGAGAGGGAGAGGATGAGTTGTGTGGTCAGCATAGGATATGATGTTAAATCCTTGGGTTATGGCGATGCTGACTAGAGGTGTCATATAAGTGTTGAGGAGGGTGGGGCTGAGCGAGAATCCTTGGGCTACTCCACAGAAGATTTCCTTGGGTTCGGAGTTGAAGGTGTACTTTTTGCGTTCTTCCAGTGAGGAAAGAGGCGATCCACCTAAGAGCAGCTCCTTTGATGACTATGTTGTGTAGCCTTGTGATGACTGTGCGGTGAGAGACTGTGTTGAAGGCTGCCGAGATGTCTAGAAGGATCAAAGCTGAAGTCTCTTATCAGTCGAGTAGGGCTTGGATGTCGTCGGTAACCGCAATGAGGGATGTCTTGGTGATGTGGTTGCTGCGCAATCTGGATTGGGAGAAGTTGAGTAGGAGATTCCGTTCCAGATGGGAGGAGAGTTGTTAACATATGGCTTTTTCTGAAACTTTGACCAGGAATGGGAGCAGGGAGATCAATCAGTAGTTGTTGAGTTTGCTGGGGTGTGCCAATAGTCTATTTAGTAGGGCATTGGCTTCTGCTTGTTTCCAGTCCTCTGGGAAGGCGGCTATGACAATTGAGGTGTTAAACAAGGGAGTTAGTATGTGGCTTATTCCGGCTTCACCTAGGTTGAAGATGTGGTGAGGGCATGGGTCATTGGGGTCCCCTGAGTGAACCGAGTTCATGACGGATGGAGTCTCCTGTGACGTGAGCTTGTTCCATTCAGTTAGTTGGATGTCTGTGGTGGTAGTGGGGTCATTGTGTTGCTTGAAGAAGTCAGTGGCCTTGTAGATGTTGGCGATCTTGTAAGAAGTTTCCAAGGTTGTCGCAGTTCCCTTAAGGGGGTAATGTTGTCTTTGACAATGTTGAATAGTTCCATGCTGTTACTGGAGCTTCATTCGGTGCGTGAGGCTAAGGCTTGTTTTCCTCTAACAAAGTTACCACTGAAACTATAAGTTAATGTCTTATCATTAAACTATAGCAGTGATCCAGTTGTCTGGGAGATGACTGCAGATCTTCTACGTGGCCATGCATAATACAGAAAATGGACAGAATCTGTATTTAGATGTTTCAATGCAGATAAGACAACCCAATAACTAGAAAAAAATACCACAAAGTATATTTTCCACACAACTAGCTAACGGATATTACTATATGCCAGGCTTTGTATTCTAGTGCCAGTGCCAGTCCTTATCTATTTAAAACAAGCTTCGGTGACTAAAAGTATTCAACACTAGTATTATTTACCTTTAATGTCAAAGGAACATCTTGGTGCACTGTCAAGACAGCTGCACCATAAGTGGTGAAAAACAGTTGCATACAAATGGTGAAACATGTTAATACTAGTCATAATTGCTGTAATACAATGTCTTGTTTGCAGAGGATTGTCCTCCTGTGGTGACTCTTTCATTCATGACTGGCCCAAAAATAGAACCTCCTTTGATTGTGTTAATATTTTATCCGCATTTGAACTATTTCCTTCACAGCACATTCCAAGAAATGCAGGAAGCGGAAAGGTTTTAACTCTACCTGATAAATATATTTATGTATTAGATTTCCCACATGATCATTTTAATCAAGAAGATAATGCAATATGGACTAAGCTTCAACTCCTGATATTAGTGACAGCGATCAGTGGTGACTCCTTTAGTTCTTACGTTCAGGAAAAGGTATATTGAAAAGAATAATATGATCATAAAAATAATACTTCGTATAAGCAGTCAATAACCAACGCATAAATACAAAAAAGAATACTAAAGAATGATAATGGTACAATAACACATAGGATGATATGAGTACGGTCAAAGGTTCACAAAAATTGTAAATAACAATACATGTCAAAAATACAAATTGAAAAAGATAATATAAGAAGTGAAACATCCGGCAAATTATCCTTCAGCTGAGGCTCGTTTCCAAGAAATAAATAGCTCCCGCGATGCCGGAAGGGGTCCGGAGACGTTGCGGTGAGCCTGTCCCGCGATTGCTGGTTCCCCGGAGAGGGGCAAAGCCGAAGAGATCCTCTGCGGTCGGCCACGAATCCCCGGCCTGCAGTAGCTGGCGAGGCAGTGCTGCGTAACGCGGTGTGCGGCTGAGTGGGAGCGCCTGGTACTGGTGAGGGCGGGGCGGTGGAGGATCATCGTCGGAGGGAGCCGCACCTGCCCGGCACAGCGAGGAGCTGCATGAGGCAGCAGGGACCGGATGGCACAGCCGCAGCAGTAAGGAGAGAGGAGGCCTGAGCACTGGGGAGAGTCATTGAAGGTGCGGCGTGAGCTGCCGTGTGCGCGCTGGTGGTAGAGGCGACGGATGCCACCCCAGGAAGACTGAGCGACTTCCCAGGACGAATCGCACAGTGCAAATGCTATGAAGGGGCGCCCTATGTGAATAGCCCTTGCACCTGCCAGGTGAGACCTCGGCATATCCAGGAACAACTGCAGAGCGCTACGGTGGAGGTGTGTGGAGAGACATTTAGTGCACTCAGTCACGCCATAACCCTAGGGCCGACTATTGATCGCATACAGCTTGCCCGTATCGCCGGAACACGCGGCGAGCTTGCCCTGTGATTGGGAGGGACTACCTGAGATTCCACAAGCTGGCGCTTCTGTTGCACAGTCTTACAAAGATGAGGTGGTGAGGGTCTGCAGGGGCCCGGGGCCGCGCACCTCTACGTCGAGATGTTGACCGGCAGCTGTGGCTGTGCCCTGTGTTTGGGGCCTGTGCGTGGAAAGATTTGCTAAGAGGATTAAAAGTGTTGCGATGTGGAGACATTGCGAGAACACACTAAGGTCCCACTGACCAACGGTGGTTGAGTGTCGCAAGAGACCAAGCTTGTGGGCAAGACTAGCCCAATTACGGGAATACCCATGCCTGTTATTGCCCTGATAGCTGGTCGTGTCACAGCGCGAACTGCCAGTGGTGAGTGTCCGAAAAGAGAATGGGTAAGGGTGATAGGACTCAATCTAAGTTGTCTTTTGAACAAAAAAGACCCAAGTCGCAGGACCCAGGCCCAGACATGGGTGCGGGGGTGATGGCGCCTGTGCAGGAGGATGCAGAGGAAGACATCCAATCTATCCTAAAGTCCATGGAGCAGTAATTGCAAACCGGCATCACTGCGCTGGGCACTAAAATGGACGCCATGTCGTATAATAATAATAATAATAAAGCCATTTCTAAAGCGCCTGGCTGCACTAGAGATAGTGTGTCCCCGCGCTAGATAGAAGCTAAATCTCGGGAGGCAGGACGTTGAGAGCGAACAAAGTCAATATCCGAGAAAAGGGGAAATTATGGCTGGAAACAGGTGGGTTTTAAGTTTGGCACGGAATCTGGTTTCTGAAGGTTCCATACGGAGGTCAAGCGGTAATGCATTCCAGTGCCTAGGAGCCAGGTTCCTGAAAGAACAACCTCCCATCCTGGCTCTGCGAATGCGGGGGATGTTAAACAGCATCACTCCGGACGACCTCAAGTTCCGGGTGGGGCGGTGAATGGTGAGGAGCTTTTGCAGGTAGCGTGGGCCTTTGCCCTGGGCGATGCGATGCGTGAAGCATAAAGCTTTAAATTGGATGCGTTCCTTGACCGGTAGCCAGTGAAGCTTCGCTAGGGCATTCTTCCCAGATGCTCTGCGAGGCAGGTTGAGTACCAGACGAGCAGCCGCGTTTTGTACGCACTGCAGTTGGTGCAGGCCTTTTTTACTTAGACCTAGGAGCAGGACATTGCCGTAGTCAAGGTGGGGAATGACTAAGGCATGGACAAGTGTCTTTCTGGCATTGATGGGGAGCAGGTCGAGGAGTGTTTTTAGTGTACTAAAGCACCTACCCGTAACTTTGCTAACCTGAGATCTGAAAGAGAGGTCCGAGTCGAGCATCACTCCGAGGTTTCTAACAGAGTCGACGGGCGTGGGATGGATACAATGGTGGAGCGACTGGATAAACACGCCGAACGATTGGATATGTCTCACGGAGGTTGAGGAGGCTCGCACCACACTGGATGCTGACCACAAACAACTGGGGAAAGTCATCCGCATCCTACAGGATAAGACGGAGGACATAGAAGCACGTTCCCAGCGCTGCAACCTGCGACTGGTGGGCCTTCCGGAATCGACATCTACAGGCAACATGGAGAAATTCATGGAAAATTGCTTGTCTCTCTGCTGTGGGAGGATGTCTCTTCGGCAATGTTTGTTGTGGAGAGAGCGCACAGGGCTCTGGGGCCTCGCCCGCCGCCGGGCAACCCCCACGCCCGGTCATTGCGAAACTGCTCAATTACCGCGATCGGGACGCTGCACTGCGTGTGGCCAGGGAAAGGAAAATCTTGAAATATGAAGGGTCGGAACTCTCTTTATTCCCTGACTTTACTGCTAGAGTGCAGGAGGCTCGCAGACATTTTGCGCCACTCAAGAAACAATTGCGCAAGTTGGGTGTGGATTATGCCATGCTGTACCCTGGGAAGCTTCGAGTGAACAGGCAGGGGAAGTCGCACATATTCACTGACCCTAATATTTTGCAGCAGGCTATGAAGAACTGGGCCAAAGCCCAGAAGCCTAGCCCGACGCGACCGCAGCATGAAGGGATGAAAGGAGCTTCGTTGGACGAACAGGAGTGATCTGCCGGGTAGCTATTACTAGAACATTGTAATGTACTGAAAAACACAGAGCACAGTACTTAACGTATCCGGTAATGATCCTTTGTAAATGCCAGCGTGGGACCCCTTGAATGGGGGGCATACCACTGGAGGGAAAGCTGGTTTGATATGGCCACTATCACTGTATGT
Source organism: Lissotriton helveticus (assembly GCF_964261635.1). Taxonomy (NCBI): domain Eukaryota; kingdom Metazoa; phylum Chordata; class Amphibia; order Caudata; family Salamandridae; genus Lissotriton; species Lissotriton helveticus. The sequence goes on from NC_136057.1 coordinate 428,706,466, forward strand.
ATTTGTTACCAGGTTGCGGATAAAACTAAGGCATATCAGTGAGTCATATGGGACCGCTCGAGACCAGATTTCCAGGAGGTGGGGCTAGGAGTGCCTGCTGAGACTGGCGGACCGAGATAAGTTGGGGATACTTGCCGCCATAACTGTTGGGGCTAGTTGCCCTATGGCCTCAGCTGTAAATGTTATTGTACTGGCAAAGCGGAGCTGGGGACAGTTTACAATTGTTGTTACTACTTACCTAAGTCTGGAGCGAGGAGCTACCTCCGCCCACGCGTGCCTTGCACTGTTGTTGTGTCTTTTTGCCTAGTGGGGTTAATGGGTAGGGTAAGGGGAGTCAGGGGGTAGTGGGATGGAGAATTGTTCTGCATGCGGCCATATTGGGGGAGGTCTGCTGTGGGAGGGTGGCAGGGGGGATGGTGTGCTTCAGGGGGGTATGGTTTGGATGTTGGATGATGGGTGACTTGGCACAGCATGGCAGGTTTCAGTTCAAAGTACGCAATTTACTGTATACACCCAATACACTACGAATGGCAGGCGTTCAAAGTGACACTCGGGGACAGGGTGGGGAAATAAGGTTTTTGACTTGGAACGTTAGGGGACTCAATGATCACCGTAAACTCAGGAAGGTTTTGAACTACCTAAAAAGGCAGAAAGTAGATTTGGCTCTGTTGCTAGAGACCCATTCACCGCAATCGAGTCCTATGCTGAAATATAGGGGACTGGTGGGTAATAGTAAATCGGCGGGTTTCACCACGCACAGAAGGGGAGTACTGAACTGGGTTAACCCCAGGTCCTCACTTACACTCACACTGCTTAAAGGGGATCCTGAAGGCAGATATGTCATCTCCAAATGTGCAGGTAAGGGTGCAGAACTGCTTATAGTTCATGTTTATGGCCCCAACTTTGACTGCCCAGAATTCTTTACAGACATAGCTAAGATTGTTACCCAATGGGGGGATGCTCAGATCCTTTGGGGAGGAAATTTTAATTTGGTCATAGACCCAGACAGAGACAGATCCACCGGGCCGGTCAGGAGCCCATCGGCGGCAGCTAGGAAGCTTGAAGAGGTCATGGTGCGTTTGGATGTGGGTGATGTGTGGCGTGAGAGGAATGCAGAGCAGGGGGGCTACACACAATATTCGGCGTATCATGACATACATACACGAATTGATTACTGGATGGTTTCAAATGCACTGATTCATAAGGTGCGGGGCTGTTCTGTGCTGCCGTGTACGCTCTCGGACCACTCCCCGTTACTGTTGGAGTTGGAGACCCCGGGTAGGCGACTGCCGCCATTTGCATGGTGGTTTCCACCGTACTCCTTACTAGATCCGGTGTTTAGGGAGGAGATGGCAGATGCCATTGACACCTTCTTTGTCACAAACGTTGGCTCGGTGGATAATTTCCAAAGCATATAGGAGTCGTTTAAGGTGTACATCAGAGGGGTAGCGATGGCTAAGCATTCGGGGGTCCTTAGAGCCATTCGTAAGACTCTGACGGATCTGGAAGGGAAACTAAAGGGGCTAGTGCGGCGACGGCTAGTAGGGGGCAGCGAGACACTAAACGAGGAACTCAAGGCGGTGCTGGAGGAATACCATGCGGCTGCCGATAACGAAGTAAAACATTTAGGCAAGTATGCCGTGGCACGCGTGTATGGTGAAGGGGAGAGGTCGGGATCGGTTTTGGCTCGACTGATGAAGGCGAGGCGTGGCAAGACGTTAGTTACTGGGATTAAGTCGGAAGGAGTGGTGCCTTTGACAGAAGAGGCAACGGTAGCTGAACGCTTCCGCCAATACTATATAGAGCTATACAGCTCTCGATTGACGGGAAGTGATGACCAAATAGTGGACTACTTGGAGCATATCCAGTTTCCCTTTCTTCCAAATGCACACAGGGAACTGTTAACGCACCCGGTAGAAAGAGACGAGATAGTTGAGGCAGTGGGCAGCATTAAGGCGGGAAGCCCCCCGGGGACGGATGGTTTGACAGTTGCTTTTTACAAGACATTCCTGGACCGATTGTTCCCGCACCTTGCAACCCTATTTGACAACATGTACGAAAAGGGCACTATACCCCCATCTACGAGGGAAGCTATGCTAGTCGCTATCCCTAAGCCGGGCAAACCGTTGGACGACTGCAGTTCGTTCCGTCCGTTGTCACTACTTAGCGTTGATGTTAAAATATTTGCCAAGGTTTTGGCCACTAGGCTAGCTCTGATGGCACATATCTTGGTGGCCCCTGAACAGGGGGGATTTTTTCCGTCCAGGAACTTAACATACAATATCCGTGCTGTCATTGGTGTAATGCAGCACATCAGACAGGATACGAAAGCGGTAGAGATTTTCCTCGATATGGAGAAAGCATTCGATTCCGTGGAATGGTCTTTTTTAACGCGAGTACTGCAGAGAATGGGGTTGGGGCCAGTTTTCCTACAAATGCTAGGGACTCTATATTACAAACCAACGGCCAGGGTGCGAATTGGAGATTTGGTCACGGCCTCCTTTAATATCACTAGAGGCACAAGACAGGGCTGCCCGCTGTCTCTATTGTTGTATGCCCTGGTAGCGGAGCCATTGGCTTGTGCACTGAAGGAGTATCATGGGAATGAAGGTATTGGATACACAACGTACAGAATAGTGGTATCTACATTTGCGGATGATACGCTATTGTACGTGAGAGACCCGGAGAACAATTTAGCACCGATTATTAGGGAAGTCATCCGGTTTGGTGCACTGTCTGGACTTCGGGTTAACTGGGGCAAATCTCTGGTGGTTCCGTTGACCCCAGCCACTACCGAGTCGACATGGACTATCCATTATTGTGGACCACGGACTCCGTGCGATACTTAGGCGTGCGACTGCACACAGATGCGGATATAGTTTTTAGAGACAACTACAGCACAGCCATTTCCTGATTAGAAGACGAGGTCGATTTGTGGTGCCGTCTACCATTGTCCTTGATGGGGAGTAGCTCTATTATGAAAATGGTGGCATTGCCTAGACTCTTGTCCTTTTTCATGAATATCCCTCTGGTACTGCCGCGCATATTCTTCCACAAACTGAGGCAATCGATTTTAAAGCTGGCATAGGGCGGAAGGCAAGCTCGTGTGAAGTGGGGAGTGCTAGTGCTGCCATGACTTTGAACTATATTATAGGGCGGCACAAGGAGCACAGCTGCCTGCTTGGATTCATGGAGGCGCGGACGTCCCATATCTACGACTAGAGAAAATCCTTGCTGGCCCTACCCCTCTGCAAGCCACTATCATGGAGCCTGTGGATCGCAGAACGGGCATTTTAGACTCATTGAATACCACACGGCACGCATGGTTTTGTCTTTTACAGAACCAAGCGGGTGCATTGTTGTACTCCCCGGTCATGCCTCTAGAGTGGATGAGATGGATAGGGCCCTGCAAAGAACGGGGTGTCGTTCAGGCATTGCGTGAACTTAAAATTGAGGTGGCCGGCGATCTGTTTTGCGATGGAGTAGTCTGCACGCTGGAGCAGACGATGGACGAAATGGAGGAGGTCTCTCTACTGACTAGGTTTCAATTTCATAGAGTGAGAAGGGCGCTTAGGGCGCAATTGGGTGAGGGCATGGAGGAGCTGACGCATGTTATAAAAAATTATTCCTCTCGCAAACTGGTTACATCTCACTACAGGATTGCGATGTCGCACAGGTCACATAAGTACACTGCGGCCAGACTAGCATGGCAACGTGATTTGGACATGCAACTAGAGGACGACAAGTCGGTTTATTGCTGCACGAACACCAGCAAAGTGTCACTGCATGGTCGGCATAAGTTGGTACGATTTAAGTTTTTGAACAGGATATACTATACCCCTGAACGGCTGTGCAGATATGGCTTGCGTGATAGTGCCAGGTGTGAGAAGTGTGATTCGTCAGTTGCGGATTTTTTGCATCTGGCATGGTTGTGCCTGGGAGTTTATTCCCACTGGGAAAGTGTGTTTGCAGAATTGGGTAAGGTGGTTGACTTGAGTCTTACACCGGACCCACTGATGGCACTTCTGGGATATACAAAGGCATTACCCAGAGCTGCGCGCAGATTGGTTTATATGGGGACGCTCGTCGCCAAAAGACGTGTGGCTTTGTGTTGGATGAGGGGACCTCCCCCGAAGCTACGACAGTGGTCCGGGGATATGATTTACTGCTCCACACAGTCGGAGGCATACAGTGAGCTCCTGCCACCTAGGAGCAAACCAAAAATCTTCTGGGGCTCTTACGTGCAGCGTGAGGAACGAACCGTAGAGGATGAGGATGTCGAGAGGTCTGGGGGTGTGAGCAAGCCAGCAGGGATTGGTTGAGGATTAGACAATCTTGTACGGAGGGGTCGGGCGTGACAGCGCGATGGCGAGAACGTGTTGGCTGTGTGTATGGCCATTGAGGGGGGGACAAAAGCACTTGGGTCTGTGGGGATGGCGTCCATTGCGGGTCTGTTACTGACGGGTAGTTCAGTGAGTTGCACCATAGAGGGTTTAACCCCACAATATAGCGCTAGGTCCTGATATCTGTCCCCTCACCTGTGAGGTTTCCCGGTCCCTTATCATTCTCCAAATGTGATGGTCGATGCCGCCTGTAGGGATGTTGGCTAAATGGCTGTGTATACTCACTTATTGCATATACTATATATATTTTGTATTGGCAGATTGAATTTGGGATGAAGTGCTGTGTAACTGTCAAATTATAGAAATAAAATAAAAACAAATAAAAAAAATTTAAAAAACATAATATAAGAAGTGATAAACTAAGCAATGTTATGTACAAACAACAGGAGGTCAGGGAGGCTTGGTAACTTCTTGTTGTGAGGGAGCGGTTGAGGTGTTTTCTTCATGGCATCATCTAGAAATTATGTGAGGGGGCACCAGAGGTGTGATCGTTTCTTAGTAGAGAAATAGGATGAATGAGTGCTTTATCTAGGCGGTGATTGTGACAAACAGCATACCACCAGGCTAAATAAGACAATTTAGAGGAGTCTTTCCAGTTCTTTGATATCTGTTGAAAAGCTACAGCTAGTAATAAATCAATAAGGTAACTGAGATTGTCCTCTTTTGCAGTCCGGTGTTAAACTACCTAAGAAAATGTTTGTGAGGGAAAGGGGAGTTGTGGTATGAAAAATAGTGTTAATTTGGTGCAAACCTGTTCCCAGAATTTTCAAAAACGTGTGGACAAGTGAATAGCATATGTTTGAGATCAGCGTCACCTTGGGAACACGTCCAGCAAATATTGATATTTGTGTTGTGTATCTAATTTAGGTATGCGGGAGTAAGAAACAATCTATTATAATGAAAGAAAAGTGTTTGTGTTGTGCTGGCCGCTTTGTATGATTTCCTGAGTTTCGTTCAAATTTTGTTCCATAGAGAATCAGGCCAATCCGTTCCCAGATCCAATTCCCATAAGAGTTCCACTTTGGTTTTGTCCCGGTTCTCAGGAGGTGTCAATAAACGGGAATAGATGGTAGAAGCTTTGGGGTGTGTAAGCATAAGGTTATGCCTTGGGAAAAGGGGTTGGGAGGGTGGGGAAGGTGAAGGTGAAGTTTTGAGTTTAGCGTATGCATCAAGTATTGCATTCTGCAAGGCTAAAAATGTAGGTTTAAAGGAGGAAGGCAGATGATAAACAGTTTGCAATTATGTAAAAGGAATGGGCAAGCCTTGATTTAACCCCTTCGACGCTCATGACGAGCTGGGCTCGTCATGAGGTAGCCTCCTCGCACGCTCATGACGAGCCCAGCTCGTCATGAATAATGGGTTTTTAAAAAAGTCAGCGCAGTAGCAGCATATCGACCGCACGCATGCGGTTAAAAATGTATGAACCCAAAGCAGGCCTTTGTTTCTCCAGATCTTCCAGTATATAGGTTTCCTATTGAGAAGGGTTTGTTTATTATGCCAAATTGTGGAGTTTAGAAAAGTGTCTGAGTAATGTACCGCTAAATGAGGTGCAATGGATAATAATTTACAGGCTTGCTTAATTATGGTGGTTGAGATGTTTTGTGGCTTGCGGGTAAAGGAGAGGTATTCCTGAAATGAGAAAGGAACTAAACATGGGTTCTCAAGATCCACCCACAGAGGTTTGTCCACAGACTGGTTAGTGATCCAATTCGATAGTTGTCTTAACTGAAAGGCATTGTGATAATTGGAGAAATGGGGGAAATTGACAACGCCTTCAGCTTTTGGTCTTGTTAGTTTCTGTAAAGACATTCTTGATTTTTTAGCATTCCATAAAGAGGTCAAAATAGAATTAATCTTTTGAAAGAATTTGGAAGGAATGAATAGTGGTATGTTGGAAAGGATGTATAAAACTATAGGAGTCAGCATCATTTTGATTGTGTCAAGGTGTCTCCACCAAGAGAGATAAAGGGGATGCCATCTTGCGATCACAACTATCGCTATGTTTTGAAACTCTTCCTTTTTGTTCTTAACTGGCTAACTAGGTGTTTGATTGCGACTCCACCTTCTTCCCTTCCCCAATAGGACCCAATTGGTGTCCATGTACCGCCGGCTACTGTAGCAAGCAAAATGTGTGGGCAGTATAGGTGAGTCCTGCTATGTCCTGACTTTCATTCCATTTCCTTAAATTTTATAAAGCTAACCCTTTCTATGTGATTGTAATGGATCAAGTACAATTTAATTATTGAGCTTTATACCACTCACAGCATTTTGTAGGCACACGAGCACTCCAGTGGGGGCCTTTCATAAAAGTATTTGTCTAGATAATTATTCACTTGGTTTTAGCATATTGTGAATACTGTGGATACTATACCTGCATGTCACACTATGACTCTAGGTGTGATTGAGCATCCTTGGGCAGTGATTGTTCCACTGGTTAATAATGATCCACTCACACTACTGCTGATGTGTTTTTTACATGTTCCCTCACCTATTTTTTATCCAACCTCTAGGTCTACTATGAACGTACAGGGTATGTAGTTTTCACTTACCTTGGTGTAGATAGTTTTACACTGATCCTGAAGAAGTGTCCTGATCGGTTTGACAAATTGAGACACGAAACATGTTGATCATCCGAAAGTAGTGCGCATACCACTAGACACTTAAATACTAGTTCTCCGCCCCTCTCCACCTTTTAATTAGGCAGTTTACCTTTGGAATAAAAGTTTGGTTAGGACTAACTGACCTATTTTAATTCACGTATGCCCTTACATCTACACAGACTAGGCCCCTCTCCCCCACTGCACTCACCGGCAGGAAGAAAAGATCCCCGACAAAGAGCCCCGTTTCTGGGTGCCCGCCAGGTATTGCAGCGCCAACCTGGCAAGAGGCAGGCTAAAATGATAAAGCATGACACCTAGCTTGCTAGGTGTGTGAGAGCCCTAGTTCCTATAAGGAGAATTCCCTCTCCTTATCTCACACATCAGCAGTCCTCCCGTGACCCTACTACCCTTTTATGCTCTAAATCTCCCAACACACGAATACTGAGGAACTTCGTACTCTTCTTGCGACATGAGTTACAGAGGCACCATGAATCCAATAGATTTCTCAGTTGAATATTTTATTTTAAAAGTTTGTGTAACTTGTTTGGGTTAAAGGGGGATTTAGAATTTCTATCGATAAACGGGGCCAACACTTGATTGCAGTCTCCTGCAAGAAGGACATTTTCTGATGGGTACTTGAGCAATAGTTGAGAGATACGAGACCAGAACATGGCATCTCCGTAAGTAGGGGCGCAGATGTTAAGCAAAGACGAGGGGGTCTTTCCCAACAGGAGGTTAGTGAAAACCCATCTACCTTCTGGGTCAGATTCCTGAAAGACAAGCTTGGCATTCAGTGCTTTGTGGCAAAGAGTTATAACCCCATTCCTTTTACCGTCTCCTGGCGAGAAAAAGACTGCACCTTCAACTTCAATAAGCACCTTCAGGGCTTATTGTGACCAATGCTCCAAGACTGTTCTTGGACGATAAGGAGTTTCTCAAGGATTGGTCAATAATTGCCTGGAGGTGCACAAGGGACTGGCTAGTCCTGATTATCAAAACCGCAAAACGAGTTGCAGACAAAATACTAGTAGAAATACAGCATCTTGAGGGCAAAATAAAAGCAACTATTAAATCAACACTGTTCAAGAGTGGCCAAGAAGACAGCAATAAAAAGAACAGTGAATTTAAGGACTCTATTTTATTCTCAAAACTTGAAAAATTTTAAAAAGATTTAGCCAAATTCTCTTCTGAGAAAATATACCCCTATACTAGTGAGACATATGTTGTACCAGCATTCAACCGCAACGGGCGCCGAGGGGGTTCCACTTATGCCACCTCTAGCTCAGAAGAGATCTCAAGTGATTCGGATACATCCCAGAGTAGCAATACGTCCACCATGAATAGAGGGCGTGGTAACCGAAGAGATCGAAGAGGGAATTTTCCTAGTTACAATCAAAATCAATTTCAACCCTTCTGGCAGCCTAACCCGTGGATGTATGGTCCTAATTTTCCGCCACAAATGGGCCCTCCTCCCTTTTATCCCCCACAGATGCAACAGGCCCCAGGTGCCCCTCCTTTTTTAGGGTTTGGCCCCAGGCAAAACAGAGGCAGAAGAAGACAGGGACAGGTGCCACAGGTTCACTGGGCGACAACAACACAACAAGCCACAATGGACCTGAGGAACGGGAAAAAGATACCACAGGAGACTGCAGGAACGAGCAGCGGAACAAATCAGACAGCCTCGTGATAAATTTAGACTCCCACACACTTACGAGAGATGAAGAGGACCTCTTGAATCGAAGTCTGGGTTTCGTAGCTACAAACAATGGAGACCCTTTCACAGCACAAGTAGAACTAGCCAAATTCTTTAGAAAGATCAGGCTGCACTATTGTTTTGCAAAACAAAACAATACAGAAACTGACTCTGGGAGTAAGAATACTGGTTTGAAGAAACCATCTACCTTTAATCCCCCAATGATTGGTCTGCCGGCGAGGGTTCAGACTTTGGAAGAGGCAGTTGAAAATTACATTAACAAACTCCTCAAGACCAAACCGACCAACTCTTATGTGAACTTACCAAAAAGAGAACAACAAGCTTTACGTTCCCTAACATCGAACGAGAGCATCACAATAAAGCCTGCCGATAAAGGCGGTGCAATTGTTGTGTTGGACACTGAATCCTACCGGACAGAGTGTCTGAGGCAGCTCCATGACCGCAAATCATACCTCCCTCTGAAAGAAGATCCTACAGAGAAGTTACAGATTAAGATAGGTCAACTTGTAGAAGAAGCCACCTCTGAGGGATGGATCACTCCCCAGGAAGGTCCATTTTTGCAAACTGCTCATCCATCCATTCCGTAATTTTATTGCCTCCCAAAGGTTCATAAATCGCAGAGACCCCCTCCAGGGAGACCAATAATCTCTGGAATTGGTTCAGTTCTTGAGCCATTATCTACCTTTGTGGACCATTTTCTGAATCCGATAGTGAGGGAAATGCCTACCTTCCTTAAAGACACGAAGGATGTCCTCCGGTTTCTCCACGATATCGAGTTTGACATTTCAACTGATCTCCTCGTCTCATTCGATGTGGAATCGCTTTATACGTCGATTCCCCAGACAAAGACACTTGAAGTTATCCGCAATCTCTTACAAGATAGAGACTTGCCATCTGTGACACCTGTTCCATTTATCATGACCTTGGCAGAATTGGCGATGAAGGAGAACTATTTTAAATTCGAAGACACTACCTACCTACAAACATCTGGGACCAGTATGGGTAGTGTCTTCGCTCCCAGTCTAGCAAATCTCTGCGTTTATGTATTTGAACAGACTGAGGTCCTCACCCACAATAACCCATACTATGTATCGCTCCGAGTTTGGAAGCGATACATAGATGATATCTTTGTGGTATGGCGGGGTTCGGAATTAGACCTCATGGAGTTCCACCAGTGGTTGAATTCACGTAACATCTATTTGAAGTTTACAGTTGAATCCAGCAGAACACAATTAAACTTTTTAGACCTCACCATCTTGGCCACCTCAGAGGGTCTGGGTTCAGAACTGTACAGAAAGCCTATGGCCCGTAATGCACTCTTAACCTATGAAAGCTCTCACCCTATAGCTCTTAGAATTAATTTGCCCTTTTGTCAATTTCTAAGGGTCAAAAGGAATTGCTCTACGAAAGAGGCATTTGAGGTACATTCTGCAAAACTGACTGAACAACTGCGTGAGAAAAAGTATCCTAACAAGATTATACGCCAGTCCAAGAAAAGGGTGTCTAATAACAACCGTGACACCCTCCTTGAAGTAGCAGTACCAAAAGAGAAGACTGAAAGGATAACATTTGTCAACACATTCCACACCAAATCAAATCAGGTTCAAAAGATTGTGAGGAAGCATTGGTCTATTCTGAACACCGGCGGTGACAAATTGCCTATGCCGCTTTTTGCCTTCCAAAGAGGGCAGAATATAAAAGATCGGCTTGTACATACTAGACCCAGGAATAAAATTAGCAGACAAGTGGGTACATTGTGGGATCTCCCCCCGGGAGACGGTCATCACCCTTGTGGAAATTGTTCGGTCTGTCCCCAAACAACCAAGTCCACAATCATAGACATTGGGACTAGCAGACCTTGGCAACAGCGGAAATTTACGAATTGTAATAGCGAGATTACCATCTATCTCATCACATGCCCATGCCCCAAAAGGTATATAGGCATGACGACGAGAAAAGTAAAAACCCGTATCTATGAACATAAGAGTACAGTGCGGTGTCGTAAACAAGCAACTCGCTTAACATCGCATTTCTTAGAAGTAGGCCATGGTCCTAATGATTTTACTTGGACCGTACTGGAACAACCCACGATTCCGGACCACTGCCCCGATGTAAGCAAATTTTTATTCAAAAAGGAACAAAAGTGGGTTTACAAACTTAACAGCGACAAAGAGCGTTTGAATGAACCGATACCCTGGATGTCGCTATAGATGAGAATATCAATTAATGATGTACTAGCTGTCTTATCATATCACTAGTTTTGCAAATCAAAGGGGACATGAGATGTCGCTATCAATTAGTGATATCTTGGCTGTTTTAATACAACACCAGTTTTGCAAAGCAATATAGACACAGATATTCCACAAGTATTTATAATTGGGCCTCAGTAAACACGAACAAATAAGATCGATTTATTACATCTTCAAAAAAAGTGTAGACTCATAGGTTATGATCTCGGACCTTAACACCATACACGTTATATACATGATAGATCTTATATATCTATTTGTTTTTCTAATAAAATGCTTGTACTCTGCTATTAAATAAACATTGCTTTCCTCCGGCCCCTTTTGGGACATAATTGTCGCATTACATCGTGATAATCATTGATCACCTTTCTGAGTTTTCCATTTATCTCAGACATTAAAATTAGAATGATAAACCTGGACTACAATTCCCATAATACCTATGTGTGGTCATGTGTGCGTAAAGGCGTTTCCCAAACAAATAGTCCTCACGAAAAACGTTCGGTGCCTCCCCAGTTAGCGCAGAGGAACGCCGGGAGACACCGACGGAGAGGTAAGGAATGTCTCTGCTCGAACGCCAGATGATAATAGCAGTGCCTGGCCTGATACGGCCCACGATAAGCGCCGCTAGAGCTCTAACTGATGCTGGCGGTGTATTGCCAGATATGTTTAAGAATGGTCCATGACAAGCGGCCGCCGCGGTAAGCTTTACCGCGACCCAGCGAGCCGTTTTTCTGAAGCATTATTTCATTCACGGACACCTTTTTCCCTCGTTTCCTTCCCATACGAAGGAACTGATGGACAGTACTCTTGGTGATAACGCCTGCCTTAGTATTAACCTGCCCATCGAGATTTGGTCTCCTAAACTTCGACGTTTATATTCTTAACACATTATAGACCACGGATTGTTTTTGCTGTCAGTACAGTGGTGTGGATTTGATTAATACACAGACTAAGCCCCACGCTGATACTGCTATCTTGTGGTTTCGCAAACTCAATTAGTAACACACCCTAATGAGTGTTTTTCTGACTATGTGGTCACAATTTCCAGATAAAACTAACAGCGGAACATTTACAGATACTTTCTTCCTCAAACAGAGCGGTGCGCCTCACCTCACCTGGCTGCAGCCAGGTGAGGTGAGGCGCTATTCCCACAAATATAGGGTGAGTGGCGAAACATTGATATTTATAAACTTTGAAATTAAATATAAACTACATATGAGTTTATTATGATTTAATTTAACTTTTGTTCTGTCTCTTTTCATTCTTTTTCCCATTGACATGACGATATTTTAGATTGTGGTGGAGTATTCAACCTGAAACTCAGGTGATATAATTCCCTTTTTAATTTATAATTTTCACTTATTGAACAGCAGTAGCAATATCTAGGTCCTGATGAATGCATTGGCACTATCCATCTATGCAGAAACAAGTCGACCATTATTTGCTGAACAGATATTCTGTTAAATCTGTTTGTTTTCAAGTGTTTTTACTCTTGGAGAGCTGAGAGAAATCATTAAAATCACACTTCTACTCAGCCTTATCCAATTTTATCCTATCACTATTCACATTTTTTGCACTGCTTTTTTTCAGTTGTCCTTCCACATTTATTCTTTAATCTGCACTGCCAAATTGTAGATACAAGAGTCTTTTGGCTCTCACAGTCTGTTTCACCTCTTCTTGACTGTGATTGCACTAACTCCTGGGTAAGGAGAACCCACATGATGAAAAAAGTGACGGTACAGATCGACAACTGATGGGAATATTTTCACCTACCCTTGGGTTTGTTTTTCCCAGTGGTTCCATCACGTGCATTTCGATCATAACATATCACGTGGTGTTATCTAAAATATAATAAATCTCTTTTGTTTTGTCATGGGTCTTTGATGAATTGAGCTTCTCTTTTTCTTTTCTTTTTTATTTCTTGACTCCTAGATACTCTTTGTGTGTAGTTGAGAAAAAGACTTTGCCAACCCAACTTCTTTTGAGTTTTAGTGATTCACTTACAGTGAGAAGGGATTCTTGTAGTAACGCAATATCGGCATCTAATTTGATAAGGTAGGATAAGACTCTCTATCGTTTAATGGGGAAATTCAAGCCTATGACGTTCCAAGTGACAATTTTCAAAAACATGTATGAAATAGAAGTAATAATAACATAAGTGAACCAATACAATCCTGTATAATTTGAACAATAATACTAGTGAACAAATCAACAATGATAGCTATAAAAAACATGGGAATAAACCTTATATTAGGTACAAAGCTATTAAAAGTCAAACCCAGTTGAGAGAAGCTGAAAAAAGAGGAAAGAGAAAAATGGAAGACTGAAAGAGAAAAAGAGAGAAGCTGGATTGAAAAAAGAGATATATGATACAAATATGAATAATGAAAAGAAAGAAGAGGGGGTATGGGAGAATGAGCAGAAGCTATAAAGAATAGTTGGAAAAAAAGGATCATACCTACATAAAAGTCAAAACAATAGGAGGGTGGGGGAGAGACCACATAGAATGATGACATATCCAGACTCCATGAGGTAGGCAGGGGAGAGATCGGGATGTAAACAACATACAAGATGAAGAGGTCATGCTTATGAGACGGGATCCTGGATGAAAAGAAAAAGTTGGTTAGTATAATCCACATAGAATATAACATGTCATGTCTTGAGATCAAATAGTATAAGATTGTATCCTAAAAGAGTAAAGTCATTGAAGTCAAACAAAACAGTTTACAATGACAAAATCCATTCTATATTTCCACAAGTAAAGCAACATACTGAAAGTCTAGACCTTTGTTTAAGGTGCAATGGAAGGAGAACTATTTGAATTGAGAACTAGAAATGTCCATCCGTTCTGGGCATTGTGTGTTAAGGAAGATCTTTAATTTTGTTAGATTCTTGTAGGTCATGGTGCTGTTGTTGAGAGTTACCTTGAACAAACAGAGGTGAAATAATCTGAAATGTGCTCCAATGGAACGTAATGCTGGACGCATAGCGAAGAATTCTTTGTGTCTATCTGCTGTGGATTTAGCATAGTCCTGTGAAAAAAACAATTGATGACCTGAGAATGAAATACGTTTCATGAGCTTAACTGCTGATAATACCTTAGGAGATCGGTGTACTCTAGAAAGTACAACATGACCCCTCTCTGTCTATTCATACTTGAGCATGATGGATTGGATGGGCCCAATCTATAAGCCAGTTGTATATTGAGGGTGGTATCTTCTGGTAGATTTAGCACTATGGGAAGGAATTTTTGAAAGAAGGAGATAGGCTCCGATCCTTCTGCCCCTTCCAACGGGCCATAAGTGCGAAGGTTATTACGCCTGTTTCTATTTTCGAGGTTTTGAACTTGTTTTTGCAGAGACGTAATTTGGGTATGAAGAGCCTCAACTTTGGTGTAAGATACATGAAGGGTTTCAACATTATGTTCAACCTTAGTAACTCTTTCTTCCAATTTTCCCAGCCATATGTTAGGATTTGTATCTTGGAGTTTGTCTCTGCGACAAATAGTCGCAAGGCTCGGATTTCCTCCAGAAGAAGACCCATGGTGACGGACAAGGATTGCTTCAGCGGGGAGGAAGGATCCTTTTTGAGATGTTTAGTTGTTACTTTGTTGAGATTAGAGGAAACATTAGCCATACCTGAAGAAGAAGCAGCTGTTTTGGATGATGATGCTATAGAGTCCTCCATTTGAATGAATTTTGCACGTGACTTTGAGCGGATAACAAACTTACGATTTAAGGGTGCTTGTAGTAAAGGTACATTGTTTTTTATCCTGCCCATATAAGAAGAAAATACAAAGCCCAAATGCAAGGGCTGTATAAATCTGCAAGATATACCTTGAGCGAGTAATTCCCCTACTAGTAATAGAGAAAATACGCTCTATTGAGGGTTATGTATATGTAGTGCTTGACTAATTGTTATAACATAAATTAGCGTACAAACATAAAATGTGATATAAACTGGTGGCCTTCGGCTTAATGAGAAATATAAGAGGAATATGAAAGATAAGTCATGTCCTAGTGCTAAGAGTCATGTGATACGTTCCACCTAAATTCTCAACATATACAAAACCTGCTTACAATAGAGCGAATAACATAGTACATTGGGTAAAATGACATATCCTAGAAATAGAATAGTTAATACAATGCAGCGATAGGACACATGAAATGAGAAATAATTCTGTTATATTGACATTGAGAAAAGCAGTTTTAGTGAGAGTTAGGCAATAAGACAAAAAGTATGCAAGGAAAAACTTGTTGGAACAAACTTCCTCATTCTGAAATGAATAACTGTGAGGTATGTCAATGAAATAATGCAGGCTCTGAAAGGGTCAGCCACATGAGATAAGCCAACACAATTACAACTTGAGATTGAGGGTTGCTGTTATTACAAACCTTCAAAGCGCAATAACAAGCAGTCCTCGAACAAAGCCAAAATAAATTTCATTTCAGTGTTGTTTAAATTCACTCGACTTAAGCAATGTTTCTGTAATTAATAAAAGGGTGCAGACCTTGAAAAGACACGGCGCGTGGTGAGAGCGCTTCCCTCAGCGTGTAGGCAGATTTAAATTAGTTTGCTACTTTACCAATTCAGAGCATTATAAAAGTCCAGAAAGGGGGCACTGCGTGTTAGAATATGCCAGAATTCATTTCATGACTGCACTGGCTTTCGCTGGTTTATTTCCGTGACTGCAATAAATAAAGACAGCTCTTGAAACTTCTTGAAAAGACCTCTGCACGGTGGAGACGGTTTCCCTCAGCGCGTGAGGGGGGACCCGGGGAGAGCCGTGCGCGAGCCGGTCTCTCCACGGGTAGGTTCGCGCAAGTCGATGGCCATGGCAGGTGGGGTGTGATTAGTGAGGGCCAGGTGGGGGAATTAGGGCCAGCGCAGGGCAAGGGAGCATTGAGCACTAGGAGGCGGGTGGCGAGGTTCGTTTTTGTGCGAGCCCCTGTTTGTCTTTTCTTCCCTGATGGCAGACTCCGAGGAAGTGCGGAGGGCGGTCCGGGTCCTTTACCAGGCGGCGCGCGAAGAATTGTTGTGCCCTGGAGTGCATGGTGCGGCCTGGGGGGGGGGGCTTGCCCGCCCCGTTCGTAAGGCGGCTGGGGGATTTGCGAGGGCCGTGTCTGCCTGCCTTTCCACTCAGGCTGAGAGCAAGGATGACGGCGAGGCGGCAAGGCCGGAGGCCGTTTTCACGGAGCAGCTGACAGCCCCCTCCGGAGTGTCGGGCCCCTCTGCAGCAGGTATGTACTGCCCCACATGGGGCTGCTGGCTTGCGTGTGGTGTCCGGCGGGAGGGGGAGGGGGTGCTCAGAGGGGAGGTCAAGGCCATTACGGCTGCCTCGCTTGTTAGAGGTAGGCGGGGCGGAGTTTGATGCCCAGAGGCTCGTCCTGTGAGCCCCGTGTGCGGTCTTCTTCTGTGCCTGCCCCCATTGCATTTTTGGAGTCCCCCAAGCCTGGTTTAGAGCCCTTCTTAGTGTTGAATGGGCAGCGCTATCTTCTTTCGCCTGTACCATGTGCTGCCACTGGGGTTCCTGCGATTCCTGCTGTGTTCCTTGGTCCCGCTGAGGATGTGGTGGGGCAGGTGGCCTGTTTGCCCAAGGTTTCTTCGAACTTTGCCCAGGGTTGTCATGTTGGCAGTGCGGAGCTCACCCCACGTGAGTGGGTTTTTGCAAGGGCCCCCAGGGGGGCTGTTGGTTCTCCTTTGCTTCCCGTGTTTTCCCTAGCCTTCCGGGGGTGTGCACCTCGTTGGGGACGCCTCGGCTGCCCCCTGTGTCCTTCCCCGAGCCTAGGGGGGGCGCCCCTTGATTTTTCTGACCGGAGGCATGGGGATTTGGGCGGCGGCCGTTGGGTGTGGTTGGGCGTTGGTGGGGATTCGGCGGTGGCTCCTCTGGGTGCGGATGGGGGGTTAGGTGCTTCGGTGACGGCGCGGTCAGTTCTGAGCGGCCTTAGGCGTAAGGCTCCTGCTACAGCACATCATTCTGTTTTAATACCAAGTGGTTGGCGGGCTGCCCCAACGGCGGTTTCTGGGGAGGGGAGAGCGGAAGGGGTTTCTGGAGCGGATTCCTCTTTTCAGCCGCAGGGTGGGGAGGTTGGTAATGTTGCACCGGTTTGGACACACCTTTTTTCCCTTGTAACACACAGTTTGCTTCCTCTCTCATTTTGTTTGCTTTTGATACTTGCACGGGTGCCCACATTGCCTGCGTTGCGTTTGTGCTGATGCCTAGTTGTCTAGCTTATATTGCAGTATTATACCCCTACTTGTTCTTGGTTTTCCTTTGTACCCCGCACATTTGTCACTTTTTCCTCCTGGCGCTTTTGCTACCCATGTATTTTGTTTTCTCACAATTTGTCGCTTTTGCCTCATGTTACTTAACGTCTGCTTTTGTAATCTGTTCACGTGTAGTGTTCTCCTCATGTATCAGTCTGTTCTTTTTGGGGAGAGCTCTAGCGCCTTCGGGTGGGGTTTGCGCTTTCTGGAAGCGTGTGTCTGGCTGACTTACTACATACATATATAACTTTAAGTTTTGCATGAGTTGCAGGGGGGATGCACAGAGGGAACTTGTAAGTGTGCAGGCTGTAGGGTAGCACAATGAGGAGGCTGGTTTATAGTTATCTCTG
The DNA here is from genome assembly GCF_964261635.1 of Lissotriton helveticus. NCBI lineage: Eukaryota > Metazoa > Chordata > Amphibia > Caudata > Salamandridae > Lissotriton > Lissotriton helveticus. The sequence continues at coordinate 428,724,049 of NC_136057.1, forward strand.
TATACATGGGATGGGCTACGCATGGGTATACTCTACGTGTTACTTAGGAATTGTAGAGTACAGAGGGCTAATGCATATACTAGTGCTTAGAGTTATCTCTATATACATAGGGAGGGGATACAAAAGGATCTACTCTAAGCGTCACTTCGGCATGGTTCTGGGTACAATGTCCCCTCCTCGTGCCCTGTTTCTCCGGTGTGTAGTTGGGCTGGCCAGGTTTTCGTTACGTCTCTCCAATTAATTGGCAGGGCTTATGTGCTGTCCCCCTCTCCCAGCAGGTTCGGCCTGGGGCCCTTGGTTCACTTGTTTCCTCCGTCGGCTTGTTTGTGGGGCATGGGGGTGTGTTGCCTCTGAGCTTCGCCCCTTTTCTTTTGGGAAGCAAGGTGGTTGGGCCTTACTCTATGCAGGCTGCGGTGTCCTTGTCCGGGAGCCTGCTCCAGGTGGCGATTCATGCGCGGTTGTTTCCACTGCTGCAGTGGGGGTTTGTGGGTATATCAGTATGGTGCAGTCTGGCTTGAGCGGCTACAACGGCAAGGCTACAGCTACAGTGAGTAGGTCCTCGGCTGACAGGACTCAGTTACGGGCTGAGCAGGAGGCGTTTCAGTCTGGGGCGGAGGGCTCTAGAAGGGGATCTGGAGCGGATTTCTCTTCTGGATTGTGAGGCGCAGTGCGCAGCGAAGTTATCCAAGGGCTTTCAAACGTTGGTGGACTTGGTGCTTGCAAGTTGCCTAGGGGCTGTGGGGGTTTATGTTGGACATGATGATGACCTTATTTTGGATGTCTCTAATGATAACATGGAGGGGGGTGAATTACGAATTGAGGATGTTGCACTTGTTTACGTCACAAATGAGAGGGGTGGTTTGGGGCAATCTGTTTCTTTCAGTATTTTGCAGGAGTCATGTGCGGACCATGCAAAGTTCAAGTCTCATTGTCAATCGAGTCGCGTCAAGGGGACCCTGAGTTGTTTCAACAGAGACTGTCGTGGTGTCGAAAGGTAAGTAAGGCTGGTGGTCTGTTTGGCACAAAGGGGAGAGTCTCCCAGTTTCGTACTAGATCTATTGGTATTGGGGATGAGGTTGTTGGGGTGCAAGTTGCTCTTCAAACGCTGCTTGTGCGGCAAGCTGATGTGAATAATGAGTTTGGAGGGGACGATGCCGCCATTTCACGTGAGCGGACAGGGGACTCTGTTGCGGGCTGCCCCAACGGCGGTTTTTTGGGGAGGGGAGAGCAGAAGAGGTTTCTGGAGCGGATTCCTCTTTTATGAGGTTGTTGGGGAGCAAGTTGCTCTTCAAACGCTGCTTGTGCGGCAAGCTGATGTGAATAATGAGTTTGGAGGGGACGATGCCGCCATTTCACGTGAGCGGACAGGGGACTCTGTTGCGGGCTGCCCCAACGGCTGTTTTTGGGGAGGGGAGAGCGGAAGAGGTTTCTGGAGCGGATTCCTCTTTTCAGGAACAGGGCGCAGTGCGCAGTGATGGTATCCAATGGGAGTATTACGATGGCTTCACACGCTGCTTGTGCGGCAAGCTGATGTGAATAATAAGTTTGGAGGGGACGATGCCGCCATTTCACGTGAGCGGACAGGGGACTCTGTTGCGGGCTGCCCCAACGGCGGTTTTGGGGAGGGGAGGGCGGAAGAGGTTTCTGGAGCGGATTCCTCTTTTCCGGAACAGGGCGCAGTGCGCAGTGATGGTATCCAATGGGAGTATTACGATGGAGGTGTGGGAGATGGGGAGATTCCTGGTGGAAGTGAAAATTATTGTTGAGGATGATGTCTTGCCTTGGGATATTGACGATGATGCTTTGGAAGAAGGAGACGTAAGTGATAGGGAGGTTAGAAATGTTGCCACAAGGGTTTGGAAAGGGGGTGTGAGGCAATCCCATGTTGTTAGTTTTTTGCAGGAGTCTGGTGCGGACCACGCAAAAGTGAGAGTGCCGTCTTCAACAAAGCCACGCCATGGGGATTTTCTGCGGTGTTTCGACAACACTTGGCGCAGTTGCCTACAGGTCAGGAAGGGTGGTGGTCTGTGTGGCAACAGGGGGAGAGTCTCCCCGTCAAATGTAATCGTTCTCTTGGTGTTGGGGATGAGGGTGTTGGTGAGCAAGTTGCTCTTACCAAGCTGTCTGAGCGGCATGCTGCTGTGACTTAAGTCACAAAGGGTTGATACCGCCATTCGAGAAATGCGGACAGGGGATGATGCTCACACAATGACTTCAAGTGAAGTTGACCAGTCTGTTCACAAAAAGTTGCCTTACTCTGGAATTGGTATGCCGTTAGCTTCACAGTTATCGGAGAAACCTAAGTTTAGGATTTGGAGTGACGAGTTTGTTGATGTTTTTAAGTTGCCATCTCTGGCAAATTGGCGGGGGTCTCTTTTTATGGGCTGCGGCAGTGGGGAAGAGATCCGGTGGGGGGGGGTGTTGGTCAGGGTTTTGAAGGGCCTGGGTAGGCTGCAGTCTGTTTCCAGGTGTTGCGCCGGCCGGTCACTTTGGATTGCTCCAACAAATGTTGTTTCCATTAAGGGGTTGCTGTTATGATGAGTTTGAGTATTTCGAATTTAGGTTGTGTTTTGTGTGGTTGTTTTTTCGGGGTGGGCCTTTCGGGCCTCTGAGCTTTTGGGCTTGTGCACCAGGGTGGGCATGACCAGTGGGGAAGTGGTTCTTGAACCAGATAGGTTGTGCATCTGTTTGCGCTCTTCCAAAACGGACCAGCTGGGTAGGGGTAAGTGGGTTTTCTTGGTTGGAGTGGTGTTGTGGCTTGCTGCCTGGTGTGTGAGTGGAAGTGTTTTGAAGTCTTGTGCTTTTTCGTCTGGTGTGATCTTTTGTCACGCTGATGGCAGTCCTGTTGCAGTTGTCCAGTTATTGGCTGTGTTACGGAAGGTATTGTTAGCTCTGGGATTGGAGCCTTCACAATTTGGTACCCATTCCTTTACGATTGGGGCAGCGACTGAGTCTGCCCGGCAGGGGTGGGACTGGTCTCAGATCCGGAGAATTGGGAGGTGGAGGTCGGGGTGTTGCGAGCAATATGTGAGAAAGTAGCACATCTTTGCTTTGTTAACATTTCTTTTTCTACTAGGTCCCTAGCGCAGGCTGGCTGGCTTCAACCGGAGGGGGTGGATTATTGGACACTCCTTCGTGTCGTGGGCCGCAGTGGCAGCAGAAGGACAACTTTGTGGGCAATTTTTAGGTCCTAACAGTTTAACCCATGAGTTTGTTTGGCATGGTATTGGAGGAATGCTTTGGGGGGGTTTGTTTCCTTTGCTGGCTACTCTTGGTATTAAAGGTGGGGGCCCACCTGACCTGCTAGTCATTCTTCTGGGCGAGAACGACCTGGTCTCTTTATCTGGCTTAACTTTGATTACAACACGGCAAATGGATCTGAAGGTACTCAGAGACGCATGGGCGAGCACCATGGTGATCTGGACAGAATTCGTGCCTCAACTTCACTGGACTGGTGCACGGAATTATTCTGCGATGGACAAAGCATGGAAGACGCTGAACCGTTCTATGACACTGTTTTGTAATGATTTCTGTATTTATGCTTTGGCTCACCTCATTTGCAGGTTTCGGAATGGCACCTATTTCGTGAGGATGGTGTCCACCTTTCTCGCATGGGTCACTCATTTTATCTTTTAGAGTTCCGCGATTTATTTGCAAAGTTCTTGATTTTCAATTGTGGTGCTCTCAGAGTTCAGTTTAACTGTTTGGGTGGGGCAGGAAAACTCTAAAGGTTTTCCTGGGTGGCGGATTTTAGTGGGGGGTGGGCAGCCTGGAGCGGGTTGGTCCATCCTCAATAGGCAGTTGTAGGAAAGGAAGGGGTATACATAAGATTTAGGGGCTTCTGGTTTGGTTAGGGTTAACTTGGTGGGGGGTTTATCAGTGGGTAGGAATGATCTGTTAGGCTGAGAGCAGTTTGAATTAGTAATTAAAAATAAATAAATAAAGAAGTGGTCTGATGTGTTGTTTATAACCTGTCTTAATAAAGTGGCCTTTCTTGCTGACTAAGAAGTTGTGGACAGTGACTTTATTGCGCGAGGGGGGACCCGGGGAGAGCCGTGCGCGAGCCGGTCTCTCCCCGGGTAGGTTTGCGCAAGTCGATGGCCACGGCAGGTGGGGTGTGATTAGTGAGGGCCAGGTGGGGGAATTAGGGCCAGCGCAGGGCAAGGGAGCATTGAGCACTAGGAGGCGGGCGGCGAGGTTCGTTTTTGTCCCACCCACCCTTCCCCTTTTTTCCTTTAGGCCTTTTGTTTTTCCAGTGCTTACGTGCTGGTTTAGTTGGGTTTTTTATTTTGCCACTTTAAGACAGGTTGTTTTTCTTTTTGGGCGGATTTTAGTGGGGGGTGGGCAGCCTGGAGCGGGTTGGTCCATCCTCAATAGGCAGTTGTAGGAAAGGAAGGGGTATACATAAGATTTAGGGGCTTCTGGTTTGGTTAGGGTTAACTTGGTGGGGGGTTTATCAGTGGGTAGGAATGATCTGTTAGGCTGAGAGCAGTTTGAATTAGTAATTAAATAAATAAATAAAGAAGTGGTTTGATGTGTTGTTTATAACCTGTCTTAATAAAGTGGCCTTTCTTGCTGACTAAGAAGTTGTGGACAGTGACTTTATTGCGCGAGCAGCCCTGAGGCGGCGGTTAATGGCAAAGCAGCTGAAGGCGCAGTTAGTGGAAAGTAGGCATTGCGCGTTGGAAAAGAATCAGAAATCCCTTCACCTTGTAAGGTATGTATTCCAAACTTCATACGTTCGTCCTGGCGCAGTTCATGGCTCCGGTGGTGGGGTAAAATCCCTTTGACTGCCCCGCTACTTCAGGCGAGTCACAGGAGTACCGCCATCTTCCTCGGGCGCTAGCCACGCCCCCACCCCGACTCCTTTAGTTCTAAGTAAGGGAAATGTGACTGATTGTATCCTACTGTTCATCCCCACTTAGCAATATGGTGGAAATGCCTATTTGATCTTTCACAGAATGCTCTCAGTTCAGGGCATAGCACTTGCAAGCTGTAATTGACATATGGTAATACCAGAAATACTAGTGCCATTTATTTTGGGGTACACGCACGGCTTCCTGAAATGTACAGGTTTGCTGAATGGGTTCTGTGCACGGGTGGTAGGGCTGCCTGTTGTCTGGATTTGATTTCATAATCTGCTGCAGAGTGGTCCCATAGCCGCCAGCTTTTTTTCTATTTTGCAATCACTTTCTGCAATCTTTTTTTGCTTGGCCTTGGGGAGTTCTAAATGGGTTGGTAATGTGAAGGAAAATAGGTATGTTGCTCAAAGTGCAAGGTTTCCTCAGACACTGCCAGATATCCAGCCAACCAGTCGCACATGAGTCCTCACTGTTCCCTTCTCTATTTAATGCTGTGGTTCAACAAAAATGCTTTCCTCAGTTGTGGGTCAAGGGGATAGTTTACCGACCTGTCTACTCAATCCCCAAAATACGAGTATACAACAACAATAGAGTAGACCAAGTCTAGACAGTGGTGTGTATGCCTGAGCAAGTGAACATGCAACCAACAAGCATGCAGGTGGAGCCCAATGCCGTAGACTACCCGAGGTTCGAATAAAACCCATCAGACCGCCCACTTGGCGGAGATTCATCATTTAGGGCTTAGTACATATTCAAACCTCTACCTGGCCATTTTAGTGCCAGGGTAGCATGAAACCTCTATGTACAATGTTCCTCACTATAATGGTGTTGATAACGTGCAGTGCTCAAATAATAATGGTGAGTAAAATTGACTACTGGGCCTTCAAGGAATTTCAGAGTGAAGGACAGAGTGTCAAAACTTAAAAACACGCCCTGTAGTTGAAGATGGATACTACTCAGTGGCGCTATGCAAGGTGGTCGACATGTTTCTGCCTTCTGGGGAACGACCCCGGCTTTCTTCAGGACCTTTTTATGTAAACTTGCTACTGCAACAAACAATAATATGTGATAGTGAGGAAAAATGGAAAATAGTGCTTATACAAAGTCACATAGCTACCAGGAACTTTAAATTTCCAATGTTCACTGGAAGATGAAGGACAGGACTTCTTCCTATCGTGAGACAAAAGTTCACACAGTCAAACAGGATCAGGTCGTCTCCATGCACCTGTACGATTCCATATACACCACTCAAAAAACATACAAACATGAACAAATTGAATTCTGATTAACTAGAACCAATTGTGTCCCGCTTAACTAAGACAAATAGGCATATTTGCCGCATCACTCAGAGGCACTTCCCCTAGTGATACTCACCCAGCTTTGTGTGGGTGACGACCCCACCTCACCCGGCAACCGCTCGGGGGAATGAGGCCCCGCTCTATAATGTAGACAAAGGACACAGTAAGTGAAAAAACATCTTCTGTGTCCAGCCAAATAGCGCTACATGACAACCCAACAAACATGCGACAAAAACACAGAAATCAGCCCACTAAGTTTGTTAGCTCTGAGTTGAATAAATAGGTCACAAGGGACCACAGGCACCAAAGGGTTAACTGCAAAAGAGGTTTTTATAAAATAACCCCAAGTATAAGGTGTAGATGTGCACAATAGATTAAAACCATAATTCTATACACCATATCATAAATATAATAGGTAAGTACTGGAGAACTCTACTGATTACAAAACCCCAATAATATATCTCAGGTAACTCACAATGGAGTAAGGGGGCATCTTTTACTGAGATAACAAGTAGTAACTATCAAGTGTGAGCCCTATCAGTACAGCAAACAAAGTATAAGCACTATTTTCCATTTTTCCTCACTATCACATATTATTGTTTGTTGCAGTAGCAAGTTTACATAAAAAGGTCCTGAAGAAAGCCGGGGTCGTTCCCCAGAAGGCAGAAACATGTCGACCACCTTGCATAGCGCCACTGAGTAGTATCCATCTTCAACTACAGGGCGTGTTTTTAAGTTTTGACACTCTGTCCTTCACTCTGAAATTCCTTGAAGGCCCAGTAGTCAATTTTACTCACCATTATTATTTGAGCACTGCACGTTATCAACACCATTATAGTGAGGAACATTGTACATAGAGGTTTCATGCTACCCTGGCACTAAAATGGCCAGGTAGAGGTTTGAATATGTACTAAGCCCTAAATGATGAATCTCCGCCAAGTGGGCGGTCTGATGGGTTTTATTCGAACCTCGGGTAGTCTACGGCATTGGGCTCCACCTGCATGCTTGTTGGTTGCATGTTCACTTGCTCAGGCATACACACCACTGTCTAGACTTGGTCTACTCTATTGTTGTTGTATACTCGTATTTTGGGGATTGAGTAGACAGGTCGGTAAACTATCCCCTTGACCCTCCACACTGTTTGTTTTTTGAGTATCTAGTGCAGCTTCTATGGCTGCGGGTCATTGTTTTGTTGTATGCGCACCCTCGCATACAGATATAGCTCACCCAACCTACATGCGATGATACCCCACACAGTACAGTCCACTTATCCCTGGCTTTCTGCAAACTTTCCATAATTGTGTGAAAAATTTTTACAGCTAATGTGATCTTCGACTAGTCCGTCTTAGAACACCACTTATGGGTGGTTCTGTGTACATAAAATGGTGCTTCCGATCGGTTTCCTAATTGATCCAGCATGGCATCCTTAGCCCTCCAATATCTTTTGGCTCTGTCACCTAGGTCACTTTTCCGACAATATACCCCGGTTCAGATAATTTCTGCCCAATGTTTATATTTATGACAATTGCTGGCGTCTTCTTCGCGTGAGCTCCTGTTTTAACTACAGGTTGCCCCGCGTGCAGTGCGCAGACTCGGCAGAGTAGTGACTTAGGCCCTGCGCATGCGCAGTCGTGCTCGCCGAGGGAGTTAGTGGTTTCCCTTCCGGCGAGGAGGTAGCGATGAGGCGCTCTCTCTAAAACCTTGAGAACTACTCAATTTGGCCATTACGAGCGTGCCGGTGTGAGCGCTTAGTGAGTCCCCATGTGACTAATTAACTCTCAGTTCCCCTATAAAATGAAGGCGGGCGGCAGGAGACACACCTCCACTTCCGCTCGTTCAACATCAGAGGTACCGACGGACAGGTAAGGAGTAGTTTGCTGTACTGATAGGGCTCACACTTGATAGTTACTACTTGTTATCTCAGTAAAAGATGCCCCCTTACTCCATTGTGAGTTACCTGAGATATATTATTGGGGTTTTGTAATCAGTAGAGTTCTCCAGTACTTACCTATTATATTTATGATATGGTGTATAGAATTATGGTTTTAATCTATTGTGCACATCTACACCTTATACTTGGGGTTATTTTATAAAAACCTCTTTTGCAGTTAACCCTTTGGTGCCTGTGGTCCCTTGTGACCTATTTATTCAACTCAGAGCTAACAAACTTAGTGGGCTGATTTCTGTGTTTTTGTCGCATGTTTGTTGGGTTGTCATGTAGCGCTATTTGGCTGGACACAGAAGATGTTTTTTCACTTACTGTGTCCTTTGTCTACATTATAGAGCGGGGCCTCATTCCCCCGAGCGGTTGCCGGGTGAGGTGGGGTCGTCACCCACACAAAGCTGGGTGAGTATCACTAGGGGAAGTGCCTCTGAGTGATGCGGCAAATATGCCTATTTGTCTTAGTTAAGCGGGACACAATTGGTTCTAGTTAATCAGAATTCAATTTGTTCATGTTTGTATGTTTTTTGAGTGGTGTATATGGAATCGTACAGGTGCATGGAGACGACCTGATCCTGTTTGACTGTGTGAACTTTTGTCTCACGATAGGAAGAAGTCCTGTCCTTCATCTTCCAGTGAACATTGGAAATTTAAAGTTCCTGGTAGCTATGTGACTTTGTATAAGCACTATTTTCCATTTTTCCTCACTATCACATATTATTGTTTGTTGCAGTAGCAAGTTTACATAAAAAGGTCCTGAAGAAAGCCGGGGTCGTTCCCCAGAAGGCAGAAACATGTCGACCACCTTGCATAGCGCCACTGAGTAGTATCCATCTTCAACTACAGGGCGTGTTTTTAAGTTTTGACACTCTGTCCTTCACTCTGAAATTCCTTGAAGGCCCAGTAGTCAATTTTACTCACCATTATTATTTGAGCACTGCACGTTATCAACACCATTATAGTGAGGAACATTGTACATAGAGGTTTCATGCTACCCTGGCACTAAAATGGCCAGGTAGAGGTTTGAATATGTACTAAGCCCTAAATGATGAATCTCCGCCAAGTGGGCGGTCTGATGGGTTTTATTCGAACCTCGGGTAGTCTACGGCATTGGGCTCCACCTGCATGCTTGTTGGTTGCATGTTCACTTGCTCAGGCATACACACCACTGTCTAGACTTGGTCTACTCTATTGTTGTTGTATACTCGTATTTTGGGGATTGAGTAGACAGGTCGGTAAACTATCCCCTTGACCCTCCACACTGTTTGTTTTTTGAGTATCTAGTGCAGCTTCTATGGCTGCGGGTCATTGTTTTGTTGTATGCGCACCCTCGCATACAGATATAGCTCACCCAACCTACATGCGATGATACCCCACACAGTACAGTCCACTTATCCCTGGCTTTCTGCAAACTTTCCATAATTGTGTGAAAAATGTTTACAGCTAATGTGATCTTCGACTAGTCCGTCTTAGAACACCACTTATGGGTGGTTCTGTGTACATAAAATGGTGCTTCCGATCGGTTTCCTAATTGATCCAGCATGGCATCCTTAGCCCTCCAATATCTTTTGGCTCTGTCACCTAGGTCACTTTTCCGACAATATACCCCGGTTCAGATAATTTCTGCCCAATGTTTATATTTATGACAATTGCTGGCGTCTTCTTCGCGTGAGCTCCTGTTTTAACTACAGGTTGCCCCGCGTGCAGTGCGCAGACTCGGCAGAGTAGTGACTTAGGCCCTGCGCATGCGCAGTCGTGCTCGCCGAGGGAGTTAGTGGTTTCCCTTCCGGCGAGGAGGTAGCGATGAGGCGCTCTCTCTAAAACCTTGAGAACTACTCAATTTGGCCATTACGAGCGTGCCGGTGTGAGCGCTTAGTGAGTCCCCATGTGACTAATTAACTCTCAGTTCCCCTATAAAATGAAGGCGGGCGGCAGGAGACACACCTCCACTTCCGCTCGTTCAACATCAGAGGTACCGACGGACAGGTAAGGAGTAGTTTGCTGTACTGATAGGGCTCACACTTGATAGTTACTACTTGTTATCTCAGTAAAAGATGCCCCCTTACTCCATTGTGAGTTACCTGAGATATATTATTGGGGTTTTGTAATCAGTAGAGTTCTCCAGTACTTACCTATTATATTTATGATATGGTGTATAGAATTATGGTTTTAATCTATTGTGCACATCTACACCTTATACTTGGGGTTATTTTATAAAAACCTCTTTTGCAGTTAACCCTTTGGTGCCTGTGGTCCCTTGTGACCTATTTATTCAACTCAGAGCTAACAAACTTAGTGGGCTGATTTCTGTGTTTTTGTCGCATGTTTGTTGGGTTGTCATGTAGCGCTATTTGGCTGGACACAGAAGATGTTTTTTCACTTACTGTGTCCTTTGTCTACATTATAGAGCGGGGCCTCATTCCCCCGAGCGGTTGCCGGGTGAGGTGGGGTCGTCACCCACACAAAGCTGGGTGAGTATCACTAGGGGAAGTGCCTCTGAGTGATGCGGCAAATATGCCTATTTGTCTTAGTTAAGCGGGACACAATTGGTTCTAGTTAATCAGAATTCAATTTGTTCATGTTTGTATGTTTTTTGAGTGGTGTATATGGAATCGTACAGGTGCATGGAGACGACCTGATCCTGTTTGACTGTGTGAACTTTTGTCTCACGATAGGAAGAAGTCCTGTCCTTCATCTTCCAGTGAACATTGGAAATTTAAAGTTCCTGGTAGCTATGTGACTTTGTATAAGCACTATTTTCCATTTTTCCTCACTATCACATATTATTGTTTGTTGCAGTAGCAAGTTTACATAAAAAGGTCCTGAAGAAAGCCGGGGTCGTTCCCCAGAAGGCAGAAACATGTCGACCACCTTGCATAGCGCCACTGAGTAGTATCCATCTTCAACTACAGGGCGTGTTTTTAAGTTTTGACACTCTGTCCTTCACTCTGAAATTCCTTGAAGGCCCAGTAGTCAATTTTACTCACCATTATTATTTGAGCACTGCACGTTATCAACACCATTATAGTGAGGAACATTGTACATAGAGGTTTCATGCTACCCTGGCACTAAAATGGCCAGGTAGAGGTTTGAATATGTACTAAGCCCTAAATGATGAATCTCCGCCAAGTGGGCGGTCTGATGGGTTTTATTCGAACCTCGGGTAGTCTACGGCATTGGGCTCCACCTGCATGCTTGTTGGTTGCATGTTCACTTGCTCAGGCATACACACCACTGTCTAGACTTGGTCTACTCTATTGTTGTTGTTCCTCAGTTGTGCCCATTGCCCTGCTGTCGCTGTGCTGTGATTTTGTGCAAAACGTACCATTCTATCTAGCTGTTACAGCACATTCGACCTTTGCCTGGTCCCACCCACTGCTGACCTTTGGGGAGCCCACTATGCCTTTGTATACATCTATGTCTGCTGCCCTTCACTACCATGAAAGGAGGGAACTCTGCCTTCTACACAAGCATTGATGGTGTCTATCCCCACTCCTTCCTTACCCAACTCTGAGGCTCTAAACCCAGCAAAACTGTTAAATCACCATTGGCTCCACTCCCAGTGAAGTTTTCATACGCACCATCTTTCTCATATGTTCTTATAGCTACTGTGCACTCAACATCTTCAGCAAAGGTCCCGGCACTATAAGGCAATGATTCTACTGTCTGCCATTTATCCACTTTGGTGTTTGTGGGAGCAGTAGTTATTTGTTGTAGTACACAGCAAGCTTTGTTCTGCACTCATCTTTAATGATGATTCTACAGGAGGGAACAATGACACTCTGTAAACCACTATGATCGGATTTGCTTATTGGGAGAGCTGGGGATTGGTGGTAAATGTCATGAAAACGACCTACTTCCACTCAGAATATAGCAACATATACATACTACATGTGAGACAGGTGTGCAGCCATTGATGTTCATGCACAGCCAATTTCTTGAATCACTCAAGAGTCTGACTGCACCGCTTGCTTATCGCAATGGGTGGAGTGAAAGGTCAGGGTGGTGACATGCCTACCAGCTGCAGGCTTAGAACCTTGTGGTGCTGGTACCACTCAATGAACAAGTCATGAACAATTTGAGCCTTATAGCTTATCCCACAGCCCTTGTGCGGTTAGCTAAGGTAGTCTCGGGGTAAATCGTGATTTCACTGGAGGAAGTACCTGATAGGAGATAAATAGAGAATATCAGTTTTGGGGAAATATCTATGTTGGGTTACAGTGACATCATCCATCTCACACAATCTCACCTTGAAATAGGCCTCTTTGAAACAGCACAACAATGCATAATGATGATGATGCACAGGTAAAGTGTATATACTATACACTTCCTGTGGAATTGTGACTGGAGATATCACCTTCCATCAACCTCTTATTGAAGCATAAACATCCACCACTAAACTCCCACTTTCAAGAAAGTGGTTGAAATGTACAGAACCTTAAATTCACCCTCACAGTGGGGATTTGGGGGGCAGCCGGCCATAGGGAAGTCTGACCCCCAGGGTTGTTTGAGAAGTGGTACAGTCCCGAGGACTGCATGATGGTTTTGGGCTATGTAGGTAGACCAACATATATAGGGGAATGCCATTTATTTACAAGTCCATCGGAAGTTGTCAGAAGGCCATGGTGACCCTTGTGAGCCATGTAAATTTCTTCTCTGCTATCAGAAGATCCCTCTTTTTCTGAGGCATTTCTCTTACCTCTTACTCATCATCACCAGACTTGTCCATTTTTTTACATTTCCTTTAGGCAAGTGTGTGCAGTCCTTCTCGATCACTCCTTGTTGTTCCGGAGTACCCCCTAAGCTTATTAAGCCCTTGATCCTGTCAATATTAGGAATAACTCTTATTAAAGTAGATATGACTTTCAGGTAGTTTTATTGTTTTACGATACCCTTAATTGGAAATCCAGCACTATAATCAGCTTCACATTAGAATGCCCTTATTTGTTCCTGAATATTCTCAAGATGTTCTCTACTGATCTGTAGGAGCTCCCTCTGATCCTGTTTTTGGTTTAAGCGGGTTGGGTCAGTAAGGTATCTCTTTCTATGACAGCAGAGATGTGATTGAGGCAGCTCTGCTTCCCTTTATTCATTTAGTGCTATTGCAACTCTCCCTAATGGCTAAGATGCCTTCTTCTCTTTTTATGATACCTGCTATTATTTCAGAAAGTATGTCAAATTTTCCATTTGTTGTAATGTTAAATGCCTAATAGATGGCTGCGTATGCACCTCCTTAAATAGTTTCAGGGCCTCAGGTAACACAGTTGTTGATGGAGTACTCTGTATGGCTATATAGATATTAGCAAATATGTTCTCACAAATATTACATTTTGGAGTGGTGGGCACCGTTCCTCTAGAAATTCAGACAGTCAACATTTTGTGTATAGTTATGATTACTAGGAGAATATATTATGTCTTTCTAGTGTGTCCTGCTGGGCATACAGAAAGGTACTATAAATACAAAGTTAGTGGAAGCCGTAAGGGATCCTTCTTTATAGCTAGAGATATGGGAGAGACGTAATTGGTATCTAGTCTGTGATGAAAGCGAATGGCATTCCACCAGTACCTAAAAGTAAAATTTTGAGCTTGTTTCCAATTTGATGCTATTAAGTGAAAAGCAACAGCCAACAATAAATCTATCAACCTATAACCTGGGGTTGTGTGAGGGCACTGAGGTGCCAAACTACCTGAAAAGATATTAAGTAAGGAAAAGGGAATAACAACTTTAAAAATCCTTATTAATTTGAGTCCAGACTAGTTTCTAAAACTGATGAATAGGAGGACATTCAAATAACATATGCTTTAATTAGCAATAGAGCATGAACAGGACCAACAAGAAGAGGTGGCAGTTGAAGAAAAGGATTTTAGGGTCATAGGGGTACATACCAGACGATGATAGACAAAGTAAAGGGTCTAAGTTGTATTCACAACCACAACCCGCATAATTTTGTGGAGATTAAGCCATATCTTATCCCACAAGTTTGTAGGACAACATTCCATTAAATCATTTTCCCAAGCTAGTTCAATTTTGACTTTGCTCTATCCAAAGTCATTTGTAATGAATTATAAATAGTAGATGCTGATGGATTAGTATTTTTAACAATGGAAAACGTGTAGCCTATATGGAAGGAGGGCAGGATATAGAAGGCAATGTGGAAATATATTGGTTTAGGGCCGTACATAAACATTCATACTGTGTCCTGGATGTAGATGGCAGAGAAATTTAATTTGGAGAAAAAAGAAGGATAAAAGTTGACCATCAATAAGAAGTTGAAATACCCAATACAAATCTTTGGCTTGCCGAGTCCTCCAATATATAGAATGATTCTTAATTCTTATTGATTTATTATGCCAAATGGGTTCTAGTTGATATGTAGCAACTGAGTTTTATGGTGAGGGTAGAAGAGGTGTCAGGAGTTTACAGGCACGGGAAAAAACTGGAGTGTGTGCTTGAGGAATATTTGTTGTGCAAACAAGAATCTACTTAAAATCAAAAGAGGAGATGAGAGATTTCTCTAACTGTAGCCACAAAGGAGGATGTAAGGGGAGCTCGGAGGAGAGCCATTGGGCAGCCTCCTTTAACCCCTTCCACGCTCATGACGAGCTGGGCTCGTCATGAAGTAGCCTCCTCGCACGCTCATGACGAGCCCAGCTCGTCATGAAACATGGGAATCAACAAATCTCAGCACAGGAGGGGAATATGCTGAGCATCCATGGGGTTAAAGAGAAAGCGGAATGATATTGTTTAAATCAGCAAATTCAAGGCTTCCATTGGGTTTATCCTATCTTAATAAGGAAAAAGCTATATGAGGAGATTTGCCTTTCTAGGGAAATTGTGATCAAAGAGAGTCTATTTTCTGAAAATAATAATCAGGCGTTTGAAAGGGAATCATGGCACTAACATATAATATCAGTGGAGTAAGCATCATTTTAATAGAGTCAATTTTGTCCCACAAGAAAGAAAAAGTGGGTGCCAATTGGCAATATTATCATTTAGTGTTTTGGTAATATAATCAAAATTCAATTTGAAAGCTTCTTAAATCCTTTGTGAAAACCACAATCCCAGATCCTTTATTTTGGAGGGTTGCCAAGCAAACGCTGTGTGATCAAAAAGTTGTTTATTATACAAAGCAGTTAAAGGTAATATCTCAAATTTATCTGTGTTGAGCCCATAACCTGATAATAGGGAAAAAGTGGCAACTTGCTGAAGAAAAGGAGGAAGGGAAGCTGTAGAGTTGGAACAATATAGAAGACTGTCATCAGCATTAACCGACATCTAAAGTTGGTGAGATCCAATTTGAAAACCTGATATATGTGCATCTTGTTGACATTTGGTTAGAAAGGGTTCAAGTGCAGTAATAAGCAAAATAGTATATAGTGGCAACCTTGGAGTACCCTTCTGAACAGAGTGAAGTAATCTGAGATCAAGCTGTTAACAAATATTTATGGCCTGTGTATAACAAGGAAATTAATCAGTTTGGGTAGGAATCCAATCTATCTTGATGCCTGAAACATAAAATACCAACCAATCCTGTCAAAAGCTTTTCTGCATCCAAAGCAATACCAGCACAAGGATGATCTGATGTAGAGGCCTTGCTTAGGATATTAAAAAAGACACTGGCATTGTCAGACGTCAACCATCCCTTAACAAATCTACAGTGTTCAGGGCTTATAAGATCAGACAGAATAGTGTCAATGCGCAAAGCCAAAATCTTAGCAACAATTTTGTAATCAATGTTAACTAAAGAAATGGGACAGTAATTCTTGAACAGCGAGGGATCTTTATTATCTTTTGGAATTAAACAAATCATGGCATTTTGCAAAGATCCTTGAGAAGCTCCCTTAGTGAGAAATTAATTGAATAAAAGTAAGAGGTTGGGAAGGAGAAGCTTTGCAAAATAGCTATAAAATTAAATTATAAAACCATCAGGCGCAGGAGATTTCCTTCTGCATAATACCAAGACTGCACGAGTGATTTCTGAAAGTGAACTATCTGATTCTAGTGGATTGAAATCCTTATGATGTGAGGGGGGGAAGTAATGGTTTGGAAGTATTTTATTAAATATGATTGCAATAGTTGTGTTTCTGGAGAATATAATTTCTTTTTAATATAATAGTTTTATTAACTTTAAATTGATCACATGCAGGATAGCAGCAATATACAGTCTTGTACAGAAAAAATATAATATTGATAATTTCCGTGCACAGTGTTTCAATCCAACATTACAGTTCTCTGGCCCCCTTTTTGGACATTCCATTTCTACCGTTGGTGAAATACACAATTCTCCCTGATATGCATGTCAGGCACCCCATTTTTTGTAACTCTTTCGAAGACAGCCCCTAAATTTGTAAACCTCTTTTTCAGCTACCATACATTTGTCCATTTCCGCCACCCACCCAGCCGCGGCACGTGGAGGGAGTTCGGTGGGGCAGGGAGGCGGTGCGGAGGAGGGGCAGGGTGGAGGGTGGTAAACTCCCTCCACGGGCCCGGCTGCACCCACCCTATTGCCAGTGGACGGTCTGCTGCCCCCATTTCATAGCAATTGGCCTTTTCACCAGTGTGTAACCCAGGGTGACTAATTGTTGCTCTATATCTGTGAGGTCGATTGCTTCCCATACATTTAGAATCCCCATTAAAGGTGTTAAAGTGATGTGTTTCCCTAGCGTGTTTTGTAGCTTCTCTGTAGCCCTCTCCCATAGGTATCGGATCTGGGGGCTGTCCATAGTATATGATAAAATGTGGCCAGTTGGTTACATCCACGCAGACAAAGCACATTTTGTCTTGTTCCTATTTTAGCTAAGGTCACACCAGTAAGGTTTGTCCCGTGTAAAACTATTAATTGGATCAGTCTAAAACAATAATTTATGGCTGCCTCTCTTGGGGACATTAAGGCGTTTTGCCAATCATCATCCTCGATCTTTCCTAATCTGCCTGCCATCTGTCCCTGAGAGTGTGGAAGGGATCTGGCATGTTGTTGCATAACTTACGATATGTAAGGGAAATGGCTTTGGTCGGGATAGAATCTGATAAAAGTCGATCCTCCAAGGGAGATAGTCTGGTATGGTTGTCAGGCCTGGGAGTGCTGTCTTTAGTGTGTGGCGAATCTGTAGATACCGAAATATCTCACTTGGTGCAAATTCATGCTTTTTTTGTAAGTCTTTAAATGTAAGAATCTTGCCCTTCTGTAGGAGGTCGCCAATGGTGGAGATTCCGATGGTGTCCCACTTGTCCAACCCTGCGTGATGACATCGCAGCCCCAGTTGTTGAGAGGACCATAGGGATGTTGCTTTCGTCAACTTTCCCACCCTGCCCAGGTGTTTGGTGGCCCTATGCCAGATGGTTACTGTTTGACCCATCGGACCCAGATATCTCCCCTTGCGGTGTTTGGCCTATATGGCCCCGAGATACCCCTCTAGTCCCATCTGATATCTTTCTAGCCGATATGTTGGATTTGTCCGGATACTGTACAGCCAATGATTAATGGCCACCAATTGGGTGGCCCAATAATAAAGCTGGATGTCTGGGAGTGTGATGCCCCCGTCGTACCACCCCTTGGTCAATTTCCGTAAGGCGATTCATGGTGTACTTCCATCTCACAGCAATGTTCGGACCTCCGCCTCAACGCTGTTAAAATAGGAGTCTGGTACGGGATATGGGCAATTCTGGAGTAGGTAAATGAATCGTGGTAGTGCCAGCATTTTGAATAGGGCTGCTCAACCTAATAGTGACAGTGGCAGCGACCTCCAGTGTTTGACATCATCACAAAATCTAGTTATTATGTTCTTGTCGTAAAAAGTTTTAGGGTCTGGAGTAATGAATATCCCTAAATACTGGAATCCTTTGCGGGTCACCTCAATGTCACATCCCCTGGGTAGCCTAGATGTGGGGCTTAAAGAGCACTGATTTTGCCCATTTAATAGCATATCCCGAGTATTTGCCGAAGTTTGTGAATATGTTCAGTAACCTATGTATCGAGGCATAAGGGAATGCTAAGTAGATCAGGATATCGTCAGCATACAACGAAATTCTGTCCTCAGTGTGTGCCTCCCACTTAAGGCCTCTGAGAGCCACGTCCCGTCTCACCCATGATGCCAAGGGTTCCAACAAGAGGGCAAAAAGTAGTGGGGACAGGGGGCAGCCCTGTCTGGTCCCTCTGTGCAACTTAAAAGTCTGCGACATGTGGTTATTCGCCTTCACCTGTCCCCACAACTCAGTGTAAAGCAGCCTAACCCAATTTATGAACCTCGGGCCAAACCCCAAGCGAGCAAGCACTTCGAAGAGATAGGGCCACTCTATGGAATGAATGCCATGGAGGCATCAAACAACATAATTACCGATTCCTCTTCCACACATTGTTGACGCACCAAAACATCCGGATTGATCTGCGTGAACCAATGAGGGGAGGACAGCATTGAGGCGAGATGCTAGCAGTTTCGCCAGAACTTTGGTCTCAGTATTTATCAACGAGAATGGCCTACAAGAGCCACAACTATCCGCCGGTTTCCCGGGTTTACGAATTACCACTATGGTAGCCAATCTCTGATCTTCAGGCAGTATTCCTTTCTCTAGGCTTTCTGTATACATGCACTTAAGGTGGAATGCTATCTGTAAGACCATCGATTCTAGGAACTCAATTGGGCCTCATTGCCATCCCTGATTGGACGCTAAATATGGCTTTGCAAATTTCATCATCTGTGATATCAGCATCCAAATCAGCCCTGTCAGTCTCGGACAATGAGGGCAGGTTTATATCCCCGGTAGCTTGTTTCCTTCCCAGTATAAGAATTGGCTTGGTAGTTTGGTTTGCCCTGTTCCCATCATGCACTGGGACAGGAACAGACTAATTTGCATGTAGCCAGGTTCTGAGCTGGGATGGTGCAGTGAGCTAAAAAACGGTGATGGATCAAGCCCTGATCTTTGGACTGGGTAAGAGTGGTCTGCTTAATTCAGACACTCTGTTCATCACCACCCCCTTTTCTGAATCATTTTGTCCACCATAAGCGTGGAAGGGTATACTCGGATGTGAGTCCCTTGCTCATTGCACCATCAGGATTCAAGCAAGCCGGGCCGACGAGGCTGAAATGTTAGAAACCGGTCCCCGGTAGCTTGTTTCCTTCCCAGTATAAGAATTGGCTTGGTAGTTTGGTTTGCCCTGTTCCCATCATGCACTGGGACAGGAACAGACTAATTTGCATGTAGCCAGGTTCTGAGCTGGGATGGTGCAGTGAGCTAAAAAACGGTGATGGATCAAGCCCTGATCTTTGGACTGGGTAAGAGTGGTCTGCTTAATTCAGACACTCTGTTCATCACCACCCCCTTTTCTGAATCATTTTGTCCACCATAAGCGTGGAAGGGTATACTCAGATGTGAGTCCCTTGCTCATTGCACCATCAGGATTCAAGCAAGCTGGGCCGACGAGGCTGAAATGCCAGAAACGGGTCCCCGGTAGCTTGTTTCCTTCCCAGTATAAGAATTGGCTTGGTAGTTTGGTTTGCCCTGTTCCCATCATGCACTGGGACAGGACCAGACTAATTTGCATGTAGCCAGGTTCTGAGCTGGGATGGTGCAGTGAGCTAAAAAACGGTGATGGATCAAGCCCTGATCTTTGGACTGGGTAAGAGTGGTCTGCTTAATTCAGACACTCTGTTCATCACCACCCCCTTTTCTGAATCATTTTGTCCACCATAAGCGTGGAAGGGTATACTCAGATGTGAGTCCCTTGCTCATTGCACCATCAGGATTCAAGCAAGCCGGGCCGACGAGGCTGAAATGCCAGAAACCGGTCCCTGGTAGCTTGTTTCCTTCCCAGTATAAGAATTGGCTTGGTAGTTTGGTTTGCCCTGTTCCCATCATGCACTGGGACAGGAACAGACTAATTTGCATGTAGCCAGGTTCTGAGCTGGGATGGTGCAGTGAGCTAAAAAATGTTGATGGATCAAGCCCTGATCTTTGGACTGGGTAAGAGTGGTTTGCTTAATTCAGACACTCTGTTCATCACCACCCCCTTTTCTGAATCATTTTGTCCACCATAAGCGTGGAAGGGTATACTCAGATGTGAGTCCCTTGCTCATTGCACCATCAGGATTCAAGCAAGCAGGGCCGACGAGGCTGAAATGCCAGAAACCGGTCCCCGGTAGCTTGTTTCCTTCCCAGTATAAGAATTGGCTTGGTAGTTTGGTTTGCCCTGTTCCCATCATGCACTGGGACAGGAACAGACTAATTTGCATGTAGCCAGGTTCTGAGCTGGGATGGTGGAGTGAGCTAAAAAACAGTGATGGATCAAGCCCTGATCTTTGGACTGGGTAAGAGTGGTCTGCTTAATTCAGACACTCTGTTCATCACCACCCCCTTTTCTGAACCAGGTTTATATCTACCAACAGCTGCTGAAAGTCCTCTGACATATAGGTAGTGGAAGATGTATACACCTTCTCCAGATAATCCACGCACGCTACCGCTATAGGGGAATGCCATTTATTTACAAGTCCATCGGAAGTTGTCAGAAGGCCATGGTGACCCTTGTGAGCCATGTAAATTTCTTCTCTGCTATCAGAAGATCCCTCTTTTTCTGAGGCATTTCTCTTACCTCTTACTCATCAGCACCAGACTTGTCCATTTTTTTACATTTCCTTTAGGCAAGTGTGTGCAGTCCTTCTCGATCACTCCTTGTTGTTCCGGAGTACCCCCTAAGCTTATTAAGCCCTTGATCCTGTCAATATTAGGAATAACTCTTATTAAAGTAGATATGACTTTCAGGTAGTTTTATTGTTTTACGATACCCTTAATTGGAAATCCAGCACTATAATCAGCTTCACATTAGAATGCCCTTATTTGTTCCTGAATATTCTCAAGATGTTCTCTACTGATCTGTAGGAGCTCCCTCTGATCCTGTTTTTGGTTTAAGCGGGTTGGGTCAGTAAGGTATCTCTTTCTATGACAGCAGAGATGTGATTGAGGCAGCTCTGCTTCCCTTTATTCATTTAGTGCTATTGCAACTCTCCCTAATGGCTAAGATGCCTTCTTCTCTTTTTATGATACCTGCTATTATTTCAGAAAGTATGTCAAATTTTCCATTTGTTGTAATGTTAAATGCCTAATAGATGGCTGCGTATGCACCTCCTTAAATAGTTTCAGGGCCTCAGGTAACACAGTTGTTGATGGAGTACTCTGTATGGCTATATAGATATTAGCAAATATGTTCTCACAAATATTACATTTTGGAGTGGTGGGCACCATTCCTCTAGAAAGTCAGACAGTCAACATTTTGTGTATAGTTATGATTACTAGGAGAATATATTATGTCTTTCTAGTGTGTCCTGCTGGGCATACAGAAAGGTACTATAAATACAAAGTTAGTGGAAGCCGTAAGGGATCCTTCTTTATAGCCAGAGATATGGGAGAGACGTAATTGGTATCTAGTCTGTGATGAAAGCGAATGGCATTCCACCAGTACCTAAAAGTAAAATTTTGAGCTTGTTTCCAATTTGATGCTATTAAGTGAAAAGCAACAGCCAACAATAAATCTATCAACCTATAACCTGGGGTTGTGTGAGGGTACTGAGGTGCCAAACTACCTGAAAAGATATTAAGTAAGGAAAAGGGAATAACAACTTTAAAAATCCTTATTAATTTGAG
This sequence comes from Lissotriton helveticus, assembly GCF_964261635.1. Classification (NCBI taxonomy): domain Eukaryota; kingdom Metazoa; phylum Chordata; class Amphibia; order Caudata; family Salamandridae; genus Lissotriton; species Lissotriton helveticus. The sequence goes on from NC_136057.1 coordinate 428,745,784, forward strand.
TCCAGACTAGTTTCTAAAACTGATGAATAGGAGGACATTCAAATAACATATGCTTTAATTAGCAATAGAGCATGAACAGGACCAACAAGAAGAGGTGGCAGTTGAAGAAAAGGATTTTAGGGTCATAGGGGTACAAACCAGACGATGATAGACAAAGTAAAGGGTCTAAGTTGTATTCACAACCACAACCCGCATAATTTTGTGGAGATTAAGCCATATCTTATCCCACAAGTTTGTAGGACAACATTCCATTAAATCATTTTCCCAAGCTAGTTCAATTTTGACTTTGCTCTATCCAAAGTCATTTGTAATGAATTATAAATAGCAGATGCTGATGGATTAGTATTTTTAACAATGGAAAACGTGTAGCCTATATGGAAGGAGGGCAGGATATAGAAGGCCATGTGGAAATATATTGGTTTAGGGCCGTACATAAACATTCATACTGTGTCCTGGATGTAGATGGCAGAGAAATTTAATTTGGAGAAAAAAGAAGGATAAAAGTTGACCATCAATAAGAAGTTGAAATACCCAATACAAATCTTTGGCTTGCCGAGTCCTCCAATATATAGAATGATTCTTAATTCTTATTGATTTATTATGCCAAATGGGTTCTAGTTGATATGTAGCAACTGAGTTTTATGGTGAGGGTAGAAGAGGTGTCAGGAGTTTACAGGCACGGGAAAAAACTGGAGTGTGTGCTTGAGGAATATTTGTTGTGCAAACAAGAATCTACTTAAAATCAAAAGAGGAGATGAGAGATTTCTCTAACTGTAGCCACAAAGGAGGATGTAAGGGGAGCTCGGAGGAGAGCCATTGGGCAGCCTCCTTTAAAGAGAAAGCGGAATGATATTTTTTAAATCAGCAAATTCAAGGCTTCCATTGGGTTTATCCTATCTTAATAAGGAAAAAGCTATATGAGGAGATTTGCCTTTCTAGGGAAATTGTGATCAAAGAGAGTCTATTTTCTGAAAATAATAATCAGGCGTTTGAAAGGGAATCATGGCACTAACATATAATATCAGTGGAGTAAGCATCATTTTAATAGAGTCAATTTTGTCCCACAAGAAAGAAAAAGTGGGTGCCAATTGGCAATATTATCATTTAGTGTTTTGGTAATATAATCAAAATTCAATTTGAAAGCTTCTTAAATCCTTTGTGAAAACCACAATCCCAGATCCTTTATTTTGGAGGGTTGCCAAGCAAACGCTGTGTGATCAAAAAGTTGTTTATTATACAAAGCAGTTAAAGGTAATATCTCAAATTTATCTGTGTTGAGCCCATAACCTGATAATAGGGAAAAAGTGGCAACTTGCTGAAGAAAAGGAGGAAGGGAAGCTGTAGAGTTGGAACAATATAGAAGACTGTCATCAGCATTAACCGACATCTAAAGTTGGTGGGATCCAATTTGAAAACCTGATATATGTGCATCTTGTTGACATTTGGTTAGAAAGGGTTCAAGTGCAGTAATAAGCAAAATAGTATATAGTGGCAACCTTGGAGTACCCTTCTGAACAGAGTGAAGTAATCTGAGATCAAGCTGTTAACAAATATTTATGGCCTGTGTATAACAAGGAAATTAATCAGTTTGGGTAGGAATCCAATCTATCTTGATGCCTGAAACATAAAATACCAACCAATCCTGTCAAAAGCTTTTCTGCATCCAAAGCAATACCAGCACAAGGATGATCTGATGTAGAGGCCTTGCTTAGGATATTGAAAAAGACACTGGCATTGTCAGACGTCAACCATCCCTTAACAAATCTACAGTGTTCAGGGCTTATAAGATCAGACAGAATAGTGTCAATGCGCAAAGCCAAAATCTTAGCAACAATTTTGTAATCAATGTTAACTAAAGAAATGGGACAGTAATTCTTGAACAGCGAGGGATCTTTATTATCTTTTGGAATTAAACAAATCATGGCATTTTGCAAAGATCCTTGAGAAGCTCCCTTAGTGAGAAATTAATTTAATAAAAGTAAGAGGTTGGGAAGGAGAAGCTTTGCAAAATAGCTATAAAATTAAATTATAAAACCATCAGGCGCAGGAGATTTCCTTCTGCATAATACCAAGACTGCACGAGTGATTTCTGAAAGTGAACTATCTGATTCTAGTGGATTGAAATCATTATGATGTGAGGGGGGAAGTAATGGTTTGGAAGTATTTTATTAAATCTGATTGCAATAGTTGTGTTTCTGGAGAATATAATTTCTTTTTAATATAATAGTTTTATTAACTTTAAATTGATCACATGCAGGATAGCAGCAATATACAGTCTTGTACAGAAAAAATATAATATTGATAATTTCTGTGCACAGTGTTTCAATCCAACATTACAGTTCTCTGGCCCCCTTTTTGGACATTCCATTTCTACCGTTGGTGAAATACACAATTCTCCCTGATATGCATGTCAGGCACCCCATTTTTTGTAACTCTTTCGAAGACAGCCCCTAAATTTGTAAACCTCTTTTTCAGCTACCATACATTTGTCCATTTCCGCCACCCACCCAGCCGCGGCACGTGGAGGGAGTTCGGTGGGGCAGGGAGGCGGTGCGGAGGAGGGGCAGGGTGGAGGGTGGTAAACTCCCTCCACGGGCCCGGCTGCACCCACCCTATTGCCAGTGGACGGTCTGCTGCCCCCATTTCATAGCAATTGGCCTTTTCACCAGTGTGTAACCCAGGGTGACTAATTGTTGCTCTATATCTGTGAGGTTGGTTGCTTCCCATACATTTAGAATCCCCATTAAAGGTGTTAAAGTGATGTGTTTCCCTAGCGTGTTTTGTAGCTTCTCTGTAGCCCTCTCCCATAGGTATCAGATCTGGGGGCTGTCCATAGTATATGATAAAATGTGGCCAGTTGGTTACATCCACGCAGACAAAGCACATTTTGTCTTGTTCCTATTTTAGCTAAGGTCACACCAGTAAGGTTTGTCCCGTGTAAAACTATTAATTGGATCAGTCTAAAACAATAATTTATGGCTGCCTCTCTTGGGGACATTAAGGCGTTTTGCCAATCATCATCCTCGATCTTTCCTAATCTGCCTGCCATCTGTCCCTGAGAGTGTGGAAGGGATCTGGCATGTTGTTGCATAACTTACGATATGTAAGGGAAATGGCTTTGGTCGGGATAGAATCTGATAAAAGTCGATCCTCCAAGGGAGATAGTCTGGTATGGTTGTCAGGCCTGGGAGTGCTGTCTTTAGTGTGTGGCGAATCTGTAGATACCGAAATATCTCACTTGGTGCAAATTCATGCTTTTTTGTAAGTCTTTAAATGTAAGAATCTTGCCCTTCTGTAGGAGGTCGCCAATGGTGGAGATTCCGATGGTGTCCCACTTGTCCAACCCTGCTTGATGACATCGCAGCCCCAGTTGTTGAGAGGACCATAGGGATGTAGCTTTCGTCAACTTTCCCACCCTGCCCAGGTGTTTGGTGGCCCTATGCCAGATGGTTACTGTTTGACCCATTGGACCCAGATATCTCCCCTTGCGGTGTTTGGCCTATATGGCCCCGAGATACCCCTCTAGTCCCATCTGATATCTTTCTAGCCGATATGTTGGATTTGTCCGGATACTGTACAGCCAATGATTAATGGCCACCAATTGGGTGGCCCAATAATAAAGCTGGATGTCTGGGAGTGTGATGCCCCCGTCGTACCACCCCTTGGTCAATTTCCGTAAGGCGATTCATGGTGTACTTCCATCTCACAGCAATGTTCGGACCTCCGCCTCAACGCTGTTAAAATAGGAGTCTGGTACGGGATATGGGCAATTCTGGAGTAGGTAAATGAATCGTGGTAGTGCCAGCATTTTGAATAGGGCTGCTCAACCTAATAGTGACAGTGGCAGCGACCTCCAGTGTTTGACATCATCACAAAATCTAGTTATTATGTTCTTGTCGTAAAAAGTTTTAGGGTCTGGAGTAATGAATATCCCTAAATACTGGAATCCTTTGCGGGTCACCTCAATGTCACATCCCCTGGGTAGCCTAGATGTGGGGCTTAAAGAGCACTGATTTTGCCCATTTAATAGCATATCCCGAGTATTTGCCGAAGTTTGTGAATATGTTCAGTAACCTATGTATCGAGGCATAAGGGAATGCTAAGTAGATAAGGATATCGTCAGCATACAACGAAATTCTGTCCTCAGTGTGTGCCTCCCACTTAAGGCCTCTGAGAGCCACGTCCCGTCTCACCCATGATGCCAAGGGTTCCAACAAGAGGGCAAAAAGTAGTGGGGACAGGGGGCAGCCCTGTCTGGTCCCTCTGTGCAACTTAAAAGTCTGTGACATGTGGTTATTCGCCTTCACCTGTCCCCACAACTCAGTGTAAAGCAGCCTAACCCAATTTATGAACCTCGGGCCAAACCCCAAGCGAGCAAGCACTTCGAAGAGATAGGGCCACTCTATGGAATGAATGCCATGGAGGCATCAAACAACATAATTACCGATTCCTCTTCCACACATTGTTGACGCACCAAAACATCCGGATTGATCTGCGTGAACCAATGAGGGGAGGACAGCATTGAGGCGAGATGCTAGCAGTTTCGCCAGAACTTTGGTCTCAGTATTTATCAACGAGAATGGCCTACAAGAGCCACAACTATCCGCCGGTTTCCCGGGTTTACGAATTACCACTATGGTAGCCAATCTCTGATCTTCAGGCAGTATTCCTTTCTCTAGGCTTTCTGTATACATGCACTTAAGGTGGAATGCTATCTGTAAGACCATCGATTTTAGGAACTCAATTGGGCCTCATTGCCATCCCTGATTGGACGCTAAATATGGCTTTGCAAATTTCATCATCTGTGATATCAGCATCCAAATCAGCCCTGTCAGTCTCGGACAATGAGGGCAGGTTTATATCCCCGGTAGCTTGTTTCCTTCCCAGTATAAGAATTGGCTTGGTAGTTTGGTTTGCCCTGTTCCCATCATGCACTGGGACAGGAACAGACTAATTTGCATGTAGCCAGGTTCTGAGCTGGGATGGTGCAGTGAGCTAAAAAACGGTGATGGATCAAGCCCTGATCTTTGGACTGGGTAAGAGTGGTCTGCTTAATTCAGACACTCTGTTCATCACCACCCCCTTTTCTGAATCATTTTGTCCACCATAAGCGTGCAAGGGTATACTCAGATGTGAGTCCCTTGCTCATTGCACCATCAGGATTCAAGCAAGCCGGGCCGACGAGGCTGAAATGCCAGAAACCGGTCCCCGGTAGCTTGTTTCCTTCCCAGTATAAGAATTGGCTTGGTAGTTTGGTTTGCCCTGTTCCCATCATGCACTGGGACAGGAACAGACTAATTTGCATGTAGCCAGGTTCTGAGCTGGGATGGTGCAGTGAGCTAAAAAACGGTGATGGATCAAGCCCTGATCTTTGGACTGGGTAAGAGTGGTCTGCTTAATTCAGACACTCTGTTCATCACCACCCCCTTTTCTGAATCATTTTGTCCACCATAAGCGTGGAAGGGTATACTCAGATGTGAGTCCCTTGCTCATTGCACCATCAGGATTCAAGCAAGCCGGGCCGACGAGGCTGAAATGCCAGAAACCGGTCCCCGGTAGCTTGTTTCCTTCCCAGTATAAGAATTGGCTTGGTAGTTTGGTTTGCCCTGTTCCCATCATGCACTGGGACAGGACCAGACTAATTTGCATGTAGCCAGGTTCTGAGCTGGGATGGTGCAGTGAGCTAAAAAACGGTGATGGATCAAGCCCTGATCTTTGGACTGGGTAAGAGTGGTCTGCTTAATTCAGACACTCTGTTCATCACCACCCCCTTTTCTGAATCATTTTGTCCACCATAAGCGTGGAAGGGTATACTCAGATGTGAGTCCCTTGCTCATTGCACCATCAGGATTCAAGCAAGTCGGGCCGACGAGGCTGAAATGCCAGAAACCGGTCCCCGGTAGCTTGTTTCCTTCCCAGTATAAGAATTGGCTTGGTAGTTTGGTTTGCCCTTTTCCCATCATGCACTGGGACAGGAACAGACTAATTTGCATGTAGCCAGGTTCTGAGCTGGGATGGTGCAGTGAGCTAAAAAATGTTGATGGATCAAGCCCTGATCTTTGGACTGGGTAAGAGTGGTCTGCTTAATTCAGACACTCTGTTCATCACCACCCCCTTTTCTGAATCATTTTGTCCACCATAAGCGTGGAAGGGTATACTCAGATGTGAGTCCCTTGCTCATTGCACCATCAGGATTCAAGCAAGCAGGGCCGACGAGGCTGAAATGCCAGAAACCGGTCCCCGGTAGCTTGTTTCCTTCCCAGTATAAGAATTGGCTTGGTAGTTTGGTTTGCCCTGTTCCCATCATGCACTGGGACAGGAACAGACTAATTTGCATGTAGCCAGGTTCTGAGCTGGGATGGTGGAGTGAGCTAAAAAACAGTGATGGATCAAGCCCTGATCTTTGGACTGGGTAAGAGTGGTCTGCTTAATTCAGACACTCTGTTCATCACCACCCCCTTTTCTGAACCAGGTTTATATCTACCAACAGCTGCTGAAAGTCCTCTGACATATAGGTAGTGGAAGATGTATACACCTTCTCCAGATAATCCACGCACGCTACCGCTATAGGGGAATGCCATTTATTTACAAGTCCATCGGAAGTTGTCAGAAGGCCATGGTGACCCTTGTGAGCCATGTAAATTTCTTCTCTGCTATCAGAAGATCCCTCTTTTTCTGAGGCATTTCTCTTACCTCTTACTCATCATCACCAGACTTGTCCATTTTTTTACATTTCCTTTAGGCAAGTGTGTGCAGTCCTTCTCGATCACTCCTTGTTGTTCCGGAGTACCCCCTAAGCTTATTAAGCCCTTGATCCTGTCAATATTAGGAATAACTCTTATTAAAGTAGATATGACTTTCAGGTAGTTTTATTGTTTTACGATACCCTTAATTGGAAATCCAGCACTATAATCAGCTTCACATTAGAATGCCCTTATTTGTTCCTGAATATTCTCAAGATGTTCTCTACTGATCTGTAGGAGCTCCCTCTGATCCTATTTTTGGTTTAAGCGGGTTGGGTCAGTAAGGTATCTCTTTCTATGACAGCAGAGATGTGATTGAGGCAGCTCTGATTCCCTTTATTCATTTAGTGCTATTGCAACTCTCCCTAATGGCTAAGATGCCTTCTTCTCTTTTTATGATACCTGCTATTATTTCAGAAAGTATGTCAAATTTTCCATTTGTTGTAATGTTAAATGCCTAATAGATGGCTGCGTATGCACCTCCTTAAATAGTTTCAGGGTCTCAGGTAACACAGTTGTTGATGGAGTACTCTGTATGGCTATATAGATATTAGCAAATATGTTCTCACAAATATTACATTTTGGAGTGGTGGGCACCATTCCTCTAGAAAGTCAGACAGTCAACATTTTGTGTATAGTTATGATTACTAGGAGAATATATTATGTCTTTCTAGTGTGTCCTGCTGGGCATACAGAAAGGTACTATAAATACAAAGTTAGTGGAAGCCGTAAGGGATCCTTCTTTATAGCTAGAGATATGGGAGAGACGTAATTGGTATCTAGTCTGTGATGAAAGCGAATGGCATTCCACCAGTACCTAAAAGTAAAATTTTGAGCTTGTTTCCAATTTGATGCTATTAAGTGAAAAGCAACAGCCAACAATAAATCTATCAACCTATAACCTGGGGTTGTGTGAGGGCACTGAGGTGCCAAACTACCTGAAAAGATATTAAGTAAGGAAAAGGGAATAACAACTTTAAAAGTCCTTATTAATTTGAGTCCAGACTAGTTTCTAAAACTGATGAATAGGAGGACATTCAAATAACATATGCTTTAATTAGCAATAGAGCATGAACAGGACCAACAAGAAGAGGTGGCAGTTGAAGAAAAGGATTTTAGGGTCATAGGGGTACATACCAGACGATGATAGACAAAGTAAAGGGTCTAAATTGTATTCACAACCACAACCCGCATAATTTTGTGGAGATTAAGCCATATCTTATCCCACAAGTTTGTAGGACAACATTCCATTAAATCATTTAACCAAGCTAGTTCAATTTTGACTTTGCTCTATCCAAAGTCATTTGTAATGAATTATAAATAGCAGATGCTGATGGATTAGTATTTTTAACAATGGAAAACGTGTAGCCTATATGGAAGGAGGGCAGGATATAGAAGGCAATGTGGAAATATATTGGTTTAGGGCCGTACATAAACATTCATACTGTGTCCTGGATGTAGATGGCAGAGAAATTTAATTTGGAGAAAAAAGAAGGATAAAAGTTGACCATCAATAAGAAGTTGAAATACCCAATACAAATCTTTGGCTTGCCGAGTCCTCCAATATATAGAATGATTCTTAATTCTTATTGATTTATTATGCCAAATGGGTTCTAGTTGATATGTAGCAACTGAGTTTTATGGTGAGGGTAGAAGAGGTGTCAGGAGTTTACAGGCACGGGAAAAAACTGGAGTGTGTGCTTGAGGAATATTTGTTGTGCAAACAAGAATCTACTTAAAATCAAAAGAGGAGATGAGAGATTTCTCTAACTGTAGCCACAAAGGAGGATGTAAGGGGAGCTCGGAGGAGAGCCATTGGGCAGCCTCCTTTAAAGAGAAAGCGGAATGATATTGTTTAAATCAGCAAATTCAAGGCTTCCATTGGGTTTATCCTATCTTAATAAGGAAAAAGCTATATGAGGAGATTTGCCTTTCTAGGGAAATTGTGATCAAAGAGAGTCTATTTTCTGAAAATAATAATCAGGCGTTTGAAAGGGAATCATGGCACTAACATATAATATCAGTGGAGTAAGCATCATTTTAATAGAGTCAATTTTGTCCCACAAGAAAGAAAAAGTGGGTGCCAATTGGCAATATTATCATTTAGTGTTTTGGTAATATAATCAAAATTCAATTTGAAAGCTTCTTAAATCCTTTGTGAAAACCACAATCCCAGATCCTTTATTTTGGAGGGTTGCCAAGCAAACGCTGTGTGATCAAAAAGTTGTTTATTATACAAAGCAGTTAAAGGTAATATCTCAAATTTATCTGTGTTGAGCCCATAACCTGATAATAGGGAAAAAGTGGCAACTTGCTGAAGAAAAGGAGGAAGGGAAGCTGTAGAGTTGGAACAATATAGAAGACTGTCATCAGCATTAACCGACATCTAAAGTTGGTGAGATCCAATTTGAAAACCTGATATATGTGCATCTTGTTGACATTTGGTTAGAAAGGGTTCAAGTGCAGTAATAAGCAAAATAGTATATAGTGGCAACCTTGGAGTACCCTTCTGAACAGAGTGAAGTAATCTGAGATCAAGCTGTTAACAAATATTTATGGCCTGTGTATAACAAGGAAATTAATCAGTTTGGGTAGGAATCCAATCTATCTTGATGCCTGAAACATAAAATACCAACCAATCCTGTCAAAAGCTTTTCTGCATCCAAAGCAATACCAGCACAAGGATGATCTGATGTAGAGGCCTTGCTTAGGATATTGAAAAAGACACTGGCATTGTCAGACGTCAACCATCCCTTAACAAATCTACAGTGTTCAGGGCTTATAAGATCAGACAGAATAGTGTCAATGCGCAAAGCCAAAATCTTAGCAACAATTTTGTAATCAATGTTAACTAAAGAAATGGGACAGTAATTCTTGAACAGCGAGGGATCTTTATTATCTTTTGGAATTAAACAAATCATGGAATTTTGCAAAGATCCTTGAGAAGCTCCCTTAGTGAGAAATTAATTGAATAAAAGTAAGAGGTTGGGAAGGAGAAGCTTTGCAAAATAGCTATAAAATTAAATTATAAAACCATCAGGCGCAGGAGATTTCCTTCTGCATAATACCAAGACTGCACGAGTGATTTCTGAAAGTGAACTATCTGATTCTAGTGGATTGAAATCATTATGATGTGAGGGGGGAAGTAATGGTTTGGAAGTATTTTATTAAATCTGATTGCAATAGTTGTGTTTCTGGAGAATATAATTTCTTTTTAATATAATAGTTTTATTAACTTTAAATTGATCACATGCAGGATACCAAGACTGCACGAGTGATTTCTGAAAGTGAACTATCTGATTCTAGTGGATTGAAATCATTATGATGTGAGGGGGGGAAGTAATGGTTTGGAAGTATTTTATTAAATCTGATTGCAATAGTTGTGTTTCTGGAGAATATAATTTCTTTTTAATATAATAGTTTTATTAACTTTAAATTGATCACATGCAGGATAGCAGCAATATACAGTCTTGTACAGAAAAAATATAATATTGATAATTTCCGTGCACAGTGTTTCAATCCAACATTACAGTTCTCTGGCCCCCTTTTTGGACATTCCATTTCTACCGTTGGTGAAATACACAATTCTCCCTGATATGCATGTCAGGCACCCCATTTTTTGTAACTCTTTCGAAGACAGCCCCTAAATTTGTAAACCTCTTTTTCAGCTACCATACATTTGTCCATTTCCGCCACCCACCCAGCCGCGCCACGTGGAGGGAGTTCGGTGGGGCAGGGAGGCGGTGCGGAGGAGGGGCAGGGTGGAGGGTGGTAAATCCCTCCACGGGCCCGGCTGCACCCACCCTATTGCCAGTGGACGGTCTGCTGCCCCCATTTCATAGCAATTGGCCTTTTCACCAGTGTGTAACCCAGGGTGACTAATTGTTGCTCTATATCTGTGAGGTCGGTTGCTTCCCATACATTTAGAATCCCCATTAAAGGTGTTAAAGTGATGTGTTTCCCTAGCGTGTTTTGTAGCTTCTCTGTAGCCCTCTCCCATAGGTATCGGATCTGGGGGCTGTCCATAGTATATGATAAAATGTGGCCAGTTGGTTACATCCACGCAGACAAAGCACATTTTGTCTTGTTCCTATTTTAGCTAAGGTCACACCAGTAAGGTTTGTCCCGTGTAAAACTATTAATTGGATCAGTCTAAAACAATAATTTATGGCTGCCTCTCTTGGGGACATTAAGGCGTTTTGCCAATCATCATCCTCGATCTTTCCTAATCTGCCTGCCATCTGTCCCTGAGAGTGTGGAAGGGATCTGGCATGTTGTTGCATAACTTACGATATGTAAGGGAAATGGCTTTGGTCGGGATAGAATCTGATAAAAGTCGATCCTCCAAGGGAGATAGTCTGGTATGGTTGTCAGGCCTGGGAGTGCTGTCTTTAGTGTGTGGCGAATCTGTAGATACCGAAATATCTCACTTGGTGCAAATTCATGCTTTTTTTGTAAGTCTTTAATGTAAGAATCTTGCCCTTCTGTAGGAGGTAGGAGGTCGCCAATGGTGGAGATTCCGATGGTGTCCCACTTGTCCAACCCTGCGTGATGACATCGCAGCCCCAGTTGTTGAGAGGACCATAGGGATGTAGCTTTCGTCAACTTTCCCACCCTGCCCAGGTGTTTGGTGGCCCTATGCCAGATGGTTACTGTTTGACCCATCGGACCCAGATATCTCCCCTTGCGGTGTTTGGCCTATATGGCCCCGAGATACCCCTCTAGTCCCATCTGATATCTTTCTAGCCGATATGTTGGATTTGTCCGGATACTGTACAGCCAATGATTAATGGCCACCAATTGGGTGGCCCAATAATAAAGCTGGATGTCTGGGAGTGTGATGCCCCCGTCGTACCACCCCTTGGTCAATTTCCGTAAGGCGATTCATGGTGTACTTCCACCTCACAGCAATGTTCGGACCTCCGCCTCAACGCTGTTAAAATAGGAGTCTGGTACGGGATATGGGCAATTCTGGAGTAGGTAAATGAATCGTGGTAGTGCCAGCATTTTGAATAGGGCTGCTCAACCTAATAGTGACAGTGGCAGCGACCTCCAGTGTTTGACATCATCACAAAATCTAGTTATTATGTTCTTGTCGTAAAAAGTTTTAGGGTCTGGAGTAATGAATATCCCTAAATACTGGAATCCTTTGCGGGTCACCTCAATGTCACATCCCCTGGGTAGCCTAGATGTGGGGCTTAAAGAGCACTGATTTTGCCCATTTAATAGCATATCCCGAGCATTTGCCGAAGTTTGTGAATATGTTCAGTAACCTATGTATCGAGGCATAAGGGAATGCTAAGTAGATCAGGATATCGTCAGCATACAACGAAATTCTGTCCTCAGTGTGTGCCTCCCACTTAAGGCCTCTGAGAGCCACGTCCCGTCTCACCCATGATGCCAAGGGTTCCAACAAGAGGGCAAAAAGTAGTGGGGACAGGGGGCAGCCCTGTCTGGTCCCTCTGTGCAACTTAAAAGTCTGTGACATGTGGTTATTCGCCTTCACCTGTCCCCACAACTCAGTGTAAAGCAGCCTAACCCAATTTATGAACCTCGGGCCAAACCCCAAGCGAGCAAGCACTTCGAAGAGATAGGGCCACTCTATGGAATGAATGCCATGGAGGCATCAAACAACATAATTACCGATTCCTCTTCCACACATTGTTGACGCACCAAAACATCCGGATTGATCTGCGTGAACCAATGAGGGGAGGACAGCATTGAGGCGAGATGCTAGCAGTTTCGCCAGAACTTTGGTCTCAGTATTTATCAACGAGAATGGCCTACAAGAGCCACAACTATCCGCCGGTTTCCCGGGTTTACGAATTACCACTATGGTAGCCAATCTCTGATCTTCAGGCAGTATTCCTTTCTCTAGGCTTTCTGTATACATGCACTTAAGGTGGAATGCTATCTGTAAGACCATCGATTTTAGGAACTCAATTGGGCCTCATTGCCATCCCTGATTGGACGCTAAATATGGCTTTGCAAATTTCATCAACTGTGATATCAGCATCCAAATCAGCCCTGTCAGTCTCGGAAAATGAGGGCAGGTTTATATCCCCGGTAGCTTGTTTCCTTCCCAGTATAAGAATTGGCTTGGTAGTTTGGTTTGCCCTGTTCCCATCATGCACTGGGACAGGAACAGACTAATTTGCATGTAGCCAGGTTCTGAGCTGGGATGGTGCAGTGAGCTAAAAAACGGTGATGGATCAAGCCCTGATCTTTGGACTGGGTAAGAGTGGTCTGCTTAATTCAGACACTCTGTTCATCACCACCCCCTTTTCTGAATCATTTTGTCCACCATAAGCGTGGAAGGGTATACTCAGATGTGAGTCCCTTGCTCATTGCACCATCAGGATTCAAGCAAGCCGGGCCGACGAGGCTGAAATGCCAGAAACCGGTCCCCGGTAGCTTGTTTCCTTCCCAGTATAAGAATTGGCTTGGTAGTTTGGTTTGCCCTGTTCCCATCATGCACTGGGACAGGAACAGACTAATTTGCATGTAGCCAGGTTCTGAGCTGGGATGGTGCAGTGAGCTAAAAAACGGTGATGGATCAAGCCCTGATCTTTGGACTGGGTAAGAGTGGTCTGCTTAATTCAGACACTCTGTTCATCACCACCCCCTTTTCTGAATCATTTTGTCCACCATAAGCGTGGAAGGGTATACTCAGATGTGAGTCCCTTGCTCATTGCACCATCAGGATTCAAGCAAGCCGTGCCGACGAGGCTGAAATGCCAGAAACCGGTCCCCGGTAGCTTGTTTCCTTCCCAGTATAAGAATTGGCTTGGTAGTTTGGTTTGCCCTGTTCCCATCATGCACTGGGACAGGACCAGACTAATTTGCATGTAGCCAGGTTCTGAGCTGGGATGGTGCAGTGAGCTAAAAAACGGTGATGGATCAAGCCCTGATCTTTGGACTGGGTAAGAGTGGTCTGCTTAATTCAGACACTCTGTTCATCACCACCCCCTTTTCTGAATCATTTTGTCCACCATAAGCGTGGAAGGGTATACTCAGATGTGAGTCCCTTGCTCATTGCACCATCAGGATTCAAGCAAGCCGGGCCGACGAGGCTGAAATGCCAGAAACCGGTCCTCGGTAGCTTGTTTCCTTCCCAGTATAAGAATTGGCTTGGTAGTTTGGTTTGCCCTGTTCCCATCATGCACTGGGACAGGAACAGACTAATTTGCATGTAGCCAGGTTCTGAGCTGGGATGGTGCAGTGAGCTAAAAAATGTTGATGGATCAAGCCCTGATCTTTGGACTGGGTAAGAGTGGTCTGCTTAATTCAGACACTCTGTTCATCACCACCCCCTTTTCTGAATCATTTTGTCCACCATAAGCGTGGAAGGGTATACTCAGATGTGAGTCCCTTGCTCATGCACCATCAGGATTCAAGCAAGCAGGGCCGACGAGGCTGAAATGCCAGAAACCGGTCCCCGGTAGCTTGTTTCCTTCCCAGTATAAGAATTGGCTTGGTAGTTTGGTTTGCCCTGTTCCCATCATGCACTGGGACAGGAACAGACTAATTTGCATGTAGCCAGGTTCTGAGCTGGGATGGTGGAGTGAGCTAAAAAACAGTGATGGATCAAGCCCTGATCTTTGGACTGGGTAAGAGTGGTCTGCTTAATTCAGACACTCTGTTCATCACCACCCCCTTTTCTGAACCAGGTTTATATCTACCAACAGCTGCTGAAAGTCCTCTGACATATAGGTAGTGGAAGATGTATACACCTTCTCCAGATAATCCACGCACGCTACCGCTATAGGGGAATGCCATTTATTTACAAGTCCATCGGAAGTTGTCAGAAGGCCATGGTGACCCTTGTGAGCCATGTAAATTTCTTCTCTGCTATCAGAAGATCCCTCTTTTTCTGAGGCATTTCTCTTACCTCTTACTCATCATCACCAGACTTGTCCATTTTTTTACATTTCCTTTAGGCAAGTGTGTGCAGTCCTTCTCGATCACTCCTTGTTGTTCCGGAGTACCCCCTAAGCTTATTAAGCCCTTGATCCTGTCAATATTAGGAATAACTCTTATTAAAGTAGATATGACTTTCAGGTAGTTTTATTGTTTTACGATACCCTTAATTGGAAATCCAGCACTATAATCAGCTTCACATTAGAATGCCCTTATTTGTTCCTGAATATTCTCAAGATGTTCTCTACTGATCTGTAGGAGCTCCCTCTGATCCTGTTTTTGGTTTAAGCGGGTTGGGTCAGTAAGGTATCTCTTTCTATGACAGCAGAGATGTGATTGAGGCAGCTCTGCTTCCCTTTATTCATTTAGTGCTATTGCAACTCTCCCTAATGGCTAAGATGCCTTCTTCTCTTTTTATGATACCTGCTATTATTTCAGAAAGTATGTCAAATTTTCCATTTGTTGTAATGTTAAATGCCTAATAGATGGCTGCGTATGCACCTCCTTAAATAGTTTCAGGGCCTCAGGTAACACAGTTGTTGATGGAGTACTCTGTATGGCTATATAGATATTAGCAAATATGTTCTCACAAATATTACATTTTGGAGTGGTGGGCACCATTCCTCTAGAAAGTCAGACAGTCAACATTTTGTGTATAGTTATGATTACTAGGAGAATATATTATGTCTTTCTAGTGTGTCCTGCTGGGCATACAGAAAGGTACTATAAATACAAAGTTAGTGGAAGCCGTAAGGGATCCTTCTTTATAGCTAGAGATATGGGAGAGACGTAATTGGTATCTAGTCTGTGATGAAAGCGAATGGCATTCCACCAGTACCTAAAAGTAAAATTTTGAGCTTGTTTCCAATTTGATGCTATTAAGTGAAAAGCAACAGCCAACAATAAATCTATCAACCTATAACCTGGGGTTGTGTGAGGGCACTGAGGTGCCAAACTACCTGAAAAGATATTAAGTAAGGAAAAGGGAATAACAACTTTAAAAATCCTTATTAATTTGAGTCCAGACTAGTTTCTAAAACTGATGAATAGGAGGACATTCAAATAACATATGCTTTAATTAGCAATAGAGCATGAACAGGACCAACAAGAAGAGGTGGCAGTTGAAGAAAAGGATTTTAGGGTCATAGGGGTACATACCAGACGATGATAGACAAAGTAAAGGGTCTAAGTTGTATTCACAACCACAACCCGCATAATTTTGTGGAGATTAAGCCATATCTTATCCCACAAGTTTGTAGGACAACATTCCATTAAATCATTTTCCCAAGCTAGTTCAATTTTGACTTTGCTCTATCCAAAGTCATTTGTAATGAATTATAAATAGCAGATGCTGATGGATTAGTATTTTTAACAATGGAAAACGTGTAGCCTATATGGAAGGAGGGCAGGATATAGAAGGCAATGTGGAAATATATTGGTTTAGGGCCGTACATAAACATTCATACTGTGTCCTGGATGTAGATGGCAGAGAAATTTAATTTGGAGAAAAAAGAAGGATAAAAGTTGACCATCAATAAGAAGTTGAAATACCCAATACAAATCTTTGGCTTGCCGAGTCCTCCAATATATAGAATGATTCTTAATTCTTATTGATTTATTATGCCAAATGGGTTCTAGTTGATATGTAGCAACTGAGTTTTATGGTGAGGGTAGAAGAGGTGTCAGGAGTTTACAGGCACGGGAAAAAACTGGAGTGTGTGCTTGAGGAATATTTGTTGTGCAAACAAGAATCTACTTAAAATCAAAAGAGGAGATGAGAGATTTCTCTAACTGTAGCCACAAAGGAGGATGTAAGGGGAGCTCGGAGGAGAGCCATTGGGCAGCCTCCTTTAAAGAGAAAGCGGAATGATATTGTTTAAATCAGCAAATTCAAGGCTTCCATTGGGTTTATCCTATCTTAATAAGGAAAAAGCTATATGAGGAGATTTGCCTTTCTAGGGAAATTGTGATCAAAGAGAGTCTATTTTCTGAAAATAATAATCAGGCGTTTGAAAGGGAATCATGGCACTAACATATAATATCAGTGGAGTAAGCATCATTTTAATAGAGTCAATTTTGTCCCACAAGAAAGAAAAAGTGGGTGCCAATTGGCAATATTATCATTTAGTGTTTTGGTAATATAATCAAAATTCAATTTGAAAGCTTCTTAAATCCTTTGTGAAAACCACAATCCCAGATCCTTTATTTTGGAGGGTTGCCAAGCAAACGCTGTGTGATCAAAAAGTTGTTTATTATACAAAGCAGTTAAAGGTAATATCTCAAATTTATCTGTGTTGAGCCCATAACCTGATAATAGGGAAAAAGTGGCAACTTGCTGAAGAAAAGGAGGAAGGGAAGCTGTAGAGTTGGAACAATATAGAAGACTGTCATCAGCATTAACCGACATCTAAAGTTGGTGAGATCCAATTTGAAAACCTGATATATGTGCATCTTGTTGACATTTGGTTAGAAAGGGTTCAAGTGCAGTAATAAGCAAAATAGTATATAGTGGCAACCTTGGAGTACCCTTCTGAACAGAGTGAAGTAATCTGAGATCAAGCTGTTAACAAATATTTATGGCCTGTGTATAACAAGGAAATTAATCAGTTTGGGTAGGAATCCAATCTATCTTGATGCCTGAAACATAAAATACCAACCAATCCTGTCAAAAGCTTTTCTGCATCCAAAGCAATACCAGCACAAGGATGATCTGATGTAGAGGCCTTGCTTAGGATATTAAAAAAGACACTGGCATTGTCAGACGTCAACCATCCCTTAACAAATCTACAGTGTTCAGGGCTTATAAGATCAGACAGAATAGTGTCAATGCGCAAAGCCAAAATCTTAGCAACAATTTTGTAATCAACGTTAACTAAAGAAATGGGACAGTAATTCTTGAACAGCGAGGGATCTTTATTATCTTTTGGAATTAAACAAATCATGGCATTTTGCAAAGATCCTTGAGAAGCTCCCTTAGTGAGAAATTAATTGAATAAAAGTAAGAGGTTGGGAAGGAGAAGCTTTGCAAAATAGCTATAAAATTAAATTATAAAACCATCAGGCGCAGGAGATTTCCTTCTGCATAATACCAAGACTGCACGAGTGATTTCTGAAAGTGAACTATCTGATTCTAGTGGATTGAAATCATTATGATGTGAGGGGGGGAAGTAATGGTTTGGAAGTATTTTATTAAATATGATTGCAATAGTTGTGTTTCTGGAGAATATAATTTCTTTTTAATATAATAGTTTTATTAACTTTAAATTGATCACATGCAGGATAGCAGCAATATACAGTCTTGTACAGAAAAA
The DNA here is from genome assembly GCF_964261635.1 of Lissotriton helveticus. Classification (NCBI taxonomy): domain Eukaryota; kingdom Metazoa; phylum Chordata; class Amphibia; order Caudata; family Salamandridae; genus Lissotriton; species Lissotriton helveticus. Next base: position 428,763,758 of record NC_136057.1, read on the forward strand.
ATATAATATTGATAATTTCCGTGCACAGTGTTTCAATCCAACATTACAGTTCTCTGGCCCCCTTTTTGGACATTCCATTTCTACCGTTGGTGAAATACACAATTCTCCCTGATATGCATGTCAGGCACCCCATTTTTTGTAACTCTTTCGAAGACAGCCCCTAAATTTGTAAACCTCTTTTTCAGCTACCATACATTTGTCCATTTCCGCCACCCACCCAGCCGCGGCACGTGGAGGGAGTTCGGTGGGGCAGGGAGGCGGTGCGGAGGAGGGGCAGGGTGGAGGGTGGTAAACTCCCTCCACGGGCCCGGCTGCACCCACCCTATTGCCAGTGGACGGTCTGCTGCCCCCATTTCATAGCAATTGGCCTTTTCACCAGTGTGTAACCCAGGGTGACTAATTGTTGCTCTATATCTGTGAGGTCGATTGCTTCCCATACATTTAGAATCCCCATTAAAGGTGTTAAAGTGATGTGTTTCCCTAGCGTGTTTTGTAGCTTCTCTGTAGCCCTCTCCCATAGGTATCGGATCTGGGGGCTGTCCATAGTATATGATAAAATGTGGCCAGTTGGTTACATCCACGCAGACAAAGCACATTTTGTCTTGTTCCTATTTTAGCTAAGGTCACACCAGTAAGGTTTGTCCCGTGTAAAACTATTAATTGGATCAGTCTAAAACAATAATTTATGGCTGCCTCTCTTGGGGACATTAAGGCGTTTTGCCAATCATCATCCTCGATCTTTCCTAATCTGCCTGCCATCTGTCCCTGAGAGTGTGGAAGGGATCTGGCATGTTGTTGCATAACTTACGATATGTAAGGGAAATGGCTTTGGTCGGGATAGAATCTGATAAAAGTCGATCCTCCAAGGGAGATAGTCTGGTATGGTTGTCAGGCCTGGGAGTGCTGTCTTTAGTGTGTGGCGAATCTGTAGATACCGAAATATCTCACTTGGTGCAAATTCATGCTTTTTTTGTAAGTCTTTAAATGTAAGAATCTTGCCCTTCTGTAGGAGGTCGCCAATGGTGGAGATTCCGATGGTGTCCCACTTGTCCAACCCTGCGTGATGACATCGCAGCCCCAGTTGTTGAGAGGACCATAGGGATGTTGCTTTCGTCAACTTTCCCACCCTGCCCAGGTGTTTGGTGGCCCTATGCCAGATGGTTACTGTTTGACCCATCGGACCCAGATATCTCCCCTTGCGGTGTTTGGCCTATATGGCCCCGAGATACCCCTCTAGTCCCATCTGATATCTTTCTAGCCGATATGTTGGATTTGTCCGGATACTGTACAGCCAATGATTAATGGCCACCAATTGGGTGGCCCAATAATAAAGCTGGATGTCTGGGAGTGTGATGCCCCCGTCGTACCACCCCTTGGTCAATTTCCGTAAGGCGATTCATGGTGTACTTCCATCTCACAGCAATGTTCGGACCTCCGCCTCAACGCTGTTAAAATAGGAGTCTGGTACGGGATATGGGCAATTCTGGAGTAGGTAAATGAATCGTGGTAGTGCCAGCATTTTGAATAGGGCTGCTCAACCTAATAGTGACAGTGGCAGCGACCTCCAGTGTTTGACATCATCACAAAATCTAGTTATTATGTTCTTGTCGTAAAAAGTTTTAGGGTCTGGAGTAATGAATATCCCTAAATACTGGAATCCTTTGCGGGTCACCTCAATGTCACATCCCCTGGGTAGCCTAGATGTGGGGCTTAAAGAGCACTGATTTTGCCCATTTAATAGCATATCCCGAATATTTGCCGAAGTTTGTGAATATGTTCAGTAACCTATGTATCGAGGCATAAGGGAATGCTAAGTAGATCAGGATATCGTCAGCATACAACGAAATTCTGTCCTCAGTGTGTGCCTCCCACTTAAGGCCTCTGAGAGCCACGTCCCGTCTCACCCATGATGCCAAGGGTTCCAACAAGAGGGCAAAAAGTAGTGGGGACAGGGGGCAGCCCTGTCTGGTCCCTCTGTGCAACTTAAAAGTCTGCGACATGTGGTTATTCGCCTTCACCTGTCCCCACAACTCAGTGTAAAGCAGCCTAACCCAATTTATGAACCTCGGGCCAAACCCCAAGCGAGCAAGCACTTCGAAGAGATAGGGCCACTCTATGGAATGAATGCCATGGAGGCATCAAACAACATAATTACCGATTCCTCTTCCACACATTGTTGACGCACCAAAACATCCGGATTGATCTGCGTGAACCAATGAGGGGAGGACAGCATTGAGGCGAGATGCTAGCAGTTTCGCCAGAACTTTGGTCTCAGTATTTATCAACGAGAATGGCCTACAAGAGCCACAACTATCCGCCGGTTTCCCGGGTTTACGAATTACCACTATGGTAGCCAATCTCTGATCTTCAGGCAGTATTCCTTTCTCTAGGCTTTCTGTATACATGCACTTAAGGTGGAATGCTATCTGTAAGACCATCGATTTTAGGAACTCAATTGGGCCTCATTGCCATCCCTGATTGGACGCTAAATATGGCTTTGCAAATTTCATCATCTGTGATATCAGCATCCAAATCAGCCCTGTCAGTCTCGGAAAATGAGGCCAGGTTTATATCCCCGGTAGCTTGTTTCCTTCCCAGTATAAGAATTGGCTTGGTAGTTTGGTTTGCCCTGTTCCCATCATGCACTGGGACAGGAACAGACTAATTTGCATGTAGCCAGGTTCTGAGCTGGGATGGTGCAGTGAGCTAAAAAACGGTGATGGATCAAGCCCTGATCTTTGGACTGGGTAAGAGTGGTCTGCTTAATTCAGACACTCTGTTCATCACCACCCCCTTTTCTGAATCATTTTGTCCACCATAAGCGTGGAAGGGTATACTCGGATGTGAGTCCCTTGCTCATTGCACCATCAGGATTCAAGCAAGCCGGGCCGACGAGGCTGAAATGCCAGAAACCGGTCCCCGGTAGCTTGTTTCCTTCCCAGTATAAGAATTGGCTTGGTAGTTTGGTTTGCCCTGTTCCCATCATGCACTGGAACAGGACCAGACTAATTTGCATGTAGCCAGGTTCTGAGCTGGGATGGTGCAGTGAGCTAAAAAACGGTGATGGATCAAGCCCTGATCTTTGGACTGGGTAAGAGTGGTCTGCCTAATTCAGACACTCTGTTCATCACCACCCCCTTTTCTGAATCATTTTGTCCACCATAAGCGTGGAAGGGTATACTCAGATGTGAGTCCCTTGCTCATTGCACCATCAGGATTCAAGCAAGCCGGGCCGACGAGGCTGAAATGCCAGAAACCGGTCCCCGGTAGCTTGTTTCCTTCCCAGTATAAGAATTGGCTTGGTAGTTTGGTTTGCCCTGTTCCCATCATGCACTGGGACAGGAAGCATGTAGCCAGGTTCTGAGCTGGGATGGTGCAGTGAGCTAAAAAATGTTGATGGATCAAGCCCTGATCTTTGGACTGGGTAAGAGTGGTCTGCTTAGTTCAGACACTCTGTTCATCACCACCCCCTTTTCTGAATCATTTTGTCCACCATAAGCGTGGAAGGGTATACTCAGATGTGAGTCCCTTGCTCATTGCACCATCAGGATTCAAGCAAGCAGGGCCGACGAGGCTGAAATGCCAGAAACCGGTCCCCGGTAGCTTGTTTCCTTCCCAGTATAAGAATTGGCTTGGTAGTTTGGTTTGCCCTGTTCCCATCATGCACTGGGACAGGAACAGACTAATTTGCATGTAGCCAGGTTCTGAGCTGGGATGGTGGAGTGAGCTAAAAAACAGTGATGGATCAAGCCCTGATCTTTGGACTGGGTAAGAGTGGTCTGCTTAATTCAGACACTCTGTTCATCACCACCCCCTTTTCTGAACCAGGTTTATATCTACCAACAGCTGCTGAAAGTCCTCTGACATATAGGTAGTGGAAGATGTATACACCTTCTCCAGATAATCCACGCACGCTACCGCTATAGGGGAATGCCATTTATTTACAAGTCCATCGGAAGTTGTCAGAAGGCCATGGTGACCCTTGTGAGCCATGTAAATTTCTTCTCTGCTATCAGAAGATCCCTCTTTTTCTGAGGCATTTCTCTTACCTCTTACTCATCATCACCAGACTTGTCCATTTTTTTACATTTCCTTTAGGCAAGTGTGTGCAGTCCTTCTCGATCACTCCTTGTTGTTCCGGAGTACCCCCTAAGCTTATTAAGCCCTTGATCCTGTCAATATTAGGAATAACTCTTATTAAAGTAGATATGACTTTCAGGTAGTTTTATTGTTTTACGATACCCTTAATTGGAAATCCAGCACTATAATCAGCTTCACATTAGAATGCCCTTATTTGTTCCTGAATATTCTCAAGATGTTCTCTACTGATCTGTAGGAGCTCCCTCTGATCCTGTTTTTGGTTTAAGCGGGTTGGGTCAGTAAGGTATCTCTTTCTATGACAGCAGAGATGTGATTGAGGCAGCTCTGCTTCCCTTTATTCATTTAGTGCTATTGCAACTCTCCCTAATGGCTAAGATGCCTTCTTCTCTTTTTATGATACCTGCTATTATTTCAGAAAGTATGTCAAATTTTCCATTTGTTGTAATGTTAAATGCCTAATAGATGGCTGCGTATGCACCTCCTTAAATAGTTTCAGGGCCTCAGGTAACACAGTTGTTGATGGAGTACTCTGTATGGCTATATAGATATTAGCAAATATGTTCTCACAAATATTACATTTTGGAGTGGTGGGCACCATTCCTCTAGAAAGTCAGACAGTCAACATTTTGTGTATAGTTATGATTACTAGGAGAATATATTATGTCTTTCTAGTGTGTCCTGCTGGGCATACAGAAAGGTACTATAAATACAAAGTTAGTGGAAGCCGTAAGGGATCCTTCTTTATAGCTAGAGATATGGGAGAGACGTAATTGGTATCTAGTCTGTGATGAAAGCGAATGGCATTCCACCAGTACCTAAAAGTAAAATTTTGAGCTTGTTTCCAATTTGATGCTATTAAGTGAAAAGCAACAGCCAACAATAAATCTATCAACCTATAACCTGGGGTTGTGTGAGGGCACTGAGGTGCCAAACTACCTGAAAAGATATTAAGTAAGGAAAAGGGAATAACAACTTTAAAAATCCTTATTAATTTGAGTCCAGACTAGTTTCTAAAACTGATGAATAGGAGGACATTCAAATAACATATGCTTTAATTAGCAATAGAGCATGAACAGGACCAACAAGAAGAGGTGGCAGTTGAAGAAAAGGATTTTAGGGTCATAGGGGTACATACCAGACGATGATAGACAAAGTAAAGGGTCTAAGTTGTATTCACAACCACAACCCGCATAATTTTGTGGAGATTAAGCCATATCTTATCCCACAAGTTTGTAGGACAACATTCCATTAAATCATTTTCCCAAGCTAGTTCAACTTTGACTTTGCTCTATCCAAAGTCATTTGTAATGAATTATAAATAGCAGATGCTGATGGATTAGTATTTTTAACAATGGAAAACGTGTAGCCTATATGGAAGGAGGGCAGGATATAGAAGGCAATGTGGAAATATATTGGTTTAGGGCCGTACATAAACATTCATACTGTGTCCTGGATGTAGATGGCAGAGAAATTTAATTTGGAGAAAAAAGAAGGATAAAAGTTGACCATCAATAAGAAGTTGAAATACCCAATACAAATCTTTGGCTTGCCGAGTCCTCCAATATATAGAATGATTCTTAATTCTTATTGATTTATTATGCCAAATGGGTTCTAGTTGATATGTAGCAACTGAGTTTTATGGTGAGGGTAGAAGAGGTGTCAGGAGTTTACAGGCACGGGAAAAAACTGGAGTGTGTGCTTGAGGAATATTTGTTGTGCAAACAAGAATCTACTTAAAATCAAAAGAGGAGATGAGAGATTTCTCTAACTGTAGCCACAAAGGAGGATGTAAGGGGAGCTCGGAGGAGAGCCATTGGGCAGCCTCCTTTAAAGAGAAAGCGGAATGATATTGTTTAAATCAGCAAATTCAAGGCTTCCATTGGGTTTATCCTATCTTAATAAGGAAAAAGCTATATGAGGAGATTTGCCTTTCTAGGGAAATTGTGATCAAAGAGAGTCTATTTTCTGAAAATAATAATCAGGCGTTTGAAAGGGAATCATGGCACTAACATATAATATCAGTGGAGTAAGCATCATTTTAATAGAGTCAATTTTGTCCCACAAGAAAGAAAAAGTGGGTGCCAATTGGCAATATTATCATTTAGTGTTTTGGTAATATAATCAAAATTCAATTTGAAAGCTTCTTAAATCCTTTGTGAAAACCACAATCCCAGATCCTTTATTTTGGAGGGTTGCCAAGCAAACGCTGTGTGATCAAAAAGTTGTTTATTATACAAAGCAGTTAAAGGTAATATCTCAAATTTATCTGTGTTGAGCCCATAACCTGATAATAGGGAAAAAGTGGCAACTTGCTGAAGAAAAGGAGGAAGGGAAGCTGTAGAGTTGGAACAATATAGAAGACTGTCATCAGCATTAACCGACATCTAAAGTTGGTGAGATCCAATTTGAAAACCTGATATATGTGCATCTTGTTGGCATTTGGTTAGAAAGGGTTCAAGTGCAGTAATAAGCAAAATAGTATATAGTGGCAACCTTGGAGTACCCTTCTGAACAGAGTGAAGTAATCTGAGATCAAGCTGTTAACAAATATTTATGGCCTGTGTATAACAAGGAAATTAATCAGTTTGGGTAGGAATCCAATCTATCTTGATGCCTGAAACATAAAATACCAACCAATCCTGTCAAAAGCTTTTCTGCATCCAAAGCAATACCAGCACAAGGATGATCTGATGTAGAGGCCTTGCTTAGGATATTGAAAAAGACACTGGCATTGTCAGACGTCAACCATCCCTTAACAAATCTACAGTGTTCAGGGCTTATAAGATCAGACAGAATAGTGTCAATGCGCAAAGCCAAAATCTTAGCAACAATTTTGTAATCAACGTTAACTAAAGAAATGGGACAGTAATTCTTGAACAGCGAGGGATCTTTATTATCTTTTGGAATTAAACAAATCATGGCATTTTGCAAAGATCCTTGAGAAGCTCCCTTAGTGAGAAATTAATTTAATAAAAGTAAGAGGTTGGGAAGGAGAAGCTTTGCAAAATAGCTATAAAATTAAATTATAAAACCATCAGGCGCAGGAGATTTCCTTCTGCATAATACCAAGACTGCACGAGTGATTTCTGAAAGTGAACTATCTGATTCTAGTGGATTGAAATCATTATGATGTGAGGGGGGGAAGTAATGGTTTGGAAGTATTTTATTAAATCTGATTGCAATAGTTGTGTTTCTGGAGAATATAATTTCTTTTTAATATAATAGTTTTATTAACTTTAAATTGATCACATGCAGGATAGCAGCAATATACAGTCTTGTACAGAAAAAATATAATATTGATAATTTCCGTGCACAGTGTTTCAATCCAACATTACAGTTCTCTGGCCCCCTTTTTGGACATTCCATTTCTACCGTTGGTGAAATACACAATTCTCCCTGATATGCATGTCAGGCACCCCATTTTTTGTAACTCTTTCGAAGACAGCCCCTAAATTTGTAAACCTCTTTTTCAGCTACCATACATTTGTCCATTTCCGCCACCCACCCAGCCGCGCCACGTGGAGGGAGTTCGGTGGGGCAGGGAGGCGGTGCGGAGGAGGGGCAGGGTGGAGGGTGGTAAACTCCCTCCACGGGCCCGGCTGCACCCACCCTATTGCCAGTGGACGGTCTGCTGCCCCCATTTCATAGCAATTGGCCTTTTCACCAGTGTGTAACCCAGGGTGACTAATTGTTGCTCTATATCTGTGAGGTCGGTTGCTTCCCATACATTTAGAATCCCCATTAAAGGTGTTAAAGTGATGTGTTTCCCTAGCGTGTTTTGTAGCTTCTCTGTAGCCCTCTCCCATAGGTATCGGATCTGGGGGCTGTCCATAGTATATGATAAAATGTGGCCAGTTGGTTACATCCACGCAGACAAAGCACATTTTGTCTTGTTCCTATTTTAGCTAAGGTCACACCAGTAAGGTTTGTCCCGTGTAAAACTATTAATTGGATCAGTCTAAAACAATAATTTATGGCTGCCTCTCTTGGGGACATTAAGGCGTTTTGCCAATCATCATCCTCGATCTTTCCTAATCTGCCTGCCATCTGTCCCTGAGAGTGTGGAAGGGATCTGGCATGTTGTTGCATAACTTACGATATGTAAGGGAAATGGCTTTGGTCGGGATAGAATCTGATAAAAGTCGATCCTCCAAGGGAGATAGTCTGGTATGGTTGTCAGGCCTGGGAGTGCTGTCTTTAGTGTGTGGCGAATCTGTAGATACCGAAATATCTAACTTGGTGCAAATTCATGCTTTTTTTGTAAGTCTTTAAATGTAAGAATCTTGCCCTTCTGTAGGAGGTCGCCAATGGTGGAGATTCCGATGGTGTCCCACTTGTCCAACCCTGCGTGATGACATCGCAGCCCCAGTTGTTGAGAGGACCATAGGGATGTAGCTTTCGTCAACTTTCCCACCCTGCCCAGGTGTTTGGTGGCCCTATGCCAGATGGTTACTGTTTGACCCATCGGACCCAGATATCTCCCCTTGCGGTGTTTGGCCTATATGGCCCCGAGATACCCCTCTAGTCCCATCTGATATCTTTCTAGCCGATATGTTGGATTTGTCCGGATACTGTACAGCCAATGATTAATGGCCACCAATTGGGTGGCCCAATAATAAAGCTGGATGTCTGGGAGTGTGATGCCCCCGTCGTACCACCCCTTGGTCAATTTCCGTAAGGCGATTCATGGTGTACTTCTATCTCACAGCAATGTTCGGACCTCCGCCTCAACGCTGTTAAAATAGGAGTCTGGTACGGGATATGGGCAATTCTGGAGTAGGTAAATGAATCGTGGTAGTGCCAGCATTTTGAATAGGGCTGCTCAACCTAATAGTGACAGTGGCAGCGACCTCCAGTGTTTGACATCATCACAAAATCTAGTTATTATGTTCTTGTCGTAAAAAGTTTTAGGGTCTGGAGTAATGAATATCCCTAAATACTGGAATCCTTTGCGGGTCACCTCAATGTCACATCCCCTGGGTAGCCTAGATGTGGGGCTTAAAGAGCACTGATTTTGCCCATTTAATAGCATATCCCGAGTATTTGCCGAAGTTTGTGAATATGTTCAGTAACCTATGTATCGAGGCATAAGGGAATGCTAAGTAGATCAGGATATCGTCAGCATACAACGAAATTCTGTCCTCAGTGTGTGCCTCCCACTTAAGGCCTCTGAGAGCCACGTCCCGTCTCACCCATGATGCCAAGGGTTCCAACAAGAGGGCAAAAAGTAGTGGGGACAGGGGGCAGCCCTGTCTGGTCCCTCTGTGCAACTTAAAAGTCTGTGACATGTGGTTATTCGCCTTCACCTGTCCCCACAACTCAGTGTAAAGCAGCCTAACCCAATTTATGAACCTCGGGCCAAACCCCAAGCGAGCAAGCACTTCGAAGAGATAGGGCCACTCTATGGAATGAATGCCATGGAGGCATCAAACAACATAATTACCGATTCCTCTTCCACACATTGTTGACGCACCAAAACATCCGGATTGATCTGCGTTAACCAATGAGGGGAGGACAGCATTGAGGCGAGATGCTAGCAGTTTCGCCAGAACTTTGGTCTCAGTATTTATCAACGAGAATGGCCTACAAGAGCCACAACTATCCGCCGGTTTCCCGGGTTTACGAATTACCACTATGGTAGCCAATCTCTGATCTTCAGGCAGTATTCCTTTCTCTAGGCTTTCTGTATACATGCACTTAAGGTGGAATGCTATCTGTAAGACCATCGATTTTAGGAACTCAATTGGGCCTCATTGCCATCCCTGATTGGACGCTAAATATGGCTTTGCAAATTTCATCATCTGTGATATCAGCATCCAAATCAGCCCTGTCAGTCTCGGAAAATGAGGGCAGGTTTATATCCCCGGTAGCTTGTTTCCTTCCCAGTATAAGAATTGGCTTGGTAGTTTGGTTTGCCCTGTTCCCATCATGCACTGGGACAGGAACAGACTAATTTGCATGTAGCCAGGTTCTGAGCTGGGATGGTGCAGTGAGCTAAAAAACGGTGATGGATCAAGCCCTGATCTTTGGACTGGGTAAGAGTGGTCTGCTTAATTCAGACAATCTGTTCATCACCACCCCCTTTTCTGAATCATTTTGTCCACCATAAGCGTGGAAGGGTATACTCAGATGTGAGTCCCTTGCTCATTGCACCATCAGGATTCAAGCAAGCCGGGCCGACGAGGCTGAAATGCCAGAAACCGGTCCCCGGTAGCTTGTTTCCTTCCCAGTATAAGAATTGGCTTGGTAGTTTGGTTTGCCCTGTTCCCATCATGCACTGGAACAGGACCAGACTAATTTGCATGTAGCCAGGTTCTGAGCTGGGATGGTGCAGTGAGCTAAAAAACGGTGATGGATCAAGCCCTGATCTTTGGACTGGGTAAGAGTGGTCTGCCTAATTCAGACACTCTGTTCATCACCACCCCCTTTTCTGAATCATTTTGTCCACCATAAGCGTGGAAGGGTATACTCAGATGTGAGTCCCTTGCTCATTGCACCATCAGGATTCAAGCAAGCCGGGCCGACGAGGCTGAAATGCCAGAAACCGGTCCCCGGTAGCTTGTTTCCTTCCCAGTATAAGAATTGGCTTGGTAGTTTGGTTTGCCCTGTTCCCATCATGCACTGGGACAGGAACAGACTAATTTGCATGTAGCCAGGTTCTGAGCTGGGATGGTGCAGTGAGCTAAAAAATGTTGATGGATCAAGCCCTGATCTTTGGACTGGGTAAGAGTGGTCTGCTTAGTTCAGACACTCTGTTCATCACCACCCCCTTTTCTGAATCATTTTGTCCACCATAAGCGTGGAAGGGTATACTCAGATGTGAGTCCCTTGCTCATTGCACCATCAGGATTCAAGCAAGCAGGGCCGACGAGGCTGAAATGCCAGAAACCGGTCCCCGGTAGCTTGTTTCCTTCCCAGTATAAGAATTGGCTTGGTAGTTTGGTTTGCCCTGTTCCCATCATGCACTGGGACAGGAACAGACTAATTTGCATGTAGCCAGGTTCTGAGCTGGGATGGTGGAGTGAGCTAAAAAACAGTGATGGATCAAGCCCTGATCTTTGGACTGGGTAAGAGTGGTCTGCTTAATTCAGACACTCTGTTCATCACCACCCCCTTTTCTGAACCAGGTTTATATCTACCAACAGCTGCTGAAAGTCCTCTGACATATAGGTAGTGGAAGATGTATACACCTTCTCCAGATAATCCACGCACGCTACCGCTATAGGGGAATGCCATTTATTTACAAGTCCATCGGAAGTTGTCAGAAGGCCATGGTGACCCTTGTGAGCCATGTAAATTTCTTCTCTGCTATCAGAAGATCCCTCTTTTTCTGAGGCATTTCTCTTACCTCTTACTCATCATCACCAGACTTGTCCATTTTTTTACATTTCCTTTAGGCAAGTGTGTGCAGTCCTTCTCGATCACTCCTTGTTGTTCCGGAGTACCCCCTAAGCTTATTAAGCCCTTGATCCTGTCAATATTAGGAATAACTCTTATTAAAGTAGATATGACTTTCAGGTAGTTTTATTGTTTTACGATACCCTTAATTGGAAATCCAGCACTATAATCAGCTTCACATTAGAATGCCCTTATTTGTTCCTGAATATTCTCAAGATGTTCTCTACTGATCTGTAGGAGCTCCCTCTGATCCTGTTTTTGGTTTAAGCGGGTTGGGTCAGTAAGGTATCTCTTTCTATGACAGCAGAGATGTGATTGAGGCAGCTCTGCTTCCCTTTATTCATTTAGTGCTATTGCAACTCTCCCTAATGGCTAAGATGCCTTCTTCTCTTTTTATGATACCTGCTATTATTTCAGAAAGTATGTCAAATTTTCCATTTGTTGTAATGTTAAATGCCTAATAGATGGCTGCGTATGCACCTCCTTAAATAGTTTCAGGGCCTCAGGTAACACAGTTGTTGATGGAGTACTCTGTATGGCTATATAGATATTAGCAAATATGTTCTCACAAATATTACATTTTGGAGTGGTGGGCACCATTCCTCTAGAAAGACAGACAGTCAACATTTTGTGTATAGTTATGATTACTAGGAGAATATATTATGTCTTTCTAGTGTGTCCTGCTGGGCATACAGAAAGGTACTATAAATACAAAGTTAGTGGAAGCCGTAAGGGATCCTTCTTTATAGCTAGAGATATGGGAGAGACGTAATTGGTATCTAGTCTGTGATGAAAGCGAATGGCATTCCACCAGTACCTAAAAGTAAAATTTTGAGCTTGTTTCCAATTTGATGCTATTAAGTGAAAAGCAACAGCCAACAATAAATCTATCAACCTATAACCTGGGGTTGTGTGAGGGCACTGAGGTGCCAAACTACCTGAAAAGATATTAAGTAAGGAAAAGGGAATAACAACTTTAAAAATCCTTATTAATTTGAGTCCAGACTAATTTCTAAAACTGATGAATAGGAGGACATTCAAATAACATATGCTTTAATTAGCAATAGAGCATGAACAGGACCAACAAGAAGAGGTGGCAGTTGAAGAAAAGGATTTTAGGGTCATAGGGGTACATACCAGACGATGATAGACAAAGTAAAGGGTCTAAGTTGTATTCACAACCACAACCCGCATAATTTTGTGGAGATTAAGCCATATCTTATCCCACAAGTTTGTAGGACAACATTCCATTAAATCATTTTCCCAAGCTAGTTCAATTTTGACTTTGCTCTATCCAAAGTCATTTGTAATGAATTATAAATAGCAGATGCTGATGGATTAGTATTTTTAACAATGGAAAACGTGTAGCCTATATGGAAGGAGGGCAGGATATAGAAGGCAATGTGGAAATATATTGGTTTAGGGCCGTACATAAACATTCATACTGTGTCCTGGATGTAGATGGCAGAGAAATTTAATTTGGAGAAAAAAGAAGGATAAAAGTTGACCATCAATAAGAAGTTGAAATACCCAATACAAATCTTTGGCTTGCCGAGTCCTCCAATATATAGAATGATTCTTAATTCTTATTGATTTATTATGCCAAATGGGTTCTAGTTGATATGTAGCAACTGAGTTTTATGGTGAGGGTAGAAGAGGTGTCAGGAGTTTACAGGCACGGGAAAAAACTGGAGTGTGTGCTTGAGGAATATTTGTTGTGCAAACAAGAATCTACTTAAAATCAAAAGAGGAGATGAGAGATTTCTCTAACTGTAGCCACAAAGGAGGATGTAAGGGGAGCTCGGAGGAGAGCCATTGGGCAGCCTCCTTTAAAGAGAAAGCGGAATGATATTGTTTAAATCAGCAAATTCAAGGCTTCCATTGGGTTTATCCTATCTTAATAAGGAAAAAGCTATATGAGGAGATTTGCCTTTCTAGGGAAATTGTGATCAAAGAGAGTCTATTTTCTGAAAATAATAATCAGGCGTTTGAAAGGGAATCATGGCACTAACATATAATATCAGTGGAGTAAGCATCATTTTAATAGAGTCAATTTTGTCCCACAAGAAAGAAAAAGTGGGTGCCAATTGGCAATATTATCATTTAGTGTTTTGGTAATATAATCAAAATTCAATTTGAAAGCTTCTTAAATCCTTTGTGAAAACCACAATCCCAGATCCTTTATTTTGGAGGGTTGCCAAGCAAACGCTGTGTGATCAAAAAGTTGTTTATTATACAAAGCAGTTAAAGGTAATATCTCAAATTTATCTGTGTTGAGCCCATAACCTGATAATAGGGAAAAAGTGGCAACTTGCTGAAGAAAAGGAGGAAGGGAAGCTGTAGAGTTGGAACAATATAGAAGACTGTCATCAGCATTAACCGACATCTAAAGTTGGTGAGATCCAATTTGAAAACCTGATATATGTGCATCTTGTTGACATTTGGTTAGAAAGGGTTCAAGTGCAGTAATAAGCAAAATAGTATATAGTGGCAACCTTGGAGTACCCTTCTGAACAGAGTGAAGTAATCTGAGATCAAGCTGTTAACAAATATTTATGGCCTGTGTATAACAAGGAAATTAATCAGTTTGGGTAGGAATCCAATCTATCTTGATGCCTGAAACATAAAATACCAACCAATCCTGTCAAAAGCTTTTCTGCATCCAAAGCAATACCAGCACAAGGATGATCTGATGTAGAGGCCTTGCTTAGGATATTGAAAAAGACACTGGCATTGTCAGACGTCAACCATCCCTTAACAAATCTACAGTGTTCAGGGCTTATAAGATCAGACAGAATAGTGTCAATGCGCAAAGCCAAAATCTTAGCAACAATTTTGTAATCAATGTTAACTAAAGAAATGGGACAGTAATTCTTGAACAGCGAGGGATCTTTATTATCTTTTGGAATTAAACAAATCATGGCATTTTGCAAAGATCCTTGAGAAGCTCCCTTAGTGAGAAATTAATTTAATAAAAGTAAGAGGTTGGGAAGGAGAAGCTTTGCAAAATAGCTATAAAATTAAATTATAAAACCATCAGGCGCAGGAGATTTCCTTCTGCATAATACCAAGACTGCACGAGTGATTTCTGAAAGTGAACTATCTGATTCTAGTGGATTGAAATCATTATGATGTGAGGGGGGAAGTAATGGTTTGGAAGTATTTTATTAAATCTGATTGCAATAGTTGTGTTTCTGGAGAATATAATTTCTTTTTAATATAATAGTTTTATTAACTTTAAATTGATCACATGCAGGATAGCAGCAATATACAGTCTTGTACAGAAAAAATATAATATTGATAATTTCCGTGCACAGTGTTTCAATCCAACATTACAGTTCTCTGGCCCCCTTTTTGGACATTCCATTTCTACCGTTGGTGAAATACACAATTCTCCCTGATATGCATGTCAGGCACCCCATTTTTTGTAACTCTTTCGAAGACAGCCCCTAAATTTGTAAACCTCTTTTTCAGCTACCATACATTTGTCCATTTCCGCCACCCACCCAGCCGCGCCACGTGGAGGGAGTTCGGTGGGGCAGGGAGGCGGTGCGGAGGAGGGGCAGGGTGGAGGGTGGTAAACTCCCTCCACGGGCCCGGCTGCACCCACCCTATTGCCAGTGGACGGTCTGCTGCCCCCATTTCATAGCAATTGGCCTTTTCACCAGTGTGTAACCCAGGGTGACTAATTGTTGCTCTATATCTGTGAGGTCGGTTGCTTCCCATACATTTAGAATCCCCATTAAAGGTGTTAAAGTGATGTGTTTCCCTAGCGTGTTTTGTAGCTTCTCTGTAGCCCTCTCCCATAGGTATCGGATCTGGGGGCTGTCCATAGTATATGATAAAATGTGGCCAGTTGGTTACATCCACGCAGACAAAGCACATTTTGTCTTGTTCCTATTTTAGCTAAGGTCACACCAGTAAGGTTTGTCCCGTGTAAAACTATTAATTGGATCAGTCTAAAACAATAATTTATGGCTGCCTCTCTTGGGGACATTAAGGCGTTTTGCCAATCATCATCCTCGATCTTTCCTAATCTGCCTGCCATCTGTCCCTGAGAGTGTGGAAGGGATCTGGCATGTTGTTGCATAACTTACGATATGTAAGGGAAATGGCTTTGGTCGGGATAGAATCTGATAAAAGTCGATCCTCCAAGGGAGATAGTCTGGTATGGTTGTCAGGCCTGGGAGTGCTGTCTTTAGTGTGTGGCGAATCTGTAGATACCGAAATATCTCACTTGGTGCAAATTCATGCTTTTTTTGTAAGTCTTTAAATGTAAGAATCTTGCCCTTCTGTAGGAGGTCGCCAATGGTGGAGATTCCGATGGTGTCCCACTTGTCCAACCCTGCGTGATGACATCGCAGCCCCAGTTGTTGAGAGGACCATAGGGATGTAGCTTTCGTCAACTTTCCCACCCTGCCCAGGTGTTTGGTGGCCCTATGCCAGATGGTTACTGTTTGACCCATCGGACCCAGATATCTCCCCTTGCGGTGTTTGGCCTATATGGCCCCGAGATACCCCTCTAGTCCCATCTGATATCTTTCTAGCCGATATGTTGGATTTGTCCGGATACTGTACAGCCAATGATTAATGGCCACCAATTGGGTGGCCCAATAATAAAGCTGGATGTCTGGGAGTGTGATGCCCCCGTCGTACCACCCCTTGGTCAATTTCCGTAAGGCGATTCATGGTGTACTTCTATCTCACAGCAATGTTCGGACCTCCGCCTCAACGCTGTTAAAATAGGAGTCTGGTACGGGATATGGGCAATTCTGGAGTAGGTAAATGAATCGTGGTAGTGCCAGCATTTTGAATAGGGCTGCTCAACCTAATAGTGACAGTGGCAGCGACCTCCAGTGTTTGACATCATCACAAAATCTAGTTATTATGTTCTTGTCGTAAAAAGTTTTAGGGTCTGGAGTAATGAATATCCCTAAATACTGGAATCCTTTGCGGGTCACCTCAATGTCACATCCCCTGGGTAGCCTAGATGTGGGGCTTAAAGAGCACTGATTTTGCCCATTTAATAGCATATCCCGAGTATTTGCCGAAGTTTGTGAATATGTTCAGTAACCTATGTATCGAGGCATAAGGGAATGCTAAGTAGATCAGGATATCGTCAGCATACAACGAAATTCTGTCCTCAGTGTGTGCCTCCCACTTAAGGCCTCTGAGAGCCACGTCCCGTCTCACCCATGATGCCAAGGGTTCCAACAAGAGGGCAAAAAGTAGTGGGGACAGGGGGCAGCCCTGTCTGGTCCCTCTGTGCAACTTAAAAGTCTGTGACATGTGGTTATTCGCCTTCACCTGTCCCCACAACTCAGTGTAAAGCAGCCTAACCCAATTTATGAACCTCGGGCCAAACCCCAAGCGAGCAAGCACTTCGAAGAGATAGGGCCACTCTATGGAATGAATGCCATGGAGGCATCAAACAACATAATTACCGATTCCTCTTCCACACATTGTTGACGCACCAAAACATCCGGATTGATCTGCGTGAACCAATGAGGGGAGGACAGCATTGAGGCGAGATGCTAGCAGTTTCGCCAGAACTTTGGTCTCAGTATTTATCAACGAGAATGGCCTACAAGAGCCACAACTATCCGCCGGTTTCCCGGGTTTACGAATTACCACTATGGTAGCCAATCTCTGATCTTCAGGCAGTATTCCTTTCTCTAGGCTTTCTGTATACATGCACTTAAGGTGGAATGCTATCTGTAAGACCATCGATTTTAGGAACTCAATTGGGCCTCATTGCCATCCCTGATTGGACGCTAAATATGGCTTTGCAAATTTCATCATCTGTGATATCAGCATCCAAATCAGCCCTGTCAGTCTCGGACAATGAGGGCAGGTTTATATCCCCGGTAGCTTGTTTCCTTCCCAGTATAAGAATTGGCTTGGTAGTTTGGTTTGCCCTGTTCCCATCATGCACTGGGACAGGAACAGACTAATTTGCATGTAGCCAGGTTCTGAGCTGGGATGCTGCAGTGAGCTAAAAAACGGTGATGGATCAAGCCCTGATCTTTGGACTGGGTAAGAGTGGTCTGCTTAATTCAGACACTCTGTTCATCACCACCCCCTTTTCTGAATCATTTTGTCCACCATAAGCGTGGAAGGGTATACTCAGATGTGAGTCCCTTGCTCATTGCACCATCAGGATTCAAGCAAGCCGGGCCGACGAGGCTGAAATGCCAGAAACCGGTCCCCGGTAGCTTGTTTCCTTCCCAGTATAAGAATTGGCTTGGTAGTTTGGTTTGCCCTGTTCCCATCATGCACTGGGACAGGAACAGACTAATTTGCATGTAGCCAGGTTCTGAGCTGGGATGGTGCAGTGAGCTAAAAAACGGTGATGGATCAAGCCCTGATCTTTGGACTGGGTAAGAGTGGTCTGCTTAATTCAGACACTCTGTTCATCACCACCCCCTTTTCTGAATCATTTTGTCCACCATAAGCGTGGAAGGGTATACTCAGATGTGAGTCCCTTGCTCATTGCACCATCAGGATTCAAGCAAGCCGGGCCGACGAGGCTGAAATGCCAGAAACCGGTCCCCGGTAGCTTGTTTCCTTCCCAGTATAAGAATTGGCTTGGTAGTTTGGTTTGCCCTGTTCCCATCATGCACTGGGACAGGACCAGACTAATTTGCATGTAGCCAGGTTCTGAGCTGGGATGGTGCAGTGAGCTAAAAAACGGTGATGGATCAAGCCCTGATCTTTGGACTGGGTAAGAGTGGTCTGCTTAATTCAGACACTCTGTTCATCACCACCCCCTTTTCTGAATCATTTTGTCCAACCATAAGCGTGGAAGGGTATACTCAGATGTGAGTCCCTTGCTCATTGCACCATCAGGATTCAAGCAAGCCGGGCCGACGAGGCTGAAATGCCAGAAACCGGTCCCCGGTAGCTTGTTTCCTTCCCAGTAACAGAATTGGCTTGGTAGTTTGGTTTGCCCTGTTCCCATCATGCACTGGGACAGGAACAGACTAATTTGCATGTAGCCAGGTTCTGAGCTGGGATGGTGCAGTGAGCTAAAAAATGTTGATGGATCAAGCCCTGATCTTTGGACTGGGTAAGAGTGGTCTGCTTAATTCAGACACTCTGTTCATCACCACCCCCTTTTCTGAATCATTTTGTCCACCATAAGCGTGGAAGGGTATACTCAGATGTGAGTCCCTTGCTCATTGCACCATCAGGATTCAAGCAAGCAGGGCCGACGAGGCTGAAATGCCAGAAACCGGTCCCCGGTAGCTTGTTTCCTTCCCAGTATAAGAATTGGCTTGGTAGTTTGGTTTGCCCTGTTCCCATCATGCACTGGGACAGGAACAGACTAATTTGCATGTAGCCAGGTTCTGAGCTGGGATGGTGGAGTGAGCTAAAAAACAGTGATGGATCAAGCCCTGATCTTTGGACTGGGTAAGAGTGGTCTGCTTAATTCAGACACTCTGTTCATCACCACCCCCTTTTCTGAACCAGGTTTATATCTACCAACAGCTGCTGAAAGTCCTCTGACATATAGGTAGTGGAAGATGTATACACCTTCTCCAGATAATCCACGCACGCTACCGCTATCTCTTGGGGGTCGGAGACCCTTATATTCCCACCGGTGGATAGTTCGGGTGCCCACCGCTCTCCCTGTTCTCTTTTCTCTAGCCAGGCAAGCATTTTCCCGGCTCTATCTCCCATTTCGTACATCCTGTGATGCGTATAAAGTGATCGTTCCCAGGCTTTTTCTCGCGCCAGAGCTTTTTACTCAAGTCACTTAATGTTTAAGCGGTGTGTAGTGGCCTCGCTGGATGAGGAGTTATGTTACGTCTCCAACTGTTGGAGTTCACCTTCTGCCTGCAGTATTTGCTCATTATGTTTACAGATGTAGCCTATTTTAACACCAGCACGTGCCCTTTTATTACCACTTTATAAGCCTCCCAAATGGTCTGCACCGAGGCTACGGATCCCAGTTTTTCAGTAAAATAACAAACTGTCTGCTTGGTAAGCTCCTCCTTTATATCTGGGATCGTTAGACGCCATGTATTAATAACTATGGAGCTGCGCTGCTTTTGTTGGTAAAAGGTGAGCTCGATCCATACTGGGGAGTGATCTGAGATCCCCCTTGGGAGCCCGAGAGGACTTTGGAAATGGCCAATGTCTGCTAAGTGCGTAAGGAAGTAATCTATATGGGACATACTATTATGTGCATTAGCGTAGGGTGTGTAGTACGATGTGTGTTTGCAGGGAGCGCCATATTTCTGTCAGTCCGATGGCCAGAGCAAATTCCGCCATTTGGGTGCTTTGACGGGCGGGGGGTCGTCGGGGAAACCTATCTAGTGCTTTGTCCATGGTCAAGTTAAAGTCACCTACCAGTATTAGGGTGCCGTTGGGAAGGTCAATGAGGATCTTGCCTACATCGCTGAGTGCTTCCTTTCCCAGTGCTGGCGGGAGATACACTGTGCGAGGTGTTTGGTGTAGCACCTTCCCGCTTTTGCCGTGATTTAAGGATGGAAACATATTACACAGTATGGAATTTAAATCTATGCAAGTCCCATCTTAAGTTTTAACCATCTGAGAAGCATATTATCGGCAGTCTCACTTAGATAAACATTGACGGATCATACCTCGTCAGCGACGGGTCCATGAAGAATACCTCAGTATCTAGTCAGGTGTTCCACCCCATACCCAAGGGCCTCATGTGTCTCCCAGGCTACAATGCTTAGAGTTCACTACTCCCCACCTTGTCAGCCCTTCGAGGACGAGGTCAGCTCTTCCCGAGTTGGGTCGTCCCGAGGTGTGTCCCCATTGTTCAGTCTGTCACCTCAGAGTGTCTCATTTCGACTGCTGTTTGGCCTCCCGACTCTTCGCCAACCCTCCAGCCATACCCAAGTCTCTTCCGGAGATGAGATGAACCAAATTTTGCCCTCCGATTCAACCCGGAGCTTTGCTGGGAAGAGCATAGAGTATTTTATTTCTTTGTCTCTGAGAGCCTACTTCACTGTAATGAAGCTACGTCTTTGAGCTTGCACTTTGGTGGTGAAGTCCGGGAAGAAGGTGATTGCGCTATTCTCCAGTGTAAGTGGTGGGCGGGCTCGTGCCATTTAAAGTATTACATCATGGTCGCAATAGTTGATCACTCATGCTATAATTGGTCTCAGGGGGGTTCCCTGTTGTGGCCTTCCCTCGGGGACTCGATGGGCGCGTTCAATGGAGAAGTAGCTGGACAGGTGCTTCGGCTGGAGCTTGGTCAGCACCAGATACTCTAGAAAGAGGACCGCAGCCGGCCCCTCCGCCCGCTCTGGGACCCCCAGGATGCGTATGTTATTCCTGCGCACTCTCCCTTCATAGTCCTTCCATTTTCACCTGTCGATCACAGAGTTGGGCCACTTGTGGCTAAAGAAGGGCCGTATCTGACGCCAATGTCTCAGTGGCATTCTTCACGTCCTTCACCCTCCCGTCCATTTTCCGCGAATCGGCTCTGATGAGCGAAACCTCAATGTTAACTGAGTCAATGCGAGTCTCCAGCGAGGTCCGCACCCCAGCTATGGCTTCCATGACGTCAGGGAAGGAGAGATCAGATTGAGGGGTCTGTGATTGTGGATCTTTTGTTCCTCCCTTAGTGGTGGCATAATCCTCCTCACCCGTCTTGCCCCAGACAAATTTAGCTAGTGTCTTTTGGGCCTGCGTTTTGGAACCCTTGTCGCTGTCCATTGTTGCCCAGTGATAACTGACTTCTTCTCGGTTGTGTAGGGCCCTACACCAGTATTCACCGCCGCCTGCGCAGGGGTGGGGGAGTCCCTTCCCCGCCAGCCTGTTGGGTTTCCTGGTAGGGCAAGTGGGGCTGTCCACAGGTGGATGAGTGTAAATTAGGCCCAGCACTGGATCGCCTAGTTGTAGTTGAAAGGGGAGAGGGGGGAGCCCGCAACCCACCACAAAGCCCCCACAGCCCTCTCTGGGCAAGCGCAATATTATTTGTGTCAAGATTAATATTGAGGCACTGGAGGGACGTCGGGTTTCCCTGATGCCCGGCCTCCATGGGCCCTTGCAGATCTAGAGGGCGCATAGCTTTGCGTTCTGCGTCGCCCCTTTTGAGCACAAGTCTTCCTGTGTCTGTTCTGGGCCGCTGGTGGTGAAAGTGAGGTCTTTACCAGCCACTTCCGCCGTCACAATCTGTTAGTACATTGGAACACTAAACCACTAAAAAAGCACAAACAGTATCCAGTGTCTAAACAGGACAGCTGGTATACTTACGAACTAAAGGGTAGCTAAGCAAAATTGCAGACGAGCTGAGAAAGCTTGGAGGAAAGGGAAGACCGAGAGTAGTAGGGTAGCTTTCTTAAACACTCAAGCCAAGTATTATAAAGATATCAAGCAGGCCAGGAAGCAACATTTAACGCAGCAGATAGCACAGGCTGGCAACTGCTCTAAGGAGCTTTTTAACATTCTGCAGAATTTTATTAAGCCGACTGCCTGCGATAGCTCTGAGGACTTCTCACAAGACCTATGTGATAAAGTCTCGAGTTATTTTGAGGATAAAATAGAAAATATCTATGAAAAGATAGTGGCAGCTAATGATGCAATAATAATTTCCAGTACAGGCCACCCCCATCCTCAAATATCGGTACCTAGTAATAAACGCACCCTCTCATCTTTTCCTCCGATTTCCAACACAGAGCTCCTCTCCCTCTGCAGCCATATTAAATCTGGGTCGCCTAATGACCTTATTCCAACTAAAATGGTCGGCCCCATGATTTCTATCCTGAGCCCGCACATGCTGGATGTGATTAACATCTCCCTAACTAAAGGCCAGGTCCCTGCAGACTGGAAAAGGGCGGTGGTGAACCCGATTCGGAAAAAGGCATCCTCTCCTTGGACAGACCTCTCCAATCTACGACCCATCTCCCTCCTGCCTCACCTGAGTAAGGTTACGGAGAGGCACGTGAACACCTATCTCTCTCAACATCTGGAAGCGACGGATGGCCTGGACTATTCACAATCTGGGTTCAGGCCAAACCACAGCACAGAATCAGCCCTTCAGACAGTGACCAATAACATCAGAATGGCACGGGATGAGGGCAGCTCCGTGATTCTGGTGTTGTTGGACCTTTCCGCCGCTTTCGATACGGTGTCTCACACGGTGCTTCTTGACCGCCTAGGTGAGGTGGGTGTGGAGGGAGAGGCTCTGACTTGGTTGAGGAGCTTTTTGACTGGTCGTGTCCAAGAAGTTAGGCTGGGCTCCCACAAATCCACACTAAGGGAGCTCAATAAGGGAGTGCCACAAGGCTCATGCCTTAGTCCTACACTTTTCAATGTGTATGTGGCACCCCTAGCCAACTTAGCTAGATCTTTCGGGTTCACCCCGGTGTCGTATGCTGACGACACCCAACTCCTTTTCCCTTTTAAAACTCTCACATCTGCAATAAAAAGATCCTTTGCAGATGGTATGAGAGCCATAGCAGACTGGATGTCAACTAACCGTCTGCAGTGCAATGTGGGGAAAACGGAGGTTATGTGTTTTGGACAAGCGGCAACATATTGGTCATCTGACTGGTGGCCCGTGGAGCTAGGCCCTGTCCCCACTCCCAAGAGTTCTATCAGGAACCTGGGAGTGCTCTTTGACCAGCAACTTACTTTTAAGGGACATGTCAACCAGGTTGCTGGTACCTGTTTCCGGGCTATCGGGATGTTGAGACGAGTCTTTCCCTATATACCAAATCATCACAGAAAAACGCTCGTGCAGGCTCTGGTCATCAGCAGGGTGGATTATTGCAATGGGCTGCTCCTCGGAGTTAACGAGGAGCAGCTCAGTAAATTGCAAATAATTCAAAACACAGCAGCAAGGGTTGTCCTGAATGTTCCAGCCAGGACCCCTTCCAGTCCCCTGCTGATGAGACTCCACTGGCTTCCAGTTAGGAAGCGAGTACAATTTAAGACCTTGTGCACCATCCACAAAAGCATGATAGGGGAGGGCCCGAAATATATGATTAAGATCTTTCAGCCCTACATCCCGGGACGACTTCTGCGCTCCAGCCATCAGCAGCTCCTACAGATACCAAGAGTAAAGAAGACCAGACAAGGTGGCCGTGCATTAGCTTACGCCGGCCCAACACTCTGGAACTCTTTGCCTCCAGAACTCAGGTCAATTTCCAGCCATCTGAGCTTTCGGAAGAATTTAAAAACGTATCTGTATCCTGACAAATAAATTACCTCTCTGCCTCACCATCCTATACTTACCACTCTCTCGTAACTAGCACAATCCTGTGGTACAGCAACAGCGCGGAGATACCCCTTCGGGAGTCTAATCTGGCGCTCTATAAGAATATAAAATAAATAAATAAATAAAACAGCGGTCCCAGTGGGCAAACGAGTATACAAAACAGATATTGCTTTACAATGAAATAAGGAAACAGTACTAAATTTACTGAACAGTGTTTTTTAATCACACTGAACTGTTTAAAATTCAAAACAATTATAACACAATGGTAAAGCAGTGCCACAGGGCGGAATGAGGGGAGGGGGGAAAAAAGTGATTGAAGTGAGGATGAGGGAGTGAATACAAGGTAAGTGTAATTCACAAAATCCACTATTTACAAAGTGCGAAGGCTCATATTCAAAGCCAAGTAGGTCATACATTTATTGAAAAACATTCTTCAAAGACATAATCAATT
Organism: Lissotriton helveticus; assembly: GCF_964261635.1. Taxonomy (NCBI): domain Eukaryota; kingdom Metazoa; phylum Chordata; class Amphibia; order Caudata; family Salamandridae; genus Lissotriton; species Lissotriton helveticus. The sequence goes on from NC_136057.1 coordinate 428,787,910, forward strand.
ATAAACAACACAGTAATGTATCGCTGTTGTTAAGACTGACTAGTGTTACAGATGTCGACGTTTCGACCCCTAGAGGATAGTAGGTTATTGAGTCCTTTACGGTGGGGTCTTCCTCTGGACAGTGATGGGGGGGAGGGAGGGGCATATACTTGGGAAAAGAACATTAAAAAACTATTCAAAACTATGACAGTCTATGTGGGTATATGAAGTATATCCAGGGCCTAAGCCCAGACATTTACCATTCAGCTCAATGGGCCCGGACTACAGGTTGGGCGTGTAGGCTCCCGTTGAGTGAGCGAGAACAAACACCCTGCAAAGATAATAAGCAGGTTCAATACTTGGTCAAACGTCCACTATTTCTGTTGGATCATTGGGCCTGTTGATCAACTTACAGCAGAGGGTCTGAATCCAGTGGATAGTTAGTGGGTGGTCAAGCTTATTAAATCAGATGGGCGTCAGAGTTAATCCAATAAATTACTTGAATTCTGTGAAAAACAGCTCCATGTAGAAAAGTACAAAAGTCCCACTAAAATAAAATATAACCAACTCCAAACAAGGTTTTACGGAGAGAGGGGGCACTCAGCGTGACCGAATAATTACTGTAAAAAGCTACTTCTTGGTTAAAGGCATAACACACTCAACTCGGGCATGCCAGATGGTAAAGAGGGGTACCCATTGAGTCAAAACGACCTTTACAGCCATTGTTGCTTGTATACCATCAGGGGTAGCACCTACGGTTTGTTAATAGGTCTAAAAAATGGTGTTTCAATGAAAGTGAATAAATACACGTAGTGTAGACGCTATGGGTGCAGCTATTCGTGTGAGCAGGAATAAATAAGTGATTCACATCCTGCTAAAGGTTGGCCATGTCCTCAAAAACGTTAAAATATTTAAGAATTCTAGTCAGTCCTATGTGCTGGACATAGAGTGGTGTTGCGCCTTACTATCTAGAAGGGAAATAAGGGGGCTACGAATGTTGGTTTGAACGCTATATGGAGTAAAAAACACATTTACGCGTCTCTAAAGGGTTAAAAAAATCCTGCAATGGGAGCCACAACAAAGGCTTAACAGATTACCAGGCACGCGAAGGGTAAAGGCACCAAAGTGATAAATCTTACCGGTGTCCGTGAAAACCGTCTCACTCCATGTAAGTGCGACACGGGAACTGACACGTTCTTTAAATAGAGGCTTGTTGGAAGCAATTACTGACACGCGCGTATGTGTCAAATCGCCAGTACAGACTCACGAAAGATACTGGTAGGGCAGACAGGCTCGGTGCCTATGTTATGCTGAGCTGATCCAACCCAGTGGAGAGCCTGTCCACTTATTTGATGACTCCCCTGATTGGATGAGGATGAACACCGAAGGGGACCCCACTTCTGCTGTCACAATCTGTTAGGCCTCTATTATCTGCCCTGCTGCATGGCCTTCACCTCCGCTGACTCCAAAGCTTTTCCACTGCAGATACGGACCACCACTGAGCGCGCCGTGACCGTCGGCAAGATGCCGGATCGGCATTCAGGTAACCCAGAGCCGCACAATGGCTCCTGCTTCTGCCGCAACCCTGCGCGCTCACCTCAGCGGCCGGAGGTACGGGGAAGGGCCGTCAAGACTGTCGTACAAGCGCCCCGATGACTCCGGCAGCCACACAGCTCCGGTGCTTTCCTCACACGGGGCGATACCCACTCAATGGTCTGGGTTTTCTTTGGGATCTGTACCCCCAAGAACAAAGGGGTGTCCGCTGATTTAGTGTTGGATTTTATCAGAAAAGACGGCGAGGGCAACGGAGCCACCTCAGAGGGCGGCTATTCCCGATGGCACTAGCCACGCCCCCAAGAATATAAATTTGTAAAAAGTTAACAAATTAAATTAAAATATCTGTATCCTTACGGAGAGTATCCCTGTATTATTGTGCAAGGATTCTATTCTGGTTCTAAGTCTTTTAATTTTAAAATGATTTGCAAGCAATTTACCTATTCCATTTTGACCCCCATAATAACGTGCACTGCTCTACAATAGGTAGGAAGAGGTGGCATTTGTAGTAAGTCCGTTAAAGGAGACTTTGGTGCCTCTAAGATTTTGTATGGAGGTCTAGTTTCTGGAGTGATAGTAGGTATATGCACTTTTTTTATGGAATCAAGTAATTGGTTGAATTAAGCTTCCATAGATTTTCTCTTTTGCGAAACAAAATTTGTTATAAAACCTCTTGCTGCAGCTTTAACGCAATCCCAAATCATTGAAAAGAAAACTCATGTGTTGAATTAATAACAAAGGATTCTTAAGCAAAAGCTTCAAATTGTGACGTGAATTTAGTATCCAAAGGTAGTGAATTTTTAAAGCGCCATCTACCTGGATGTGGTGAAAAGGGTTTAAGGTAATGGTCTATGTATACTGGTGCATGATCTGATATCAAAATAGATCTTATATCAGACTGAAGAACATTTTGGGCCAATGATTTGCTGAGAAAAATATATCCATGTCTACGCTGGGTTGTAAGTGATATGGGGCCGAAAAAAAGTATACTTTTGGAGATCCGGGTGGCAGAATCTCCAAATATGAACTAATGATTTACACTGGATGGTGGATTTGTATTGTGAGTGCATTCTAGTGTGGATAAACTTGACTGGAGAATTTCTATTCAATATCATATCATGAATTTGTTTACAGTCATCAACAAATATAACATACTCATCACCAAACAAGAGTAATTTATTAGACATTTTGGTCCAAAAAATATTATCAAAAGAAACTGAGCCATAAGCATTAGAAATAGTTAAAGGTATGTTATCAACAAGAAGTTTAACAATGATCCATTGACTTTTAGAATCAGACTCTTGGTTAGCAACTGTAACACATAACCTTTTATGACACAGAATCAATACTCCAGTTTTCTTCCCCAAAGCAGGGGAAGCAACACAATACCATTGCCAAACTCTGTTTCAGAAAGGTGTGATCCCTGAAGTAATGCAACATTTGTTTTTATTTTAACTAGATGGGATAATACCCTTTGCCATTTAATAAGGTTACCAAACCTTTTAATATTCCATGTGGTAACCCGGAATGAATTACTAGCTCAATAGCATGCACAATCAATATGTCTACAGTAACAAGAATAAAAAAGAAAAGATTCAAATATTGAGGTAAATAAGAGTTTTGCTTAATGAGGAAAGGAGACCAGGGTAAGAGACAGGAGAGAAGAAAAGACAGAGTAGAGCCATAGAGAGAATCATCAGTAAGGAAACAGGAAAACATAGTGACTTGTACAACTCATACAAATGACAACTATACAAATGATAACTGAAGAACATACCTACAAAACACAAAAATGAAAAGGAGGGTGGCAACCCTGGAAAACAATGGCGATAACACTCGAAATCCACAGGATGGCAGGGCAGCCATAACTTGTATGAAGACATCACATAAAGAACTTAAAGGAACAAGATATGAAGACATATTCCTGTATCATAAGAAAAGAGACAATACAGAATGAAGGATTAAACTAGTGAAGAAAAAACATCATAACAATTAGACAATAGAAGAAACTTTTACCTAATTATTATTAGAAACAAAACAGGCAAGAGAAACAGGGTGACATTCAAGTACCTCTTGAAGTAGTGTCCATATCTTCTGCTCCATGTTGCTGGCTGGAAAAATCTCTTAAGTGCAGCAGACTCCTCATAAATACTTGTTTTTTCCCTGTATGTCACTTTAAACAGGCAAGGGTGAATTAAACCAAATCTAGCGTTCATAGCGCTCAACTGAGGACGTATTTCCAGAAATTGTTTCCAACAATCTGCAGTAAATTTGCAACATCCTGGGAGACAAACAGTGTGTGTCTGGCTCAGAAATATTTTGTTTGGTTTAGACTACAGACATAACTTGTAACAAGTTGGTGCATTGCAATAAAAATAATATAACTCCCTGTGGTTTTGTATAAACTCTGGGACCAAGCATATGCACAATTTGTATACTGAGAGGGGTGGTAGTTGGCATATCAATAAGATTTGGCAGATAAGACTGAAAGTAGACAGTCGGATCAGAGCCCTCAGTGTTTTCAGGAAGTCCATATATGCAGAGGTTATTCCTGCAATTTCGATTTTTGAGGTCCTCCATGTATTTGTTAAGAAGAGAAATCTCAGATGAGAAATAAGGGAAACTGCAAGTTGGCGACTATCTGTTTTTTGCTCAACAATTAAAACATGTGATTCCAACGAAGACCATTTATCATCCCAATGTTGTAATGTCTTGTTAGTTTCATCTATAAATGGTTTCAGTGCACAAATGTCCTCAAGAATCACCTCCATGGAAGCTGGTGTGGATTTCACTGGAGACGGAGGGTCTTTTTAAAAAAAAAGTTTTTAGCCCACCTGTATTTTACCTTGTAATGAAGTTTTCGGAATGATACCTAGGAGAGAGTCAGATTTCTGAGATGTGGTGTCATCCATATCGTTGACGTTAGAGTCTGAGTTTAATAATGTAGCCTTGTTGGAGGTACCAGATAGTTTAAGGTTTCTTATTTTCCCCATAAAAAATAACAGGGCTGGAAAGGAGAAAAGATTAAAAAGATTACTTGTTCTCTGCGAACGTGTGAGATAAAAAAAATAGGTAAAACACACTAGAGGCATTCAAGGTCCATTAAAAAGTGCATATATAAGACAGTGAGATGGAGAAACATCCTAAAGGACAATAATGTCACTTATTTCTCTATTTAGAAGGGTAACTCATTCAGTAGAAAAAAGCAGCGAACCAGAGTCTCTGAAACATGAACAAAACGCTCTTAAAAATATGTTGGACTAAGAGAGACAATATCAGTATCAAACAAGATTGTCAATCAGGAGAGTCCAAAAGGCAGCTGGGCAAGATAAAGTGAGACTTTGAGGTAATTCTGGTTAAAAGAGCTTTCTCAATCTTTATTTTTAGTCATGAAAAATAGTTGCAGGGCCCCCAGATGACAAGTGCATGTTTTGTGGAGAAAGTGCTTGTGTAAACAGGACAGCAGCAGTTCCTGACGCCTGCCGAAGCAAGGAACGCGCCACTGCCACACAAAATTGTGGGCACGACCATACATTGTAAGGAAACAAGCCTCGGGACAGCCACAAACAAAGCAAGGAGCAGCAAAGTTAGAAAGGGCTCCAGCGACTCACCATACCATTGGGAGGAGACGCAACATTGTCTCCCCCTTGTGTGTGCACTGGAGCGGTCCCAAATGTGTAAAAAGCTACGAAAACCTGTTAGAACTCAGCACAGCTCCGTTATCTTGGTTGGCACTATAACCACACCCCGGGTGTGAAAAAACCTAACTATTAAGGCAGAGTGACGTTTCTTTTGGTAATTCTGTTTCGACTGACTCCTAATCAGGCCCTATGTTTGTTTTGTGATTGATCAATGTTAGCATGGACTTCAGTGCTCAGCCATATGGAGGACTTGCCTTGACTTCCAAATTGGATGCCTGATAGTTATGACTGTATTCCCACACAAGGAAGGGTCTGAGTGAGGGAGTGAGTGATTAAGTGAGTGTATGTTCATTTTGTTTTGTGTACAAAATATAGTTTTTTGGGCCCTGCAGATAACTTCATGCAGTTTTCAATATGCAATCTTCAAATGGGACTTTGGTTAATCTGCAATATCCGATCCAACCTGTTCATCCTGTTCAGAACAATGGAAAATGAAAGTAAGTTGCGAAGGGGGCAATAGATTTCAGATCCACTTGGCCTTTGGAAGGCCCTATTAATCTGGTTGCCAGATAGAAACATGGCTCTCACATATTTGTCATACACACATTCACAGGAAATGTAGGATCTCAGCATTGGTTAACATAGAGGATTTAAAACAGTAGCTTCTTCAGATTAACCCATGAACACTGTTACAGATTCCACTGCAACAAGCATTTGCAGTAGCCTCCCCAAGATCAGAGAGCAGGCATCCTGGGACCATCTCACCTAGAGTGAACAGCATTAATAACAAGCATTTGCAATGCAATAGGTCTCGCAGTTGTGAGAGCCTGAGCTATTGATATTGTAAATGACAATGCCTTCTATTTATGTTTTGGGTTTTAAAACATAAATACAAGGCATTGTTATTTACAATACTAATAGCTTACAAAATGCAATGAACCTCACCATTAATACCAACAAAAAGGGCACTTCAGATATATCAGGTCAAAGAGCAAACACCCCGACTGGCGCAGATGAAAGCACCTTCGAGTACTGAACGGACAGCAACTTCACCTCAAAGCAGAGTAGCAGACATAGTTAGTCACAAATTGAAGGGACCCGTGCACTGGCGGTATTTCATCTCAATGGAAACAAGGACAATAAGTACAAAGTGTGTGTTTATGCACCGCTTGCAGGTTTTCAAAACATATAAATAAAAGGCATTGTCATTTAAAATGTCAATAGCTAAAACTCTCGCAAATGCGAGACCTATTGCGTTGCAAATTCTTGTTTCCTTGGTTAACATGCGCACTCCTGTCAACAGTTCCCATGTCATGTGTCGCCTCTTACTCCTGCCCTGAGTTTTATTCAGCAGCACTACGTGTAGGTGGAGTTCTTGGCCAGATACAGTCCACAAATAAAAAACTATTGGCTGAGATTGATGCTGCAATGAGTTACATATGATTGATGTTGCAATGCATGACATATGATTGATCCTGCACTGTGTGACATATGATGGATGCTGTAATGCGTGACACAGTGCCACTTAAAAGATCCCCATATGCAAGGCACAGTTGTTGTGAGTACAGTTTGGCTAGTGCCATTTGTGCTTCCCTGTATCTGACATTAAAGTGAGTGACGCGTGCAACCAGAGGTCCTTGAGCAGCTGAGGTTTTAAAGTGGCTTTCTTTTAGTCCTTTGAGTGCTGCGCTGGGCGCATCAGCAAAGGCCATTTAACAACTACACAAACTGGGTGAAAAGTTCCCACAGTAAATTATATCAATAGTTTACATCTCAGAGCTGAAAGCGTAAAGAAACTTAGTGCGTCTAAACACGCAACAAACTGATTTTCAAATTTTTACCATACACGCTCGCTGAGATTTTGTTGCTTTACATCTAATCTCACAAGGTTATCGCCCATATTGAATTTAAATTATATATATAAACTATACACAATGTTGGGGAGTTGGTCATTTTCAACCTATTCTTATATTGTAACAAGTTTCGTAAGCTAACTTGTACTGGTCTTCCGTTTTAATGCTTTTGCTTACTGTCCATTGTGTATACAAATTCTATGTGTGATGGTAAATTTAAATCAGAGGACGCATTCCTGCTGCTTCTTTGACTACTGACAGCTCCGTTCCCACAGAAACAGCGTCTGAGATTACAGTCACAGAATCACACTTACAGCAGAACATTGCCCAGCTTCGTTGCCCTGCCGCAGAATTACAGCCCAAACCCGCAGCCATAAATAACTGTGACCTGGACAAACTAGCTATCTCATCCAGTAAACTAGAGCCTGCCTTCAAACCCAACATTACAGAGTACAAGGCGAGCATGAGCAGCGCAGTACAGAGCATCAGCCTCAGCTTGCAAACTAGCAATACCGGGGCCTCTTACAGTTTCCGCGTGAGTCCATGCTGCGTACAACCCTCGCTCTGCCTTGCTGGAGTCAGATTCACTCAACTTTGGTTTATTTTTACTTTTTCTCTTAAGCGATGTTCAAGCTCCATTGCAACTCCGTTCTTCTTCACAAATGTTGGTAATGGTAGTGCAACAGATAAAGGTCACTGAAAGAACACAGAGCCAGGTTCACAATTTATTGTAGCCTGAGTCACATGGCCAACAAGGTATTACCCGTGAAAGGAAACCCGTGGGCTTTATGTCTGCAGTCCGGATTAGAACGGAAGCCAGGCAACTTGTTTTGGGACGGGGCGGGGCCGCAAACAGGAAGCGGACGGGAGCCCCGCGCTTCTGTAATCAGCCGGAAGATTTGCCTGTGAACTAGCGGAGCTCCCGTGGTCGTGGAGAGCCCCGCCTGTTGTGAAGACTGAACCGCAGGCTGCCGAGGGAAACAGGGACACAGGGACACACGAAAAGACCCTGGTAAGTGTGGGGGGAGGGGGTGCGCGCGTGTATGTGCGTGTGTGTGTGTGCGTGTGTCTGTCTGCGTGTGTGTGTCTGTCTGCGTGTGTCTGTCTGTCTGCGTGTGTCTGTCTATGTGTGCGCGCGCCTGTATGTGTGTGCATGCAGAGGGGTGGGGGCTGGCTGTGTCTGTGTGCCATTAATGCATGTGAGCAGAGCGACGCGAAAGCAGGGGCTGGGAGTTCATCTGCGCAGGCGCGGCTCAGACGCTCGCTCCCGAGGTGAAATCCGACCTCGTCAAAGCGCGCGTCTGGTAGCTGTCCACTCTCCTAAATACGGGCAGCATAAGTTGGCGAGCTGATGCATTCATGCTTCGCATGAATGCAACATCAGCTCGCCCTAAAAACGGGGATTCTCCTCCAGCAAAGAGATGACACAGGCTGTTGGCAAGGGAAAACATAGGATTGGGCAGAATATTGTGATCACCGTCATAAAACCTGTGATCACAAACATCTGAGGCCACATAAAAATGATTTCATGGCAAGAAAGTACAGGGTATGTACCGTGAATATACATTTCACTACATTAGGGAATTCACGTTGTATGATTCTAGAACTTTAAATTACAGCTGATAGCATGAACCCAAGTACAAATTAGCAATAATAGTGCAATAAAATTGCCTATTCTCACTGCTTTCTTTCCTGGTGTGTGGATTCCTATACCATTCATAACACATGTTCACATCTATAGGTCCAGTTTCAAAAGGCAGCTTAGAAAGTTGAACATTTCCTTCACATAGTTTACTTCTAAGGTTGAAGAATATATTGGAATTACAAAGAACCCTACAAATACTCCTTGAAATCTTTGCACAATTATTTTTTACCTCTTTTAGGGAAAATAGTTTTCTCCTGTGGAAACCTACCCTCTGGTAAACATCCAAAAATAGGGAAATGCTCCCTCATCAGCCTTAGCGTGAGCACGTATGTGATGTGCCACAGACAGGGAATACATTTGTGCATGCTTCCAGTGTGGGATAATACCAACAAGGGTTATGTGAAAACCCACAAACTATTTCTTTTTTTAAGCCCATCTACTTTTTCAGACTGATCCACCCACGAAAGCTTACAAATCTTTCCTGAATCCTAAATTTGCAATTGCGGAAATTCCACCAAAAAGGCAGAATTTCAACCGTTAAAGGGTAAAATTCTGTCAATCGAGGTTCTCTGACTCTCTTTTCGAACCTTTTTGTTGCACAACTAATTTGGGTCCAAGGGCTAGATGTAGGTAATTGTAAATTACTGATTCGAAATACCGAATTTTACCGATTCGGTATTTTCAAATCGGTAATTGCTATGTAGATAAAAATTTGGTAAAAAATACCGAATCGGTAAGATTCGGTATTTACCGAATCGGTATTTACCGATTCGGTAATTGCCATTCATTCCTATGGGTCTAGAGGCCCGAATCTTGCTAGCTTACCCACAGCATTTCTTGCGCGCTGCGTGCTTATACAGATGGAATAGCGGTCTTCCTTGATTTTAAAATACCACGTTTTGTATTTGCGTTAAATATTTTATTTGTTGAGTATTCCTTGTTTTTAGTATCCAGCCCCCCACTTGCACCATAATTACTTGAAACTTACCGCTGTTGGGCGGGCCCTCTTCCCGGTTCGTGTAGGATTTTGTGGCAGCCATATTGGGTGTACTCTGGGACGCCTGCCGGCGCCATTTAGGAGCTCTGATGCTCTAGTCGTCATAAGGACGATAGACGTCTTCAAAAGGAGGTCATGTTGACGCGCAGCGGTCACGCGCAGCGGGGACGCCGGATTTCCGCCGGAGTTATGCCTGAGTTCAGCCTGTCTGCGCCCGTCCGCGCTGAGGACGGGCTGGACGCAGGACACTCTCCTCCTACTCCACAGGTAACATCTGTCTATACTTTTCAGGAGTTAGTGGCACTTAAGCCTTCTCCGTTGCCTTGTCATCATAGCTTCTCGCCTGAGGGTATATTATACTCTTCCCTCTGCCACACCTGTAAGTCGATCCTTTCGCTCCCCGTGGCTTTTAAAAGTAGACCTCAGATCTCGCCGGTATCACAGAGTGCCACTCCATCCAGAAAGGGCTTTTTGATCAACGCTAGGTCTATTATTAAAAACAATATCGCCTTTCACGAGTTCGTAACCGAAAGACAACCCAAGTTGGTTTTTGTGACTGAAACGTGGGCCTCTGACTCGTCAGGTCATGACTTACTATTGGCGATTCCTGATGGCTTTAATTTGCACAGACAGGACAGAATTAGACGTAGAGGGGGGGCTGGCCATTCTTTGCAAAGCCTCCCTGTCCTGCACTATAAAAGCTCTGTCTGTTGCCTCAGACCCTTTTGAGGCACTATACTTCTCTATTCTATGTTCTCCCTCGGTTGCTTTCACTGGTATTCTCATTATAGACCGCCTGGCCCTAGAGCCAGTTTTAGCTGTGACCTCCTGAGAATTCTGGAACCCTATTTTGGTAAACCCCATCTCACCATTCTGGGGGATCTGAATTTCCACTTAGATGATTTGGGAGCCAATGACACTGCCATGCTGGTGGACTCACTGGGAGCATGTGAGTTCACTCAACTGGTACATAGCCCAACCCATCGGGCGGGCCACATTTTAGACGGTGTGTTTACTAACGACCCCAGACTCTCAGTTGGTCCTCCGGTGCCTTTGGTCTGGTCAGACCATCTGGCAGTGCCTCTTGAATTGGCATCTCTCCCTGTAGAGATGTATTTTCCGGGTGCTATCAATAGAGGTCCTAAGAGGAGCTACAGGAATATTACGAACGAAACCCTTGCTCCTTATATAAAAGCTAGCGGGCATCCTCTTCGAGAGAAGCTGGGGAAGCGGCTCAAGAGCTTTTTAATTCCATCTCTAAAGCTGTTGATGAGCTTGCCCCAGCATCTCTTCGGTATTCGGCAAGGCGTAAACCTTCAGCCCCCTGGTTCACAGAGCCGTTAAGACTTCTGAGACAGAGTTGCCGGAGACAGGAGAGAAACTGGAGGAAATCCTGGGATCCTATTGAAAGAGAGGCACACAAACGTCTTTTGCGAGAATATAAGACTAGAGTAATTAAAGAAAAACAGGAGTTTTTCTCTAATCTTACCACATCTCTCACTTCGTCTAGGGAACTCTTCAAGATTGTGGACTCTCTGTGTTCCCTCCAAGTGCCTGATCCAGTTGTGGGATCACAGGAGTTGTGCAATAATATCTCAGAGTTCTTCTATAAAAAAATCGAGGATATATATCTCGCCCTGGAAACTCAGAGGAACACTTTGGGGGATCTTTCCTCTCTAACTCTAGCTAACTTAGAGTCTTGGTCGAGAGACCCCACCAAGACCTTTACTCATTTTCCCCCGCTCTCCCTTGATGGGCTTGATCGCCTGTTAGACAGGACAAAGTCGGCTTCCCCTTCGGACCCTTGTCCACTGAAGATTCTGAAGGAATGTAGGGATACCCTTTTGCCGCCCCTTCTTGAAGTGATGAATGGTGCCATGGCTCAGGGTACCTTCCCTTCGGTTTTGAAAAAAGCAATAGTGAAGCCCCTTTTAAAAAAGCCCACCTTGGATCCCGAACAGCTTAAAAACTTCAGACCTATCTCTCTGTTACCGGCCCCTGCAAAAATCCTCGAATCCCATCTGAATTTCCATCTATCTTCTTTTTTGGATTCCTCGGGGTACCTAGACAACTCCCAGCACGGATTCAGAAAGTTCCATAGCACTGAATCCGCACTTACTATGGTGGTCAATAACATCCGCCTGAAGGTAGATCTGGGCCAAACCACTGTGTTGGTCTTACTTAACCTCACAGCAGCGTTTGATACCCTGTCTCCCTCTACTTTAATATCTCGCCTGAGGGAGGCAGGGATTGCGGGGTCGGCCTTGAGCCTTCTGCACTCTTTTTTACATCTAAGAGAGCAGAGAGTCATGCTCGGAGAGTTCCTCTCCCCTGCCAAATCCGTGCAATATGGGGTGCCACAGGGGTCGGCCTTGAGTCCGACCCTTTTTAACATCTATGTGGCCCCCCTTGCTAGGTTAGTTAAATCGCAGGGGATGGAGGTTGTGTCATATGCCGATGACACTCAAATTATGGTGTCTCTGGCCCACTCTGTTACTACATCCGCTGTCAACTTTAGGACTTGTATGCAGACAGTCGCGGAGTGGATGGTCCGAAACTCCCTAAAGTTGAACGGCGATAAAACAGAGATCCTGGTCTTTGGCAAAGACCAGGATATTTGGTCTAAGGAGTGGTGGCCTACATCTTTGGGAACCTGCCCCTCTCCTTCCCAATCGGGCAGAAATCTCGGCGTTATATTTGACACATCGCTGTACATGACTCTTCAGGTCAACAGAACGGTGGCCACTTGCTGGGGGATCATTAAGATCCTTAAAAGAATTCTGCACTATCTCTCTCCCCAAGCACGTAAGCAGACGGTTGTTGCATTAGTGGGCTCCAGGTTGGACTACTGTAATGCACTTTATGCAGATTCCAACAAGGGCCTTATCCAGCGCCTTCAGGTCGTGCAGAACGCGGCTGCGAGATTTGTTTTGGCTCTACCTAATGCATCCTCTGCTACAATGGCCAGGAAGAGCCTGCACTGGCTTCCCATTCAACAGAGGATCTCATTTAAGATCCTTTGTTTGGCCTACAGAGCTCTTTTAGCTGGCCCTCTGGACCATTTGGGCTCTCTTTTAATTCGCTATGCTCCTAGCAGGACCCTTAGATCTTCGGAGATGAATCTGCTTATAGTTCCCCGCGCAAGAAAGGTCAGATGGGGCAGCAGAGCTTTTTCCATCATTGCCCCTCGGTTGTGGAATGCCCTCCCTCTGGAGATTAAGGCCCAAGCGTCTCTGTCTCTCTTTAAAAAGGCGCTCAAAACTTGGTGCTTTATCAAGGCCTACCAGTAAGAGAGTATATTTGCTCCAGCTAGCTTCTTTTTGGTTAGGCGCCTTGACGCCCATTGGGCTTAGTAGCGCGATACAAATCAGATTTCATTTCATTTAATTTAATTTCATCTTACCGATTCTGTATTTTTGAATCGGTAATTGCTATGTAGATAAAAATTCGGTAAAAAATACCGTATCGGTAAGATTCGGTATTTACCGAATCGGTATTTACTGAATCGGTAAATACCGATTCGGTAAAATAGGGAAATAGTCAAGGGTGGCAGGGTGTCACTTTGACACCCTGTTGCACCCCTGAATAGTGCTTGTGTGCACATGTGGCATACATACATGCCCTAAGGGCATGTATGTCTGTCACATGGCACAGGAGTAAATGCACAGATTTGCATTTACTGAGTAATTCCTTATTTACCACCAACCAATAGTTGGTGGTAAATAACGAATCCTTAAAGCACAAAAGCACTCTTTCAAGTGCTTCCTACATCTCATTTACCGATTCGGTAAATATCGAATCGGTAAATGATCATTCGGTAAATACCGAATCGGTAAATACCGATTCGTTATTTACTGAATCGGTAAATATACCACCTACATAGGAAAAACCTATTACCGGTCGGTAACGGCCGATTTCGGACGTTACCGACCGGTAATAGCCTACCTACATCTGGCCCTAAGTGTGCACACATTTCAAGGCCCTCAAAACGCATAAAAACATTATTTTGGGTTGTCTGCACTGGTTTTCTGCCCCATTTATTTGAGTAAGAAACATGTTTTGAGCCCTGCTAAATTCTGCTTGTTTCTCCCTTCTATATCCTTAAACAATACTGCCACGGGTGGTTTGCTATGCTTAGAATTTACAATACAGTTCACTGCTTCATTCTGTGCAGAGGCCTAATGATCACTGAAAGCACTCCTTCACAGTAAGAATAAACAATCAGCTCAAACTTCTGCCATCTCAGTTTTTACCACTTCACACTTTGTCCCATTGTCCTCTTGCTAAGTACTGAATCAAACACAAGGAACCGAACAATATAATCTGTTGTGCCAACACCTTAGGTAGCTATCATGTCACACCTTAAACCAACATTGCCATTTTAAAAATATGCTAACAATTATAAGCTATATTTAGTTCTTACAGAAATAATTATGCTTATGTGGCTCTTTTGTTGGTTTTTCCTGTGGGGGTGGCGAAACAATTCCCATATACCTGGGAATAAGTGTGGCTTAACCTTTGCAAATGACTCATGCCTTTATCGTTCAGTAGAGTTAGGTTTTTCACTGATTCTTATATCTTGTGTGTACTCAAGAACTATTTTTGTATTTTGTGTTTACCGAAAGGCCTCCATTTTATTTCAGTATTTTACAAGAACCTTCTAAGTGTAAATGAATTGAGGGCAAAGGCCTGCTGAGTGGAGACACAAGTGGGATTCACAAGACTTTCCCACATTTAATTTGCACTGGCAAGTTGAAGAATGCTTATTTGTATCCTAAGTGCCTCTTTAAGAGTACAGCAGAGCATGACCTGCAGCCATAAACTGGTGGGTCCCCAGCATCCCTCAGAGGTGGGGAGAGAGGATCCCTTAGGTTTCTGCCATCTGAGCCACCACTGTCTTCAGCGCTGGAAACCAACCCATTGGCCCATCCATCACAGAAATTCACGAGTGTCCCTGCCCACGATCACCATGCAAAGCTTGGGGTAACCAAGACGGGAAAGCAAAGAGAAGCCCAACATTCAGGGGAAACGTCCATGCATATCAGGGCCACTGTTTATTTTGCTTACTCGGAGTTTGTCTGAGAAAACCAAAAAGGATGCAGAGCTAGTCATAAAACAAAATGGCACCCACTGGGCTTTCATCTATGTCAACAGTGCGAGCAGTAGCAGGGATCTCTGAATATGGCCAGCTGTCCTCCCATGAGGGCAGAGGCAAAGGTCTCTGCCACCCCATCAGGCTGGAGGGTCGCCCACCATGACTGGAATGAATCATTCAACGCCTCATACTTCAAACCAGTCAGAAACCTGCCCCACAGTTTTCGACATCATGTAAGCGAAGATGTACAACTGTATGGAAGTCATAAAACCTAACCAAGTTACTCCTAGAAACCAGCTGAGGTTGCAGCTTCCTGGGCTTAACCCTGACAAAGTTGTGTGTATTATTGTTAATTCAAAAGTATGTAAGCATGCATACCTTTTTGCATGTGAAAATAAAGGAGCTTATGCCAACTTGTTTTTTATTCATTTTTCCATCAGGAAAATATTTTTCCGATTGGTAAAATCCCCTGTTCTAAACAGCCCCGCCAATTTTGTGCCGTTTTCTGACCTCCTGCCACTCGAGAAAGGAATTTGCTCCTGCCCAAGACAGGATTTAGGGCCAGATGTAGGAACCCTAATACCGGTCAGTAACGGCCGAAATTACCGAATTTCGCCGTTACCGGCTAGTATTAGGCACTTAGGGCTAGATGTAGGTAATTTTAATTTACCGATTCGAAAATACCGAATTTTTCCCCTTCAGTATTTTCGAATCGGTAAATGCAATGTAGGTAATCAATCGGTAAAAAATACCGAATCGTTAAGATTCGGTATTTACCGAATCGGTAATTACCGATTCGGTATTTGCCATTCATTCCTATGGGTCTGGAGGCCCATAGGAATGAATGTCAATTACTGAATCGGTAAATACCGATTCGGTAAAATTGGGAAAAAGTCAAGGGTGGCAGGGTGTCACTTTGACACCCTTTACCACCAACTAATAGCTGGTGGTAAATAACGAATCCTTAAAGCCCAGAAGCACTGTTTACAGTGCTTCCTAAATCTCATTTACTGATTCGGTAAATACCGAATCAGTAAATGATGATTCAGTAAATACCGAATCGGTAAATACCGATTCGTTATTTACTGAATCGGTAAAAAAGCCTCCTACATAGGAAAAGTCTATTACCGGTCGGTAACGGCCGAATTCGGCCGTTACCGACCGGTAATAGCCTACCTACATCTAGCCCTTGGTATGTACGTGGCTACATTTCAGATTCGGTAATTTACCGAATCGGTATTTAAGAATTTGGTAAATTACCGAATTCTTAAATACCGATTTGGTAAATTACCAAATCTGAAATGTAGGAAGCACTCAAGTGAGTGCTTTTCACCTGTAAGGATTTGTTATTTACCACCAACTACAAGTTGGTGGTAAATTACGAAAACCCTAAAAAAAGCAATTTTTTGCATTTATTGACAGTGCCATGTGGCAGACATACATGCCCTTAGGGCATGTATGTCTGCCACATGTGCACCCATGCACAATTCAGGGGTGCAACAGGGTGTCACTTTGACACTCTGCCACCCTTGAATGGTTCCCCCCTTTTACCGAATCGGTAAATACCGATTCGGTAATTCCCATTAGGCCCATAGGAATGAATGGGAATTACCAAATCGGTATTTACCGATTCTGTAAATACCGAATGCGCACCGATTCAGTAATACTTACCGAGTAATTGCCTACATAGCATTTACCGATTCTAAAATACCAAATCGGTAAAATTCTGTATTTTAGGATCGGTAAGTGTAGTTTACGTACATCTAGCCCTAAATCTTTAATTTCCAGAGTTGACATTAGTCGGAAAATGGTTTTGGTCACTCCCACAAACATGTATGTAGGTGTTACAAACTGCGAGGGTATTTATGCCCAGGAACCTGCTCTATCCACCAAAAGAGGTAGATTTAGTCAGACAGAAACCCCTGTGCAATCGTATCCTTTCATGAGTGCATAACATTCTCTTGTAAATAGCAAAAGTAATTTTGCACGTGGGAAAAAAGTTATATGCATGCATGTGCAAGTCGATAACAAACAACGGACGTTGAGTTGGATTTACGGATGGCCCGTGTAAGTAGCTGACGGGTGGTCAATTTAGTTCCTCGCTTGCTCTAAATCACATAGATGCTTTAGCATTTCCCCATCCACATTTCGCAAACTTATAGAAAACATGTAACCGGAATGATTTTGATTCACGTCCAAACCGTGTAACCTGCGCATTTCATTTGGCGCCGGTGAACGGAAAACAACCCGTTCTGGGCTGGATAGTGAGCAGCGGGTAATTCATTCACCTGTTGCTGCCCACGGCCGGGCTTGGCTCCGCTGTTTGTTTTCGGCCGGGCTTGGCTCCGCCATTCTTGGTCCCTTGCTTTGGGTGCTCCTGGCCGGGCTTGGCTCCGCCAGGGGACGCTTGCAACTACATCCCCCAGCAGCCCCATCGCGGCAAGGACGCTGCCGCCGCACTCGCATTCAGGAAGCGCCGGGAGGCGCAAAAAGAGAGCACGCCGCTGAGTCCTGTGGGAGGCGTAATTGATTCACCTGTTGCTGCCCACGGCCGGGCTTGGCTCCGCTGTTTGTTTTCGGCCGGGTTTGGCTCCGCCATTCTTGGTCCCTTGCTGTGGGTGCTCCTGGCCGGGCTTGGCTCCGCCGGGGGACGCTTGCAACTACATCCCCCAGCAGCCCCATCGCGGCAAGGACGCCGCCGCCGCACTCGCATTCAGGAAGCGCCGGGAGGCGCATAAAGGAGAGCACGCCTCCTCGTCCCGCGGGACGCGCGCGGGCGCGCCCGGGAGAAGCCCGGAACAAGCGTCCCCCGGCGGGGCCGTCTGTGGCCATCCCCTTGGCTGTAACTGTGAGTACCAGTCCATTCTCTTAGGGCTGAAAAGCTGTCCATCAAGCATCTGGCAAGTTTTGTGTGGGTCTTGCACTTCTGATTCCTTGAGTGCTGTTTTGTAACTGCTTGCTGCTTTGACCCGTTAGCAACCATGTCAATCCAAACTACCCTAACGGACAACTATCTGCTGAAAGTTGTCAGCAGAATTAACTGCGACAGAAGAAAATCGCTAGGGAAAGGCACCTTACCTGACCTTCCATCGGACCTACCAGTGGATTCCACTAATGAGGGCACTAACAATACGAATTTGGTAGCTGAGATTGATAGCATCAGTACTAATGTTGATTCCGTTTCTGCAGAGGCCCCAGATGATCATACTGTAGCGGAAGACTTATCTGAACTATCTGAGACTCTCAATGGCACCCCACAACAATCCACTAGGGCTACACGTTTTATGAGAGCATGTAGGAAACCTTCTCTTAAACGGGGGAACCACTCGGCCAGGAAAAAAAAGGACACCGCGCCCAAGGAGAATATTGGTGATCAAGGGACCTCTAAGGACAATTGTGTTACCATTAATATTAACCAATTTGACCTGTTAGTAAGTTGTATCGATGACAAACTGAAGCTGGTTGTGGAGCCTTTATTAGTTAAAATCGATGCACTGTCGGCTGAAGTATTCAGACTAGGGGCTATGGTGGATCAACATGTAGCCAAATTGGATAATCCCGTATTACCTATCAGAGTTGATACATGTTCCCAACCTGCACCTAAACCAGATAAGGGAAGGCCTCACTATGTCAATACTGCCCGCTCTGGCCCAAATGCTGGAAGACAACCACCACAGGTGAAACCTGTTTCGACTTGCCCGAAACCACTCCCAGCACGTAATGCGGGTCGTTCTGTGCAGGCACCGGTGGTTATACTGGAGGCCTCAGGGCTTGCAGGTGTAAATTCCAGTGCAAGTACATTACCAGCACCAAACAGAGCCAGGCCCATGCAATCGCCAGTTGCACCAACTGCTGTAGCAGGGCTCGGTGGGGTGTATGTAGGTATAAATGGCCGCCCAGTAGATCTCCCACCAGAGTGTGTACCCTATGTTGTGGTTTTAACTAATGTCCCGCCTTTAATCCAGGCTCCACACCATCAGGAGTCCGGAGATTCTTTAAAAAATAAAACGGTCTCATGGTTAAACCGTCATTGTGGCTATCCAGTCAACTACTCTGACCAAATTATATCTATCAGAAGGGTTAACTGGATCGGTAACACTAGGAAGACCTGTGGGGGTGACTGTGTGATAATTAACTTTAAACATCCCCAACATGTTGCAACGGTCTTACTCAGAGCAGCTGCCTTAACACAGTCTGAGACTGATGTAGCCGCAAGACCTTTGGGCTACTTTTACAATCATCTTAACAGGTTGCCTTCCGCTAATTGTAGAGACGGGGTTTCCAACTCTAACGTCATATCCAATGGCAACAGGCCTTTGCTACCTACTTTCAACCCTGGTTTTACTGATGGCAGCTCTGTCTTGCCCTCGCCCTTGTTGAATCCTGTCCCCAGAGGTAATAGATTTGTAACATATACTACCAATCATGCACCTAACTGCGATAACATTTTCTCGCCGGTTAATGGGACGGTTTATCAAGTCCCAGTCCAGAATATGTACCAGTTCTTGAGTTTTTTGGACCAAAATGATTGACATCAGATGGGGCCTGGGACTGAGAGGGACGTTACTCTGAGTACCATCAAGAACAATGCAAGTGAGGCGAGAGAGGACCTATGTTCTGCCATTATGGGCAATCCTGAAAGTGGGACAGTAGTTCACTGTGCAAATGAGATTGTTGAGGATACAGTGACTGCTACAGGGATTGCCATAGGCAGTTGTATAGATGCACCAGGGTCAGACCTAAGTAATAGAGGTAATTGTTCTAATAACACTGTCGATATCGCCAATGATTGTCATCCTGTGGGGGTTTCTATGGCAAGTTGGAACATTGCCGGGTGGGCATCTAAGCCATCTAAAGTAGAATGGGAGGAAATTGTAAGATCTTACGATATTTTATGCCTGCAAGAGACGTGGTGTGTTAATAAACCCAGCCTCGAAGGGTATACATGTTACAGTTTGGATGCCTCTGAATCTAGCCATGGTAGGGCAAAGGGAGGCCTCCTTATTCTTATCTCAGTAGATGTTAAGTTGACTATCATTAAACACTTGTTAGTCGAACCACACTCACAAATCTTGTGGGTACGTCTACCGGATAGCACTAATGTGCTTTTAATTAATTTTTATAACAATATTTTTACTAATTTTCGGCACCAAGTGATAGATGAGTTATCCTGTGCCCTAATGAAGCTGGTAAGCGAAGCAACATGCACTTTTATTTTTGTTTGGGTGGGGGATTTTAATATACAAGTATGTAGTTTATCCTCCTCTAGGGTCTGTGGGATCCTAACTAACAATGGGGAGAATATGGCCCACTTTCCACATAATGACTATGGAGAGGCAATTAATAGCACTATGATCTCGCATGATCTAGAGCTATTGAGTACTGTACAGGAGGGAAGTGAGTGCTCAATTCCCACCTTTACTGGAAGGAACGGGAGCTCCATCATCGATCATATTATGGTCTCATCCAACTTGGTACCCCATTGCATAATCAAAGTAAAGGATACATCCTCCCTGAGCGACTATAACTGTGTTAGCTTGCAAATAACTACATGGATGATTAGAATTGAACCACCCACTAGAGTACTGGTAAATATAGAGCCGCATAGACCCAATGGGGTTAGGCTGAGATGGAAAGGTGAAAATTCGGCTACAGTGGAACCTTTAACCATAAATAAATGCATGATGGACATTGACATTATCTTATCTCTAGGATGCCCGTCTGCTCAGTTTATGACTCGTTTTCTTAATATCAATACTGTCATTAATAACATCTTCACGGGGAAAAAAGTAGGCAGAGGAGGGAAAGGGATTGGATGGTTTGACCATGCCTGTACGTCCCTGCTACCACAACTCAAACAAGCTTTGGCCAATACCCCAAGGGACAAGGATAGAGTCAAACTCTTAAGATTTGATTATAAACAGGCGCTATCCAAAAGAAAGAGGGAATTACAGCAGGAAGCCTGGGAGCATCTTACCCAGGCAGCAGAAACTGCTGATAGTCGCCTGTTTTGGTCCACTGTTAAGTCCCCTTTCCTCCAAGATGATAAAATCCCGCATCTTTCATCTAATGTAGGCAGCGAGGACTGGGTGAACCATTTTTGCGAGATTTTTCTAGATAATACCTTGACGGCCAACGAAAACAGGACTTGGCCGCTAGTACCTTTAGATATTACGTTGGGAGAGGTGGAAAACGGTATTAAAAATAGTAAGGGGGTAAGGCCCAGGGGCCAGACGGAGTCCCGATAGATGTTTACAGGTCTCAACCGCCGCTTTGGGGACCAATACTCACATTGGTACTTAACGCTGCCGTAACCACCATGATTCCACCAACATGGGGCGACTCCATTATAGTCCCAATTTATAAAAAGGGAGATAAAGCCCTGGCAAGTAATTACCGGCCCATCAGCCTGCTCGACTCGTCTGTAAAAATTATGAGCAGAGTTCTGCTTTTCAGATTAGAGGAGTGGGCTGATGAGAATGGAATACTTGCAAACTCACAATATGGATTCAGGAAGGGTAGAGGGACCCTAGACCAGTGCCTGAATTTGGAGTTATTGATAGGCAAGTATACCAGAGCCAAACCCGGTAACATCTATCTTTGCTTTGCTGACCTTAGCAGTGCTTTTGATTTAGTTAATCATTCACTTCTTTGGACAGTTTTGCTTGATATGGGTGCCCCGAAAGAAATTATCTTTTTTCTCGCCAGACTATACAGTAAGCTGAAAACATGCGTTCGGTATGGTGTCAGTGGGGAATGTACTAGTAATTTTAAAGTTCAACGGGGAATCAGGCAGGGTTGTGTCCTTGCGCCCCTTTTATTTACCCTCTTTGTTAATGGGGTTGAAGCCGCCTGGAAAACCATCAAGGCTGATGCGCCACAGGTTGCAGGGGATAGTGTCCCAGTTCTGCTATATGCAGACGATGCGGTGCTCCTATCTCGGACACCCCTTGGTCTGCAGCGTCTGATGGACAAGTTCACTGAATTTATTGGGAGCAGGAGACTGCTGATCAACAAGAATAAAACTCATACTATGATCTGTGGGACTAAAGTGGGCAGAAATCACCCCTTTTTTATAGAAGGGGTTAAAGTGCAGAATGTGAATAGTTTTTGCTACTTGGGGGTTACTTTTACTAGTGATGGTAGGTGGGGGCACGAATTAACGAATGTCCGAACTAAAATGAACAAAAGCTCTTATGGCATTTTCAAATT
Source organism: Lissotriton helveticus (assembly GCF_964261635.1). Taxonomy (NCBI): domain Eukaryota; kingdom Metazoa; phylum Chordata; class Amphibia; order Caudata; family Salamandridae; genus Lissotriton; species Lissotriton helveticus. Next base: position 428,809,886 of record NC_136057.1, read on the forward strand.
TGCGTCTAAGCTGGGGGATAGGCGAATCAAGGATATGCTGGAAATCTACAAGGCACGCAGTGTATCCATTGCCCTTTACGGGGCGGGCTTTGGGGCTACTGCAAAACTGATTGTCTACAGATAGAAGAAAACAACTTTCTCAAGAAATTACTGTGCCTCCCTAAATCTGCTCCAACAGAGTTGATCCATAGAGAGGCAGGGGTTTGTCACCTAACAGAGCTCGCCTCACTTAGGCCTCTATTGCTTTATCGAGCAATTTGGCTTAAGGAAGAGACCGAGTTCAATCAATTTATAATTAGGGACTGCCTTGGATTAGACAACTGTATGCAGATACCGTGGCTTAAATATGTTGTAGATTGTTATAAAAGTATCTTTGATATCAATTTGTTGTTAGAAAACTGCCCCCCTAGAGGTCTTGCGAAACAGGATCTTAAAAAGACTTTTATGTCACATAAAGCTCTTAAACGTTCAGTAATAACCAATTCCCTCGCTACTGTTAAAACTTACAATAAATATATTGCTGTCGAGGGATTCCAACGTTATCTGAACGTAGTAACCTGGCCAACGCATAGGTTTGTATTGACCAGATTAAGAGTTGGCATTGCTCATGTACTAGTGGCTTTCCCACATCCTAAAAAGCCCCCTGTGGGTCCGTGTCCCTGTGACGGACATTCCAAGCAAAGCACAATGCACTTTATGCTCATTTGCCCCTTATTTCAGAACGTTAGGATATCTTTTCTAAAACCATTATTTCTTAAGTATGGAGTCTTAAATGTGGAGGATGCTATGTGTTTGTTGTATAATTTGGACCACCCCGATATATGTTTTTATACTGCCAGTTTTATATGTAAATCTATGGCTTTTAGAAAAAGTATGAGTTTTTAATTATGTTTGTACTTTTTAACTCTGTTGCCTGTTTGCTGTGCTTTTATGGTCATTTTTACCATGAACCGAATAAAGCTTCATGAACTGAACTGAACTGCATGTGCAAGTCAGAGTTACATCGGCCAACAGCTCTGTGAATGAAAGCCTTAAAATCAAGACCCCCGATGTAAAAATACAGGTTTTGCACATCTTTATGTGTCCAAATGACTTGCAGCTCCTGAAAATTTCCAAAATGTGTTGCTATGTTGATAGGTGTAAGTAACTTCTTGGAGGAGAAGTAGGAGTTTGCAGTGGAGCCCTGGCATGAGGAGTGGCCACCACTTATTTAATGAAAGGTTTTGGGGGCATGGGCGGACCATAATGTCAGGACCCATCGTGTCAGCATGCACCCGACATATAATTAGGCAAAGCGCAGGTGCAACCATTTTTTCCGGGCCGCTGCGGCCGTCCTACTCACCCAAACCCTCATACAAATTAGGTTTGGCATGAATATTAGGGTTTTCTTTTGGAAACACTGAGGCAGAGGAAACCAATGGTTGATAATGTGCTCTTGACCTGTGTTTTGAGAAACTGTAAGTGGTTGTCGGAGAGATAGTTAGGGACAGGCTACAAAACTAGCAAAATGCAGTTGTTTAAATAAAGTTTATTAAAGAAGGTACAATCAAATGAAGGCCGGCCATAGGTTAGCCAGATCAATCATTACAAAAGTAACCATATAACAACATCCAGCACAATAGTATCTCTTGATATGTTTTAGGGTTCAGGAAATGGTTAATTGGCCAAGAAACACAAGTTAAGTGGAGCCTGAAATGGGCCATACAAGACTGGAAGTTCAATGTCTGAAGATACTGTTGAGCCATTTATAAAATCATATAAGTGGCAAAAGCTCCCTTTTCTCAACAATGATATTGTCAGGATGTCTTTCACAGTATTCTATAAAGGAGTGTCTGTCTGCTGGTCAATACAAGTACTGTAAACACACAATGTAGAAGAATGTATATTAGTATCCACAAACATGTGAATACCATTCATGAAGTTCTAAACTTAGGTCTAACTTGATTAGGTCTTGCCATGCACTAAGGGTCACTAGTGCATGCCAGACCCCAACTTTTGCAGTAAGTTTACAGGAATGGAATCTGCGCCTAGAAGCACTCGTATTGGCAAAGCCAATATGTCTGTTAACGCATCAAAGCTATTAGGCCTGGTGATAAATGCAAACAATGGCATGCACAAATGCTTCTTACATAAGTTTACTACATTAAAGTCAGATCTACTGGTTTTCCCAATGTTTGTTTTATTACTAATAGTGCACGTGCGCACACACGCATACACACAATGTGTTTTGCATACACCACCATGATCCTTTTTCTTACACACATCAAAAACAGTAATCTTACACGTACAAAGACAAGAACATTATGGTGCAAATGGTGATAGTGGTGATGATAATGGAGGTGGTAATGGCGGTACTGATAATGGTAATGGAGGTGTTGTTGTTAATGGCGGTAGTAATAGTATAATGGTGGTGGTGGTGGTACTAATGGTGGTGGAAATATAGGAGGTACTGCTGGTAGTAAGGTAGTGGTGGTAATAGTGATGGCAATGTTGGCAATGTTGGTAATGGTGATGTGGTACTGATGATGGCAATGGTACGGGTATATTAGTGATGGTGGTAATGATAATGTTGATGGTACATTGGCAAGATCTCAAAAGGTAAAGCAATGCTTCTGTATAATCTCATGCTAAACATCACCAGTGTGTTCTCTGCCAGCGGGCCAGGTGCTCAGCATTGAAAAGAAATGGGTGGTCCATTAAACATGTCTCAAGAGATGTCCAGAGCAAAGACCAGGGCCACCATTAGCCACAGTAAGAAGGATGATGGATATGTAGGAATCAGGGTTGTTGGGCCTCAGTGACTCAGTGAGGAGGAGAGCGGCATAGAAAGGAAGCTGGGATTGCCATGATAAACGGTAAGGAGGGGATGTAAAGAAGGAGCGGGGATCTCAGGGTGGGCAAGTGGGGTCAGGCATTAGGCAGCCCTGTTGAAGTCAGGATTGCTGGCACTTGAGTGCTAACAAAAGCATTTTAAAAAACCTAGTGCATTGAAAAAATACCAAATATAAAAGGATTGCTTTATGAATGCAATGCATGCATGAAATAAAGAATTAAAAGTGTGATGCCTGAGTGTACTTTATAGATGAATAATAGTTCATTATGTAGGTCGATGGAAACACTTACTAGGAGGGGGAATGAGACAATCAATGGCCCTTGGCATTACAGTGAATGAGACATACTGATCCGAGATGTGATTGACAGTCTCACAGACCAATGGATGATTGGGGGTTTCACAAAGAAGTCAATGGCTGAAGGAAGCTGACCCAATCCTCTCTGTATATTAGAAATAGTAAGTAAGTCACACTCACAACTGAGCTGTCATGTCAGACCTAAAACTAAACATTTCACAAGTTTAAGCCATGATCTGCGGGTTTTCTGTAGTGCAGACGTTCAGCACGCATAGGGTTAGGACCAATTGTAAAACTAACAGAATCATTTTAGGTCGGGGTTTTGTGACATGGTAAACATTTGGAAAGGTGCATTTATTTTATGAACCAGAGTATGTGTTTTTATTCTACTGACCCTTTAATTATGTTCAGTGACCCAATACTGAAGGTGCTCTGTGTTGTGAATGAACAACACAGGAATTCAAAACGACTCCAATGTACCGAAACAGAGCACCTTTTGTGTACACTGAAAACAGAGATAATTTCAGAAACAACTGCCATTTCCCGAAAATCCCTGGTCACGAAAAACCACCTTCTGATTACCTATTGTGGATACTGCTTCCTGTTCCCGTTAAGAAGACATTAACTGTTCATGAGATCATAGAGGTGGGAGGATGAGATAAAGTGTCATGTTATTGAGTTGCATCTTCTCTGGTTGTACAATACCACTGGTGTGGCTCTGTTGAAGCACATCTGCAAGGGAAGCTGAACAAGAGCAGGCCCTGACGCTGCTTGAATAATTGTGTAGTTGGCCCGTAATTCCATAGTTCATCCAACAAGGGCCCAATATCTTACTGCCAAATCCTTGATCTTTCTTAGGAGTACCACATCACACAATCCTCTGCACTCAAGGTGTCACTAAAGTCACTGAGGACCAAGAGAATGCAGGAAACATCTGGAGGGGTAGGTGGGAAATAATAGAGGAAGAAAGTAAGAAGTGTGCAGATGGAAATGACCAGATCTGTCAACAAGAAGACCAAATCCAAAAGTCACAGGAAAAATAGGAACTTTACAAAAACAGCAGTACTAACTAGCCTTAATGTGGGGTCGTGTTGGGCAAGCACGTGGTTGTATTTCAATGTCTCTGCTGGTGTGCTGGAGGTAATCAGACGTAGGAAGGTCACGCCCATAATCCTGAATGAATAAGAATGGTGTTTCAAAACAGCCTGCTCGCAACTGTCCAGACAAACTTACTTACAAAAAACTAGATGCTGAAACGTATTACTCCTTCCATAGAAGGAGTTGACCCTTTATGCAGTCTACATGACGGATGACTGGATTATTTTATCTTCCTCTGTTCTGGTGCACTAGTGCCTTAAAACCACCACCACCACGGTTTTCTAGTTTTCTTGCTAGCAAAATAGTCTTAAGTTGGTGGCATCAAAACTCAGCATGTGTTTTTTGTTGAAAGCTGCAACAGGCGAATCCACCTGCAAAGGTAAGTACTTAACTACTGGATGAGCAATTTCGATTGCAAGGGTAACCAGTAGCAAATCAGTGTGCCCGATTGAATTGGAAGCGGAGAGAAAGCTGGGATATTTCAGTGTTGGATGCCACTACATGGTTAAATCAGTTAGTTAGTCAAAAAACACTGCCAGTACTAAGTAAGTAATCTGAACTTGGGCATGTTGGATCTGGCCTTTTTGCAGGGTCTCCCTGGATTTCTTGCCTTCTGTTGTCCTACCCGTTTTTGTTGGCATTAGGTATGTGCACTTGACCACTGCTAACCAGGGGTCAGGGCTTGTTTTCTCTCCTTGAAACATGGTATTTTTGGCTTACTCGTAATTGATACATTTAATTCACTTTTAAGTCCCTAGTAAATGATACTACATGTGGGAGCGTTTGTGACCGAGACAGCAGTGCCGTGAGGGGAACGGCCGCACTTGCAACGCCGCCGCCGAGAGGGCAGGGAACTACAATTCCCAGGTGCCCCGGCGGCCGTGACGCCAGCAGAGCGCCCGGAGGCGCGTAAAAAGAGTGGAGCACCCGGCTCTCATTGGGAGCGTTTGTGACCGAGACAGCAGTGCCGTGAGGGGAACGGCCGACCAGAATCACCTCACCTTGGGGCTGCCATGACTCTGCCTTAACTCCGCCATGAGGGGAACGGCTCGACGAACAGCCGCACTTGCAACGCCGCCGTCGAGAGGGCAGGGAACTACAATTCCCAGGTGCCCCGGCGGCCGCGACGCCAGCAGAGCGCCCGGAGGCGCGTAAAAAGAGTGGAGCGCCCGGCTCTCATTGGGAGCGTTTGTGACCGAGACAGCAGTGCCGTGAGGGGAACGGCCGACCAGAATCACCTCACCTTGGCGCAGCCATAACTCCGCCTTAACTCCGCCATGAGGGGAACGGCTCGACGAACAGCTGCACTTGCAACGCCCCCGCCGAGAGGGCAGGGAACTACAATTCCCAGGTGCCCCGGCGGCCACGATGCCAGCAGAGCGCCCGGAGGCGCGTAAAAAGAGCGGAGCGCCTCTCGCCCCACGGACAAGGGCGGGACAGTCTGTGACAGTCCGGGACAGGAGGAGACTGGGCTGGGCCACAGATTTTGACTTTTTCGTGCCGCTGCCCTCGGTGCCCCCGTACAGTGAGATTGTTACCCATTATTATATTATTAATTATTGTAGTAAATAACTGTATGATCAGACACTTACTGCTTTAATTATATAACAAGCTTAGTAGTAGCCAAAGATTGTATAGCCAGGTTAAATTATGTCTAATTCCAAAAGTGAGAGGGTTATAGTGGGGGCAGGCGCCATTGATAATTACATGGTTAAAATGGTAAATAAAATTAATAACGACAGGAGAGCCTCCTTAGGTAGAGAGGGGCCATTTGATGTAGCCCTAGATGTTACTACTATTGTGGTGGAACCACTGGAAGATTACCTTTCTGGGATGGGCTCGCGGGCTGTCATACCAGAGAATGCCCAGGTTCACCCAGAGTCGCAGGTCGAAAATCTAAATATATCTTCTAGTGAAACAGAGGAAGTCCCACCAACCTCCAGACCAATAAGATCCTGCAAGCAAACGTGGGGGAAAGTATAGTAAAATAAGGGCTGATATCTCTAAACCCGCTAAACATAGCCCTGCTGTGGCTACCATCCTGCAGGATGGAAGCAATGCAGCTAGTTTTAACTTAAACTCAGAGCAGTTTGAGCTACTGGTCCACTCTCTGCAAGCTAAATTTGAAACCAAACTAGTAGAGTATGTTCAACCCCTAGTGCTCAAACTGATTACGCTTGCGGCAGAAGTAAAGAGGTTAGGAGTGCTTTTAGAAAAACAACTGGCTCTGACCGACAGAGTAAAACCTACCGGGAAGGGTCCAGTTGGAGTAGAGAAGGAAGTCATGGTTGTTAACCAGCAGAAACCTTCTCAGCCCATAGCTAGAACTAATGCAGGCATACCTGTCCCTTCTTCCTCAACCAGCGCAGACTCACAAACTCAACCAGGCCCAGAGGGTAGATTAGGAAGCAGTCAAGGGAGGAGAAGTACATTTATAGATCTTCCGCCTGACTGCGCCCCTTATGTAGTGGTTTTAACCAATGTTCCACTCTCTGACCCTCGTTCTGCCCAGCTAACCGAGGAAACTCACGAATCTCTTAAAAACAAAACCGTGTCATGGTTGACTAGGAGCTGTGGCTTTCCAACAAAATTTGCCACAGAAATTATATCAACCAGAAGGGCAAACTGGATCGGGCCATCTAGGAAGACATGTAGTGGGGAATGCATAATTGTAAATTTTAGATACCCACAACATGTCGCCACAGTTTTGTTAAGGGCAGCCACTATGTCGCTTGACGCAAACAGTATTTGTGTGCGCTCCTTAGGGTACTTTTACTCTCATCTAAGTAGAGCCCCTCCACAAAGTGCGAGAATGAGACCTTTTACACTATCCACACCTATCGAGACCCGGCCCTATGGATCCCCGCAGGGCTGTGGGGGAGAAAATTACTTTAAATTTGGGCCTAACCTTGTCACGCATAATAGATTTGATGCACTATCTGGATTAGAGTTGTGTGATTGACGTGAGGGTTGTGAGGGTTTGGGGGGGAGACATCTGCAGTTAGGGAACATTTGGAGCCTGAAGAAAACATATTAAGGCCTAAAAATACCTGTCGTAAACCTGAAAGCATAAGTAAAACTGTGGGGGACAAGGTAAAGATGTTAAGCTAGAACGTTGCTGGTCTACGTTCCAAAAGGGATGATAGTAACTGGCTAAACCTTGTGAAACAATATGACATTGTGGCTCTCCAAGAGACATGGGATAATGACTGTGGCTTTTGGACTGATGGTTTCACATCCTATTTTGTTCCCGCACTGAGATCTCTTGCTGGGAGAGATAGAGGGGGCCTTATGATCTTGGTCACATAAGGGGAAGAGTAAAAAGGGTTGACTGTGCTTCCCATAACTTTCTTATTTTGGAAATAAGTTTGGAGAATAACACAAAACTAATCCTGGTGAATTGTTATAACTCGCAGCGAGGGGATCCTCCTAATGAGCATCTTAATCTGTTGTCTGATTTTTTAAATTCCTATAAGGAAAAGCAAACCACTTTTTGCCATTATATTTTGTTGGGCGATTTTAACGTACATCCTTGTAGTCTAAATTGTCAAGTTATTGATATTGATGGACCTGATTTTACATGCCCTCAGCATTTTGAGCATAATTCTAAGGGGGAAGCCCTGGAGATACTCCTGGCCAACAATGATTTATTTGAGGCAGGGTTCTTCGATAAGAGTGTTCGTACCCCGACGTATGTAGCTAGGGACTGTGAGTCAATAATAGGCTATATATTTCTTTCCTCGGGACTTTTAAAATACATACTTTTTTATAATGTTATACACTCCACGTTCAGTGACCACAATCCGGTGGTGATTGAATTGATAAATGGATTTTCCTTATTAAATAAAACTGATTTGCCGCGGGTTGTAGTTGAGGTAAAAACCAAAGATCAGGGCAGAAGATTAAATTGGAGTAAGGTTACCCCAGAAGACTTCTTCCATATTATTACGACAAAGGCTGCGCAGGAACTAAACATATGTGCGGCCCCACACTTCTGTGGGGGGGGTTTAATTACCTCATATGAAGCCATTTGCTCTCAAGTGGCTAAAGTACTTACAATAAATAGCAAAGAAAGGAAAAATAAACCTGTACTGGGTTGGTTCAATCATAAATGTACAAAAGCACATAACCTATTAAAAAAAGCTTTAAACGATCGGCCAAGGAATAAAGGTTTAGTTGCTCAGCTTAGGAAGGAGTATTCAAGAGTCGTCCTGGCATGGAAAAATTAAATAAAACAAGAAGCGTGGGCTGATCTAATGGATAAGGCGACATTGAAAGATAGCGCCAAGTTTTGGTCCATAATTAATACTCCCCTGTTCTCTGGTAATCTGAACTCTGCATTGGAATTAAATATTGCTGAGGAGGATTGGTTAAGCCATTTAAAAAAAAATTTTATGGGAGTGATTTAGAGCTGGAAATTTTTGAGGCTCCCATTACCGATCCACCAATTATACCTGTAAATTTTAATATGGCAGAAGTTGTTAAAGCAATAGAGGGCACTGCGGGGCGTAAGGTCCTGATGGGGTTCCCTCAGATATGTACAAGGCTAACTCCCCTTATTGGGGAAAGATTTTGACTAATGTCTTCAATTCCTCTGCAATTTCAGGATTTCCTAAGTGATGGTCTCGATCAACTATAATCCCTGTGTCCAAGAAGGGCCAAAGGGGAGATCCCAGATGATATAGGCCTTTATCATTACTTGACTCCTCCTTTAAAATATTGGGAAAGGTTATATTAGCAAAGATATCAGATTGGGCTCTGGTGAAAGACATACTGTCTGACGCCCAATATGGTTTTAGAGCGGGCAGGGGCACGGAGGACCAATGCCTTAATTTACACCTAATAATATCCAAATATACGAGGGCAGCAAGGGGCTCCATTTTCCTGGGCTTTATGGATTTGTCCACGGCCTTTGACCTAGTTAATAGGTCTAGGCTGTGGACCATGCTGTTGGAAATGGGCCTTGACCGGCCCCTCGTGTATTTTTTGGCCGAGTTACATGAAGATCTGAATGCCTCAATAAGGATGACGCAAGAGGGGAAATGTACGGCTAGTTTTAAGTCCGGAAGGGGGGTGCGTCAGGGCTGTATCCTGGCCCCCATGCTGTTCACCTTGTACATAAATTCGCTGGAAGCCAATTTGTTAACAGCTACACTCGACATTCCGCGTATGGGAGGATCACCGGTCCCGGTGCTCCTCTATGCGGATGATGCCGTTTTATTGGCAAGGACTCCTTTGGGCTTACAAAGACTGCTGGATTCATTTGGGAACTTTATGAACTCTCTAGACCTAGTGGTTAATAATGGCAAATCACATATTATGTCTATAGGGGCTGGTAAAGGTACCGCTAGATCTTTTTATTGCGGGGAAGAAGAAATCGCTAGGGTGAAAGTGTTCACCTATTTGGGAGTTGTCTTTGACGACAGGGGAACGTGGTCACCTCAGCTGTCTTTAAAGGTGAATGCTGTGAGAAATTCTTCAGCCGCAATATCAGGATTTGCCAAAAGATTGGGGGGGAAACCCTTTGAGGCTATTTTGGCTATATATAAAGCCAAAACTATCGCAATTGCAAAGTACGGGGCGGCTATATGGGGGTACATTAAACCTGACTGTATACAGACAGAAGAGAATAAATTCTTACGTGCCCTCCTTGGTCTCCCACAATCCACTGAGACCCATTCTGTTCATCTCGAGTTGGGCTTAGGATATATTTCCGATATAATTAAAATAGCCCCAATCTTGTTATGGATCAGAATCTGGTTGAATCCGAATCTTACCTTAAATCATAGGATTATAAAGGACTGTATTAAACTAGATAGAATGAAGGATATCCAGTGGCTGTCGTATGTAAAAATGTCATCCGTGAAATTGGGGCGCCCCGAGATTTACCTTCATCCTGAATCCTTGTGTAAAGCTGACTTAGAGTGGGTTAAGAAAAATTTTTGTTAGGCGAAACGAAGCAGAGCGGGAAGCAGTGGAGCTATGTAAACCATCTGTCAGGACCCACTTCTTGGTAATATTGTCATTAGCAATGTCACCATATCTGTCTATCGTTTCTAACCCTTTTCACAGATGGCTTTTGACTAAATTCCGCTTCAACCAAATTCACCTGGTACTGTGGGACCTGCAGGGTTGGATTAGGCTAGAAGACGCGACCCCGTGTAAATGCAATGATTTCTCCGCCCAAGACACCATGCATTTTATGTTCTTTTGCCCCTTTTTTCAAGAAGCCAGAAAAAGGTTTATTTTTCCTCTAATGAAAAAGATGGACTTCATACAATGTAAACCTGCATTATTGTTTCTACAATTGATGGAATCCCCTGAAATCATGTTTAGTGTTGCCAGCTTTCTAGTCGCGGCTGTCAGAAGTAGGAGGGTTAGACAGGCAGCTCTACTGGAAATGTCTAATCATATAACATAAGCTTATGTACATTGATTATTGGACTTTAACAATGAATTTGTCTTTTAAATGTTTTTTAATTGTATTTTATATTGTATAATATATTTTATAATGTTTTGTATAGTGTATAGTATACTTTTATGATTTTAATTAATCGAATAAAGTGGTTTTGACTGACTACTACATGTACCCAGGGCTTGTAAATTAAATGCTACCATTGGACCTGTAGCACATATTGTGCCACCCACTAAAGTAGTGCAGTTTTAAACTGCCATTTCAACCTAACAAAATAAACCTTTGATAGGCCTAAACCTTCACTTTTATTATATATAAGTGAGCCATAAGGTAGGCCCTAAAGTCTCAAAGGGGAGGGTGCATTGTGTTTTACATGTCCTGGTTGTGAAATAACTCCTAAACTTGTTTTTCACTACAGTAAGAACTATCTCTCCCATTAACTAACACTGTGTTACTTATTGCATTTAATACGTCGTAACTTTAGATTCAGAGCAGATAGAGATATAGGGCCCGATTCACAGAATGAACTTAAGACTCAATCCTAAACTTACTACTATTTTGGTATTCACAGAATGCACTTACTACTTTTGGCGTTCACAGAATGAACTTACTACTTTTGGTATTCACAGAAGTTAGGATTTTGTCTTAAGTCTGTCTTAAGTCTGTCTTAAGTTTGTCTTAAGACAAATTTAAGACAAAATCCTAACTTCTGTGAATACCAAAAGTAGTAAATTCATTCTGTGAATGCCAAAAGTAGTAAGTGCATTCTGTGAATACCAAAATAGTAGTAAGTTTAGGATTGAGTCGTAAGTTAATTCTGTGAATCGGGCCCATGGTGCTTACACTCCAATTAATTATAATTTAAAATCCTCTTTAATGGTAAAGTTGGATTTTGAGTCTCAATTGTGAAAATGCCACTTTTAGAAAGTAGTAATTTTCTTGTCCTAACCATTTGTTTCTTCTGCAAGTATCCTGAGTCACATGACTGTGAATGGCTCTACTGTTGCGGTTTATGTAGTCCTCACCGGATGGTGACACAAATGGGGACTTGCTGTAAACAGGATGGGCCATCCTGCCAGGTTGGCTGGCGGGGGAGATGTGTCTTGCCTAACTTAAACTTCAAAGGCTTGCCTCTAGGAGACACAAAGGACGACATCCAAAAAATGCTTGACCGCAACGAATCATGCCTAGTGATACTTCTTGAATTATCCTCCGCTTTCGATACGCATAAGCACTGTCCTTACTAGAACGCAGGATGGGCCTAACTGGCCCAGTGCTACAATGGTTCACCTCCTTCCTAAATAACAGAACACAAAGAATCAAGACAAAACATTCCCTCTCTCAACCCTCCAGGGTCACCATAGGGGTTCCTCAGGGGTCAGCACTCTCACCCATCCTTTTCAATTCACTCATGGGACCCCTGGCAAACGCACTGAACTCTGCGAACATTCTATATCACTTATATGCAGACGACACTCAACTGTATATGAAAATCTCGCAACCAGAAAACTTCATCTCCCTCAACACTATTCTACAGAATACTGAAAGTTGGCTCACTGACAACCACCTCATGCTTAACACCAAAAAAACAGAATTTCTTCTCATCTCCCCTCCCACTCACACACCCAAGATAGACTTATGGCTGAAGCATCTTACCTCCTTGAACTGTGCTCCCTACATCATTGACTCTGCGAAATCCTTGGTAGTCCCCATAGACAAACACTTGAACATGCAGGCGCAAATCAATATTGCCACCAAGGGTGCTAATCCTCAAATGAACATACTAAGGAAACTTAAGCCCTTCCTCCCACAGAACGACTTGAAAATGGCGGTACAAGCCCTAGTGCTACCAAGATTGGACTATGGAAGCACCACTCTATGCGATCTTCCCAAATACAAGCTAGCCCCACTGAGGGCTTCACTTAACGATGCAGCCAGACTGGTCTCAGGAACTAAGAGAAATAACCACATTTCTCTAACCATGAAAGTTTTGGACTGGCTACCCTATGAGGCAAGAATACACCTAAAGATCGCCTGCATGACTCACAAAGCACTGCATAGCAATACCCCCAGCTACTTAGCACGAAAGCTTGAGTGATCAGGAGGATGCAGACTATTGCGTAGTGGGAGTTCATTACTACTGAAACCACAATACTTCCACAAAAATAGAACTAGTTGCAGAGCATTCTCAGGGATTGCTCCGAAGATCTGGAACTCCTTACCTCTAGTGGTTCGCAGAATCACTTCCTTTAGCTCCTTCAAAAAAGAAGTAAAACTGCTCCTAATGAACAAATTCACATCCTAAGACAATAACTCCATAATGACTTCCTGTCTCCTATGCTACCCTTATACTACTGTCTTCCTCTTTCATACTGAATGACTAATATGGAATGTATGTATACTACCTCAACCTCCTAATATGTAATAATATGTGTACCCCCAGCATGGGTATCTCATCTAGCAACGGAGCTTAAAGCATATTTCCAACAGTTCATAAAATCCCAATTCGAAGTCGCAATGAGACGTATTGATAACCTAACTACACAGATGAACTCATGGGGGAGTAAAGTTGATGCCATCTTGAATACAATCGAATTTATTAAATCCCCAATTTTGGAAATGGCCCCCCAGTGAAACCAGGTAACTCCACCTGTCTGTATACCACCACACCCCCTTGAAGGGCATAAACTAATTGTGCAAATGAATGCCATTACTGGGACTAAATCTCCAGCCCCACAAAATCAGGCCCCAGCCACTCTCCAACACATGCCTCCCCATTGTCCTGATAACACTCATGATTCTAGGTCTATAGCAACTACCTCAGGTCCGCTAACAAAACAACAGGCACAAACATCTTGCGCTGCGGACACCAGGAACATATTTCATCTCAAACCAAGGGAAATAAACTCTACACTTCCCTGTATAGATCTGCCCCCAGCCTCCATCCCCTATGTTGTTATACTAGCTGGAGTACCAGAGTTGGAAATAGGCCTCGGGAGTCATACCCTGAACAGAAAAACAAAATCACTTTTTTTGGTTAAATAAATACAGACCACTCCCCCACTTAGCACAAAGCAAAATATTATTTACACATAGGGTTAGCTGGCTGGGCGTAAGGAAATTCCGGTGTTCTGATTAATTTCAGAGATAGTAGGGTGGTTCAACATATACTTGAATGGAGATACTCTAGGGACTCAGGAGGCATTCAGACACTGCCCTTGGGTTACTTCTATCCGATTAGTCCCCTGTTAGACAGAGTGGGAACTGTGTACAAAAAGTGGGAATTGAGAGCCCAGAGTGGTAGCATGTTAAATATGGGCCAGGGGTGCGAAAATGCCATGGCATTTAATATCCCCGTGAGCAATAGATTGAGTACCCTGGATTTGGTTGTTTGACTAAATCCTACCTGTAAAAGTTTGACCTACATCAACAAACAGCCAGTTGAGCCCCAAAATTGTGGAAGACCGAGAATGGTGACCAACCCCTTAAAAAACCTACACGGCCACTACAGCAATTAGTACTCCCAGTGCTTCTACAAAGACGATATGGGATTCTGACTGCAACCCACAGATTGAGGCAGGTACTCCTGACCAAGCCAAGACCATGTACCAAGCAATACAACTTGATAGGCGTTCCTTGCACACTCAGATTGCCATCCTAGATGAAAAACAGAACATTAAGATCCTTTCCTGGAATATAGCAGGTCTTAGCTAAAAAATGGATCTCCAATCCAGATTGGGGAGACTATATAGACACTCATGACCTATGCATCTTCCAGGAAACATGGTCAAGGTCAGATCTACATAGAGTGGGATATGTTACATATTGTATTCCAGCCGCCCAGAGGGCCAGGGGGAGACCATCAGGGGGCCTATACACCTGGGTCGGCACACATCTCGGATGCAATATTAAAATGATAGACATCCTTTCCCCTGATATTTTGTGCATCCTTCTCTCTTTTTATAACACCATGAAGATTGCTATTATCAACATCTATTCACGTCCAGTGAGGCAGGGGCAAACCTCACAGACCTTAGATTGTCTTGCCACCTTTCTTTACACTCTACCAGAGTTTACCCATATAATTATTGGCGGGGACTTCAAATGTCATTTTGAGCCCTTAAATGTTATTACCATTACCATTACAAGTGAGGAAGATTTGGCTTGGTCAATCCCTGAATGTAACAACTACCTAATCAGGGGTTGGACCCTTTTAGTTCTGCAGATGAACTCAGTTACATTTAGCCACTCACTAAGGGTATGTAATGGTCGATTCCCCTCTGACAGCTGGGGATTATTCCCATTTATAAAAAAGGCACCCCGCTCAATCCAGCAAACTACCATCCAATAAGTCTCATAGACGTCACACAAAAGATATTTGCCCGTGTTCTCCTTGGTAGAAAGCTAATTTAAAACTGACACAGTCCATAGGGGGTATCCTAAAAGTACATAAAAACTGCACTCAGAAAGTGGTAGGTCCACCTGCAGAAATATATAAAACACAGGCAAGGGGAGCGTCACTATATGGAGCAGAACTTTGGGGCCACTGTCCATCTAACATATCTATAACAGTGAACATATTTCTTAGGCAGCTGTTGGACATCCCCAAGAGCACCCCCTTAACACCATTAAGGATGGATCTGGGTATTGGCCCCATTGCTGACATAATTGCTTCTCGACCACTTCTATTCTGGCACTGTCTCTGGTGCAACCCGGAGTTAGTAAACTATAGGGAGGAATTAATGGATGTCATGACCATCTTGGGAGCAGCAAACATACCATGGCTGCCCTATATTAGGAACACATGCCAAGCATTGGGGAAGGCGAATATGTGGTTAACACCAGAAGAGACCTGTCCCTCTATTCCCAAAAAGTCCCTAATCCTTGCCTATAAAGAACACAAATTTGCCCAACTATCGCAGAGCACCAACTCAAGCAGTCTGACCTACAGGTTTCTGGATATCAAACAGCAATATAAGATAGAGTTGGCCCTGGATAGTATTCAACCCTTCTTGGCAAAGAAATTGTTCCTTCAATTTAGACATGGGACGCTCCCGCTCCGAGCACTTACAAACAAATGGAAGGGAGCTATTAAACTAGATTGCCGAGGGTGTAATTTGACCATAGAGACAGAACTCCATGTAATTCTTTTTTGTCTCACCTATAGAAGGCCAAGGTCCAAGTGTGTGCTCCAGCTTTGCAGAAGTGTGGGGATTAGGCACTAGGCTATTAAAATATGAGACACACCCAGTATTTTTATTTGCCATTTCCAGGTTTTTATTCACGATGTGGTGCATACGTACGGACATTATAAAAGAGCTTGGAAAAAATCTAACTGTGCCCACCCATTAATTATGCTGCTAAGCTAGCTATGTTTGCACAACTCTTTTAGCTAGAAAAAGGGTTTTGAAACCTTCCCTTTTTGAGCTATTTTATCGATGTATTCTTTTTTAAAATGTATATATTGTGATTGTTCTTAAATGTTTTTAAAATCATGTTCATAGAATACCAGGCAAAGATTGATATCTAAGGTTGTTGATAACAGGGTGATCAGTAGTAGTGGAGTCAGAAAACAATGTAAAACTTGTATTATACTACCTCCTTCAGTCCTTAGGACATTTTGTATTTTGTATGCATAAATTGTGTGTTATATGTTTTTATAATGCATGTAACGGTATAATTATATGTGCTTTTATGGCTGTATAGCCGAAATAAAGTTTTTGGACTGACTGACTGACTCTGAAGTACTGCCTTGACCCCCAGAGGACTGCAGTGCTGCTACCAGAGAACTGCCCTGCTGCTTGAAGTACTGTCTTGCTGATTGAAGGAGAACCGGATCCTCTCCTGGAATCCAGGACCATGTGAAGTGACTTCAAGTGCTAGCTGGCTGACCTCCTGGGTCATAACAAGCTCCTGGGGAGTTGAATCCTGCACCTGACTTCTTCTGGAGTGAGCTCTAACCCGCAAGTGGTGCCCCTCAGTACCTGGACCCATACACCCTTGGAAGTGGTGTAAGAAGCACTGCTCCCATATATCCCTAAATCTTGGGACCAAAAACTACCTGTAAACTGACAGAAGACCTGGACCTACCCGCCTCCCTTCAACCAATAACCCAATTTCTTACAGGGCTGTTGCTTTAAAGCAATCCACGAGGTCTAGCTTGTGCTTCACCCTTCTGGAGGTGGGGATATTTGTCACCTACCACTTATAATTGCTAAAGAACGCATCTCAGCAGGACCACAATAGGAGAAAGGGGTTTCACTTTGGGTAACTTTGAGACAGCATGGGTGGACAAGGTGCACCATATGACCAGCTTATTCATTCTATGTAATATAATCAGGAAATTCTTTCATGCACCCTTGCAATAGGAACACAGCACTCCAGATAGTATTATTTTGTTCTGGAACTTGCATCTTTTGTATTGATAATATGTAATACAAGATGTACCTTCTCAGAAATAGAGTTCCACCTCTTCTTCCATGTTTGGGCCCTGTGAGCTTGTGGAATGTCACATATGCTGCCATATCTAGGATCCACTCGCTGCCAAATGGCCTATTTACTGAATTATTTAATGTTGTTACTAGTTGATTTTTCTGCCTCAGATATCTTAATTAAACAAAGGTTCTTCAGGGATACAGAATAGCTGCATTGCATTTTTTCACACATTTTAGTCCAGCAACATAGGCCTCACTTGAAAATCTTGCCAGAGGTGATGATACTTCAAGAGTGTAGTATTAAACATGTTCCTGCTTCACCAATGAAGATTTACATTATATTTTTGCTACATAAATGGCCGGTTCCTAATGTACTTTGCATAGCTGTGAGCTACTATTGTATAGGCAGCAGTATCCCTTGTGGGTAGTAAAGATAGCACAGAAGCAACGCTGTACAGACGCTTAGCTGGTGGCCATAACTACAGATGACACACTGACTAAGAGTGATTTTTATATTAATGATTAATTATGGCTAAAGTGTGTTCATATTCACTTTAGCCGGAGTCATTGTAGACCTCAGATGAAAGATTCCATTTTAATTTAAATCTCGAATTTCTGATGGGGAGGAGCTTCGCTCGTAACCAAGATGGCCGAATAAGCTCCCGGCTCCGCCGACCTCCACCAGAAGCTCATGAATCCTGACTCCTATCCTGATTTCCCGCCGGACTCCCGCGCAGGTGAACTGCGCCTGACTCGAATCCCGGAATTTGTAGCTGCTCGGACGACAAAGATGGGTCGTGTGCCAGTCTGTAAAAAAGGGTCAGGGACAACCAATAAACAAAGATCCTTAAGTGTTTCCCGGCGGTGTCGCCTCTTTAACCCACAAAATATTAATCAATGAAGAGGCAGGCGCTGGAGACTGGAAGGCAGGAAACAAGGGTTTATTCTCTCCGGAGGAGAACACATCAGTTCGGACAGCAAGTATCGTCACGAGGTGCTCTAACCGCATCTCTGAGGCCTGGCCTCTTATACACAGATTTATGATCTTTATTGCAGGTAACACATTCTTGCAATGCTTTGAAGTATGAAAGGACATCCTCGGAATCTCCCCTTCAGGCCCGTTCCCACACACATTTACAGTTGAAGTCCCCACCCCGGTCACAACAGGTGATGATTATCGCACAGCTGGACATTCCGCCGATTCACGGAGTGTGTGGGGTTGATCGGATCTCATAGGGTGGGGGCTTTGATCAATTCGAGGGTTCTTTAATGGGGGAAGCTTCCTACTGTACGGGGGGGGGCAATAAACAGTATCCGCAGAGCCAGGTGGCGGCCTGGGAACGAGGAAGACAAACGGGCACACAGGAAAAGGGGGTTTGTAACAAAGGGCCTGGGACCATGAAAGGAATGAAGGGAGGTGTCGCGCTGGGGACAGGATGGGATTCCGAGGCAGAGCTGCGCTGAAGAGGGGTTTATGACCCAGGGCATGTGAGAGCGGGGGTGGCTAGTGCGTGGGGGGGGGCTTGCGAGGGCGAAGAGCTGTGCTGGGGGTCAGTGGCGTGCAGAGGGTGGTTCTGATCGAGGCACCTAAAATGGCGGGTGCGCACGACAAAAAGTGTGGCATCAGGGGAAAAGGCAAGATGGCGCAGATAATGTTTACCAAACCGTACTAATTTTCCACAGTCCTCCCTTTAACATTCCCAAGACATCTTGCTGGCCTATTTCCTATCCATGTCTACTGTGGCGGTCATAAGTAAAGAAGTAGGAACCCAGGTGAAGGAGCTGTAAACATTACATTTAAAATCTTTCATCCTAGGAGGCGGGCCTATCGTTAAGCTTTTTGCAGGAAAGTCATAGTAATGCAATATCGGACAAAAACGATTCTGTAGTGAGAGCGTTGGGTACATTTCATAGATGCTTATAGTCATTCGGAATATGAACTGATAGGTTATTACATATGTAAGTTCATTTCCTATTCAGTTGGAGCATAATCAATACAATGGTGGCTGGGAGAGAAATGAGACGTAGTAAAAACGATAATCAGGGGTGTCACTGTTCGAAGGGGAAGTCTTATTGTCGTGGACCATCATTATTGAGTTCTCAGCATTCTTTGTCGTCTTCTGTTGGCACTGTTGAGCACCGGCGGTGGAGCTATGCGTCCAGCTCTATTCTAGGTCCTTCGTTGCAGGGCATGACCTTTTCCTCGCTTTCCTGGTCAAAAAGGTCCTTTTTCGCCCTGTGTCCTAACTATTCTTTCATGGGTACCTTAGACAGGGCACCCAAGTTTCATTTTAGTTTGCAACAAAACCCTATTCTATCTGACCGCTGTTTTTCTTTTTCGAGTCGATTGTCAAAGAGTTCAGGTGGAAGAAGGGGGTGTGTGAATAGTCCTTAGGGTAGGTCGGAGGAAAAGGGGATGGAGCAGGGCCAGATCGGGAACAGACCAGGGGGACGGAAAACTTCAGGTAGGCGGGCCCATGACCGAGTTCAGAGGGCGGGGACTTTCCGGCACATGTTGATCATCGAGCAGGGGCATCAGGTCAGCCCTTTCCTTGCATTTTGTCGGAAACAGTGCCTCGTCCTGCGACTCCTTACTGTTGCGGTCTTGCCTTGGCCAATGTCGCAGATGTTCCACGATCTGCAGTCAGGCCGCGTGCTCCCACATCCGGTCTCTCTCTCCTCCGACAGTGGTACCCTTAAATGAGTTTGAAAAGACAGTCTTTAGAGAATTGGCAGAGGAAGGTAATCACATAAGTCTATTTCTCTCCCAACTCCAAGCAACTGAGAAACATCCGTTACATTGGGGTTCACAACCAACATATAAATAATTGATGATGGGTTTGCTGGATTTCCTATAACTTTCCTTCGTAACTATTTCTTTGGTGCTTGTTGGTATTACATTCATTGTCGTGGTACGAGATCTGATACCTATTCATTGCATTTGTTTATTACAGTCACGTCAGTTCTTCTGGCAGAGACCCACTTTCCTAGTACGAGCCTTACGAAGCTATACCGTTCTCCAGGGCTTTGTATTTTACGAAAAAGTGCAACGTGCTATCACCATGGTCTGATAGGTATCTTTCTGAGGAATGAACATAGGCTAAACAATTTTCCATTATATCAATGCATCCCATCTTTCAGCTAAACATTTTACTTTCAACAGGGTTTACTGCAACAATTTCTTCATTTCGGTCTAATCTTAACTTCGCAAACATCATTCTAATTTCTACATAGTCTCTTACAACCTGACTACTTCATTAAAAACCGGGGGGCTTGCGATAACTATTCGACTCATCCTTGGGGTGACCGGGGTCTTTATGGAAAACAACTAGGAACATAGTAAACTGGGGTGAGGGACTATCGTCTTGCTTTGTGTCATGAGGGCGTTATCTAGCAGTAGGCCACAGTTCAGTTGGTAAGCGTTCAGTGACATTTCTCGAATTCTAAACTCTGTAGCTTGCTCATCAGCAAATCATTTCTAGGAACAACGGCTGGTCTGTGTCAGTTGTAAGTCGGCCCATCTCTTACAACCGGGGGTGAGGGATATTTTTTAAACTCTCGTCCGGGGCAGCTGATACAAAACTGGGGGCGTTCTGGGAAGATGGGGATGCTTCGATCACTTTTACTGTTTGGGTATTGAGACAATTCGGGACGTGGAAGGTCGCGTTACCTGAGGCATTTTTCTTTTTTTTTTATCATAGAAGCCACTGACATGTAGTTCCCTTATTACGGGTCAGATTAGGGAACCTTAGTCGTCTTACCTGTCCTTTCCCTTTTGGCCAATTCTAGGTTTCATCAATATTTAGCAGAAAGGAGAGGTAGTAACATGGCATCAAGGTGATTTTATTTAAGACAAATTTGTGCAAATACTTGCGGTATTTGGAGCCAATCGGGTGGTGCACCAGGGGTGGTGGTTTGCCAATTTAGGTGCCAGTCGTCAGGAAGAGTGAGAGTGTGGAGGGGAGAGAGAGAGAGAAAAAGAGAGAGAGAGAGAGAGAGAGAGAGAGAGAGAGAGAGAGAGAGAGAGGAAGAGAGCAACAATAGGCTAAATAGTACACGTGCGACATGGGGAGTGGCCGTGTATTAAGATAGGCTATTCAGCGCATTACACAACATTGAGACATTACGGGTCTGTGTTAGAATTTCGAAAGCATGCAGTTTGGGACGGACGAGCATTAGGCCGGGTACAAAGGGACATGCATTGAGTAAAAGGCACCATTGTGTCGGACTTCTCGCACTCTCGGTCCTTTGACTAGTTAAGTCAAAGCTTCAGTCGCATAAAAAAAACATTTTCTCATAGTTTCAGACATACGTGACATGTGCTCATTCACGAACACGGATTAGGGGTGATCGTGTTTCATCATATCATACAACTTATTGGCTCTTTCGTTACAAGAGTAGTTTGTGGGTGTCCTTAGGTGCCACCTTGCAGCGTTAGTCCGCTTCATGTATCAGACATGGCGAGGCTTCAGATCTTCGCCATACCTCAGTCGTGATTCCAATGTAACCTGTAGAGGGAGGAAAAGAGGGGAAGGGAGGGGGGACAACATTCGAGCATATCAAATGCACGGGCACGAAAGTCCTTTACTTACCGCATACTCGTCTTATCTCCTCGGGATATAATCCCTGGGGTCTTGGTTTCTGAAGTCAGGGGGGGCGGGCAGTGTGGCAAGGATGGCGAGCGATAGGTTGTTCACGAGGGAGACGGTCCGAGTGTGGCATTATAGGCCGTGTGTAGGGAAACGTTAAAAAAATCAGAGGCGCTTATTGCGAGGTATCTAGTTTGTAGATGTATCTAGCTATCGGGGTCCTTAAATCTTTTCCAACGCTGTGATGTCCTAAGGTATATCAGCTCTTCGGCCAACCCTGTTCCCTAGTACCTTTGAGTACCATACCTTTATAACATTCTATCATTTACACCGCTTCACTTTACCCGTCCTCAGAAGTCGAGGTCCTTCTCCATGCATTAGTTCCTGAGCCAGTCGCATTTTTGGAGGCAGAGTATCGTGCCTTAGATTCGATCCTCAATCCGGGGCTGAGCAACCATCTTCTAATAACCTTAAAAAGAGAACAAAGCAGATCGCACAGAAAAACTCTCCCGCTGATCCCACATTTTACAAAAGCATGCAATACCTGTTCATAGTTTGGAAAACCTTTATTTGCACAATCGTTCAGCATGTAGATATGAGAGTGTAATCGTATTTGGTCGGACACGGCGATGGCTGAAGCGCGTACAGTAGGGGGGGCTATTTTTCGGCATTAAAAAAACATTTTAAAAAGGTTTTTTTAGTCATTTGCAAGAAACTAAAAACGTCTATCAATAGTTGAGGGATCAAGGGGCATTCATTTCATAATTGGAAGCACAGTCGGACTAGTTGCAATCAAATTTCCTATATGCATACCGTGGGCGTGTGTCATAAGCGATGTTATGTATCATTTACAATAATATCATAATAAATCGTACATTGAAACCAACATTTTAACGGGATCCTTTTACATGTTCGCCAAGTGAACCCTCCCTCTTTTTCGTCAAGTGTACAAAGGATCATATACATATCTCAGAACATCAAGTTTTATTTGCTAAAAACACCACGAGGTGTTCGTAAGTTCCTATTGACACCGGCGCCATTTTGGGCGAGGCCGGGTTAGTCCGGAAGTAGCATCAGGGACAAAATGTTTCCCACAACCGGCGGTTGGACCAGAGTCCCTTTCGGCAGTTCAAAAAGACTTGTGCTAACAGAAGGGGTGGTTATTTCGTTAGCGATCAAGGCAGTTGTTCCTCACCGGAAGCCTACAGGGGCCGAGGGCTCCGGGGACTTTTGTAGAATCTTCAAGGCTGTGGGGATGCTGTCGGAGGTGGGGGCTCGTGCCCCGGTGGGCAAGCGTCCGAGTTACGTTGCTGGTCAAAGTTACTCTAGCGGCCTAGACCCGCCTTCCAGGGGGCCCAGACGCCATTTTGAGACCCCGCAGCAGCCGCCCTTCGTCGTGTCTGCAAGAGTGGAAGAGACTTCTTGGGGCGAAAAAATGGAACACCGTGCCGTAGGAGCAGGACATTCGGCTCGGGCGCTAGGGTGCAGCTGTGGCGCCCCCACCTGGGGGGGCGAGGGAGACTCGTTCGCGCCGCCTCCCTCTCCCAGTGCACCCCACGCCGCCCCTTTCCATGGGTATACATGATGGCCACCCCACATCCCGTGCTCCACAAGTACACTTGGGGGCCATTGTATGTCTTGTGCTGCGCAAGTATGGTTGCTGGCCATTCCATGTCCTGGGCTGCGGAAGTATGGTCGCCGCCATCCTATGTCCTGTGCTGCGGAAATATGGCCGCCGCCATTCTATGTCCTGTGCTGCGGAAGTATGGCCGCCGCCCGGCTGGAGGATTTCGGCGCCGGGCCGGGGCTGGGAAACCTCCTACCTGGGGAGGTGGGAGAGGCTCGTTCGCGTCGCCTCTCCTTCCCAGCCCACCCCGTACCAATTCTTCAGCGGAGGTATTTGTGATGTCCGGACCAGGAGATACGAGGGAGGGGGTCATCTGCATCCGCCCCCTCCCTACTCGTGGCCCGGGGACGCCGCCCCAGGAAGAAGAGGATGGGAAGGCCATTTCAAGCCGGGCCCGTGGTGCCTCCTGGACATCCCACTGGCGATCTTTTCGATCGATGGCTGTCAGTAGGCCCCGCCCCACACGTGCTGTGTGTTTCACCTTCCGGATGGGCGTGACCGGTGACCTGCTGCATTTCGGGAACTGCCGGAGTGGGGGTAGGTATTTTGTTTGGACAGGCATGTCTGGGTAATGGGGGGTTGTCTATGCAGGCCTGTAATTGCTTTTTTTCTTTCACAGAGTGGGGGGGGGGCAACAGAGAGTAATCAGTCCCATTGCACTCGGAGTTTGAGTTCATTAATGGAATGTATACTAATCTGTCCGAGACTACTCTGTGTATTGTTTCTGTATGTTATCCGAAAGGGTGGCTTTTGTGTTCGGGAACAGTAGCGGTAGTACGGGGTTCGTCACCGGGTAACTTAGAGCTAGACTGGGTTTCCCGTCTTAGCGTTGTTCGATCTATGAGGATTCAAACATGTCGCTGAAATCGGTCTGGCGAAATCTGTGCCATCGGGCGTATTCAAACGTGGTGGTTCTATCCGGCCTGTCCGTGTCAGTCTGATTCATCTTTGTCTCACGCCTTTTCCCTTTCTGCCGGCCTGTTATTTCTGCCGGCCCTCTGCTCTTACCCTTGTTCAGTAGAGTCGGGCATTGGGCTTTCCAGTGCCCGGAATATTTACAAAAAGCACATTGGTTTTGCCCTAAGTCTGGTCGTCCTGCGCGTAGTGTCGGGGGATTACTTTCGGGTAGTTGTGTCTTGGGGATGTCCTGTTGGTATATTCCTTTACACCGTTCCCTTCCTGCGTTTACTCCTTGGAACCGTGTTGCCGCTATCCCTTCCTTTTGCCTACCAGATGCTTGGAAGGTTGTCTGTCGCGTTTCTTTACCTACTCTGACTTCGTCTCTTTTCTTTCGTTGCATTGCTTCTTTGCGCCACATACCGAGACTGTCGAGCATAATAGGCGTTGTCTTACTACTACAAAGGGCTATTTCTAACGTTTCTATTTTATCAAGATCGAAGGATCCTATCAGTGGCCACTGTTTCTCTTGATTTTCTTTGGTATACTTGTGCCACAGCTTACTATAGGCTATGGTAACTAATCCATACTTTGTGAACATGTCTTTATTAGGGGTGCCTTCCAGCGGAGCTAGATGGTCCACCTCTAATAAACGGTCCGGGTTGAACCAATTACCAATCAGCGAGGAGAAGATAGGCATGACGGATCACAATGGGACAAAAAGTCAGCACTACCTACCTTATCACTGCGCGCAAAGACTAGACAGAATATTTCTATTCTACGTTGTTTGCAGGCAGTGAATACCTCATGAACCAATATCGAACAGTCAATGTGCGGTCAATCAAACAATCAGTGGGGAGAATAAGTAGGCCCGCAAAGGTCTGCGTCCTCTACCCTTTCACTATCTGCAAAGAGGAACCTGTTCTTTCCTGTTTGCAGACAGAGAATCTCCAGAAAACAATCCGCGAACAGTAGTTCGGGGTCAAAACTATTAATCAGTGTGGGAGAGGGAAATCTCCCGAGAACAATCCACGAACCGTAGTTCGAGTTCAAACAATCAATCAGTGGGGGAGAAAGATAGGCACGACGGCTGCGTTACCTATCCTTCACTGTTTGCAAAGAGAGAGAGCCTATTGTTTCAACCGTTTGCAGACAGCGAATCTCCAAACAAATCAACAAAGAGTAATACTAGTATTTTCCAAACAATCAAACAATCATTTCGCAATTCGTCGTGTCTACACGACCTTACCCGGACCGTATGGACAGTTTCTTGTCTTCCGAATCCAGCGCCCGATCGTCCTCTTTTCCTCGTATTCCTCGCGGCACTCCTGATGGTTCCCAGTCAGGACCGTAGATCACTCGAGAGAGGTCTGTTCGGAACCAGTGAAGTTCGGATGATCGGCTGCCAGACGAGGGTCTATTGGGCAAGAGCTCTCCCGATCGTTGCAGTCGTTCACTCTGTCGTCAAGACCTCTCCCACTGGATCCACGTGTCGCTGATGGGCCCCACGCTTGGGACGCCAATTGTAAAAAAGGGTCAGGGACAACCAATAAACAAAGATCCTTAAGTGTTGCCCGGCGGTGTCGCCTCTTTAACCCACAAAATATTAATCAATGAAGAGGCAGGCGCTGGAGACTGGAAGGCAGGAAACAAGGGTTTATTCTCTCCGGAGGAGAACACATCAGTTCGGACAGCAAGTATCGTCACGAGGTGCTCTAACCGCATCTCTGAGGCCTGGCCTCTTATACACAGATTTATGATCTTTATTGCAGGTAACACATTCTTGCAATGCTTTGAAGTATGAAAGGACATCCTCGGAATCTCCCCTTCAGGCCCGTTCCCACACACATTTACAGTTGAAGTCCCCACCCCGGTCACAACAGGTGATGATTATCGCGCAGCTGGACATTCCGCCGATTCACGGAGTGTGTGGGGTTGATCGGATCTCATAGGGTGGGGGCTTTGATCAATTCGAGGGTTCTTTAATGGGGGAAGCTTCCTACTGTACGGGGGGGGCAATAAACAGTATCCGCAGAGC
Source organism: Lissotriton helveticus (assembly GCF_964261635.1). Lineage (NCBI taxonomy): Eukaryota > Metazoa > Chordata > Amphibia > Caudata > Salamandridae > Lissotriton > Lissotriton helveticus. The sequence continues at coordinate 428,836,112 of NC_136057.1, forward strand.
CAGGTGGCGGCCTGGGAACGAGGAAGACAAACGGGCACACAGGAAAAGGGGGTTTGTATCAAAGGGCCTGGGACCATGAAAGGAATAAAGGGAGGTGTCGCGCTGGGGACAGGATGGGATTCCGAGGCAGAGCTGCGCTGAAGAGGGGTTTATGACCCAGGGCATGTGAAAGCGGGGGTGGCTAGTGCGTGGGGGGGGGCTTGCGAGGGTGAAGAGCTGTGCTGGGGGTCAGTGGCGTGCAGAGGGTGGTTCTGATCGAGGCACCTAAAATGGCGGGTGCGCACGACAAAAAGTGTGGCATCAGGGGAAAAGGCAAGATGGCGCAGATAATGTTTACCAAACCGTACTAATTTTCCACAAGTCTTGGCCTACCCCAGATTTGAAGCCGGGGCCTCGAGTTTTAACCTGGCCGGGTTGGAGTTGAACAACATCGGCCGCGGACCGTGGGCGGTTCCGGTCTCCCGAAGTGGCGTTTTTCCTCTCCCGTTATGGATGGTGATTTGGTGACAGCTCTACCCAGCAACTACAGTGGCCTATTGTACCGACTATTTGTTCGGGGTTCCGCTGCCCGGAGGCCCCGTTGAGCTCCCGGGGTTTTCTAGGCTCGGCTCCTCGTGGGCGGTGACGGTACTGCTATCGTGCTTTGGACGTGTCAACGGTGGTTTCTACATTGCTTCTGCCCTGTGCCCCGGAGAAGTCGACCTCCGAGGTTCGGACACCCGCCCGGTCGCTCATTGAGGGGCGATGGAGCGGGCTGAAACTACACCGTCGCTACGCACTGTAATGGCCGCCATTTTGGAGCTCCACACACGATTAACAGCCACCTTCCAGGAGATGATCATAATTGTTGATCGTATAGGCTTGGGACCGGATTCCGGCCCTTTGTTCCTGGAGAGCCGAGATACTTCTTCCGCGGAGAACGCCTTGATTGTTACCGGGGACCCTGTGCAGGATACCGACACGGAAATCTACTGCGACCCTAAGATGGCGGCTATCGAGCCCGAAAGAACTGGACGTTTATTTAGCCCTATGTCGACCCCACCCGAGATGGATGTGACTATCTTCGTAAGCCATTGTGACTTCTCCAACGTCTGTCGTACTACACCTTTGCCTCTTTTTGTGAGTGATCAAAACCGCTTTGCTGATTTTTCGCTGGAGGGCAGTGGATTTGCTTTGACTTTTGGACTCTGTGGCCGTCTATCCTGTTTTCCCTCCTATCGAATTGATCTTGACACTCTACTATTTTCTATTAATCGTGTTGTGATGGCTGATCGGTTGGACAGAGCCTGCGTAGAGAAACGCAGCGACCTATTTGTACTGGACGGGGTCATCGTGATGGATCGTGAGGGTTTGGGCTGAACTTGATTGGACTTTGATGCACTTTTTCTTTTGTCTTTGCTGGGTGGTATCTGTGGGAGCGAGGGCCAGATGTGAATCTGATTGTCTGATTATTAGTCTGATATGCTCTGGAAGGGATTTGCTGCCTCTGCGGTGCCGGGGGTCATGCGGGGTGGTCCTTTTTCTGTTTGCGGCTCCCCTACGGACTGTCTTTTGATTTGCTAAACTTTGCTTAACACTACGGTGGGGGGTGTCTGCTTTTGGCGGGGAGATGGGAGTCCGGGAGCTCGTATCGTTTTGCAACATTCTCCTCCTCCAACTTTTTCCCTTCCTTAGGGCGTAGTTTAGGGGGCGACAGGCACGCTGCTAGTGGGGTTAGGTCGTAGCCATCTGCAGGGGTGTAGGGTGGGGGGTTGTGGGGGGGGGTTATTTTTCCTTTGTTATTTTCTATGACCATTCTATTTCCCTTTTCCTTTCTTCACAAGAGATGTGGCATATTCTCCTGATTTTTGCCTAAACATATCTGGGTGTCATATGTCTGCCTCGTATATCCTGTACTCCTGGTGGGCGGGCGCTGTGGGGGGGTGCCTGCGGTCATTGCTATCTAATTGTTTTGCTTCTGCTTTACACTGGTATTGATTTCTTTGCTGATTCTGACTGTACGGTATTTCTTCACTTCACTTGCCCGTCCACAGCTGTGTTGTATTCGTTTATGAAATCTGATATATATATTTCTCCTCTTGTGTTATAATAATAAAAAGATTTATAAAAAAAAAAAAAATCTCGAATTTCTGCTTGCTGTGCTTAGTCTCTTTCTTGTTTTAGGCACCAAGATGAATCACATTCTTGTTAACTGTAAGGTTACTGTTAGAGATTGTGAGAATGTTCTTGCTGTAGCTTTGTAATAGCCTTTAAGAATTTCCCAGCACCTGCATGAGAAGGGAGTCTGTGAAGAAGAATCCTCCCTTGTGTGACATCTATGAAGGCCACAGTGATGGAAAATGCTGCATTGTATCACCCATGAGAAGTGGGCTGACACCGACTGTCACATGAATGTTTAATTTTGATTAGTCCCTTCTCTGTGGGAACCCTAGTAGGGCCTCTTTCTATTGAACTACATGATTTAATTGTGAACTTTTGAATGCTTGTTAAGTAGAGATGCATTAGTATTTGGCTAATTCACATATCCCTGGTCTCAATGAAATTGTAATGCATTCTGTCAAGTAGGTAACAATCAGAGAAGGCCAGGAGGAGGCGGGTGTCAGATGGTGAAAGTTTATGGCAAAGAAAGTGACTCACAGAAGGTCCAAGCCTCTAAAAGTAACCACAGTGGTTCCCAGGCTTCCCCACAAGAGGATAAACCAAAAGGGAATAGATATTTTTTGAAGATTCACAAAGCTGAGAATAGTGGATGCATCTGAGATGTGCCACAAACCCATTCTAAGGGTAGGATAAAGGTTGCAAAAGTGACCCCTCAGAAGCAGTTTTTCTGGCTGGGTGGCTAGAAGGGAAAATGATGTATACAATGTTACAATCTTTCCAACACCTCGAACTATATAGAAACTGTATACCAGGGGCTCAGCAAAGCTTGTCAGGTTAAGGTTGATGAACCACACCTCTTTTATTATAGTAATGTCTTATGTTAGTTTGTTGTTTATTTCCAAATTCCCTCTTGGGGATACCAGGCTTATCACTGTTCTTGTTCAATTAGAGGGTTGTTGCATCGATGCTGCCTCTGTAACCATGCAGGTAGAATACTGTTTCACCTTCAAGATATTTGCCACAAGAAAGGTTAGAAATGGGTCTGTAAAATTGAACCTAGATTGGGGTCAAGAGGCCACATGTATGAAGATTTGGAATAGCGATTACCTAATTGCGATGTTCAGCTAATTGCAATTAGGTAATCACTATTTCAAATGTATGAAACTCCAAGAGTTTCATTTAGTGATTCGTAGGGGCTCGCAAATCGACCAACCTCATTAATATTAATGTGGTAGGTCTCAATTTGTGACCCGCTAGGAATCGCTAAAAATAGGGGGATGGTGGCCTGCTGGCTTCAGCAGACCATCATGTTCTTAATTGCTTGTAAATAAATCAAGCATTTTTTTTCATGGATCCCATTTTCCTTAAAGGAAAACGGGTTGCGTTTAAAAAACAAAAATGACAAGTTTTATTTTCATTTTTTAAGAGCAGGCAGTTCTCTTAAAAAACGTTTTCTGCTCCATTCCCAAAGAGGAAGGGATAATGGGTTACCACCAACTAGAAGTTAGTAGTAAATTGCAAATGCTTTGTGACCGCAGTCACAGTAACAAACCATTCATACATACCGCTTTGATTCGCTATATGGACGGGTCGCCCTACACCCCCCCCTTCCAAATACCGAATAACTTACCCATTTTGCAAATTGTAACAGGTTACCAAATCGCAAAATAGGGTTTGATACATGTAAATTGCGTTCACAAATGGGATGATTATCCAAATTGGTCTGTTTGCACAGGCAAAATTGATTGATACATGTGACCCAAAGTTTGGAGTTTTTAAAGATCTGACCAATATTTTAAAAGTCGTGAAATACCCCCTAAGTAAGGGAAGAACTTTGCAGAATGCACCACACGGGTAAGCCATGATGGACTGGGATTAGTATGTTGAGCTAGGTCTCAGTGATGCAATGACGATCTAGTGTGTGGATAAGCATTTCAACATGGACGTCAGGGTGGTGAGCACTGGTGGGTTTGGTGCTTTAGAGCATGCAACTGAGATCGGTGTTTGAGTAGGGTTTGCAAGTGGTGCTGGAGGGGCTGCACTAGAGTGTCGTGGCATGTTTGAGTCATGAGTATTTCATCCACTGGGAGTGGTGCACAGCATGAATCGGTGATCTGTGTGCGTTGGAGACACATCTTAAGAGTTAAGAATTAAGCTGTGACTAAGAGGAACTAGTTCACGATCATGGAGAAGGCAGAAATGGTTAAGATTAGTAAAAGGAGGGAGGGTGTAGGAATCTATGGTCTGTATGAGAAGAGGAGAACTGCATGAGCAAAGCAAAGGAGACTGTGGTGGAGCAATAGGAGGTTGCAACTATTATTTCATTTTAACATTTTTAAATATTGAAATGTACTTTTTTAAATTTATATTACATTTTAAACACCAATACCGATACATAATTTAATTCCTTCACCACCCATTCCTGAACTCTAAAATGAAAACCCCGGTTACTACTCCATTACACTATCCTGAGCCCTAAAACTGCTTTATACCCCTATTTTAGTAAATACCCCTATTTACTACCATACCAACCTTAAGAACTCCTTCCTACCCCCATACAATGCCCATCCATGAACCCTAAACTAAAACTAAAAACCCCACACTACCCATCCTTGATCACTAAAAACACCTTACTACAGTAATACACTATCCATACCTGAACCCTAAAAACTCACACTATACACTTGAACACTAAAAACTACAAATATTGTTTAATTGCTGTGTGTGGGGGGGAGGGTTTGTGTTACTATGCTTGTGGGGACTTGGGTGTGATAACACACTCACACTGTGGGGACTTGATTGCACTGTGGGGACCTGAACCTAAGTCCCCACAAGGTAATGTCTTCTAACCTTTACCATGCTCATGACGAGCTGAGCTCGTCATGAGCCGTGGAACGCTCAGGTGCGTGGAGAATTCCCCTGCTGTGCTGAGCGTTCCATGGGAGCCGGTGCACCTGTGACGAGCTCAGCTCGTCATGAGCACAGGAGCGCCATGCCTCCTGATGAGCTCAGCTCGTCATGAGCATGCGGGTGCTGTGCGCGCCCCCATGCCCCTCAGCACTTGCCTTTTTATCCTTAGCTGCAATTAAAGAAAGATGGTGCACTGCACTGCAATACAATAAAAAAATTACCCCATGATTTTTTGTAAATAACCTAAAGGCATCAATACCTATTGTTACATTTTAATGCTTGTACTAGTAATTTTGAAGTCTTTATGTTGCTTTAGCTTTGTTCGCATATCAATATGCACCATGTAATAAATTCTTTTAGATGATGGCTAGATGAGTGAGTGACTTGCTTTGCAATGTGCTAAGCGCTATGTTCTCATAGACAGTGAACTGAAGCAATGTTATTCGCACAGCATAAGGACGTTTATTTTTACCAGGAAAGGCATGTTCTTATAAAATTAGTGGCATTCTTAAAAGATATATTCATATATCTCCATAATATTTATTTTGAGGTATTTAAAGAGCAGAACAATATGCAGTTTGATATCAGTGCAAGACGGATTCCATTCTTTCAGTTCAAAATCACTTCCCAATTGCACATTGCTCTTAAACGTAAGTTGCAGCATATCTTTGCAGTAGTCAGTGCATCTAAACATCTTTCCTAATGATATTTGAGTTAAACAGAACAACCAAATTCCTGCCTTTGCATGCAAATGTTAGCATTGTGAAATGTATGGGTTTCTTTTGTAGGAACCAATTTGATTGCATGCACACATATATTAGGTTAATGTATGTTGCTTGGTTAAGTGTGTCACGTTGTGGTGGCGATAGGTGCTTTGCCTTATTTACTTAACGTGGCTTAACACTGCCTTGTAAATAAGTATACTTCGCATGAAAGGGGAGGGCAATGGTCATTGTTGTGGTCCGCAAAAACCATTGATTTTGACACTGACCCATATTTACAAGGGTGGCGTAAATATGGGTCAGCGCCAGAATTAAGACCAGGGAAAACCTGGTCTTACCCTGGCGCAACTAAGAGAATTTTTTTATTTCTTCTCATTTTTGCTGTTTCTATGTGTGGTGCGTTTTACAGCACACATAGAAACAGCAACACGCCAAGGAAGTCACAAAGTAATATAGCACAGCGAGCTACGAGCCAGCAAGGAAAAAATGCAGGCAAACTGAGAAATATTGGTTAGTACCAAAAGAGTCCTCAGTCTCTAAATATCGGAGTGGAGGTGCCACACTACAGTAGCTGGAACCAGGTTACTGACCTCCAGCTCGATACTAGCGGATCACTATTATTGAGTGATGGTATTTGGGTTAGGAAGGTACGCAGGAATATTCGGTTTAATCCCGGAATCACACAAAACTGCTTAGATGTTAAGTGGCTTATGGAAGAGTGGGAGGGCTGAATGCCTTCTCCAGTCATTCCCACGGCACCACATCGCCAGAAGAAAAGATTGCTTGTGCCAGCCTAAGCTATTTACGAGTTTGGTAAGGTTGATGCTGAAGGTGAGCTAGGTTACACACAATGCCGATGGAATAGAGACAAACTTAGGTCATTCGCAAAGAGCAACCCTTCCCAGATCACAAAGGCATGTTAGGGAGGGGACCAATATTCCCAAAAAAGTAGCTGGGGATTTAATCAACAAGGAGAGCAGGGTCATTAGTTACAACTTCATCAGGAGAGGATTAATAGTCACCGGAAAAGTACTAGGCGCACAATGGACCATGGTACAGTACACAACACAGGGACAGCCGCACAGGCTGAACACGTTGAGGAGCTCTTTTCTCGAGAAGGAATAGAAAGGATGGATACGAAGGGTAAGCTAGGTCACACACAATGAATGAGAGAATAGAGGTGGGCCAGGGCAACCTGAGGCAGCACCCCCTGGGCAGGATTGCGGGCATATTACACTAGTAGAACAGTATTTCCAGGAGGGGTGCATCAGGGGTCAAGTCATAGCCCAAAAAATTAACCATGGTCACAAGCCCAAGCTTCAAGAAGCAAAGCTCCAGATTAGGTCATTACAAAGTGCGGTGACGCAAACCTCACCATCTGGGAACCACTCCCCCCAGGGTACAAAGATGACAAGGTTTCAGCTGCCTGGTACAGGCGCTGGAACTAATTTTCGCGTGGTCATGAGGGGATCTGTCAGTGGTCGGTAAACCTGATCCAACGTGGCGGGAGTCACAAGGAGTCACAAGGTTAAAATATCTTCACAGAAGAACATAAAAGGGCCCTCTAAGACTGAAACGTGTAATGGCTGTGATGCTCTTTGCGGAATAAAGACAACTATATAGCACTTACCTGGTGTTCCGTGCTCCATTTTCTTCAAGCAGACAGAAGCGCTTTTGGCGGGTGGATTTCTCCAGAAAAAAAAAATATATATATATCCAGTAAAAACACTCCTACCGGAAATCCTTCGCCTTTTGCTGGGGTGGCTCGAAGCCGGCGGAGCAGCCGGTATTTAATATGAGTAACAAAACGGCGTTCCAAAGCGAGGCGTGATCAAGCGCTCTATGGAGCATGAAACGCGTCACGTTGGGCTTATGGCGTAAATAAACCCTACAACTTAGACCGTACACGTGTGCTGTTGTTATTGGACCTGAGTGCACGCTTTGGAACGCCGTTTTGCTTCATATATATATATATATATATATATATATATATATATATATATATATATATATATATATATATATATATGTGTGTGTGTATATATATATATATGTGTGTGTGTGTGTATATATATATATGTATATATCTGTAAGAAAGTTTCCCAAAATATCGTGTGCTCTCAGAAAAGGATTCACCAACAAGTTATCGATTCCATTCTTGAGAGTATAGGGTGAATCTGTACTTATTTTAATTTCAGTAACTTGAGTACTCTTATGTTCTTGCTTAACCTGCCACATCAACAGTCTACCTGCTTTCTTACCACTAGTGTGTGTTCTGCCCACAAGTGCAGGGTTTTCAATACATCACAAGGTTTTGATAAGGGAGTGTTTCTCTTTGTCCTGCCAAGGTGGGTGTGTACATGGAGCATTTTGTAAGGCTTCCCACTCCAGTTCAATCAGTAAATCTTCCAAGGTCTCAAGTGCCAGAGTTTCAGGCCCATCTCCCTTAGTTTGTGTTTTCCACCAAGAAAAGGAGCACATCAATTTTGCAACGCTGGTCTATAACCTGGGAAAACAACACTTTGCCTTTGTCCACCTAGAAGTGTCTTGCTTACCTTACTGCTTGCAGTACCGTAGGTCTGTCCCAAAAGTTTAGATGTTTCACAATTTTTGGGAGTGCCTGAGGGTATTAGTTGAGCTGGGATCCTGTGTGCCCTTTCCACAGTGAAGAAAAAGTGTAAGCTCTGGGGGGTCCCTCTCGTTTGACAGCCACCTCTCACTGTATTGCACCATGTTGGCACCCTTGATGCCCTCTGGTAGGTCAATAATATGGAAGTTGCTGTTCCTTTCACACCCTTCAGCTTCCTAATCTCTATAATTCTGTCATTTTTGGTTATTTCTCCAGCAGAGTGTATTTTGCTCTGATGAAGTCTTTCCGCCAAAATGTGATGGTCTTCCCTACGGAGCCCTAATACAGTGCCATCGAGTCAGCCTTAGCCCCGATCGCATGTACTCTTCTCTGTGATCTCCACAGTTTCATACAATTTAGGTGTTGCAGAGGTAAATATAAATATATATATATATATATTTATATATATATATATATCAATTCAATTAACCCGGCAGCCGCCGAGCTCCGCTATGCTCACAGCCACTTACGAAGGCGGTCCAGGTGTGGGTTGCGAGCCCATAAATCAACTCCAAATTCTGCAGCCTTCTCTCGCCAGAAAACACACGGACACTTCTTGATGGAAAACAGCCTTTATTTCAGTTCAAAGGCAACCAAACTCGACGCGTGTCGGGAACTCTCCTCCCTTGCTCACGAGTGTTGGTGTATCATTAGTGATATGTTTTTAAGTAAACATGTGACTTGTTAAATCAACAGACATAAAGAGCAGACTCAATCTGCTAAATTATAACGTGAATGACTCCACTGGAGAACGGACTTAAACATTTTGTTTTGCTTCATATATACAAACATAATAGTTGCGCTATTCATTCATTTACATTAGTTCATTAGAACGTTTGCTTGTGAAATTTCTCAAGTATTTTTTAAGTATGTTTAAACCGTTTTCATATTTTTTCTTTTTATCTCTTTTCAATCACACTTTAACATACAGCCATCCGCTGCCATTAATTTCCACTTTGCGGTGTTGTCACATAATTTCGGCCCATCTTTCATGCCAGTTTCTATTTTGTTTATTTCCTAAAGGTATCTTGCCCTAGAACATGCAACCATGCTGTTTTGAATCGCACCGACAGGTATCTTGCCCTAGTGGGCAGTAATACGTTATTTTAAAGTTCGGTTAGTTACCCCTTAAGGCTTATTACCGAAGTGTTGGAAAACGTATTTAAAGTTAGTCCATTTTGTCACCTTCTTCATTCAACTTGATTCATAAAGCAGACTTCTCAATTTTTTCATTATCTTCTTCTCCTACACTCCTTTGGAATCTATGAAAGATACACAAATAATATATTAACCCACAAAATACAAATAATAACACCATACGTGATTAAAAACCTTTTCGGTAATATGAAACAAATTACGGTTACTTGATTGTCATAAGTCACTGATTCCTCAACAGTTAACAAACTCTGGTGACTTCTCAGTTGACAGAAATTCAATTACTTTAAGATATTTTCAACATCTCTATTCAATCTACAGAAATACAGTTAAAAATTGTTGTTTATACCAGTACCAAAAAATGAGAATGCACAATTTCAACAATATACATTAAGCTTCTTATCCTAGATGAGTTTCTAACTCTTCATCACAATTATGACCTATTGGGACAACTGTCTGGTATTTTATGATGAATCTTGACTCCAGTCTTCGCAATCGTTGTACCCTGTTCCCTCCTCTCTCACCCTGTTTTACCATATCGAGTACGCAAAATCTCAATAGATTTGTGTTCTGGTTGTGCTCTGATTGGAAATGTCTGGCAATGGGATACGTTTTGTCAGCTTTTTTTATTGCCCCCAAATGTTCCAAAATCCTATTTTTTGCCTTATGTATGGTGCTACCTACATAGGCCTTCTCACGTGGGCAAAACAAGGCATTCACCGCAAACTCGGTGTTACATGATGTATGTTCTTGTATTACGAAGGGGTTAGTTTTTGGGGACAGCCTGACTTTTTGAAAATTTTTGCTGTTTTTACACACCTTGCAGTTTCTGCATGGGAAAAAACCTTGAATCCCTTTCACTCTTTCTTTCACTGGCTCTACTGTACTGCACATGTCATCTTTTAATGATTTAGCTTTTCTAAAAGTTATTTGCGGCTATGTCTCTACATACTCAGCAATGTCTGGATCTGATTTCAAAATAGGCCAACATTTTAAAATGCTACGTTTTACCATAAATGCCTGACTGCTATAGGTAGTGATGAATCTTGTCATACTATCTTCTTTTGCCACTACCTTTCTGCTGCTTTCCGCCAGCAGTGAGTCTCTACTTTTTTCAGAGACTATAGCTTTCGCTCTCTCTATGATTATTTGTGTATAGCCTCTCGCCAAAAACCTCTCTGTCATGGTTCGTTCTTCTTCCTTAACCCCTTCCGTGCTCATGACGAGCTGAGCTCGTCATGAGTTGCGCCGCTCGCATGCTCATGACGAGCTCAGCTCGTCATGTAACGCGGCTTTTTTCAAAACGCCGCACAGCGCGAAAAAAGCCGCCGCACGCATGCGGTTAAAGCCACGGGCAGTGCTACAATTTCATTTGGCTCTAAGGAGCTCGCCTACTGGGATACTTTGTATCAATGAACTTTGATGGCAACTGCGTGCGTGTAGCAGGCTGTAACCTGCTGTAGTTTTCCTAAAAAGGATGCTTTCAAGTTTGTTATTTTCCACTTTTAGCGTTAAGTCCAAGAATTCTAAACTCTCTTTGTCCCATTGGCTAGTGAATTTTAGATTGTATTCGTTAACATTAAGATCGTCGACAAAGCTGGTGTGCCTCTGTATCTGTGCCTGACCATACCACAAAAATGTCGTCAATATACCTGACCCATTTAACGACTTTTTCTTTGTACACTGCTGACCTGTACACTACTTCCTCCTCCCAGTACCCCATGAACAGACCCGCAAAACACGGCGCAAAGCAAGTCCGCATGCATGTACCGAGGATCTGTCGATAGATCTTGCTATCGAAGAGGAAGTAGTTTTGGGTCAGACAGAATTCCATGATTTTTAGAAGCATTTGCGTATGATGAAGATATGACATCGATCTCATCGATAAAAAATGTTTACATTCAATTAACCCGGCAGCCGCCGAGCTCCGCTATGCTCACAGCCACTTACGAAGGCGGTCCATGTGTGGATTGCGAGCCCATAAATCAACTCCAAATTCTGCAGCCTTCTCTCGCCAGAAAACAGAAGGACACTTCTTGATGGAAAACAGCCTTTATTTCAGTTCAAAGGCAACCAAACTCGACGCGTTTCGTGAACTCTCCTCCCTTGCTCATTGAGAAATTGGTTCTGGGCATTGAGCCAGGTCTGGAAAGCGAGTATAGATCTAATGTCCCCATGCCACACTACCAGGACGTCGTGGGGATATTACATCTATACTCGCTTTCCAGACCTGGCTCAATGCCCAGAACCAAATTTTTCAAATTCACCCTTGAGTACAGCGAGACAGAGCTTCCTTTCTTGGATTTACTCATCTTTCCGAAAGATGGCCACCTGGCCAGCAGACTGTACTGCAAACCTATGTCAAGGAACTCCTTGCTTCAATTCCATAGCCACCATCCACGCTCTTTGCGAGAGAATTTGCCCTTTGGGCAGTTTCTTAGGGTGCGTAGAAATTGTTCTGAAATGTGTGACTATGAAGATCTATCTAGGGACTTGAGCACTAAGCTGAGAAAACGGAACTATCCGAATGCTTTTATACGCAAGGCAAGAAAAAGGGCCTCTAACAACCATCGCGAGGCCTTACTTGCCCCACCAGTTACGAAACCTCCTTTGAAGAATCTGACTTTTGTAACTAATTTTAGTACAGCTTCCACACAAGTACAGAAAATAATCTGCAAAAATTGGCGGATTTTGAACACTGCTGGAGTGACTATCCCCTGCACTTTGTTCGTCTTCAAGAGGAGCCAAAATCTGCGTGATGGTCTGGTACATACCAGGCCTCGCTCCTTCCCACAGGATTCTATCACCACTTTGTTTAATCTACCATCAGTTCAGGGCCATTATCCTTGCGGGGGTTGCTCTGTGTGTCCTCAAACTGAGAAGACTTTAATGGTGGACATTGGTACAGCACGCCCTTGGATTCTGAAACATCACACTAATTGTAATAGCGAAAAGGTGATTTACATGATATCATGTCCTTGTCCCCTTTGCTATATAGGAATGACCACGAGAAAAGTAAAGCTCAGGATACTGGAACACAAAAGCACTATTAGGCGAAATCGACAGGCAACACGCTTGGCAAATCATTTCCTCACCATGAAGCACAATGTTGAAGATTTGAAGTGGGTAGTACTCGAAAAACCTTTCATTCCCCAGCATGTTAGTGATGTTTCTCACTATTTGTTTGTGAAGGAACAAAAGTGGATTTTTAAACTAAATTGTGTCACTGGAGGGCTAAACGATGAGATCACGTGGGTCCAGATTTGATGATTATTACTGACAACTGTAGCAACTCTCATGGCTGTCGTAAAATTTCTGTAGTTGTGAGTATCCAGTCTTTATAGATTGACCATTTTTACTCACAACAGCAACATATACAGTTATATAAGAGTTAGTGATTCTGTTGTGATTCTTTTATGAAGTCCTTCTATGAAGGTTTTTACCTTCTATGAGCTTTTGCTGTCCATCAACTAACTAAGGAGATGACGATCTTTTCCTCTCCCAATGATCTCTAATGGCAACTATCAACATCCCATTGGGCCATTGTGTGAATACTTCTTCTCCACTGGCCATCCACCTAACCAATAGCGAACCATAGCACTTGCAACGCTGCTCACGATTTACATTGGTAGTTCCCTTTACCGTGTTGTCATAGTCTAAGTGTCATGCCCCAACATCCCTCCGACACTGTAGCTTTAAAAGTAGTTCTATATAAGACGCGCAGAAACACAGAACGCCGCTTTACGTTCTTGTGTCTAGCTCCTTCCGTTTTGGGTTCCGTCCCAAGTTGTCTTGCCTGACTTCCGGTTTCGTTGACCTGTTTCGCTTCCGTTTGGATTCCTGCCTTCCCTGTGAAGGTGTTTGCTTGCGGCATTTTCCTCCGTGCCGTACCGGCTGCATTAGCTGTTGAAGTGACGTCTTTCCATCCTGACGTCCTCTCTTGCGCGTGTGGCCGTATTTTGCAATATTTTCCCAACTATCCCCCTCTCCTTGTACTTCGCCCGGCGTCCGGGACGTTCCCCGCCATCCGGCTGGGTACAGCCTCCCATCTACGTCGCATTCCTTAGGTGCCCCGCCCGGCGGCTGGGTCTATTCTCCGCCATCCGGCTGGGCGCCTTCATAGTTCCCTTAGAGAGTCAGAATCCTTACCCCATTTCCCTGGTTCTTCGCCCGGCGGCCGGGATTCTCCCCGCCATCCGGCTGGGCACTGCCTGTTTCGTGTTTTATATTAATCCTCACTTGTTGCTGACTTCACCTGTGCACTTCTTCATTCCACCCTCTCCCTGGACCATATATACAATTTTTTTGGGGCTCTTGCGTGGACCAGTGTGTGGTGTATATTCAAACTCCTCTGCACAGAATCACGGTAACAGCGCTGTGCACTGCCTTTCATTATTATATATTTGGCAATCCCTTTGTGTGAAGACCTGATTGTAATTATTGTCTGACAGATATTGATGCAAGGTACATGGTAGTGGCTCTCCAACTCGTATCCATATTTACAGAAGAAGTGGATGTTCCCCCAGTGTACTCCAAGGAAATACAGAGTGAGAATTACACCTTAAATACTAGCACTCACCAGCATAGAGTGGGAAAGAGTTATTTACTGTCTTTTGTCTTCTTTGCAATAGAAACACGAACACATTATTCTACCCTTCCTATATGTTCTACAGTCCAGACGAACAGTTGTGGTATGTAGTGGTCTTATATGTATTATAGACATGGTGTACATTTATGTTGTGGTTAGCAAAGATAGACAATAATACATTTCTTCCTTTTCAGCCTACCTGTTATCAAGCATCCATTCTGAAGTTCACAGCCAAGCTCTATTGTCTTCCCCAACCTTTCCTTGTTTTGTTTCCCTGTTTTCCCCTGGCGAGCCATTCGATACTCTAGTGTTTGATAGAGTTGGAAGGCCATAGGGGAAGGCTGAGGACTACTCTCCGGATTCCTGACGCTCCTGCAGAACCTGCTTGGAAATCATTACACTAAGATGGTTGTTCATTTTTAACATCGTTTCCATTCATAATGATTGTTTTCGTACTTTTGAATCTTAAACTTTGCAATTATGAAAACAAAATACCACGATAAAACATGACCTTGGACGCCTCTCTTGGCTCTCATTGGACGATGGGGCTCATACTCCATCCCCATTGGCCAGCGCTATAACCAATAGCGAGTGCTTACACACGCTGTAAACCAATCAAGAGGTCGCTTCTCTACTGGCGGTCTGTGCTTAATTGATGTTCCCTCTCAGGTCCGCCTAACCTGTATTTACACGGATCTCCCTGTCCATCTAGTTACCTTCCCCTCGACTCAGTAGGGGTTTGAGGTACAGACGGACAGGTGAGTGTGCTAGAGGCTACAAACATGGGAGGCTTATACTCTTAACCCCATACTGTAACAGCTGGGTGGTTTACAATTTAATTCTTGATGGTCACATTTTTTTCTTGAGAACTTCGTTTTTAATAAGCTAAGTGACTAAAAACTAGTTATCTTGACTTGCAGTTCTCTTTTCATAGATCTGTTACCTTGATTTTGCAGATCTCCTATTTGCTTAACCCAATAGGTACCATTCAGGTTATTGAGCCTATTGTTTGGCCATGTTTGTTAAACAACTACAGACGCAAGCCGTCGTTTTCTTTCCACAAATTGAACTGATGAATGTCTTAACACTTTTCTGATCATCGGCTGGCTAGGCCAGCGAGGACTGCTGTTCTGCATTTCTGCCTTTCTGGAACACCAGGAGATCTATGAAATGGATCCATATCATACATAAGCTGATGTTATGATATTCTTCTCCTTCTTTCCAATTTCTTTAGAGCGGGGCCTCATTACCTGAGCGAGCGGCAGGCGAGGTGAGGCCACCCCCAAGCAAATTTTGGGTGAGTGATTACATAATGAACATTAACTGAGCAATGACTCTGTGGCTGCTATATGTCTCATTACATATATGTTGTTTTCATATTTACATAATTGATATATGTGTCTGTCTTTACTATTTTTTGTGTTATAGGAGCGGATTAATTTTTTACACACCATGACTTCATTTCCTACCACAAAGTATACACACGTATGGTAGGTTTATTGCTTTTGCATGGTATATACTTTGCACTTTTTTTATTATTATTCTTCACAGTTTCAGTAGTGTTACAATAGGTCCTGAAGAAAGCCTTTTTAGGCTGAAACATGTCGACCAACTAACTCATCTATGGATGGTAATATTTGGTTTCATCCATCCACACTCTGCTTTTAACCTTGTCAACATGGTGACCGCCAGAATAAAATTTGTCATTAGGCACCATGCTAGTCAATTTTAAATCACCACTTTCTATTTAGCACACATTTTCTTTGAGCACTGCAACTTTTTCATCTCCCACAGCTCATGATACACTGCTGTCTGGCTTTCCATCACTGGTGGATCCAATACTAGAGTTTCCTCACACTCTCCCCCGGTGAGGTACCTAGTGGATACCAGTTTGTATTCTAAAATCCCAGATGATGATGTTCCGCCAATGGGTGGGCTGATGGGTTTACTTTTCCTATTTCTTGTTCTTCCCCCTTTTCCACACTTATAGTTCATACATACACTCATCCAATAGAAAATAGACACTTTCTAGCCACTATAGACCGATAGCACCCCTTTGTGTTTCTTACTAGTTAGATTAGGGGTAGGGTGCATATAGGTCTTTAATCTCTTTTTCCCTCAGACCCTCTATTCACTGTTGTTTTTTGTGCTCCTTCTGGCTGCCCATTGGCAGCACCACTTTGTCAGCCAAGAAACGGGTACTGGAGTACTGTCGTGCCATCACGCACTGTGATGAAAAATACCCTGTAGCAAGACACTATAGGGACAAACATTTCTCTGATACATCTAATGTGAGATTTTTCATTCTGTGACAGATCAATCGGAGTCCCAGGGGGCAGCAGAGTTCTTAAGTTGAGACAAAAGGAGTCAAAATATATAGTGGATTTCCAGACCAAAGATCCGGGGGGCTTGAATCAAGATGAGGAGCTAGCAATACACCTCAGGGAATAATTCTACCACAGTCTCCATGATTTCCTATGCTGTGTTTTGATGGTTGATTTTAGATTTTTGGTTTTTAACTTGTGTCTTTAGCTCTGTGTGGTTGTACCCCGAAGCAAGTTTGACGTTGTGATTAGCTCCATCGCTCTTGTTTTCATTGAGTACAACATTTTTACACCAGTGTCTACCGGCATCCAAGGTATCCAACAGCTTCCTGTGCCTTATACCACCCCGCTCCCTTCCTTGCGATTTCCTTCCTTCCCATACCTGTTACCAGTGCACTGAGAAGAATCTTTTTCATGTTTTATTCTTCACCACACTAATATAATTTATTCTGTTTCATTTCTTTTCACAGGAGGAAAGGAAGGGGTCCAACCACACCAACCACTAGCACGGGCAACCTACCCTTTGCACCATGATTATCACCAAGAATTCACTGAGCACGTATGACTGATGGGCATTCCTATTACAAGGCATTTAGACACACCTTTTGGACAGGGGAGGGACAACGTATGTCGTTTTATTGACCCACATACACTACCTTTACCTGATCACTGGACTCCCTGCAGTTTGCCACTATCTGGCTCTTTTGGGATTCTGCCACAATATTACCAGTCTTTGGATTCACATATCCTACTGGACTCCAGCACTTGGTATGCAAGCGTATTTTACATTTTGACTGTTAGTTCTTGCACTGTCATTCGTATATCGCGGCGGGGATCATTCACGCAAGCACAGTTCTGCTCCAACTTTACTGTAGCACAGGTACTGTGTATGCATTTATGTCTGACAGAGCCATGGGTCCATTTACTCTTTGTTTTTGTGCTTATTTTGCTCATTTTGTTATAAGGTGAAAATATTCACATGTGGCAAATATTTTGTACTTGGATTTTCATTAGACCACCGCTTACACAATGGGTGGTTGTAATCATGATGCATTCGCGCCCTTTGACAGCGTATTTCATGTGATAACTGAGGTCCCTGCTCCATGGGTTACATATCTCGAGTTGACTGCGACCATTGTTAACTTTGACTTTAGAAACCCAGACAAAGTGTATTTCACACTATATGAGCTATGCACACTTATTTTTGTTATGTTGTGATTTAAGAGAGTGCAATTAGTATTTTATATGACTTTTGTTTGTCACATGAATTGACCTACATTTACTAGTGTTTTACATACTTGTCTGATATGTTTACTCAGTAACATATGATTAGCTGGACACACTAAGATGGCTGCCTCCTGACAACACATTATCATTGCTTTCATAGTATGTTGTTTATGTTCATGATACGTGTCCCTTGCATTGAATGCTTTATTAGTCAGTTCAGAGCACCTATTCAGTAACGTGAGCAAGGCTTCTGTGTAAGCCGAAACATGTCGTTTTGATTACTGTGGAGATCACAGAGAAGAGTCCATGGGATCGGGGCTAGGGCTGACTCGATGGCACTGTATTAGGGCTCCGTAGGGAAGACCATCACATTTTGGCGGAAAGACTTCATCAGAATAAAATACACTCTGCTGGAGAAATAACCATACATTACAGAATTACAGAGATTAGGAAGCTGAAGGGTATGAAAGGAACAGCAACTTCCATATTATTGACCTCCAGAGGGCATCAAGGGTACCAACATGGTGCAGTGAGAGGTGGCTGTCAAACGAGAGGGACCCCCCAGATCTTACACTTTTTCTTCATTGTGGAAAGGGCACACAGGATCCCAGCTCAACTACTACCCTCAGGCACTCCCAAAAATTGTGAAACATCTAAACTTTTGGGACAGACCTACGGTACTGCAAGCAGTAAGGTAAGCAAGACACTTCTAGGTGGACAAAGGCAAAGTGTTGTTTTGCCAGGTTATAGACCAGCATTGCAAAATGTATGTGCTCCTTTTCTTGGTGGAAAACACAAACTAAGGGAGAAGGGCCTGAAACTCTGGCACTTGAGACCTTGGAAGATTTACTGATTGAACTGGAGTGGGAAGCCTTACAAAATGCTCCATGTACACACCCACCATGGCAGGAGAAAGAGAAACACTCCCTTATCAAAACCTTGTGATGTATTGAAAACCCTGCACTTGTGGCCAGAACACACACTAGGGGGAAGAAAGCAGGTGGACTGTTGATGTGGCAGAATAAGCAAGAACATAAGAGTACTCAAATTACTGAAATTAAAATAAGTACAGATTCACCCTATACTCTCAAGAATAAATTAATGGAGCTGTCTATGGATCCTACCAAAAATTATTTAAAAGCATGGAGAGATATTCCTCCAATGTAATGTAATACCTTTTAAAGGGGGGGGGTGGCTTTGCCACAAGTGTCTCTGGGTCATAAGGAGGAGAAGGATGGACCAATTACTGTTCAGGAAATGAGAGGAGCCCTGCTGGAACTAGTAGCCTGGAAGATACCAGGTTTGGAGGAGCTCCCAGTAAAATTGTATAATACTTAAGCAGACCAGCTGGCCAGAACACTGGCATCACTTTATGATGCAAATAAATTCTGAGGCAATATATGTACCTTCTACCACAAGTGAGGCTCAAATTGTTTCACTGCCAAAACCGGTGCAAGATCTCTTGAACATTTCTCTTCATATAAAGCACTGATTACAAAATCCTGAGTTAGATATTAGCTAAGAGGGTGGTCCAGAGTGGCTCCAGAAATTCTCTATAAACCATCACATTAACCCAGGAAGCTATTCACATTTTATTCATCAGTGGACCCATAACACTGCAAGTCACTCACAAACACATTTGCTCGGCTCCGAGGATTCAGTGAAGACCAAAGGAGAGCTGCTGGATTACAGCAGAGTGTCTAAAACTAAAATTCTACACATTATTTACATCTGCAGTTTAATTTTAATACCATAATTTTGATTTAAAGAAAACATTTAAAACATCACACCATTATTTGTCAATGGATCTGCTAGTAAAATGTAACTAAAGGATAACAAGACCTGCTTAATTCTCCATTTATTTAATTGTTATTTAGAGATTAAATCTCCCAGTGTGACCTCTATGTTTTATTTCAAGGGAAAAATTCAATTATGCATTAATAACCTGAAACAAAAGTTTAAAATTCAAAACATTCATTTATTAGCAGTTCAGAAAATAAGAAAAATTAATATTACCAAAATGTAGAAACACAGACATCAGCGTAAGACAGAATAGTTCCCAAAAACACCTCTCTATCTCTCTCGATGTTCCCCTCACATAGGACTTCACACCCATTCAAAAGTTAAAGTTCAGAAAAATGTCAAAGTCCCTGCGCCATAGGCAAATTACGCAGTCCGACAGCATCTCAGGGTGCAAAGATTAGATCGAAAAGCAAGCTAATTTCATCATCCCAAAGGTCCTCTTTTATACCCTTTTTTACTAACTTATCTATCTAAAATTCGTAACTCTAGGTTCCTGGAGTGTCCGTGATTGGTCAATTAAGGGGTGGATGAGCATCACCTCATCACCTTACTTTTCAATTTCAGCAGTCATCATTATAATTGAAAAAAATAGTAAACCCATTGTTCATATCATGCTTCTTCCGTTGTGTCCTTTAATTCGTTATTTGATGCCCTATTCCCACGTTCAAGATGCTGACATTCAAAAAAGTTGGCATCTGTTCCAAGTGGCAAGCCACACTGTCCTTGACCCATTCTACACAGGCACAGGCAGCTCGCTCTTCTTCTTAGCGCATGCGCGTTTAGATCGCCACCTCAGAGCCACCATTTTCTTTGGCCACATAGGCCTCAATTTAGGAACTATTATAGAAACAAACACAAATAAACATAAATTTGAAAAATAAAGCCCTTCTGTTTACCCCCCCCTTCTAATAGTATCCCAGTTAGTATTTACCTAGCTTTAAGCAACACATATGCGTGATTTTTCTTACCAATCTTCCTGGTTATTGCCACAAATAAACAGACAAAAGCGCATTCATGCAATTTCCGATTAAATTACGACAAATGCGTACTTTTTATGACAAGATGCATAACAAATTAGTAAATTACGCTTGGCCATTACATGCAATTTAGCATCCCACGTGTATTTGTGTAGGTACATTCTATTCTCTGTTGGTTAAAACCACACGATTAATACATGTTACTGTTATGGAGAATTGACTTAACAATGGGTATACAAAAAATTTTGTTTCCACCTTGCTCCATCAACTTCCCCCTTTGGTGATTTTATCAACAAACATCTCCCAAATTTTTGAAAATGTTATCTCAACATGTTTCAAATTCTTTTAATTAGTATGAGTTACACTTTTGTTTCTTCCATTTTATTTCTGTCTTGATAAAGTTTATCTTTAAACTCTTCCAGTTCAATATCACCCTTTTCTCTTTCCCTGTCTTGTTTTTCTTCAATCACTTTCTTTAAAGACTTTTTAACATTTCGTCTCTTTCTACATTGACAACTTAATCTCAAAATTAAGATCACTATTATTATTACAGTAACTGGTATTAGTATTTTCCCTATAATAGATGTACCTATTTCATAAAACCAATTTTTAACTGCTGAAAAACTTCTACCAAATTTCTCAAGAACACCATCAACCTCCAGTGGTTCTATTTCTTTATGCAATTCTGTAATATTTGTAATATACTTCTCAATGTTTTGACTTTTAGCAGGAATGTAGGTACAACAATGTTGCACCTTTAAAATTCCACAAACTCCTCCTTCT
This sequence comes from Lissotriton helveticus, assembly GCF_964261635.1. Classification (NCBI taxonomy): domain Eukaryota; kingdom Metazoa; phylum Chordata; class Amphibia; order Caudata; family Salamandridae; genus Lissotriton; species Lissotriton helveticus. The sequence goes on from NC_136057.1 coordinate 428,857,330, forward strand.
TTTGCCAAAATTATATCTAAATCAAGTCGATTTTGCATCACCATACTTCTCATAGCAAACATTTCAGTGTTTACCATTAAAAATCCTCCAGCTGTGTCTGTTGACAATCGATCTACTATTGTTGACAATTTTCTAATTCTGTTTGCATTAAAGGATATACCCACTGCTGGTATCAGTGCTCCAAAAACATCACCTATTGTTTCAATTACACTTTCTCCTCATCTACGACTTAGTATACATATTTCATGAATTCCATTAGTACCTCTCCCTACATGAAAGATTTTGGGAAAGACCAAGCCAATGTAACACAATCCATACCAGTGATCGGGTAATTTGTAATAAGCTTTGTTTCCACACAGGAAACAAATTCCTGGTAAAACTGGGTCATTACCACCTTTAAATCCCCATCCCCCTTTTATAATATAAGTATCTTCACATTGACTTGCACCCACAAAATAATTGTCATACACAGTGTTATCTCTTCGAATACATAATTTTCCCAATAATGGTGTATCTATACTTATTGCCACATTTACATTATGTCCCTCAATATTGTCATCTGAAAATGCCCACTTTGTGTATTTACTTTGTTTCACTTTTTCCTGTCGCTTATATTGTTGTCTTCTTTCCTCAACCATATTCAGGAAAACGTTCTCTTCATTTCTCATTTTACAAGTCAAATTATGTGTAAAGGCATAATCATGTGTCAATTCTTGTGTTTCTAAGAAATATTCTCCAAAAACTTTAGCAGGCTTAATTTGATTTAGTTCAGCAACAATTTCCAATTTGGCAAATACATCATCAGAATCTGAATAATAGTATTCTAATTTTCCTGTCCTGTAAAATAAACGTGTTATTACACTACATGTCACTCCATATGTTAACTGTAAATGGTGATAGGTCACACCCTCAGACACAGATGCTGGCAATTTCACACAAACGTAGCAATCGCTGGCATCCATTGTCCTTATATACTCAGATAATAGTCTAGAAAAAGTGTTTTGTGAGAAGTCACTAATTGACTTATCTTGATGGATTTAAGGCCTACATACATGTAATTTTTCATTTTTCAACTCATTATTCTTAACTTTCAAACTCTCATTTGCTTTCAATTTTTCAAAATCAGGTCTAAAAGGAATGACAATAGCAAGAATTAACCATACTAACATTAGTATTCCAGTGCATAATAACCACATTCTACACCATTTTCTAAAAATAGAACACTTAGATTGGGTTACTTCATTAGTAGCCATTTTTATTTTTACACAGCAATTTTCACAATCTTTTCACTCTTTAAATTGCCTCTCTTTACCTTTGTTTTTCACTTGCAATGTTCTTTTCAATCTAAATTACAGTTTTAGTTTTATATATCTCTTCTTTTCACGGTTTCTCCAAACCTCTTTGAAATCTCCTTTTCTTTCTTTGAGTCACAGTTTACTCACTTTCTTTTTCATCACCTGGACAATGCAAATTCTCTTGGCTGCTATTAAGCATGGGCGTAAAATCCGCTCCGATCGCGGATTTTTCGGATTTTCGGCAAATTCGCAATCCGCGAACTCTCGCGAATTTGTCGAAAATCCGTGAATCCGCTCGCGGCGGATTTTTTGCTTGGTTGCGGCGCGCGGCGTGGTGCACGGCGTTCACTTTCCGTCGTTTTAGCGTTTGCCGAGTTGTTTTTCTTTGCGAGTGACGCGCCATTTTAGATCTTGCTGCGTGTTCCCGCGGGAGTTTGTCGCCCGCGAATACGTACTCGCGGCTTGCCACCTTGCACAGCACACCTCGCGAGAGTTCGCAATTGCGAACACGTAGTTGCGGCGGAAAGGAACAATCTCGCACTTGCGAAATAGAGATTTTGCAATTTCGCACAAGAAAATCACCAGCAAACAGGGTAAACCTTCAGAAAATTATGATTTTTATCAGAATCACTCCTCAGGTTGACATTTGCATGGCCTTTTTTTTTGCAAGGAGTCCATTTTGGGGGGGGGGGAGGAAGGAAGTGCCCCACAGTCTCCAACTTCCTGTTCCTGTCCAGCAGGCTCCTCCCAGTGCTTTGTCCATCTCCTGGTCACTTTCATTTGGATCTGGAGCTGGAAGGATTACTTTTTGTGGGTGCTGCTGGATATTTGGATTTGAGGCCTTTTTGACTGTCTTTGGATCACTTTTGGATTAGAAATCAACTTTCACAAGTAAGTTTGTTTGGGGCATTACAGTTGCTGCAAGTACAATTTTGGAACTTTTTCAGAAAATTAAATAAATTATATTGTGGGTAGCCACAGTATCCAGTAGGACCAGGGTTGGTTATGGGTGCATGATACAACTGTTTTGTTGAATTTAAACACCATTGAGGCCATGGATGGGCTGGGATTGTGCAGATTTTATTGTTTTTTGTCGTTTTTTTGGGCCTGCTGGTGTGGCCCTTTGCCCAGGGGTGGTGAGTGTTGCATGGGCCTAGTCTTTCTGTGGGGTGTCTTCTTGAATTTAAACATAATTGAGGCCATGGATGGGCTGGGATTGTGCTTATTTTATTGTTTTTTGTCGTTTTTGGGGGGCTGCTGGTGTGGCCTTTTGCTTGCCCAGGGGTGGTGGTGGTGCATGGACTGAGTGTGCCTGTGGTGTGGTCTCACTCTCTTTGATGTAAACATCATGGATGGCATTGGATTGTGGTGATTTCTGGCTGTTTTTCTGTTTTTTGGGGGTGTACTGTTGATGTGGTCTGGCCATGTGGGTGGTGGTGGTGGCCATCTTGAGTGCTGGCTGGTACAGGCAACATGTGCTTGGGGTGTAAGGGGGCCATTTTGAGGAGAGGCAGTGTCTGAGGCCTGCACTTATTTTGCCTACTTTTCATCCCTTATGCCCAGGGGTAGTGAGTGTTGCATGGGCCTAGTGTTTCTGAGGGGTGTCTTCTTGAATTTAAACACCATTGAGGCCATGGATGGGCTGGGATTGTGCAGATTTTATTGTTTTTTGTCGTTTTTTTGGGCCTGCTGGTGTGGCCCTTTGCCCAGGGGTGGTGAGTGTTGCATGGGCCTAGTCTTTCTGTGGGGTGTCTTCTTGAATTTAAACACCATTGAGGCCATGGATGGGCTGGGATTGTGCAGATTTTATTGGTTTTTGTCGTTTTTTTGGGCCTGCTGGTGTGGCCCTTTGCCCAGGGGTGGTGAGTGTTGCATGGGCCTAGTCTTTCTGTGGGGTGTCTTCTTGAATTTAAACATAATTGAGGCCATGGATGGGCTGGGATTGTGCTTATTTTATTGTTTTTTGTCGTTTTTGGGGGGCTGCTGGTGTGGCCTTTTGCTTGCCCAGGGGTGGTGGTGGTGCATGGACTGAGTGTGCCTGTGGTGTGGTCTCACTCTCTTTGATGTAAACATCATGGATGGCATTGGATTGTGGTGATTTCTGGCTGTTTTTCTGTTTTTTGGGGGTGTACTGTTGATGTGGACTGGCCATGTGGGTGGTGGTGGTGGCCATCTTGAGTGCTGGCTGGTACAGGCAACATGTGCTTGGGGTGTAAGGGGGCCATTTTGAGGAGAGGCAGTGTCTGAGGCCTGCACTTATTTTGCCTACTTTTCATCCCTTATGCCCAGGGGTAGTGAGTGTTGCATGGGCCTAGTGTTTCTGAGGGGTGTCTTCTTGAATTTAAACACCATTGAGGCCATGGATGGGCTGGGATTGTGCAGATTTTATTGTTTTTAGTCGTTTTTCTGGGCCTGCTGGTGTGGCCCTTTGCCCAGGGGTGGTGAGTGTTGCATGGGCCTAGTCTTTCTGTGGGGTGTCTTCTTGAATTTAAACATAATTGAGGCCATGGATGGGTTGGGATTGTGCTTATTTTATTGTTTTTTGTCGTTTTTGGGGGGCTGCTGGTGTGGCCTTTTGCTTGCCCAGGGGTGGTGGTGGTGCATGGACTGAGTGTGCCTGTGGTGTGGTCTCACTCTCTTTGATGTAAACATCATGGATGGCATTGGATTGTGGTGATTTCTGGCTGTTTTTCTGTTTTTTGGGGGTGTACTGTTGATGTGGACTGGCCATGTGGGTGGTGGTGGTGGCCATCTTGAGTGCTGGCTGGTACAGGCAACATGTGCTTGGGGTGTAAGGGGGCCATTTTGAGGAGAGGCAGTGTCTGAGGCCTGCACTTATTTTGCCTACTTTTCATCCCTTATGCCCAGGGGTAGTGAGTGTTGCATGGGCCTAGTGTTTCTGAGGGGTGTCTTCTTGAATTTAAACACCATTGAGGCCATGGATGGGCTGGGATTGTGCAGATTTTATTGTTTTTTGTCGTTTTTTTGGGCCTGCTGGTGTGGCCCTTTGCCCAGGGGTGGTGAGTGTTGCATGGGCCTAGTCTTTCTGTGGGGTGTCTTCTTGAATTTAAACACCATTGAGGCCATGGATGGGCTGGGATTGTGCAGATTTTATTGGTTTTTGTCGTTTTTTTGGGCCTGCTGGTGTGGCCCTTTGCCCAGGGGTGGTGAGTGTTGCATGGGCCTAGTCTTTCTGTGGGGTGTCTTCTTGAATTTAAACATAATTGAGGCCATGGATGGGCTGGGATTGTGCTTATTTTATTGTTTTTTGTCGTTTTTGGGGGGCTGCTGGTGTGGCCTTTTGCTTGCCCAGGGGTGGTGGTGGTGCATGGACTGAGTGTGCCTGTGGTGTGGTCTCACTCTCTTTGATGTAAACATCATGGATGGCATTGGATTGTGGTGATTTCTGGCTGTTTTTCTGTTTTTTGGGGGTGTACTGTTGATGTGGACTGGCCATGTGGGTGGTGGTGGTGGCCATCTTGAGTGCTGGCTGGTACAGGCAACATGTGCTTGGGGTGTAAGGGGGCCATTTTGAGGAGAGGCAGTGTCTGAGGCCTGCACTTATTTTGCCTACTTTTCATCCCTTATGCCCAGGGGTAGTGAGTGTTGCATACTTGCATGTCCCTAGTCTTTCTGTGGGGTGTCTTCAATGTAAACATCATGGATGGCATGGGATTGTGCTCATTTTTCTGTGTTTTGTCGATTTTTTGGGGTGTATAACTGAACTGATGTTCCTCTGTCTTCCATTGCTTTTAGGTGCACAAGAAGACTCAATAGAACCACCAGTGCCAGGAAGAAGTCCTGCAGCGGTGTGTGCAGCATAACGTCACGCGACGTCACGTCTGGACACAGAACCCTCTGCAACTCGTGCAACTGCTGCCTGCTGACCTGCTCTGAAGAAGATGGCCCCAAAAAAAGTAACCCGTAGCTCCTCTAGCAAGAAAGGTGCCAGTAAGGAGCAGAAGAAGCAAGTTACCAAGGACACTGGTGTGCCGCCCGCCCCTTTTTTTGGGAGTAAAAAAAAAAGTATGCCTGCAGCAGCTGCAGCAGGATCTGCTGGGGACCAAGCTGGCAGCAGCACCCCCGCTCCATTGGGCTCAGTGCCACCACCACCACCACGCCAACTTAAGTCCAAGCCCTTGAGTGCTGCAGAGGCAGTCAGTATACTTCTTCAATCACCATCGACCAGTGATGTTGGCTCATCGCAAGAAAGCAGCAGCAATGTCCCTCAATCAACACAGGTTGTTGTAGCTCATCTGACGAGTGTTGAACAACCACAGCCGCAACAACAATCACATGTGCAAGTACAAGCCCAAGTACATGTGGAAGGAGAGGCAGCGCAAGGAGATGCGCAAGCAGAGGTGCATGGAGGGTCACAACAAGTGCCCACAATAGTTGTTCCTCCCGAAGTAGGGGCACATCAGGAAATCGACAATCAAGGCGAGGTATCATTTGAGGAAGCCACTCCTCCTGATGATCCTTCATTGTCTTCCACACCCCTAGCAAGGAAGAGATCAAGGGTGGTGTCTACATCCTCTTCAAGCACACCTCCTTCTGATGATACGGATCAAACTTGGGAACAAACAAAGGTAGTTAAGCGTAAAAGGAAGCTCGTCCAAAGTCTCAGAGTTATGGAGTGTGATGAGTCTCAACAAGAAGTGGCGGATACTGCTGCTGATGAAGACTCTGCCAACGACGACCCAGTCATCATAAAGGTCACTGCAGCCCCAGCGGGCATGCAGCAAACAGACATTTTGACCCTAGCCCGAAGAGCTGCTGAGCGTGATGATGATGTTGTCGATGAGGAGGCAGTGGAAACACCACAATCATTGGAGTTAAGTAGTACACCAACTCGTCCCGCTTCCATATTTCTTTCTGGCAAGAAGAGACCTCCGTCAATCTCGACCTTAATTAGTGGCGGTGAAAGTGCAAAACGTACAAAAGTTGGGCAATCCACATCCTCCACTTCATCTGGCATTAGCTTCATGACCACCACCACCAGTATCGCCGCCTCCTCCATGTCCCACAGACACTTCAAGTCCCCAGTTTGGGACTTCTTTACTGTTTATCCAAAAAATCCAAAGTTTGCCATTTGTACCATTTGTAAGCAAGCAGTTAGTCGTGGTAAGCCAGGTACCAACTATGGTACCGGAGGCCAGAGAGGTCATCTTAGGAGACAGCACACTGTCAAATGGTTTGCGCACCTAGATGCGATCAAGAAAGGCCAAATTCAAGGAAACGTTGATGTTTCATCTGATGATGACGAGCAGGAAGAAGACGTGTCAAACACTTCCCTTACACCCAGTACCCCTGTCAGCAGCACACCCAATGTGAGGCACACTAAGAGTGTTGGAGCGAGTGAGACACCAACGCACAAAAGTTCACCAGCGAGCAAAATTGGGTCAACGAAGTCATTATCAGCCCGTAAATGCTTGGTCCAGGGCAACATTAGAACAATGCTTACTTCAGACGTGCCATATGAACGCAACCACCCACTGACGCGTCTGTATAACACTAAGCTGGCTAAAATGCTAGCTGTGGACCTTCTACCTTTTTCTTTTGTAGAAGCGGTAGGTTTTCTTGAATTAGTGGCAACGCTCTGCCCTAAATGGAAGGTTCCGAGCCGGTTCTATTTTGCCAGAGTTGCGGTTCCAGCACTACATGAAGATGTGCTGCAGGCGATTGGGGCAGCTTTGCAGAAGAGTGCTGTTCACACAATACATCTGACAACAGACATGTGGACCAGTGGCCCAGGCGATGATTACATGTGCATCACTGCACACTGGGTCTCTTTTTCAGGTGTTATAGCAAAGCTAAACGCAGGTGTTGACCCGGACCAAGTTTTCAAAGCTGCTCGGAAACATGCAACACTAGCCATGTTTGGCTTGGAGAAAAGTCACACAGCAGAAAACCTTTTGGAAGAGTTTGACAAAAAGGTCTTGACAATGCTATCCCCCCTAAAACGCAAGATTGGTTATGTTTCCACGGATAATGGCGCCAATGTAGTTAAGGCCATGTTGAAGGGTGACCATGTTAGAGTGCCGTGTTTGGCGCACTGTATCAACCTGGTAGTTCAAAAATTCTTGAGTGATAAAGAGAGTCCAGCGTTCGAGGTAATGGCCACCTGCCGCAAAATGTGCAACCATTTCAGCCATTCTTTTAAGGCCCGGAAGCATCTGCGGAGACTGCTACTTGAACGTGGAATGCCAGTGAAAGCACTCATCCAGGAGGTGGCAACACGTTGGAACTCAACCTTCTACATGCTTGAGCGTCTGTATGAGCAGTATACGGTACTCGATCACTATTTCTTGACAGAGGCTACATCTCAGAAGGAGGACCTGCGGATAAGTAAGGCGCAATGGGCCATAGTTAAAAGCCTGACAGACATGCTTCGTCCTTTTGAGTTCTTCACGCGTGCAGTCAGCCAGGAGGACTGTAATTTGGGAAAAGCTATCCCATTGTTGTGCATACTGGAGCACCAACTGATGGCGGTTTCTTCTGAGTTTCAAAAAGATGAAAAAAAAAACCCCATTTCATTTTGTCTGAGAAATTATTACATCGCCTACGTGGTGATGAACGTCTTAAAAACATCAACTCAGATCAGCATTACATTTGTGCTACTATTCTGGATCCACGCTACAAAAAGGCGCTGGCAGACGACGCATTCTTTCCTTTCGCTGATGCAGATGTTCAAAAGTACAAACATTGGTTAGCCTGGTCAGCCAAGAGGTTTGAAAAAGAACGGCAGGTTATTGAAGGAGAAGCCAGTACATCAGCATCAGCATCAGCAGGCCATCCGCAGTCACAAGAATCCACTTCTGCACCTGTGGCTGGGGCACAAGTGACCTCTCAGCCGTTAAAGACACCGGCAACTGGATCATCTGCACCACACACAATGACAACACTAACAGTGGCTGGGGAGGAGGATTGGCTAAGTTTGATGGGGTATGGTTCTCGAAAAAATTTCACAGGCACAGCAAAAAGTAAGCAAAGTGGAGGAACAGTTGATGACCTTGAGTCGATGGTGCAGGACTATCTGAATGACTCAACAGTGGTCTTTCTTAATGAGGAGCCATTGCAGTATTGGCATGGCAAAAAACAATTGTGGCCACAGCTCTACAACCTGGCTATAAACTATTTGTCTTGCCCACTCGCAAGTGTGTCTTCTGAACGTGTTTTCAGTGCTGCTGGTGGCATTGTAACTCCCAAACGGAGCCGCCTCTCGCCCAAAAATGTGGAGCGGCTGACAATGATCAAGATGAATCAGCACCTCATACCACCAGATTACAAAGTACGAGAAAGCACGCCGCATGAAGACGAGGAGGACAGCAACGTAGATGAGGGGATTTTTTCTCTGTTCGGTGCCACTGACCTCATCCAGCCTGAATTCGCAGAGTATGATGACGAAATCTTGTTCTTATTCCCTGACACCGAGCCCTGAAAATTAGACAATCAATCAAGAACTTTCTTTTTCGTCCTTATTCACTTTTATTCCTGTGTGCTTTGTGTCTCTCTTTCTTTGTTTTGCACAGTTAATTTAATTCAAACTTTAATCACCTAATCCCAAAAACAAGACCATCATCAGAACTGTCTTCACTTGTTTGCTTATTGATTTGAAGGTTAACACTGATTGATTGTTGTTTGGCAGTCTGCACGGCGCTGTTGAAGAATTTTGTCTTGAAGGCGCTCTTTTCCCACTGCTCTACATCGTGCACAACTTTGTTTGTTATGATCTTTACTTTGAAAGCGCTCCTTTCATCACATCTTGCTTTGTGAGCGCAGCGCATTTCTGATTTATCCATCGTAGCGCACTTCAACCTGCCAGCGTTTTATTTCTACATTCAACCTGCCTTTAAACAACAACCTCAGCCCAGCATAGGCAGCCGCCCGGCAGCCGCATCTTTTAAAAGGCTCACCGTGATTTCTTCTCGAGCGCAACGTTCGCTCACTCACGAACGCCTCAGTTCCACCGCAACACTTCGGACATCAACAATTGCTTTCACGAAGGAGCGTCATGACGCGGTTGCCATAACAACGCGGCGGCCATTTTCTTCTTCGAGACCACAGATTCATTATAAACAACTTTCGCTTATTTCAGAAAACAGCAGATTCGTCACATTTTTCATTTATCTCGTTTTCAAACGTTTCAACTGTTTTCCTTCAGGAAAATTTGCGCAACAACAGGTATTGAACTGGATATTTTATCATATTTTTAATTAACAAAAGAGACACTGAGACTGTAATTATTATTTATTTATTTTTTTTAAAGAAGAAAAGGATGAGAGACATTTTGTTTTTCTAACTCAAAAGTGATAATCTTCTTTTAAAAATGCATTCTTAATTCTACATTTTATTTCCAGGTTTAAAAAATTGCTGTAGCAATTCATTGTTTTTGGTCTGAGAAAACATTTCTTAATGCTAACTTAATCTGCTTACATTCTCTTTCTTGTATATTTTCTGTACCATTGTTTCTGTACACATAATGCAAAATGTCACTGCTCCACCGTTCTTTTTGCAAAATCCAGGTGATCCTCCCATAAGGTGGAAAAAGTGGTGCAAAGTTTTTGAAAGATATGCAAAAGTTTGTGGGGCCAACTTAAGTGCAGAAAGGAAAACAGCTTTGTTATGACACTGTTTAGGGACAGAGGGCCAGGAAGTATTCGATCACCTCCCAGAGATACAAGATAGGAATCTTAATGAATATGAGATTTGTATAGCTATGTTAGATAAACATTACCTTCCGAAAGTTTCTACTATCTTAGAAAGGTATCATTTTGGTCGCAGATTACAACTTGAAGAGGAAAGCATAGAGAATTATATAACTGCGCTAAGAAAATTAGCATCATCCTGCAAGTTTGCTGCCTCTACTGATGAAAGAATAAGGGATCAGTTCATGCTAGGTTGTAGCATTGAACGTGTTAGAGAGGAATTATGGCAAAAAGATGAACCTGATTTAGATGATGTGATTACCATAGCAAAAAGGATTGAACATTCTATTAAATGTGTAGAAGTCATAAAGAAGAATGGTGAAAGTAAGAACAGTAGTACTGTTAATCTTGTCAAGACTCCGAATACAACTAAAGAAAATGCTAGCCAGAGAAGTAGTATGAGAGATGTAACCACTAGCAAACCTCTCAATGCTAAACCAGATAAGAAATTTGATTTTATGCAAGTGAAATGCTTTTGATGTGGCAAAATGGGACATTTTGCAAATGATAGACAATGCCCTGGATGGAAAGCTACCTGTGGCAAGTGCAAAAGAAAGGGACACTTTACTACTGTTTGCAAAGGGAGGGAGTACAAAGGCAAAGTTAATGAGATTTATTATGATTTTGATGACACAAATGATTATGATGAGAATGTTGATTGTGGCCAAGTTTTGGTTCAAGTAGTTTTCGGTCCACAACCAAAGAATTGTCCTATTGATGAGATTTTGGTCAATGATCAACCTGTTAAAGTATTGTTTTATTCAGGTGCCAAAATCACCATTGTTGCAAAAGAATTTTATCTTAAGTATTTACAAGGTAAAATTAAGATGTTTCGTCCAGATATAAAACCACTTGCATATGGTAGGAAACCTATAGAAATTTTAGGATACTTCCTGGGAAACATTAATTATAAAGAGAGACTTACCAACTCAAAAATCTATATTTCACAAAAAGGGGACAATATTTTGAGTTGGTTTGTTCAAAAAGATTTAGGAGTAATATTGGATCCGAATTCCTCTCCCCCCCATCATCTTAAAGGATTTGCCCTTTATTAACACTGATTCGATCAATATAAACCAGAATTGTGATGAGTCCTTTTCAGATAACTTAAAAAATAATTTTCCCACTGTCTTTACTGAAAAGTTGGGTTGTTTGAAGAACTATGATCATCACATTAAGTTGACGAAGGACGCGGTACCTGTTTGTTGTAAAGTACGTAGTGTCCCCATTACTGTTAGGGATCAAGTTAAAATGGAGTTGGAGAAATTGGTTAAGGAGGGTATCATAGAAGTTGAAGCATCCCAATGGGTCGCTCCAATTGTAGCCGCCAAGAAATCGGACGGCTCTCTTCGTTTATGCATAGACCTTAGAGAATTGAATAAAAATGTGGTGGTAGATCACTACCCTTTACCTAAAATTGCAGACATGTTAATGTTATTAAAAGGGGCGAAGGTCTTTAGCACGGTGGATTTAAGATCTGCCTACCACCAAATAAGACTTGATGAAGACTCCAAAGATCTAACTGCATTTGTAACACCATTTGGCACTTTTCGCTTTGTGAGGCTTCCATTTGGGCTAGTATCAGCTGCCTCAGTTTTTCAAAGAGCGTTGGAGGGTGTCTTGAAGGGTGTAGAAGGTGTGAGAGTGTATCAGGATGACATCCTGATTTTTGGAAGTTGTGATAAGGAGCATGATCTGAGACTGATTGGTGTTTTGCAATGTTTGTGTGAATCTGGTCTAACAGTAAAATTGGAAAAATGCAAATTTAAGAAAAACTCCATAGATTATCTGGGGCACACAATCTCAGAAGGTGGTATTTCACCGAAAGCTGGTCTGATTAACACTATGATGAAGATGTCTTCCCCTAAGAACAAGGAGGAATTGATTAGCTTTCTAGGTATGGCGGAGTACTATAACAAGTTTATATGTGGTTTTGCTTCGTTGTGTGTTAGCATGAGATCGTTATTAAAAAAAGGATCTGACTTTGTATGGAGTGATGAATGTGAAAAAGAATTCATTGCACTTAAAGGAAAATTGAACAATGCCCCCAAGTTGAATAGTTTTGACCCTGAGAGAAAATCTATTCTAATAACAGATGCAAGTCTAAAAGGGTTAGGGGCAGTCTTAACCCAGAAGATTGAAGGGAGCGTGGTAGTCATTTTGTTTTTATCAAGAAGTTTGAGGGGTCCAGAGCTGAGATATTCTGTGGTAGAGCGTGAAGCGCTAGCGATCTTTTGGGCCGTAAAGAAATTGAAAAACTTTTTGTGGGGTAGTACTTTTGAAGTGAGGACTGACCACAAACCGTTATGTGAGATCTTAAAAACCAAAGGAATTGATGCTGTTTCCAGTAGAATCACAAGATGGGTTGTAGGTTTACAAGATTATAACTTTGAGGTTAAATATCTACCGGGTATTGAAAATAAGGTAGCTGATGCCTTATCTCGTCTTGTCTCTCAGGAAGATTTAGATCTGGAGGATGATTTGGAAGGTGAAGATGAAATGGTTTGTTCAGTTGGTGAGAGTGTCATTGATAAGTGCAAATGGTTGGAGGCTTCACAGGAAGATTTGGCCCTTATGGAAATTTTGAGATTGATCAAGATTGGATGGAAAGTCAAGCCAAAAGATGGTGACATTTTGGAAAATTTTTGGCATGTTAAGGATCAATTATCTGAACATGACGGTTTACTTGTAAGAGGTACTAGGTTGGTTCCTCCGACATCTATTAGGAGTGAGCTCATTTCACTAGCTCATAGTGGGCATATGGGTATTTCAAAGACAAAGGAGAATCTGAGGATGTCGTACTGGTGGCCCAGCATGGATTTGGAAATCGAGAGAAAAGTAAGAGACTGCATGGAGTGTGCTTTGAGTGAGAAGGTAGCGAAACCAAAAATCCAGCCCATGATTATTAGAACACTTCCAAACAGCCCCTGGGAAGAAGTTGGCCTGGACATCCTTGGGCCTATATACCCTGCGGGGTCTGAATGGTATGTTCTAGTTTTGGTAGATTTCTTTTCTAGGTGGCCAGAGATTGCCATCACTCGTGGCATAGAATCCAAGCATGTGATACTTTTTTTGGAAAAACTTTTTGCTAGGGAGGGTATTCCCAGCATCATTTTGACGGACAATGGAAGTCAACTTGTCTCTAGGGAGATGGAATTATTCTTGTCTAAACATGGTGTGAAACATAAAAAATCTTCTCTGTACCACCCTGAGACGAATGGCACCGTGGAGAGATTTAACCGTGTGCTTAAGGAGACAATTAGAATGTCTAAATCTGCAGGTTCAGATTGGAGATCAGATGTTTTTGAAAAGGTTAGGCTTTACAGGTTATCACCACATGCCACTACAGGGAAAACACCCTTTGAACTCTTCAGATGTAGGTGTCCCAACACTTTGGTTACCCCGCCTTGGGTTAATAATTTACATCTGAAAGGTTCAACTGATAATGGGGAGTGGAAAGCAGCTCAGGAAAAAAAAATACAAGCTAGGAAAAGGATTCATGTTTTGAGAAATTCTGTGAAACACACGGTGGTGCATGTGGGTGATTGGGTTCTCATAAGAAATCCATGTAAAAAGAACAAGATGTTATCTGCTTCATTTCTGAAGCCTATTCAAGTCATCAAGGTTTTAGGCAATGCTGTCAAAACAACTGATCATCGCATTTGGAACTTAAACAGGGTTGTGGTGATCAAGAAAGACTTTGTTGACAATTCCAAATCTCCTGTGTCAAGTTCTTCACCTACAGGTACACCATCTCATCGCCCCGTGATTGGTCCTCTCATCTCAAGGAAACCTTCAACAGCTACTTCATCTCATCGGGCTGTGGTCGGTCCTGTCATCGCAAGGAAATCTTCAAGAATTACACGTATACCTACTCGTTTTAATGACTTTGTAAAATAACGTTTTCTGTTTATTCTTATTAGTTATAAGGAGGGAGATGTGTGGCATCCTGGTTATGCAGCCTGTTGCCAGGTTGCCACATGCATTGGAATGCTCTGTACAGATTCTGTGGTTGTGATGTTTAGAGTATCCAAGCAGTTGATCTTGGACCTTACTACTGGTAACTGCTTATCCTGTGGATGGGATCCTATATTATAATAAATACTTATTTCACCCATAATCCACCTTTGGACTTCTTTACAAGGCGGCAATTTGTTGATAACAATGCATGTATCTCTCCCGTTGTCCTTGCAACTTGGAGATCATACGTTTCTTACGATTTTCAAACTGGGCCATAACCTTCCCTCCCTGTCTGGGGTGTCATTCGGGAACAATACTCGCTCACAGCAAATGACCATTGAAGTGACGCTTACCAGATAAGGTTTTCCTGGCAGCAAGCCACAACATCTGTGATCTACAATTAGAATGTAACTCCCGTTAGAAAGTCTTTCAAAGAATGGTTCTATTTGTGTTGCAGGTGTGCCGAGCTGGTGACATGAAAGGTTATTTGAAGTTCCTTCACAGGCCCCATGCAAACTTATACCTTTACACAGAAGTATACCACTTAGTGATGTCTCACAATTAGTACCACTAAGAAATACACTCTGTCCTTTATTACTATAACATGTGTGTGTATAAGGTAAGTTTCATGTTGACTTAATGTATCCTTTACCCAACCTTTCATACTGGCCTGCCTGTATATATTTTTGGCAGTACCGAAACTGGAAAGTCGTTATTGGAATAATTATGATTCCGTGTATTATCCATTCAATGACAGGTCGTTCTGACATTGTCAATGGTAATCTCTCAAGTTTTTCAATGCTCAGAATTGTATAATCAGCACCCTTTTGTGCCAAGCTGATTTGTGTATCAGTAAGGTTAAAGATACTGAATAATGACGTTGTGTTGATTAAACGCCAAGGCACATAGCCTGAACGCAGATTTTGTAACGTCCAGCCAAGCTGTACAATAGAACGTAATTGGGACTGACCGTGTTGCAACATCAGTAAGTCTTGCTCTATTATATCGATCGCAGAAGATACAATACTGTCCAGTGAATATATTCTGGAAGACAGAGTCATTAACCCATTGTCCACAACAGAAAGTGATTTTTCCAAATTAACACGGTCAATTTCCCGTATTTTCTCTGCTGTTTCAATTTGAGTTACTTTCCAAGCTTCGTTGTAAGCTGCATATATAGAGGCCGCTATGAAACGTTTTTGACGCTGTTTGGGTGGTCCCATAATGAAATCACGCAAGTCAGCACCTTCTTTAAGTAAACTCAAGTGTTGCTTAATTTCTGCCAGTGTGGATGTTTGTAGCCATTCGAGGCAGAGTTTCCCTACACTGTAAGTAGTTACTATCCCTGGATGTTGTCTTTGGGAGTATCTAGGGTCTGGCCTGGTCAATGTGAACCCTTGTATTTTGTTCAGGAATCTATCTTGACAGTTATTTGTGTCTGTGGGCCAGATCAACCATTTTTTCCATTCAGGATGTGTTCTGTTTTGGTTTAAAATATGGGATACGTCTATCTCAACATCTGTAGTGCTATTACTGTCAGGTGTTGGTTTTGCAATAGACGGTTTGTTCAAGTCTTTAAGTTTGGCTAGGCCAAGACAGGTTGTCTGTTGAATTGTATCATTCAAGAATATAATTTGTTCTGGGATCATGCAAGCTCTAAATAATGATTCTATACCTTGCACCCGCCAATCTCTTGTACCCCAGATTGTCTTTGTTTCAATATTTTTGTTCCAGAAATCAAAACCGAATGTTTTTATTTTTTCAAAAAATGTCTCTGAATAGATCAATTTTGTATTTGGAAGCATCGTTTTCATTCCTGTCTTATTTGATAATTTAAAATAAAATGTTTCTGCATTGCTTGTGTTGAACCCTGAAAAGTATGAATATTTGTCATAAAAAGTTTTCGAACTGCCTTTTGGTGGAGTTGCACAATGTTCCCATTGATTATAATTTAAAACATTTCTAGGTTGAGCAGATTTATGCAGATAATGGTTACCATAGTGGTTAAAACAATACATCTGGTCATAATTGGATGAACCCTGTAAATAATCATGTTCTGTAAATGTAGCTGACATCACTAGATCAGACATCATATCATTAATACTTTCAAAGTCCCAATCATCAGCGAATGTGCTTGGTTTTACAAAGTCACTCAATGAAATCTTGAATTGATGAGGATACTTCAGGAGCTCAACCGGACCATTGATTTCGTAATCAGTTTTGTCCCATGCTACCCCACCGGGTATAGGATTGGCTGTGAAGTTCACTGAAGAAAGTTCTCTTTTCTCGATGTGTGAAGATTTGTGTGGTTTCAGGACCAAGATGATTTTCTGACTTGCTGTGTCCATTGTAACATATTTTCCCTCAATGAAATGTCCCAAGCATAGTACCATGATGAGCCAAAGTATGAGGATGAATACTCCTAGTGCCAACCAAAGTTCAATCCATGGAGAAATCAGATAGGTTTCTTTTATTTGATGAAAGAGTTCCTGTGCTTTGTCTTTAAAAGTTTTTGGTGTTGGCTGTTCCCCAGGTTCACTTGGATCCTCAGAAAAATCATCGAAGTTGATGAAGTAGCCTGATGCTGTTCTGTCAATTGTTTCAATTGCTTCTGGATTCCTTTTCGCTTTTGAAAATTTGCTTTGTTTCATTAGCATAGTCAATGGTTACATCATTGTAGATTGGTGTTTCTTGATGTAAGATTTTGATTTGGGTTTCAAGAGGTTTAAGTTCCATGGCTTTTTTGCATAGTCCTTGTTGATTCACTGTAGGTTTATCAATTGTGATTAGTCTCTCAGTTTGAACCTCTGTATTTGTAGCAAACTTTGGTGTTCTACTACTTCTTGGGAGTCCACTTGGCCTACTACTTGTTATCGGCCACATGATTGTGGTTTAACCAGGTCGATGGATACAACTTGGTTCTCCTTTTTACCAGCAAGGGGCGGTAATACTACTGATCTTGTCCCGTTGACAGACAAGACAGGTACTGCTTTTCTTTACCACGATCTTCTCTCTGACCAGATCCCCGATTTTTTAAATCCAGACAGGCCTTGCTGGGACAGGTGGTTTATCTTCAGTGGTTGTTGGCTGTTGTTTCAACTTTATGTTGCTCAGGTCTTTTCTCTTTTCGTTTAAGTCCTGTAAAATAGCCAAACGATCTTTGATATCAAAGCATTTTTCTTTAACCACTGAAGTTTGACTATCGAGGTCCTGGATTAACATTCTAGTCCCAAACAATAGTTCGTACGGACTGAGACCTCTCAGAGAATTTCTTGGCAGGTTATTAAGACTACGTTGGACACTTATTAAATGTTTGACCCGCCCAGCTCCCGAACCTAATACCTTTGCCGTTATAGATTGCTTTATGTCACGTTTTTTTCTGTCCACAATTCCGTTTCCCTCAGGATGAAAGGGACAAGAGTACCGCAATGCAATGCCCATGCTGCTCATGGCCTCTTTGTAAGCTCGAGAGCTAAACGCAGGACCCTTGTCAGAATGTAGCATGCCAATTGCGTATGTGCCGATAAAGACTCGCAAATCTTTTATAACAGTTCTGGCGTCAGCCGAGCGCTGGGGCCACATCCAAATGAATCTCGTGCATGAATCCACTGCGACCATGATATATTTATAGTTACCGTCCCTTTGTAAGGGACCGCAGTGGTCCAGGTAAACACAGGCTAATGGTTTATCTGAGATTAGAAGGGGCGTCTGTGCTGGTCGTTTCACTGTTGATACTTTCATTCTTTGACATATTTCACATTCTAGAACATAGTTCCTGGTTTGTCTTCTCATTTGTGGCCACCAGTATCTAGGTTTTAATAACGATACTGTGGCTGAAACGCCAGCGTGTACAGAAGCAAGCCCTTCGTGTGCCGCTATAATGAGTCCTAATCTATGTTCAATGTTTGGAATTGCCCTATCCCCCACTCCAGGGATTCAAGCAAATGGAACGTTATTCGCATCAGTTATGTATGAGTACTTTACTGGAAAGTCTTTCGGGAGTGTTTCTTTCGCATCTTTTACCATAGCGCTGACAGCCTGTAATATTTCGCTGTCTATTTTTGTTTTTGATCTGGTGACGGCAGCTACGGAAGCCGTTTGCACAGCTGTCTTTGCGGCCTCATCAGCCAATGAATTCCCTGCAACGTGAACGCCATCACGTTGATGACTCAGCGTATGTATCACGTGAGTCTTTTGTAGTTCTTTCTGTAAAAGAACTACTTGTTCCCAAAGCATTTTATGCTTGATTGTGCCACCTTTTGCATCTTTAAAACCGTTATGAACCCAGTTCTGCAAGTATTCATTGTAAGACTGGACGCAATAATATGAATCGCACACTATGAGTGCGGGGAATTCGCGATCTGTATTTTCAAGCGCCATCTTAAATGCCAGTAGTTCAGCACGCTGAGCTGTACAATCTCCTAGCGATTGTGTTTTTGTGACTAGTGGTCTAAATTTTCCTTCATGCCAGCGATCTTTAACAATCGCGCACGCAGCACTGTAAGCTTGTTTACCCCCAACTGCGGGTTGTGCTGATCCGTCTGTATATATTATACAGCCGTAATGTTCTAGAGGCAAGATTTCGGTCGGCAGTGGACATTCAAATTCATATTGGAGAAATTCTTGTGTTTTTAATTTAGGATCAAATTCGTATACCACGTCTGTTGCCGCAAGAGAATTAGCCCACTGTATCCATCTCGGATGTAGTGCTTTAGCATTCGGAATGCTTGCCTTAGTTACCGCCTCCAAGGCTGGTATTGGTGTCACGATGATTATTCGTTTACCTTGTGCTAGGGCTCTTTCTTTCGCTACAGCCGTCTGTACCGCGGTTAGAATTTTTTCCGTAGGGCTAAATTTCATTTCAGCTTTTGTGTACAAATGAGATTTATATGCTATTGGTACCGTTTCTCCCTCATTAGAGGTTAGGTATGTGAATCCGCATCTTCCTGGGATGACTCGAATCACAAGGTTGCGTGTGTTATCGCGTGTTTGCATTTCTGTTTTAACTAACATGTCTGTTTGTAAAGATCTCAAAATTTCTGTGTGTTTTTGAGTCCAATTGATTCTTTTAAAATCTGGTTTTATTAGGTCATAGAGAGGTTTAACCCTCTCCGCGTAATTTATAATGTAAGTTCTTCCGAAATTCAGGAAACCTAGAATTGATTGTAAGTTTTTCAGCGTTCTTGGTGCTTGGATTACAGCACATTTCTCTAGGAAATTGTCAGCCAGGCTTTTGCCTTCACTTGATAATTCATATCCTAAAACCAGGACAGTTAGATGGGCAATTCTTGACTTTTTGAAGTTGAATTTGTAACCCTCTGCTGCGAACCCAAGTATTATGGTGTTCACTCTTTTCAAGTGAGTATCCAAGTCATCATCTGTTAGATAGATGTCGTCGACATAAGATAATGCCTCATCATCATACATTTGTAGTAACTCTGTTACTCTCGCTGAGAATAATCCTGGGCTGCTCTTGAACCCCTGTGGCAAACGACAGAAATTTGCTGCGAGCCGTTTATTGAGAAAGCGGTCAAATATCTGCTTTCAGGTGCTATATTTTGACAAAAGAATCCATTAGAAATGTCTAATGTTGTTTTGTATTTTTTGCGCACTATGCTATTCATTAGTGCTGCACTGTGTGAGTTTTGTACTGCAAAGGTTTTGCAGCATGAGTTAAGGTGTCTGTAGTCCAAAACTAGACGATATGAATCATCTGGTTTGGAGACAGGAAACAAAGGATTGTTCATTTGTGAGGTGCATGTTTCAATCACCCCCTGGTATTCAAGTTGATCTAAGATCTCCCTGACCTGTTTTTTAGCTTCTTGCTTAATTGGGTACTGCCTTTGTGCAGTTGGTTGAGATTTTAACTGGATTTTGTGAGGAGGTGAGTCCTCATCCCATCCTACGTGGTTTTTATATAATGCAGGAGCTTGGGCTACTGCCCACTTTCTTGCAAGTGTATATGTTTTATGTATTGGAATGTGATTTGAGAAGGCAGGCATAATCATTTCTTCGCCATGAGGGCACTCCCTGACAAACTCTGGTGGCCAGTCTTTTTCAGCTAGAAGGATGGCATAACCCTTGGAGAGATTATCCCAAAATAGACCCCTTATTTTCCTAGTCTTATCTCCCTCTATACGTAATGTTATTTCATATATTTTATGAGGTTTGCTAACTCTGGTATCTGCAGTTTCCACCTGAATGTATTCATTCGTGTCCACTGTCTCCAGATGATTCATCAGGATCTTGCGAGCTATGCTCACTTCTGCTGCGCTGTCTAGCATTGTCTGAGCCCACTCTCCGTTTTTTAGCTGAGTCCTCAGGATCCTCGGCATGTTTGATTACTTTGATGCTGGCTACCTTTTTCTTTGGAAATTGTAACTTTTTATTTTGATGAGCAGGTTCTTTGTCTTTGGACTTGACGTGCTCTTCCCTGTGTTCTGACCGTCCTCTTCTTTCCGATTTCTGCGAGGAAGTCTGAAAAGATCGAGATGGACGTGTATCAATATCTTGATATCTATCAGGTTTCTTCAGATTATCCCTATTTCTAAGGTTGTATTTTTCCTCAGAGGGCTCCCTCTGGGGAGACTTGTGTCCTTGATCAGGAGATCTTTCTCACCCCCGGGGAGACCTTCCTCTGGTTTGGAATCTTTTTTCTTTGGGAGTGGATTGTTTATTTCCATCCCAGCTCTTTTTTGAAGTGTTTAGACTATTTTTAATAAATACCTTTTCAGGATTTTCAATTAGTTGGGGATTCACTGGTTTCCCACCCAAACTATCTCTTCCTAGTTCTTCATAGGATTTTTCTATGATTCTGGCAAGTTCAAATGGTTGGTCTGCTATATCTGTCTCTTTCAACCTTTGGCGGATTGCCACATTTGCTGCTTCCCCCTTTATGTTGGCTAGTAATATTGCCGAGACCTGTTTGAAGTCTTTCAGTAATTTCATACCCAGAGTTAAAGCAGGTTCTGGACCGTATTCATTTTGAATTTGTTTTAGCACCTCTGGTATTATCGCCATGGACGGAACACCATGTGTTTTTGTGTAAATGGAAGCAAAGACTGTACCCCAAGTGTCACAGTCCTCCACATGTGGTGCGATCCCCATTGGAAGACAGATAGTCAGAATTCTGTGTTTCTCAACTGGGGTGGTATCCGGAAATACGGCCTCTATTTGAGTGATTTTTTTGTGCTAACCAGAATGGAATTTGTTCCCTTTTAATGGGTACTTTACCTAGACAGGACTGTATGTTCTGTGGTGTGATTTTATTTGTGTTCCCCTGATGAGGGGTCAGCTGTGGAATTTTAATAGCTGGTTGGACTGTTGAAGTCCGCATTACATATTGGACTAAGTGTCTGTGTATTTTAATCAGTTGTTTTAACTGTGTTAAAAGTTCTGGTTTTGACATTTTTTCAATGTCTGGATGTGGTGTGTAGCTGGCTAGAACCGGCCACGTTGCTCCTCGTCTACCTAGTGGACCGAGCCTGGTGATGTGATCATTATGTTTTAGGGCGCCATTAAATCAGAGCAGGTGCTCTTGGTATTTTAGTGGTATTTCCACCTCCTCGAAAGGGGTGTACTCATCCGGAGGTTCCTCTATCTTGTAATAGTGGAATTCCTTTGTTACAGCGTTTGCTGCTGGAAAGTTTATCCATGAATAGAATACCTCTGTCTGCCGATATTCATGTGCCTCAATTACGAATGTGACTGTACCACCTCTTGATGTCAGTCCATTTTCTATAAGTTTTAAAGTTATAGTTTTTCTTATGCTGACCGGGATGATTATTGCACCTGGGTCAGTTTGCAGGAGACTTGTGTCTTCCTTTAGGAGTTGAGCTGCTATTCTAGCCGCCTCCCTTTCTCCCTCGCTGTCTGACATTTTACTGACAGCAAGGTTTTTTGTTTTTGTTGCAGATCAGGTTTCTATGGAAACAAAGATTAGGTGCACAATATTTTGGAACAGTGTATCCTTCAACGTTGAATAAACCAAAAACTATACATAGGAGTCTACTCCTACTAAGTTTGGTGGATTTAACCTTTTACCCACTCCAGACGTCTTTGGAGTATTTATGGGAGAAAAGGGTCTGTGTGGAATAGCACGACTGAGTTACTCTAATGCCTTGCGTTAGATTTATCGCCTATCCAAAACGTTGGGCGCCATGTAGTGTAGTTCCTATTATCCCAATAGGCTCTGTGCATTGGAATAATATCTTCAATAGTATAGACGTAGGACAGAGGTTAACTAGGTCTTCTACTGTCGATATTAGACTTAAAGATTTATGTGTGCCAGCTAGCTCAGAGTTCACTAGAAACTTTCTCGAATAGGCAAGGAGGAGTTTAACCTCCCTGGATAGACAAGAAGGGATTTAGTTTCTGACAACCATAGAACATGACAACTTTGCTCTCCCTAATCAAGAGTATATCTCTAGAGTCGTGTGAAAACAAAAGACAATCATTTTACTCAGTCAGTACGTGCATTCTTAGTTCCACCAGTTTGTAGAGAAAAGAAGAGACGGGCGTGTTCAATAAAAGGTGTCATTTATTGATCAGTCTCTTTTCTCATACAAGAGAAATGAATTGCTATTATTGCAATACTTATAGTTAAGTAAAATGCATACAGTAAAAGCAGGATTATAAAATAATACTGTAAAAGCATTGATATGGTTTCTTAGCCATATGATACTTAAAATGGATAAAAGTTATACATACATATATACATTGACTAATCGTACTCAACTGGTGCTTCTAACCACGCCTACCCCGGTGTACCTGACCTAAGCCTAATACGTGAGCGGGAGTAAATAAGTAGCAGTTTAAGTTAAGTTTGCTTTGCCAAGAATCTGACTCAAGAATTCTCTGTAAGGGGTTAGTTAGTTCAGTACCTGGGATTTAGAAGGTAGGAGGGCTGGTATCTCTTTCTCAGGACTCGGTATCCCAGTTACCCGCGAGGGCAAGCCGGAAACGCCAGAGGCTGGATTTCTCGGCAGGAGAAAAGACAGCGTCTCTCTCAGCGCGTCAAAAGGGAGGGGCAGCGTCCGTGGGCTTCCTGAATCAGCTGGGCTCTCCGGCAAGTAGCGCTGCTTCAAGCTCATCACCACCGTGTCTTTGCTTAGGGCAGCGTCGGTATATTTATACCTGAAAGGTGCAGAGTTTGACGTAAGGATGGACATAAGACGTCAGTAAGAGTGTCATAAGGACTGGTCGTTCTTACATTCTTTTCAGGAGTTCTCGAGCGAAATCAAAACAATAGCTGCGGGGGATTTCCCAGGTCTGCTGGAGGTTTGGTTTGTTTTGAGAACTCGGTGTGCTTTCTAGGGGGCTGGAGGAATAGTGCTTGCTTAATGTGACAGCATGCGCTATGACTTAATCTGAAAATGGGTTTCTGTGCCGTTGTATGGATACTAGTGAATTAATATCCGGACAAGGGTCAGAAATAGGAGTATCAATATAGGTACCTAGATAAACACACTACAGGTGACTAAGGGGCATATTACCAAGCAATAGCGATAATTATCGCTATTGCTTGGTTAGAGACAAAAATTTACCGCTGAGCTGCGGCGATTTTTATTGCAAATAAACCTTGGTATTACCAAGGTTTATCGCAAATGCGTTAAAAAACGGCCGCAATGCATGAATATCGCTGAAAAGTCAGCGATATTCATGCATTACCGAGCTAATGCTCTTAGCCATGTTATCCACCTCCCATTGGATAACATGGCTAAGAACTGCTCAGGGCAGGTGTTAGCTTTTGGAGATATTCGTGCTTAGCGCGAATATCTCCAAAAGTCGCTAACATCTTGGCACGCCCACTTTGCATGTCATTAATGATAAATATCACTGACATGCAAAGTGGGGCCCAAGATGGTCGCTATCTCCTACTAGCTGTCGCTAACTGGTGTTAGCGACAGCTAGGTAATAGGGAGATAATTTTATCTCCGCTTTCTTGGCTTTTAAAGCCAAAAAAGAGGAGATAAACCCCCTTGATAATATGACCCTTAATCCTGTTCTTTTATCAGGAATGCTCCTCAAGGTCATTGGAACAAGTGGCAGTGCATCGGGCCATTTTAGTCCTTTGGCCAAACACATTGTTGCAATTCTGTTTTTTATTGTTCCATTTACTTGTTCAACCACCCCAGAAGCTTCTGGTCTGTAAGCACAGTGTAACTTTTGACGAATGTCCAGTGCTTCACAAATCATTTGCATTAATTCATTATGGAAATGTGTTCCACAATCTGTTTCAATTGTTACTGGGAAACCGTAGCATGGTATTATCTCACGCAGCAGTAGTTTTGCAACAGTCACTCCATCATTTCTCCTGGTTGGAAAGGCTTCAACCCACCATGAAAACTGACAAATTATCACAAGTACATACCGAAGTCTGTTACAAGGTGGAAGCTCAATAAAATCCAATTGCATTCTTGTAAATGGACCCCAGTATGGTTCCGAAACTCACAACTGTTTTCCTTCTTGGGTTCAATTGTTGACATGCAAAGTCAGGCGCTGACTCAACGCGCCTACAATGATTTCCAAGAAAGAGACTACATCTCCCAGAATTCCTGCCGCGGCATGGGAGGAGCAAATGCTACATTACCCAGCAGGCACGTACAGGATGTGCGCGTAATACTGTTCGTTTGGCGAGTGGCTGCTCGTCTTTTGGTTACAGCCAAGTCTGGTCCTCCTTCTGTTCTTGTTCGTGCCTGGGAGCCCTGCTGTTCGTTTCTGTTTCCTGTCTCCGCGCTGAAGGAAGCACTTCTGTTTGGGGGAACCTCGTTTGCATTCGGAGCTCCGCGTTGAAGTGGCGCCACTCAATTTGGTGAAACTGTCTCCGACACGCTGAGTTAAACGCTGGTGAGGGAGACTCGTACATTGGTGGCATGGCTGATTTATGAGCATCATGCTCGTGGAGTAGCGCTGCTCATTTAAGGTTATCTGTCTCCGCCGCGCTGAAGGTGTGAAGTGGTGTGGCTCACTGGTTAGAGGCGGCAGACCCGGGAGCAGAGGATGGCCCGGGACCAGGGTTCAATTCCCGACGCGGCAGGGTCTTGGACCAGGGTCAACGTACTCGATAATTCTCGCCTCGGTGCCTACTCTAACAAGGGATCACACTCGGCAACTCTGGGCATTAGCTTACCTCATCTCCACATCGGCCCCCCACATACGCCGGGGCTGCCTGGTTTCACCTTAGAGATACCCAATAGGGACCATCTCACAGGGAAAGCCAGGACGGGTTCCCCAGCGGTCTACAGCACAGAGATACTCCTTCGGGAGTCGATTCTAGCGCTTTAGAAACCCACAATCAATCACAATCAAGAAAGCGCAGGAGGCAAGGAATTGTGTGAAGATGCACGGATGAATTCTGAGCGCCGCGCTGAGGGAAAGCACCGCTCTTTGTTTCCTGATTGTTTGCACCGCACTGAGGGAAGCGCTTTGGATTGTTTACAGTTCGTACTTTGCCTGGATTGGGAGACACGCCCAGTGTTTGAGCTGCGCTGAGGTAAGTGCTGTTTGTTCTTTGGAAAAAGGAGCGCATTGGTCACTTCCTGGAGGCTACTTTTGATGCCCTGTTCTCTCTGCCTCATTCAACTCCTCAAACAGAGAGTATTCTCATTCACCAGACAATAAGTACATATTTGATTTTACTTTCTTATTCTTCCTTGGAATTTCTATCCATACCTGTTGAGTATACAAACTATATCCTACCTTCAGTCCTTTGTAAACTTTAATCAAACGATTGGAGAGGGAGGCATGCTGGGACTGTTGAGGAGAGATGGTTCAAGAGCATGAACGTTAGTTTTTTTCTTTGGGTATGTATCGGCCGGTATATTTTTTGATATTTGAAGGATAGTTGGTGTGACTGGATGACTAATATTTTTTCACCTTCTTGTTGTAGGGATACAACTGAATTCACGGAGAGAAGTATCTCTGGTGGAACCTGTTGATTTATTGGAGTACAGATATTTTCCCAGCTAGCCCGCAGGTACTAGTCAGACTTAGTGACAATGATATGATCGTAGTATGGATATTGAATTGTATTAACTGCGTACTCTTTTGTTGCAGGTATCCCTCTCCCCGCTGTTCCTTTCCTAATTCCTTTCCTCACCTGATTGCCTTACTACTCTGTGTTACAGTATCCAGAGTTGGTACATCGGGAGGTGGACCCCTTTGTGCATCATCCGGAATCTAAGGAGAGTACGTGGATCTTACATACAAGGCATCTCTGGCACAGACTTTCTGCAATAATCCTAAACTTAGGGTTGTACCGTGTCTGTCTAAACATTACAATCATGGAGTCTCTCCCGATATGGACTTGACCATGATACATTCGGGCCATATTTGAGATCATGTTATCAGGCATTACTGGTCTTTCATCTTTGTAAACCCAGATTTCATCCTCTTCTCTCTGTCTACATCCTGCTTTTAACCAGTTATCTTTTTCTTCTTCACTGGCTTCCTCCTGCATTTGTCTCACCTCCTGCCATGTCTCAACTACTATGGTTAGCATCAAAGGACTTGAAACATGTTCAGTTTGTCTATCCCGATTTATGGATGCAAGATTTTTGGCACAGTATTTTACAAATGACTCAACGTATTTGTTACCTCTTGTAATATAGTCATCTCCTTTCTTATGAGCTGCACATTTCACAACAGCTATCTTGTCAGGTAATTCAATTACATCAATCAACATTCTCACAAATTTAGCATTTCTAATGGGGGATCCTGCCAAAGTCATATAACCTCTTTGGGACCACAGTTGACCATAATCATGGACAACCCCAAAACCATTTTGACTGTCAGTCACTATGGTGAACCATATCTCTTTTCCCAACTCACATGCTCGAATCAAAGCAATCAATTCTGCAATCTGAACAGAACGGATTCCTTTCAGATAAGATGCTTCTAGAACATTTGCTACTGTACAAACAGCATATGCAGCATTCAGTGCACCTTCATCTGTTCTTAAACATGAGCCATCAACAAACATCACATAATCAGATTCAGGCAATGGTACATCTTTGATATCAGGCCTTGGTTTGGTACAGTATTCAAGAACATCCAAACTTTTGTGAGCAACTTCATTTCTTACTTCCACATCCATAACATCAGGTAACAGTGTAGATGGGTTCACATTTACACATCTTGAAATTGTCACATTATCTGCACCTAAGATTGTTTTCTCGTATTTTGTCATTCTCTTATTGGTAAGGTATTGTGTTTTGGTTCTAGTGAAGAGAATCTCCATCGAATGAGGTACATATACTCTCAAAGGAAATCCCATCACTATACCTTTACTTTGTTCTAGACTGATACTTGAGGGAGCTACTGCTTTTAAACATCCCAGAAATGCTCTTGCAACGGGATCTAATACAGCAGAAAAGTATGCAATTGTTTTTTCCAGTTTTCCATGTCTTTGTATTAGAACTGACAATGCACATCCTTCTCTCTCACTGCAATACAGTTCAAATTCTTTTTCATAATCTGGCATTCCTAATGCTGGTGCTTCACATAGACTCATTTTTAGCTGCTCGAAAGCTTCCAATTCTGCTTTATTCCGTGTTATTGGATCTTTTGCATTTGATTTTGTCAATCTCTGTAGTGGTTTAGCTATTAGTGAGAATCCACTAATCCATTGTCGACAGTATCCTAGCATTCCAAGAAACATTCTCACCTGTCTCTGTGTTTT
This sequence comes from Lissotriton helveticus, assembly GCF_964261635.1. NCBI lineage: Eukaryota > Metazoa > Chordata > Amphibia > Caudata > Salamandridae > Lissotriton > Lissotriton helveticus. Next base: position 428,884,974 of record NC_136057.1, read on the forward strand.
TGGAATTTTTCATTCCTTGTATCATTTTGATCCTTTCTATGGTGACTTTTCTAATTCCTTTAGCAATCTTGTGGCATAAATATTGTACTTCTTTCTGACAAAACTGTAGTTTTGATGGTGGCACTTTATGTCTTTCTTCTGCTAAATGATTTAACAGTGTACAGTGTCTGAAACACATGCATCTTTTGTTTTTGATGCCACTAACAAATCATCAATATATTGCACTAAAACTGATTCTCCAGGCATACTTAAACTTTCTAATGATTTCTTTAACAATTGATTAAAGATGGATGGACTTTCAGTATACCCCAGAGGAATTCGGCACCATGCCAAGATATGGTCTCCAAACAGGAACGCAAATATTGGCTGGCTTTCAGGATGTAATGGAACAGTGAAGAACGCATTACATTGATCAATGACTGTATACCATTCTGCATCGTGTGGAATTTGGTATAGAATTACTGCTGGGTTTGGCACAATTGGACAACATGGAACAACAATTTTATTTACCTTTCTCAAATCCTGCACTATTCTGAATGTTCCGTTAGGCTTTTTCAATCCCATTATAGGCACAAGGACTGCTTTCTATTTCTCTCAGGGTCCCTTGTTTGATTCTTTTATTTATCACTGGGGTCATTCCTTCAATTATTTTAGCTGTCATTTTGTATTGGGGAATATTTGGGTAACTTATTCCTTCTTTCACAGAAACTTTCACAGGATCTACATCTTTCATCAAGCCAATATCTTCTCCTGTGAAATTCCACACTTGTTCTTTGACTACCTCCTTCAATTCATCAGGTATATTCTCTCGATCAAAAACAGGAAGCATACTATTCTTTTCTGACTCAATTAGTGACATTGTCATTTTATACAAGGTATCCTCATCTGGGGTTTGAAGCTCAATATAAACAACCTAACAAACCTATGGGTCTGACACCTGAGAATCTAATCAGATAACTGCATAACAGCAACTCATAGGTATGCTGAGATGAAATCAGAAAGCAGGGTTCTGATTCAAGGCGTCATACAGAAGATGGTTATCCTCGTGTTAGCGGAGTGTGTACCTATGTTAGGATTCCGATCAAAAACCATGTGTGATCAATATTATCATTTGGTCCTCCGTCCTGGGTCTAGTGTCTCTAGATCACCGAGACACCTATAGTACCCTATTCAGACTCATAGTTCACAATACCAACATTAGGAAAACCATAGACTCTGATCTGACGGGTAAGTGCAGTGCATAAAAAGAAAGTGTGTGAGGGTTTAAAATAGGATAGAGAATCTCATTTCAGTATTTTATTTAGCCAAGACCCCTTCCTAATTAAAAACAAGAACAGCGCAAAACATTATTCATGCAGTTTAACAAATATCTGCATAGGGGCCAACATGTTTCTGCCTTACGGGATATAGTCCCCAGGCTTTCATCAGGGCCTCTGTTCTTCTAATAATGCGACTGCAAAAACTAGTGTTGGTGAAAAAACTCAATCAAAAACGAAATACTACAAAGATATATTTCTCTAACAGTAAAGGATATGTGTCTCCAAAGACTGTTACTTCTCTCCTCTAGCATCTGGTATCACTGTAGGATCTGTGGAGGGAGAAAAATAAACATACCGTGCAACGAGAATAACCACCTTGAAGTTCAGGAAAAATTTCTTCACTGAATTGCCTTAAGTATACGTCTAACAATGGTACATATAACCACTCACCCAGATTGCCCGGGGAGGAGACCTCACCTCGTCCAGGACCTGGCTCAGACGTAGTGAGACCCCGCTCTGAAAAGCAAAAGGGGCACTGGAGCTGAAAACTGGGTTACAGGACTCACTCTTCCTACTTAATCCCCCATTTAACAAGAACCAGTGCGTTAGTCTCGCTTCTCGTTATAACTATGTGATGTTTAGGTCCTACTCTCTAGGACATCACCCATCCCCCCACACATCTGCCGCTCCTCTCATTATTAAATTAGTTATTAAGTAACAAAAAGCGCTATTACTTAATACTCTAGATCCCTCTGATAAACATTTTTCAGATGTTACTGTCTTATCAGCCCTTTAGTTGTTCTAAACGGGCTTCTAAGGTAAAGTGAAGTAAAATACAACCCAAGTATTTCAGGCCGGCCTGACCCCTTACCTGTCCGTCGTTGCCTCGAGCCTTTGCTGAGACAGGGGGAGGCAAAGGACCAGCCAGCAACGCTCTATTTGACTGGACCAGGTAGAGCGGTCAGCCAATCAGTGGTTGTTGCAATAGTTGCTATAGTTGCTCACACAGTAGTGTATGAGTGCCGTTTGTAACTCAGTGCAAGTCTCTTGATATGTCTAAAAGTTCCCACTTCTGGATAGACTAGTGATTCTACTCGATGCCCCAATGCTCGAGAGGGATATCCGATAGTGACATTACATCGCGTAATCTCGCAATCTTCTCTTGAACTACAAAGTGACGTCATAGCATCCGCTTTTGTAGTTCTCATTATGACGGTCTCGTTTTTCACAATCCTAGTCACGGTAACAACTAATCCGATTAACCCAGACTCAGTGGTGCTGTGATGCGTTGGACTAGTGTCCACGAGACTAGACTGTGCCGTGTGTCATGCCATGTGGGACTCAGTAATGAGAGTCTCATGGTCTTCTCGGGACTGTGCCGAACTACAGTATGACATCATAACGTCCATTACTGTAGTTCAATAATGCCAGGTGGTTCAGCGAATTAAGTTTTGCCCACCATCAGATAGAATGGCATGGTGCAGGGCAAATGAGCCCCTATACTCCCATCGTTCGACATTAGTGTATTCTACAAGTGCAGTGTGAGCCTCGCTATTCATTGTTTAAGATTGATAGCACCGTGCGATGAGAGGAACACTAGTGGGGCAAGCAATTTTGTCGCCGCACGTGTACTCCTGTTTCGCCAGTTTTCATATTGTCAATATGATGTGCATACCGTATTCAGAACCCAGGTATCTCTTACTGAATGTCGGTCAAGAGTTCAAGCACCATCTAGCACCCAATCCATCAGAATCAGTCAATGGAATCGGGTGTGATCGCTTGTAACTAGGTGCAAATAGAGTCTCTTGTTTCATTTAATGCTTAGCCAAGGTATGTCATCATTCAACCCCTGTTTATCAGTGCACAACTTGAAAACCCATTTTTGTTCCTTTTTAAAAAGGAAACTAGCCACATCCGTGACATATGCAGGTATAAAGGGTTTTTCCAAAACAGTCCATGTAAAATCTGTTTCTCCATGGTTTTTTAACAGGAAATGGCGTGTCAGTTTGGAGACATTCTTCTTGCATCGAAAAGTACTTTTATGCTCAAGCATACGTGTCTTTACTTTTCTTGTCGTCATACCAATGTACTTTTCGTTGCAGGAACAGGTGATCTGGTAATTTGGTATATTTATATATATATATGTTTGAAGCTCAATGCCATCTGGTGAACAGTAAATGGCACAGTTCATTTTGCACAGTATGTCCCTTCCAAGAAGATTAACAGGACTACTGTCACACACCATAAATCGATGCATGTCTTAGAAATTCCCAATTTCTATTACAACTGGTTTTGGTAAGGACGTTTTAATCTGCTTATTAGCTACACCTACAACTTGAATGTGTTCACCCAAGAGAGGAAGATTTTGAATTTCCACTGATCTAAAAGTAGAACGGGTAGCACCTGTGTCCTCTAGGAAAGTCACATCTACCTCATTCACCTTTCCATTCACATAAATACCAGATTGATCTACCTCTAGAATAGCGCCAAGTACGCACTCTTCTCCCTCTCTCAAGCACCGTCAGAAACTGTCATCCATTTCACTCCGTCTTCCTTCAGTCAATACTGCAGACTCACATTCACTCTTGGATTTCTTGTTACCTGATCTCCTGCGCAGAATCCTGTCTCTGTACTGTATCTCTGTAGGCTTACACTGTGAGGAAGTGGAGGTTGAGGCACCTGACACTGTGGATTAACTACCTGTTGCAGTGGCGATGGCTGTTGAATTACCTCATTCTGCACCTGCGGATTCAATGATGTATTTTCTGAATTAACTCTCGTGGATACTTACACTCTTTTCTTCAATGCCCCATCCTGCCGCAATTATGACATGGATATTTCATCTTTAATTCTTCTATATTTCCTGTTAATTTTGGCTTACTGAAATTTTCCTTCACTTTATTCTGGTTTCCTTCCGTAGTTTTATTCTCTAATTGAGCTACCTGATGTTCTGCAACTGTCACTTGTGCCCACATTGCTCTCTCTTTAAGTTTCTTTTGCTTTGCTTCAATTTCATCACTACAGTATTTTGCATGTCTCAAAACCTCATCTACTGAAAATGATTGCCACCCCATCAAATTATGCTTAATCATATCCCCTATTTCTGGCCTTAACCCAAACACAAAACAATATACAAAATGACTCATATCTTTTTCATTCAGTTCCTCATACCTACTGTATTAAGCACTAATAACAGTCTCTCATAAAATGCATGAACTGATTCTTTTGCTTCTTGTATTGTCCTGTCTATTTTTACCCAATCTGTCTCTATGGGTGGAATTTTGTTTTTCGAAAACACTATCACTTGTTCATATTTTCGCATTACTTCAGGTCCAGGAGCACCTGTCACTTTATCTAGTGGATATTCAGATTTTGGCCAGTCTACGGTAATCTTACACTCCGACCATAGATCTGCTGGTACTACTATGTCAAATAATCCATCCAAATCTTCCCACAAGACTTTTGAAACTTTTACAAATCGATCTACTTGCCTATACCATTCTACTGGTTTCTCTCTCAATCTGGGAAAGTCATTTGTAAATGATAAAATGTCCTGTCTGCTCCAAGGTACATGTACATATCCTCCTCCCGGTATTTCTCTCATAGGAAATTCATTTACCACTTCTTCTTTCTCTCTTACCGGAAACGCTAATGTGGATTTGTCACTGTTTTCCTCTTTTTTCTTTGTCCAAATCATTTTCCACTTATCAATGTCTCCCCATTTTCTCAAAACACAAACAGTTCTTTTATTTGGGTAATTCTTCCTGCTGTATTAATATTTTCTATATCTTTCTCGGTAAACTCCACTCTATAAGGTTTCTGCAACGCTTTAAATTTTGAAAAATCTACATCCATTTCACTTGCTAACCCTTCAAATCGATCATGTATGTTTTTGGTTTTCCATGTAATACTCTTACACATAAACATCAATTCATCATTTTGATAACTTTTCAATCTGTCCCAATCGTTCCAATTATTAGTTCTTCCATATCAATTTTTAGTCTAGCCACATCTAATGTTTTTGGTTAATTTTCTTTTAATTTTAGAGTTTAAATCCAATCACTTAATTCCTGCTCTGATGGTCCTACTGGAGTTTGTGTCGAATCGATTTTCTCTACACTTTTCTCAGGAGTCACAGAATCAGACTCTGCTCCTGTTGGGAATTTATACGGAAGACTCTGATTAAAAGTTACATCAGGCAGCGTCATTTGATTAGTACGTTTAATTTCTGACAAGTCTGGGTAAACCTTTTCCTTTACTTTTTGTAGACTCTGATTTAAAGGAATAGTTAAAGACGGTTCTTTTATCTTCTGCTTCTCAAACACTGGAATTATAGGACCTATTGTTACTGGAACAGTTACAGCTTCTATATTTTTAGTACGTTCTTGTATCTTTTCAGCCAATTCATTTGTTGAATGTATATATTCAGAAGTACTCTTTTGTGCTTCAATTTGTTGTTTTACTCTATTCTCATTTTTCCTTGTTTCATCACTTTGTTTAGGTGTCCCAGTAAATCTGGTTCCTATTAATGGAACATCAGAATCATATCTCATTTCTACTCTTTCCGGAAGATCTATAAAATTTTAAAATTGTTTTGGAGTTTCTGCAAGTCTATCCCACCCATCCCGGCAACGAAGGTAAAGTACCTGGGAGTTCTTATTGACAGCCAACTATCCTTCAAACATCAAGTCAATGCGTTAACATCCTCCATTTACTGGATTATGAAAACTATTAGGAAGGTTATTCCCTTCCTATCAGACAGTAGCAGGAAAACGGTGGTGACAGCACTTGTGCTGTCCCGCCTTGATTACTGCAATAGTCTTTTCCTGGAAGCCCAGCAGGGGCTGCTCAATAAACTGCAGGTGCTGCAAAACGCGGCCGTTCGACTGATTACTGGCCTGCCCAAGTTTGCGCCGGTGGCACAGGAACTGAGAAAATTGCATTGGCTCCCGGTGCGCAAACGGATAATGTTTAAGTCACTGTGTATTGTGTACAAGGCAGTGCATGGACTGGGTCCATCTTTTCTCCAATAGCACTTTCAACTGTACACGCCAGGCAGACAGTTGAGGTTGGCCAACAAAGGGCTAGTTAAGACTATTCGGATTATGAAAGCACAATGGGGAGGCAGAAGCTTCATCTCTGGAGCCTCCACGGCTTGGAATAACCTGCCCCTGGCCTTGAAACAAAGTACGAATCTAATGGCCTTCAGGAAAAATATTAAAACCTGGCTTTTTGGCCTTTAGAAACCGACGTTCACCTTGGGGGAGACATCATATCATTTCAGCGCCAGGACACCGCCCGGTAACAGTGCGCTTTATAAATGGTATAAATAAATAAATATCCTCTAACTGTGGAGCATTTGGGGTTGTACCCATACAGTTTGGTTGATATGGTGGTGGCCTCCTATTTAGGATCTCCTCCAGCACTGCATCCTCGGAGTCACAATCCTCATAACTTCTCCTTCGTCTCTGTACATTATTTCTCTTTTCTGTACATTTTCGTCCTACCCCCTCATCAACCAATCTGACCGGATACATTCCAAACACAAGTTAGCATTTCTCCATCTCCGCATTCTACTCTCATGGGTTTCTCTCCAAAATCCACAACATCTATTCTTTGGTCCCATGTAATCTCCAAACCTTTCTTGTTCTAAATAATGCATTTCATCTTCCCACTCAGCTAAAGCTTCAAATTGAGTTGGTCTAGGTGTTGGTTCAAGCTTCATCATCTTTTCTCTTAAATTTCTAAATAAAAGCTAATGCACCATCATTTTTGGTATACCTTGCCCAATTTTCTAACCATATACATGTATGGTAGCCATATTGTGTCATCATGTATGATGCAGGCGTTTTAGGCGGAGGACTTAATTTTCCCTCTCACGTTTCAATTACTTTATCCTTTTTTAACACATTTTGAAACCATGAAGATTTTTCTCTCTGCTCCATAGTATAATTAAATTTTTCTATTAATTTCCTGTCTTTCAAAAGATCGCGCACTCTTCCGTAAACTGCTTCGTAACACCAGCCTATCACAGCGCGGTTCGCACTAACGCACCAGTTAGAACAAGATACGTTTCAGTAGTGCTCAACCAATTACTTTGCTGCTTTTACTGATGTACCAATTAGCACTTACTCTGTCTTGGTCACTTGGACCAATCCCAGCGCGACACTTTTGACATCAGCTCTACTCCGGTTTCTGCAGCTTCGCCTGACCCCTCCTTTACAAAATTTATCGGCACACTGTATTTACACTTTTATACAGCAAAATCAGTTAGTAACTACATAAAACAACTCCATTTGTCTCTTTCGCTAAAACCAAAGTGACAGTTTCCTCAATCACACAAGTATTCTGCATTTCCAGTAGTCAGCGCTTACCTCTTCTCTACCACAGAATTTTACTTTCGCCAATAAAGTAGCACTTCCCTCTACCTTACCCTTCTCTCAAGATTAGGTTAAACATTATTACTCTCTCCGGGTAAAGTTTTAGCCAGAATACGCAATGATCCCTATGCTCAGACCCAAGATTTCACAGGTGGCCCTTGCTATACATTCACCACTACTACACGTAAAGGTCCCTAAACTTGTAACATACGACGATGTCACCACTTTGAAACAGACTATGTGATGTGCAACTTCACTTGCCACACTTCCTCTGCCTGCAGACAGAGTGACCAGCTTCCCACACTTTCCGGAAGCTTTTTCCAGACTACATATAACGTAATACGAACTCAACAGATGTTAGTCATGAATTCTGTACATCAAAATTCTATATACTCTACTCTACACATCATATATCCGAGTCAACCTATAGCAACCTATGCTCTGCTACCAAGTAATACTGGTCCAGCGCGGTTCCAGAAATTTTCTATAAACCATCACCTTAACCCAGGGAGCTATTCACATTTCACTGATCAGTGGGCCCATAACACTGCAAGTCACTCATAAACACATTTACTCGGCTCTGAGGATTCAGTGAAGACCAAAGGAGAGCTGATGGATTATAGTGGAGTGTCTAAAACTAAAATTCTATACATTATTTACATCTGCAGTTTAATTTTAATAGCATGGTTTTGATTTAAAGAAAACATTTAAAACACCCCACCATTATTTGTCAATGGATCTGCTAGTAAAAGTTAACTAAAGGATAACAAGACCTGCTTAATTCTCCATTTAGTTAATTTTTATTTAGAGATTAAATCTCCTAGCATGACCTCTATGTTTTATTTCAAGGGAAAAATTCAATTATGCATTAATAACCTGAAAGAAAAATTTTAAATTCAAAACATTCATTTATTTGCATGACAGTTCAGAAAATAAGAAAAATTAATATTACCAAAATGTAGAAACGCAGATATCAGCGTAAGACAGACTTGTTCCCAAAGAACACCTCTCTATCTCTCTCGATGTTCCCCTCACATAGGACTCTGCACCCATTCAAAAGTTAAAGTTCAGAATAATTTCAAAGTGCCTGCGCCATAGGAAAATTGTGCAGTCCGACAGCATCTCGGGGTGCAAAGATTAGATCGAAAAGCAAGCTCATTTCATCGTCCCAAATGTCCTCTTTTATATCCTTTTTTACTAACTTATCTATCTAAAATTCGTAACTCTAGGGTCCTGGAGTGTCCGGGAGTATTCAATTAATGGGTGGATGAGCATCACCTCATCGACTTACTTTTCAATTTCCGCAGAGTCATCGTTATAATTGAAAAAAATAGTAAACCCATTGTTCATATCATGCTTCTTTCATTGTGTCCTTTAATTCGTTATTCGATGCCCTATTCCCACGTTAGAGATGCTGACATTCGAAAAAGTTGACATCTGTTCCAAGTGGCAGGCCACACTGTCCTTGACCCATTCTACACAGGCACAGGCAGCTCGCTCTTCTTCTTAGCGCATCCGCGCTTAGATCGCCACCTCAGAGTCACAGTCAGCTTCCATTTTCTGTGGCCACATAGGCCTCAATTTAGGAACTATTATAGAAACAAATAAACGTAAATTTGAGAAATAAAGCCTTTCTGTTTACCTCCCCCCTTCTAATAGTATCCCAGTTAGTATTTACCTAGCTTTAAGCAACACATATGCGTGATTTTTCTTACCAATCTTCCTGATTTATGGCACAAATAAACAGACACAAGCACATTCATGCAATTTCCGATTAAATAACGACAAATGTGTACTTTTTATGACGAGATGCATAACAAATTAGTAAATTACGCTTGGCCATTACATGCAATTTAGTATCCCAAGTGTATTTGTGTAGGTGCATTCTATTCTATGTTGGTTAATTTCAGAACCACACGCTTAATACATGTTATTGTAATGGAGAATTGACTTAACAAGGGGTATACAAAAAACAACGTGTAATGGTTACATCGTGGTTTCAACAACGCAAGTCGTTACGTCGACTTGCACTGGAGGGCGCTCTAGACTGAGAAATAGTGTCAATTACTATTCCAACACCTTCCCTACTGTACGTAGACTGAAGTTGGAATAGTAATTCACACAATTCCTAAGTCCAGCGCCCTCCAACGCAAGTCGATGTAACGGCTTGCACTGTCCAAACCGCGATGTAAAATACCGTGTTGTGATGGTATGCGTGGTATTATCATATATTCGCTAACAGGTTACTACTGGGGCTGCCTGAGTTAATGAACTCAATTATGTAGATTTGTTCCCAGTTCCAGCTCTTCCTTAAAGATGAGAATTCTATTTAGGCTGCCAGATGAAGCTCCATCTCTCTGGCCTAACTGAGCTGTTTTGGCCCTCAACTTGGTAAAATAAAAGTGGCTTTGGGAGAAATATGATAAAAAGGACAACACTGCTATATGCCAGGTCAGTGTCTCATGGTTGTCCCCACATGCTGTTTTCCCTAGCAATTGAGCCCTTCACTGCTAGAATGCGGCTAGAGGGGTGAAAACAGGGTTCTCGTTCTTGGAGAGCATGCACTCAGTGTGCTGATGACATTTATTTATAAGAGATGTGAGTACTAACCTGGTGTAATTGCCCAATCTTTGCAAGACTTTAAAGAGGTGTCGAGATTAGGGGGGCCGCCAGAGAATGCAGACCAAGATGGATTCCTTCTGACAAAGCTCCATTGACTGAAGGTGCTCTCTCTTCATACTATCTCGTTATAATACTCAGCTGACCCTGAATTGGCAAAGCCCAAAATCCAGAGAGGACCAGGACCACAGTGTGCTGGGATGTGACCTATTTGGTGGCAAGCCAGAGGAAGTGTTGCTTGTCTGAGTCCTGCAGTCTGTCTGTCTGTCTGTATTTCCCGAAGCCTGAGTTTATGTCTCTGAGCTCCGTGGCATGCACAGATTTCATTGGACGTAGAGATCTGTGCCAGCCCGAGTTGGAGCTTGGCGGGCAGGCGGGTGGAAAAGACAAACCAACCCAAAACCACTGCAGTGACACTAAAGTCAGTAGGTCAGACTGTAAGATCTTCAATGCTGCTGCCCTCTCAATGCTCTGTATGAGTCTGGCTGCTAGCACACTGAGGACTGTGCCACCATCGCTGTTGACGCTGCCCAATAAGACTGGTCACCACTGCAGCCCCTTCTTATCATATCACAGCTGTTAATTGGAAGTGGACAGAGGGCTCTGTGGGGTGAAAGATACATATTCTTTTTCTTCACCTCCCTGGCCCATAAACAGATGTGGAGCTTCTAGCACATTGGAGATACCTACCTATGCTGAGACCTTCTCCCCATATCCTGAAATTGTGGTGATCCTCCATTGCAGAATTGGTCTCAAAAGTTTCTTTATATCCCACAGGAGTTGGCAAACCAGAAGACATTGCATTGTGCAGCTGGTGGCAATATTTCTGCTGTCTCGTGGGAGCAGAGCACACTGGTGTGATCAGTGCCTCCCTGGATGCAGCGCCCCAACCCTGTTGTTGGACATCATTACCATAGGCAAGCAAGACACCTTATAATCTAGCCTGACCTTCACGCTCACAGGAGTGTATGTTGGAACAGAACCCTTGTTCTATGGCACCTCTGGGACGAAGCACAAGTAATGCAGGGCAAGTGGGTGGCCTCCTAGAAACGAAAAATTAAAAGTAGACGCTAAGACTCACTTCCTCACTAGATGTGTGGATGACATGAAAGAAAGGTTATATATACCACCCACACAAATAAACATGGTGGAGCGCTGAATGTCAGATATAGAAGACGAAACTGAGGCTTAGTTCAAGTTGCAACAAGAGATACTGATGGAGCTTGTGAAAATTAAAGGAAAGAATGAGGATCTGGAGGCAGGCTCTTGAAGACGTTACCTTTGTATAGTGGAATTTAAAGTGTCCATGCTTTTGGGGCGTGTTTAAGACTATATAGAGCAAATGCCTATTGATATAATTGTCTGTGATGACCTCTCAACGGTCTTCGTAGTGGAGCAAGCTCTGCCCTCCAGATGTGTCCCTGGCTCTCCACCTCACCTTATCCTTGTGAAACTACTGAACTACCGGGATCGGGACAATATTTTGGAAGTGGCAAGAGAGAAAAATAGAGATCCAATACACACATGCCTCAATTGTTTTCTACCCTGATTTTGCTTGGAATGTACATGAGGCTAGAGGGAAGGTCACCCCAATCAAAAGGAAACACTGCAACATAAGTATCCACTAGGTTATGCTATACCTGGCCAGGCTGAGATTCATTCTACAATGCAGGCCACACATATTCACTGCCCTAAAGAAACTTCCACATTTATGAACAAGAACTCTCTGACACTGTTCCAGCAATGACTCTATACAACATGTGAAATGCAGTGGAAAAGGCACAAACATGTGGTTCTAGGCACGTGATGAGATTTACAGAAGGATCTTTCCTGTATTCCTGTGTGAATTGATTGTTGTTGTTTGGAGTCATTTTGGGAACAGTATCAGAGTCACATCATACTGGGACCCCTTTAGTTCCCCCAAACCATGGCACAGTTGCTGCTGCCTTTGCAATTAACTTTATACTTTGTCATCCTTTTCCTTCCTTTTTACTCCATATTTTAACTTATTGGAACAATTTTATTCCACATGCAAGGAAATGCCATTTCCTGTGTTTCTCATATTCAAGATGGGCCATCCGAACCTCTCATTTCAAGAATACGTACAAAAGCAGAGTTCATCCAAAGCAGTTTATTTGAAACCCAATGCATTTCGGGCCTCCATGGACCCTTCGTCAGGGGTAACTGAAAATAACAATCGAACAGGCATTAATATGCAGTGCGCTGCTGTATATACAAAATCCCATAATTGTCAGATGCACCCCATTTAATACAACGCTCATGCTATTCAATAGTACTATTTACTCTAATCAAACTAAAAACAACCTGATGTCTCACTCTTATTCATATTGCGTTTACCAATTTCATTCTGTTATGGTTTATTAAACATTCCTATGCAATGACCACGTCGACAATACCCTCATACTTGCCCCTCCCTTCGTGCCCCTTCCCAACATCCCAGTTCCACAACCTCCCTCTCTTTAAAACTATCATTCATGTACCTTTCTAACCTTACAGTATCAGAGTTCCATATATGTTTACGAATCTCCAGTGCTTTAGACAGATGACAATGTCCTGATGAAACCCAACAAATAACTTTGGGTCGAAACGTTGACACATCCTCCCCTTGGTTACTTTCAAACACACTGTTTGATCCTATGTTGATTTATTCATGTGGCCTTACGATTGTATTTGCACAACCTTGCGTGTCAGTGTCTATGTATATTTTGTGTATATATGATTACACTTTTTAACATTGCGCCATCTGCACTATTGCTTCACTCTAACTTCTTCCAATAATAATGAGGTTAGGAGAAGAGCTTCAGGATGTATTCATCTTTACAATCAAACCTGATACACAATGATTGCTGAAACTAGCTCAAGCAACATGTATGACTAGATTACCCAGGAGTAACGCATGAGGTGATCACTTGAATGAGTCCTGAGGGACAATTCTTTTAGTATAATAGTTTACCCTAAGCCTCATTGGCATTAAGGGTTGTTCTTGTTTTGTTTACATATTTGAGGGCACTTTAGCCAGGTGTCTGTTAAGGGAAATGTCACAGAGATGTTTGGACATTGATGTGTGGAGGATGGGTGGGTGCAACGTTAATGGCAATGTTATGCTGGCACATTTTTGTCATGTTTTGGCACCAGTAGACATAGTTGTGCTAGCTGTTGGTATGCTGAATTAGTGGTGAGTCAGCATGGCGGCCACTGTTGAAAAGCGTGTCCTTTCACCTGCTTGCACACTGAAGGTGATGAAATGGAATGTGAGAGGTCTGAACAATCAACGCAAGGCCCGGCAGATAATAACGTGTCTCAATAGGCATAATGTAGGTGTTATGTTTCTACAAGAGACTCACATCACACATTTTTAAAGAGGAAATCACGCAAGCGATCCAGTCTTACTTTGAGTTAAATAATAGGTTGTCAGTCTCTACAATGCTACACTTTGGGAGGTGTTTAAAAAGACTGTACCAGGTGAATGCACTGCAAAGTGGCATGTTATTCTAAAGTAAATTTGCAATAAGCTTTGCATGCTAGAAAAATACATCAGAACACTTAAATGCAGTCACTGCCTTCTATTAGACTAGCTCTCTCAACTTGCCGACTTCAGGGACTCAGCTGAGAGTGAGGTTATATTCCTGGGTATTCATGCACCTGTAAGGCTGTGAGAAATTGGATTGTTGGTTGACTGGGGTTGTTGCATGGATTCTGCGTATACCCAGAACTATGCGCAGGAAAACAGGATCTCGGTGTATAGAGGTTGTACCTTCCTACCACCTTAGTACCCACAATCCCAAAACCGACTAGCTATAGTGTCTCATTCGTTCTCCTACATAATCACAAAGCTACAAATGATTAGACAACCCAGAACACAACACTCCTGACTCTCTCAGGAATCACGGTAGCAAGACATACCCTTTCGCTCATTCACTCGTACTTGTCCACAATAAGGATTGTCAGAGTCATTGTATAGTTCAAAATGTTTATTTTAACTATCGTGCTCTATAATGCAGTATATGAGCCACTACCAGCAGCAAAATGCATAAATCTAGAACAGTTAGCATTGTTACAATACCATAGAATATGAAGGGGGATGTCATCATATACAGACAGTGGAAAAAAGACTACAAGGCCTAACCACCCTCCCCTCTGTAGGTTGAGGTTTACTATATAAAGGAAGATCTCTGGGCTTTGTCAGCAGACCCCATACCTTGGAGCCTAGATGGTAGGTTTACATCATAGGAACAGCATAGATGTTCTCCAAGGAAAGGTCTCTCTCCAAATGTGTGTGAACAACATGCATCCCTGTAATATCAAAGCACAAGCTTTCCAGCAGGGTAGCTGCATTTAGCATGTTTTGTCTAGGTGCTAGGGACTGACCAGAACAGAATAACAAGGGGCATGTTTATCGACCTTGCACATCGTGTTCAGACTAAACTCCAGGACCAGCAGAGAACGCAGAAAGGAGAAAGGGCCTTCTCCTACATAGCAGCCAAAACCTGGAACGAGCTCCTGGTCAGCATCAGCTGCACATCTTCAGGAAGGACCTCAAGACCTTGCTCTTCGACTGAGCCGGAGCTGCCTACCTTTATTAGGGGCTGACCAGTAAATTAAATATGCCAATTAGGATTAAGGCTATTCTACCATGTTTTACGGAAAGAGCACAAGCAGTTTAGCACTGATTCGCAGTGGTAAACTGAGCAGGGTCCTAATGCCAGCAAAAGCAAAGTCAGTAAACATGAGGGTTGAAGGCAAACGTTAGGAGGAAAACCACCCCAAGGATGCCAGGTCTAACACAGGCGATATGGGGAGGGAGAGTGCCCGGGCCACATTCTTGCAAGGTTATTCGATCACCATGGGCTGCAATGGATATAATCAAATAGAATGCTACATCTTTCAAATGATATTCTAAATACATTTGTAGCATTTTACCCTGGGTTCGAAACTGACTGGTCGGAATCAAGCTCACCCAATATTTCCAAGTACCTGGACATAGATACATTAGCGATAATAGCATGACTGGAGGAGAATGACTGTGAGCCGCTGTAACACGCTGTTACTCTTGAGCAAGGAACAAATGTGAACAAGAATATAAGAAATGGGAAGGACCATTGTGGAGGTGGGCTTCCAACTTAATTCTATAAATACATTGAAGAGCTGCCCCCCTCCTGCTGGTAGTATAAATGCTCGGATGGGGAGTACTGCCCCCATTGATGCGTGAGGCTATCGTTATAACTTTACTTAAACCTGGTAAGCCCCCATGTCACTGCGACTCACATGGAACTGTATCTCTGGTTAATGTGGTTAATGTGGATAATAAAATACTGGCTAAAGTTATTAGCCAGTATGTTTGTTGCCCACTGCTGCTGGGTCTGATTAGACTGGACCAATCAGGGTTTATTCTAGGCAGACAACCTGCACACCCAGTTTGTGGCCACCCACCAAACTGACACGAACATCTCAGTGGTATGTTGCTAAGGTTTGCAATTCTTTTGAATGGCCATATTCTCTTGCAGTGTTCGAGAGTATGGGCATGGACAGGCCTGTGCTCCAATAGATTAAACGTTATACAGACCTGACAACTAGAATAAAAATTAATAACCAACTAATCCTCCTCAATTATAATGGGAAGATGCCCCCTGTTTCCCATCATATTTGCCCTGGCTGTAGAACTCCTTGCTAGCTTCATTAGAGAATTTCCGGCCAGATGTACAAACACATTTTCCCATAGACACAGTATGGGTAAAACTGTTTGATACATCTGGCCCTTCATCATTCCTGTGGCATCAAATTTGGATTCCATAGGATTTTTCTCTCTGTGTATGCAGAAGATATCCTCCTGTTGGTTAAAGACTTTGAGCAGAATTTGAACTTGGAAATAATGACTTTTGGTAGATGGTCTGGTTTATAGATAAATTGACCATAGTCTGTTATGCTACTCTTGACAAAAGACCTCCAGCCACCAGTACTGGGATTCCCAATAAAAAGGCAGGGAGTACTAGTACAATATCATTGTGGTATATATGCTTTTATTAGGGAAAACTGTGGCAAATGCATGGAAACTATTGCTTCTCCTACTGAAAAGTGGATTAGACTGCCTTTATCTGTTGCAGGCAGGGTGTCTCTTAATAAAATGGTGCTATTGCCTAAGCTACTGTATCTGTATTCCAGAATATTCTAGTCTCACTTATTAGAGCATTTTTTGATCAGCTTAGGTCACTTATGGTTATGCTTGCATGGGCTGGGTGGCAACACAAAATAGCATGGGATAAGTTATCCCATAAGGAGGGTGGATTTGCTACCCATAATTGTTATATTATTTATTTGATTTCCTAAGCCCAAATTGTGGTTTCACAAGACAAAGAGTAATCACACTACGCAGGAGCAGAGCCCGACGTGGCCTTGTGTGGTATGGCCCAGCCCGAAGGAGGGAGGTAGATGGAGGTTGTGTCAGTGGTGGGGTGGCAGCGTGGGCCAGTGAAGAGAAGGCTGCAGCCGCTCACCTTCCACAGGAGCGCAGAAGGGGTAGAGGCCATTCCTCCAGGTTCTTTCCCTCTCACAGGACAGGTGACACTTGCTTCGCTAGGGCCCGTGGGATCGCAAGCAGCCACTTTCATCCTCTCTCTGCAATAATTGAGAGAGAACAGCTTCCTTGAAACCTCAGTGAATCAAGCTGTATGTGGTGCCGAATGACCCAAGTAACTAAAGTGGTGCTTGGTAATCTTACCACCCTACCGAGTTGCCATTGGGAGAATGGTGATGATATTAATAACAATGAAACCTCGTGATTCACAAGTCAGACAAAAATAGAAGATGCTTCTGCGGACTGCACTGCCCAGAATCCACCAGGAAGGATGGAGGACAGGGGAGGCATAGTAGCGCCTCATGGGCACTGCCTATGTAAGTGGGACACTGTTTCTTGGGACTACACTATCCAGAATTAATCTAAGAGGTCAGACGAGGCATGGAAGTGTGAGGGTGCTATTTAAGCACTGTTGTGAGCTTGTCATAGCCCGGTAGAGACTTTACACCTCTTCTTTTTCACCCTATGTTCCTGTGACTGGCTGCAGTATGGTACCCCTATATTATTCACTGATGGGGACTGCAGCATTGGTTTGCCGTACAGCGGTATGTCCATTAGTAAAATTCAAGAGAGGACGTCTGGGTTATCAGCAGTGAGACTGCTCTCACAGAGAGAAGAATTTCTATGGATTTAGGGCGTGTTCACCATTCTGCTGATATCCAAATCGAGGTTGGTTGTATTAGTGCCCTTGCGGCCAGTCCCCGTAAACCAGATGAGTCTGACCCCCAAACGAGGCCCCCAGCTCACCTATTGTCTCAGCCCCTAAATGCAAAAGGAAGAAAGTGTGTAATACCAAAATGGAGGGTCCTTCTGCCAGCCTGACAATTAGAAACCCTGGTGAGGCTCCGGTTAAGGGAAGGGGGAGATGACATTTAGAGGACATTATACCGACTTCAGTATACTGCTTCAGGTCCACCTAGCCCCTATTTTGGAGAGATTGGCTTGCACTGAGTCACAGCTTATTTTACTGACTAATAAGACATGTTCTACCCCTCCTGCTCCAGCTCTAGTGTTTGTCTCTGCTCCATAGCTAGTGCTACTTCTTAGTGGTTAACCTTATACCGGGGAAAGCTCAGTAAATCCTCAGTTACCTTGTCAGCCAAATACTGAAATTCAACACACTGTTGCTGCTTGCTACTTGTCAGGCTCTGGCTGTGTATTGAGCCGGGCCAAATGTCAAGAGTTGTGCACCTCTGGCACTAAGCCTGCCAAGTAATTCCATTGCGCACACAGGCCACACCGAGCCTGTGGAGTGTTCTATTAATATAGTATCTGTTGTAATGTGACTTTTATTTGCTTTATTTCTAGAGTATAGTTACTGATTGTTCCTAGTTCCTAGTTGTGCTTCATCTGCATGAGCCTTTCTTTCTATGTTAAGTTCCACATTTCTTTCTGGAATGCTATATTTCAAGCACCTTGGCAGTTGGACTCAGGCCACTATATTGGTTGGCAACGGCCTCTGCTGCTGGGGACATATATATGATGAATATAGTTCTTTCTAAACTTACGTTGCCTCTTCATTGTCACCAAATTTTGGCTATGAGGATGGAATGCTGCATCCAAAATGCGCAGAGTAGCAACATAACCCTCAATAGACTCAACGGCTAGCTGGTGTCGTGAATAACAGGTAAAATGCTCAATAACAACATTTGGTTCCACCGTGAAATGCAACTTCAATCTATCCAGTGCCTCTGTGAATACGTCATAGTCCTTATCTTCTCTTTGTCAGAAATAGTGTGCCTCAAATACTCTACATCATTAGTTCAAAACTTGCATGTTTCCATTGGTAAGGTCATCCCCTTGTCTTGTCAAATTTGTAATACCTTTGACAACCTTAAATTATAGGGACTCAATAGAGTCAGCAAAAATGAGAATGTCATCCTGGAACCCCATATCCCCATCCATGTTCCTAAAGAGATTGAACATATATTTTTGGAAAATGGATGAGGCTGACACCAATCCAAAAGGCAAGCATATATACCTAAAAGCACCATCTGGCGTGATAAAGGTGGTCAGATGTCTGCAGCTCTTCTTTAACATAATCTGATGATATGCAGATTTGAGATCAAGAGATGTGAAATATTTTGCACCACCCAACTGTGACAACAGTTCTTGTATTTTTGGTAATGGATGGCAATCAATGATGATTTGTTTGTTTAGCAATCTCAAATCTGCACATAGCCTAAATGAAGCAGACCTTTTCTTCACAAAAACTATGGGAGACACCCATTCAAATAAATCCTCTGGTTCAATTAGGTAAATTCTCCAGAATTTTGCAGTAAAGGTGGTGGTGGTGGGTTATAGCACTGCTGCATGATGCAAGAGAAAAACCAAGGTTGCAGCTTAGCTGCAGAAATGTAAAATGTTGACTACAAAGAGGCCAGAAGCAGCAATGTAGGTACGCACACTCACTTATATTTCAGGTGAGGGATGAGGCAAATAGACACAGCAATGGAAAGGCAGCACTAATACAAACATGTTGCTAGTATAAATAAGCTCACGCAAATAAAACGTAGTCCATAAAAGCAAGGAGAAACGGCAGCAAAACTGGAAAACAACAGCATTCATTTATACCTATTGCAGATAAAATGTGTCCGATGCAGCTTACTAAACAATATGTTGGCATGTAATTTACATGCACGTGGGTGGCTTGCTCTAAACATGTTCACTTGGAGCTGCCGAAGGAAGTTGGAGTCCGGGATAGTGGCAAACAGACTTACGTGTTGGCCGAGTGGTTCAAGGACCAGGAATGCTTACCACAGTGCTCCTGGAATGTCAATGACAGCCGTTGCATAAGAGATGCGATGAAAAAGGTGGTGACGCCAGAAGTGAGCAGAGATTTGGTGGTTGTCAGAAAATGGCAAAATCACCTCCCACACAGCACCTTGATGAAACCAGGTAGCGTTTCCGTAAATATGACAAGTTATTATGCTGCTGAACATGACGAGACGTGGGAACCCATGTCTGGATACAACCCTACCCGTCTCCGCATCCGATGAAAGATTGCTCCGCGGTGATACACTCACAACTGGGGACAATTCTGGGTCACCAAAATGTGGTTACAATGTGGGATCCACTCCCACTATCTTGGCGGGAAATCAACAAATTACCGGGTCCGATAATGTGAGACTGCAAAAGGGGGCTGAGTGGTCACCCAACTTGCTAGTTTTGAATCTACCCCCTGCTGCCTGTCCCTATGTTGTGGTACTGATTGGAGTTTCTGCTCATAAGCAAGGCATGTGGAACCTGGTGAGCAGTAGTCTAACAAAAGTATCCACTGGCTATCACTAGGTAGGGGGTTAGACATACGTGATGGCACACAGATCATTATGACATGCCGTGTGAACTGGACTGTCTCCTTGTTGCGTAAATGGTCACACACTCGAAAGGCACAAAGTAGTAGTAGGTGCTTTATTGTCAGGAGTTCATCAGATCACAGCAGCTAATGCAACAGACGTCTCTCCAGCTCCTCAGCTCCGATCAATCAATCAATCAATCAATCAATCAATCAGACATTTGTAGAGCACGCTACTCACCAGTGATGGACTCAAGGTGCTATGGGGAGGGAGGGGCAGCTACTGGTTGAACAGCCAAGTCTTGAGACGTCTCCTGCAGGTCAGCAGGTCCTGGGTCTGTCGCAGGTGGATGGGGAGGGTGTTCCATGTCTTGGCAGTGAGGTGGGAGAATGATCTTCCGCTGGTGGTCGTTCGGCGGATGCGTGGGATGGTGGCAAGTGTGAGGTCGACGGAGCGAAGCTAGCGGTTCTGGGTGTAGAAGGACAGTCGTTAGTTCAGGTATGCTAGTCCGCCGTTTTGGAGTGCTTTGTGAGCGTGGGTGAGGAGCTTGAAGGTGATCCTCTTGTTGACCTCCCATTCATTTCCCGAGTCTCCCTGGAGATTCTAGAACCATATCTTGGTGACATCTCTGCATTCTACGCCCAAAAATCATCCCCCCTTTTTACATAACGAAAACTGTTATCATTGGCCTAATAATTTACATTTATATTCAAAAGCGAACATTAAAAAAGTAACATACAGAAATAGGAGGCCATAGGTTCTTCCCAACAATATAGTCCTTCCACAACAGAGGAGGTTTACTAACCCACTTCTCACTAGTTAACCCTCCAATAGCACATTCCTTTCTTCCCACCTTCAACCCAGAACTGGAATAATTATTACGAGCATCTAAACTCGTCTGTTCCAACTCTGGAAAAACTGCCTCATCTTCATCTACATCTGAGGTTGTTTCAACACCTTCTTCATCCGTACCCCCACCCAGCCGAGAAGTTTCTTCCTCATCGCTCAAACAACCAAAATATACCTCCTTGTGAAAATTCTTCCAAATTTCATCGAAGAGCCAGGTCTTGAGGTCTTTCCTGAATTACCGCAGCCGTGGTGTTTGCCTGAGTTGCAGAGGCAGGGAGTTCCAGGTCTTGTGCAAGGTAGGAGAAGCATCTTCCTCCAGCCATGGTTTTGTGGATCCGTGGCATGGTGGCCAGGGCTAGTTGGGAAGAGTGGAGATGTCTGGTGGGAGTGTAGAAGGAAAGGTCGTAGTTGCGGTATGTGGGTACGGCATTGTGCAGTCGTGGCTGCATTATTCACTGGGAGGGAGTACATTTAATAAATTTTTTTTTTAAACAAACCTGTCTAGGGGTCCTGCGTTTTCACAGTTCTGGCTCCTGCTCTCCTCTCCTGCCTCCGGCAGGAACAGGAAGCAGGCAGCCTCCCTCCCCTCCCCTTAGCCAATCACAATGCTGCAACGGCAGCGTTGTGATTGGTGGGGGCGCCGCCCAGCCCGGCGCCTATGGGGAGGCCATTTTCTCCATGTAGGAAGCATTGCAGCCTGCATGGAGAATGGGCAGAGTGCGAATAACTGGTTTGGGCGGTCCCAGAGGACCAACCAAAATAGTCATGCTCACTCAGGAGTGCGCACACCACTCCTCCCCTGCCAAGCCATGCTCGTAGAGCAGCCCTGCCCACCCACCTGCAACCAATCACTTCTGCTTTCTTGCAGTGCGAGAAGCAGAAACATAAAATGGTAGTTTTTCCATTTTATGTTTCTGCGTCTCGCACTGTGAGAAAGCAATGGTGCAACGCTCCTCCGCCTTAGTGGAGGAGCCGTCCCTGGCATTGTGGACGGCTTTGTAGGCATGCGTGAGGAGCTCGAAGGGAATTCTTTTGTTGATAGGTAGCCAGTGATGGTCTCTCAGGTGGCCGGTGATATGGCTGTGGTATGGGATGTTCATAATGAGTCTGGCAGATGCGTTTTGGATCTTCTGAATTTTCTGAGTGGTGTCGGTGTAGAGTACTTTTCTGTAGTCACGTCTGATGCTGACGAGCGCATGGGTGACCATATTCTTGGACTCAGTGGGGATCCACTTGAAGATCTTATGAAGCAGGCTGAGCGTGTGGAAGCCAGAGGATGACAGTGTTGATTTGGCGGTTCACTGAGAGAGAGGAGTCCAGGATGATGTTGAGGTTTTGTGCGTGGTCCGTGGGTGTGGGGGGGGGGGTTGAGCTCTGCGGACCACCTGGAGTCATCCGAGGTGGAGGCGGGTAGCCCAGGATAAGGACTTCGGAGTGAATGTTCTGGAAATCCTTTTCACACTCCGATGACCACACAAACTTGTTTTTGTTTTTTAACAACTATCTGATATTGTAACTCCTATCCGTAAATCTAGAAATACATTAGCACAATACTCAGCAAGTCCCAAAAATGATCGGACATCACTCTTAGAAATGGGAGCAGATATTTCCCCAATAGCATTCACTGAAGAAGGTTTCAGTTTAACTCCGCCTTCCACAATAATGTGCCGCAAACACTGTTCTCCGCAAACTTACATTTAGAGAACTCTACAGTCAAACCTCTTGACTCTAAAATTCCAATCTGGTGTCATAACCAAAAATCTAAATGTCATCCAGAAAGAATACAATGCCACCCTCCTTGACAAACAAGGTGAACACCTGCCACCAAAGCTAAATTGAAGGGCATCCTTTTGAAATAAAAAACAGCCATCCAGTGTAATGAATACCATGAGTTTCTTTGATTCAGATGTTAATGAAATCTTATGGTAAGCAGATGACAAGTCTATAGTTGAAAACCAATTAGCCTCCTTCAAGCATGACACAATTTCATTGGTTTTAGGAAATTGAAACCTTTCTATTTAAATGTTGTTATTAAGCTGGCATAAATTCACTTATAACTGTATCTTATCATTACTTCGCCATGCCACCACTAATGAAGAAATCCACTCAGATGCTTCCATAGGCTTTATAACATCTAATACCACCACCATTTTTCTTCATTCCTCTGAGACTTCATCCCTAATCATTATAGGGATGTTCCTCACTTTGTGGACCCTGGGAACTTTGTTTAACATGGAATTTCCAACCGGTAAGCCTTCATCCACAATCAGTACTCCTTTCTTGCTGTTAGGGTCCAAAATGATATGGAATTTCTTTTGATTGTGTCATCCCAGTATAGAACGACCTTTTCTTTTTTGCTATGTACAATTTACCTCAAGTGTGCCTGTTCTTAAATTGAAACCATCTAAAACCCAGCATTTCAAGTTGTTTCTCCGCTATACCCCTCTGGTTATATATATATGGTTGCAATAAGTGACCCCTAATTTTGTTAACAAATTTCTCCATCCAAAATCCTTCATTAATTGTTATTTTATATTATGTTATGTTATGCGCTTTTATTAGGCGCACAGATGCTCCAGCGAAGGAGCGTCCTGGCGCCGCGACAAGGTAGCAGCACAACACAACGTGACAACACACAGTAAAATAAAACTAGGGGAACAGGAAGGTTTTCACCGCACGGCGAAAGGAAAGCAGGTCCCTGAGGGCGTGAATCGCCGGGGGAAGGGAGTTCCAAAGCACCGCCGCACGGACTTGGAAGGAACGTCCGCCAGCTCTACTGCGCTTAAAGCGAGGAACAACAGCCAGTTCTAAATCAGCAGATCTTAAAGCTCGCGCTGGAGTGTAATGAACCAGAAGTTTGGACAGAATCATGGCCGGAGACCCCTTGAGTATTTTATAGGCGACACAGAGGACCTTGAACTGAATCCGCTGAGCCACCGGGAGCCAGTGCAGCGAGCGCAGGGTACTGGAAGTAGGGCATGATCTAGGTAGTCCTACCACCGATCTCGCAGCGGCATTCTGGATCCGCTGCAGGCGTCCAATTTCTGCCTGGTTCAGGCCAACCAATAGGGAGCTCGCATAATCCAGCCTAGAGATGACAGTGGCTTGGATCACAAGTTGCCTGGTGGCGGCATCAAAAAACTTAAGCACAGGACGGAGCCCCCGTAGAATGCCAAAACAACAGGCCGCCGTACGTTTGGTATGGCAGGCAAACGTAAGGGAAGGATCCAACCATACCCCGAGGTTTTTAAGCTCAGAAACTGGGGTAGGTGTAGGACCCAGATCCCCTGGCCACCATCTCCATCCCCAAAGTTCCGGTTGTTTGCCAAAAATCATGACCTCGGTCTTACTGGCGTTCAGCTGGAGACAGTTGGACGTCATCCAGCCAGCGACCGCCCGCAGTCCTTGTTGGAATCTGGGTGCATCCACATCGGCATCCCCGCTGATCGTGACCGCTAGCTGGGTATCATCGGCGTATGACACCATTGTCATACCCCATTGCCGGACAACCTCAGCTAGCGGCCTTACGTATAGATTAAACAACGTAGGACTCAGCGAGGAGCCTTGGGTGACCCCCAGATCCAACAGATGGTATTTGGACTGGTACGGAGGGACGGTCACGCTGAAGGTCCGATTGGCTAAAAAAGACCGGAACCATTGGAGAGCGATGCCGGTGACACCAGCCTCCTCTAAACGACACAGAAGGATGGGGTGTGATACGGTGTCAAAGGCGGCGCTCAGATCTAATAGCACCAGCGCCGCCGTTTGACCCGCATCAAGCACGGAGTGCAAATGCTCCACCATATACAGCAGAGCCGTCTCCGTGCTATGACCTGCCCGAAACCCATTCTGCGTCATATCAAGGATATCGGCTTGGTATAGATGTTCCGAGAGGACCGCGTTAACATGCGCCTCAGTCACCTTGGCAGGCCACGGCAGAAGTGAAATTGGCCGATAACTTTCGGGCTTGCTACCATCCAGGCTAGGTTTCTTGAGAATAGGCCGGACCATGGCCTGTTTCCACTTGTGTGGAACTACGCCGGATGTAAGCGACGTATTGATCAAAGAACATAGCGGTGAGATGTCATGCACAGCTAGGTCTTTGAACACAGCCGGACAGAGCGGATCCGCTGGGGACCCCGACCTCACTTGGCAAGCCAATTTGCCAAAGCTTTCAGATGTTAAATTCCGAAAAGAGTGCAGCTCCTCGGATGTCAAAGGTTTAAAAGGTGTGTCTGCGGGTGGAATAGCCGACGGAAAGGCCCGATAAATAGCATTGACCTTTTCCAAAAAGAAATCCGCCAATATTTCACAGTGCTCGACAGAGCTCTGGTGGATCGCAGTCACCTTTTTAGCGGTAAGGTCTTTCAACACCTTGAAAATGGTTTTAGAGGGGTTAGCACTAGTCCGAAATTGTAAGGCATAGAAGGCAGCGCGGGTTCTGCACACTGCTCGATGATAGAGTTTCACAGTGGCCAGGTACAGGACCTTTTTCTCGTTGTTATAGGTTTTGCGCCATGCCCGCTCCGCACGCCTACAAGTGGTCTTGAGTGCCCGTAACGCGTCGTCGTACCATGGTCTGGAATTCCTGGCCCCCGATTTACACCAGACTATGGGGATAAGGGAATCTAATGCCCTAGTCACCCAGTTGCAGAAGCCATCGTAGCCTTGATCTACAGCCCCAGTTATATCTAATGGGTCGGACGACAAGAGATGGTAGAACTCATCCAACTTCAGTTTGTTTCAGCGCCGTCTGGGAGCTGGACACACCACTGGTTTGGGCTGAATAACAGGTACGGGCACCGGATCTGTATCAGATAATGATCAGTCCATGCCAACGGTGTAAGGCTAGAAATGCTGGCTTCCGCCAAGTTGGTAAAAAACGGGTCGAGGATATGGCCCCCTATATGGGTAGGTTGTGAGACCATCTGAGCCAGCTGGAGCGCTTCAAGATCTGCCATGAAGCTAGACACCGACGGGCTAGATAGATTGTCGAAATGCAGATTCAAATCCCCAATAATGGAGAAGTTGGAACACCCTACAGCCAGCTTGCTGATTGCATCTGGTAGTGCAGCTCTAAAGGTCACTTCACTCCCTGGGAGTCGATAGATCAATAACCCCGACAGAGTAAAATTAGGCGTGATAGCCACCTTAAACATTGCACTTTCACAGCCAGAGATACTCTGTCCCTGCCACGTACACGAGTAACAGGACTTGACCGCAAGGGCTATCCCTCCACCTCTAGAGACTCGGTTAAGAGTGAATACCGAGTATTCAGGCGGGAAGGCCAGGTTGACAACGGCCGTATCAGCATCCTGCAGCCAAGTCTCTGTCAGACAGAATAAATCTGGCGGATCGTGGCATAGCAGGTCGGAAGTATCCAGCTGATGCTTTACCAGCGACCTGACGTTCAAATTCCAGATGCTGATAGAAGGAAATGAACTGACAGCCACAGTGACGCACTCCTTGGAACCCCTTCCAAGGGGAGCGGGAAGAGTAAACCGCCCACAACCACAAGAGAGGGGGCCACATAAGGGGTCCACCCGCGTTGTCCCACAGGTCCCAAGTGACTGACCAATGGCAACGAGTCTGTCCCTAGCATAGCACAGCATTATGGCCAAGAGAAAAGCCACAGAAAGGGTCAAAGTCCTGCCCCGTCCTGCACGTCCTGCACGTCCTGTCGCGGACGGGCGCAGACGGGCAGGACTCTGGCTAAGCGAAGGCGCCACCGCTGCGCGTTACCGCTGCGCTGGGCGGGGAGCTTTAAGTACCTGTCCCTCCGTAGCTCCTGCGCACTAGAGCGCTCGCCAGAAATAGTCCCTGACCACTCCACCACCACACCACTCCAAGATGGCGGCCAATACAAAAACGGACCCCACCCCAGAACCGGACCCGCACAAGCGGCGGTGATATTACGATAATAGTGCAGGTAAGGGGGCACTAAAAACAGGGGATAATAACCCAGATAAACAAAATAGTAAACAGGAAGTTTTAAAATGCTTTCCAGTAATCAGCAGTAAAAAGCACCAAGCGCACAGCAGCGTAGCGTAGCGCTTCCTTGTCAGGGCGAGCTCCAGGGCGACTCACCTTAAGTACCTGTCCCTTCGTAGCTCCTGCGCACTAGAGCGCTCGCCGGAAATAGTCCCTGACCACTCCACCACCACACCACTCCAAGATGGCGGCCAATACAAAAACGGACCCCACCCCAGAACCGGACCCGCACAAGCGGCGGTGATATTACGATAATAGTGCAGGTAAGGGGGCACTAAAAACAGGGGATAATAACCCAGATAAACGAAATAGTAAACAGGAAGTTTTAAAATGCTTTCCAGTAATCAGCAGTAAAAAGCGCCAAGCGCACAGCAGCGTAGCGTAGCGCTACCTTGTCAAAGGAAAGTAATAAACTCGAGGAAATTTCACAGTTGGTAGGTGACAACTTTCCACAACTGTATACACAGTGCATATAGCACAACCAGTGACTAAGACACCCTCATAGTTTCCAAAACAAGATTCATCCACAAAATATTTTAACTCACAGGCAATAATATGTACATCAGTCCGATCACTAAGTGGTTTGGTAATTTGGACAATAGCAAGGACACATTCAGGGGGGTGTACATTGTTTCAGGTGGACATCCAAGAAGTAGGATTCAAAGCGGGACAATGGTTCAAAGAAATATGGGAAGCAGACAACAACAATATTTTGTATCAAGTCAGTCGGGCAATGGAGATGCATTGGATTTTAGTGTGGGTAAGGAGAAGCTTGGGACACTCACATTTGTTTGGTCTTAAGGTCCTAGTTGAACCTGTACACATTGACTTTCCCCATCTTGAATATCGAGAGAATGGGGTTTAATTAAATATGATAAAACATGGTGCATTCCTTCCTCCGCCTCAGGTTTTAGCAGGAACTGAATTATTCTGGGTAACTTATTCTGAGGGTCATCGAGGAACTGACTCCCACATTGTTGGCCCTTTGGGTCCACAATGTGGACAGTACCTGTGAAAGCAACTCAGTTAAATCAAGGGACATAGCAACCTGTCCACTTCCCTAGGGCAAATTAAGCTCTCATATGGTAGTGCAAGTGTCTTATTTTCTTTTTGTTGAGTATAATCAAAAACACGCTTTCTGGGGTACAAAACAAAATACAATTGAGTTGACACAAAAATCTCTGCATAACAACTCTTTCAGGATATTGTGCTAAGAAAAAGGAATGCTTATCACTAAATGGTCCTACAGAAACAGTACAATAATGAGGAACTCACTGGTTGGAAATACTGTGTCCATGGACATGCCTGATACATGTTAGGAGGGGAATTTATATGCTTTTAGAACTGAGAAACTTTCACAGATGGCAATAAGGTAAATGGTATGTTTACATCAATGGTGAAATTCACATAAGTGGCACTACTGATTTACTGGGATTGGGGTATACGTAACAGTTTTGGACCCTCTCTGTCTGTCCTAATATTCAGTAGAAGGATTTGGGGTAACTTGCTAATAACCAGAATGCTCAGGGAGACTTAGCGTGTTAGATGAAGTATTGGGACAGTCTTGTTTCCAATGCCCCAGCTAATTACAAGCGAAGCAAGACCATCCTGCTCCCAGGGCTTCTTCCACTAGCCCTTCCATCACCCATCCCAATTCTCCAGCCTTGCGGCCTTACCCTTCTGCCCCCATTCACTATTACTGTCCTTGGCATATTATGCAATCTCAAGGACATAAATGTTCATTCAGAATTTTCTGTCTTTCTTTCTTTTCCTTTTGGACAACTCATCCGCAAGTAACACAGTGGTTGGAGGCCGTCACTCATTTAGCCAACTTCTTAATCTTCCAACAAAATAAATTGTTATAAGCAGACTCCAAGCATTTGGTAATAATTTCAGTACAAAAGCAGCACACATAATCTTACTGGGCCATTTCCATCAGACGAGCTATCTCCAAATACCTTTCAAACACATCCTTAAGTCTGTACAAAAAATCAGCTGGTATCTCAGCCTTATTTTGTTTTCAATTCAAGATCTTTGTCAATCGGTTTTCGCTGCATACACCTCTGCAATCACATTCAACAATGCATCCTTTGTGCCATACTCCACTATCAGCCACGATGCTTTTTCTGCCAATCATTTTTCTCACCTCACTTGGCACCACCAATTGCATCAGCTGATCCACAGCCACCCAATTGAGTCTGCACATCTCAAACATGCTCTGCAATTGTTCTTGGAAAGGAGTAGAATTTTCCAGAATATTGGGGAATTGTTTTTTGATACTCATCAAATTAAAGGGGGTCCATGGGACGTGGGCCATACCTATATCCCAAAATCGGGGTAATTACTCCAAGCAAGAAGGGTAGAAGAGGAAGACTCCTCACCGTAGGTGTCAATTGGAGGTGGACTTGCGGATTCCTTCTAGGCAGTCCCTTCGCAATCTATATCAAGCTTTCTATGGTAATAGTGGGACTTCATTTTCTTCGGTCTCTACATCCCAGGTGCGCACACTTGACCAATCCGCAGTATAGTGTGATCAGCCTCGGGCCTAAGAACCTTACTGCCAGCTGATCGTCTACCCATTACCTTCTTGTGCTCTCATCAATGCATTACCTTCTTGTGCTCTCACCTACACATTACCTCCTCGTGCTCCAGCCACCGCCAGTCTCACAGGCGCAGCTCTGTTTCCAGGCACAGCACCAGCTGCCAGCCCATCTGCCACAATCGGAAATGTATTCACCAAATCCTCCTCCCTTGTGTCATCCCTCTTTTTCTTCTTATCCTGTGGTTCAGTGATCTGCACAGCCAGACTGGGAACAGAAACCAGTCCTGGCAATTGTTTTCGACCAGAGGGCGACTACTGAGGAGGGCTGGCCTGAGGGGCAAAGGGAGGGGGAGGGTTGCTAGTTTCAAGCACTGCTGTCGCTTTTGTTACAGGGGAGCCGATATTGCAGCACTTCTGCAAAACCAGCCCCCAGTGACAAAACCGGCCCCAAGTGTCAAAAACCAGCTCCCACCCTTCTGGTCCACTGGGAAAACACCTGGTGCCCGGTAGGGCTAGTCCGACCCTTGTGATCTGGGGTAATAGGTGCAGAGGAAGCAAAGCAGTTGAAGCAGAAGCCCTGACTCTGTTCCTCAGACGGCTGATTTAGTATTTCAATTTCTCCTGGATATCGCTCATAGTCCGGGCATGGGATTCATATTAAAATTTGCGTGCCTGCTCATGCCAGTTTACAAAGAGTGCCAATTGATCAACATCTTCCCTATTTTTAGGATACTTCAGTTTTTTGCTGTAAATTAGAGAATCTTTCTATATTGAAGGTAACATGTTCCAGGAAGGTCTACTACTTGTCCTCATTAGTAAATGTCATCCACTCTCAAATATTTTCACATATGTTTACCATATTGTTGGTACATAGTATGAATTGAATTCCCTTTTGTTGGGGCTCAATGGGTTTAGATTCTCTGGCCCCCATTACCGTTCCTTAAAATCCAATCACACTAAGGTAACTGGGAAAGGGTCTACAGGCCTTGCTCCCGCAGCCCTTCCCAAGGAGGGAGGTAATTGAGGAAAGAGAAATGGGATAGGATTCTCTTCAGTTATTATTTCTTCTAACTGCTCACTTTGGGGGAGGAGTTCTATTGTGCATTCACACACAAAAATCTCCTTAGGTTCAAAGCATCTGTAGCCAACTCCCGGAGGGGCTCATGACGGGAGTCGAGGCGGCTAGATCAAAGAGGTTCTTTCTTTCACATGTTCATTCTTCAAGGTTCTGTGATCCATGTCTGTGCAGTCTGGACTATCTTTCCCATTCCCACTCTATTTCTATAAACTCACGCTATGGGTTCACATGTATACCCATTTCTGTTCTCTGGACTCCATCCTCTCCCACCTACTTGTCCTTTTACATTCTTTGATGTATCCTACCCAGAGAACATTTGTGTGCACACGCTTTGACGTGTAATTAAGCAACAAATAGTAAGCACAGTTAGACTTTACCTAAACTTTATCGTTGATTTGTGCTCACACTTTTAGTCAATCAATCAATCAAATACTTTATTTCATTTGAAACCATAAAAGCATAGAACTGTCATTGGACATTAAAAATACATAACAACATCTGAAGTCAACGTCAAGAGCATGACAGTGCCTATAATCAATAATAAAAACGAGCAAAGTAATTGTAATTAAAAAAGGTTTAAAATCTGTAAAGGCACAACATAGACAAATGAATGTCTACTCAAAAATACTCCTAATTATAGTTGATTCACCAGCGCTTTGCCATTCTCCATTCTCCTACAGGAACTTCTCCCCTCCCTTTAGCAACTGGGGTCATGTGTGGGGTTCGGACAGCGCTTTCCTGCCTTCTTTCTATTGAGGTGATTACTGATGCCAAATGATCTATATGTTAAAAATAAAGCTCAACACATCAAGAAGCCCAAAGTCTAACTTGCTTTTAATGCAAAATATCAGTAACTAAGCAAAATAGTTAAAAGACAACTGCTGTTTCAACTAACCAGGCTTTCACTAGAAAGCTGGAGCATAATAGTGAAGTACATAAAATGTAAGACCGTTTATATAGGTTTTCTCTCAATAAAAATCTAACTAATTTATTCACGTGTCAGAAACATGTAATTTTCAGCAAAAGCTTTTCCTATAAGCTTGTGGCAGGATTTCTCCTGATTATCTCCTGGTGATTAGTCTCCTAAATCAAACCTCCAGTTGAGTCCATTGAAAGCGAGGTTAAATGTTGCAGAAATGTTCACATGTACAACCTTGAATGACATTCTGAGCCTATTAGAATCAAGAAATTCGCCGAACATATTTAAGGCTAATGGTTGCTTCAAACAAATATGAAACAACATCCATATTTGCTCATAACATTTCGATACAAATGTTGTCTAAAATGTGTAAAACAACAAAACTGTAATGCATGAATACATAGGAGTACCTGATTATATTTTCACATTACAAATTGAATTCAAGCAATACTAACAAAATAAGACACCGCACTCCAGGAATGCACCACAGATCATCATATTGTTTTACTGTAAGAGAACCATATGAGGCACCGGTTTCTCACTACAAGCCACCAAACTCCAGAACTCACGACCAGCCAAGATTAGAAGCATTCAAGAGCATTTAACAGTTGAAAAGCAAGTTGAAAATATGGCTGTTATAGAGTGTGACCTAGAACTCACACATCACAAGCTTGCATCCAGGCATGCTGGTGTCAAGTGCGGCATAAGAGGTTAAGCTATAGGCACTGAGACACTTGAGCCTCAGTTCTAGCCAGTTATTACAATGTGTCCACGTGTTCCTCTGTCAGCTGCCCTATATACTGTTGCACTGCCAGCCAACCAACCGCCATCCTCACCTCTGCTGCAGCACTGTCTGATTGGTCTGGCATTTGTTTGAGTTAGAGCTACTGGCATTGTACATGGCAATGTCTTTTACCTATGTGCTATGGAGAGTATATATGTGGTGTATAGTGGAATTATGTGGGTTGGATTGGATTAGTTCGTTGTGTAATTGTATGGTGTGGAATTTTCTGATGTGGTTTGGATTTGTGTAGTGGAAATATGTGAGTTCCCACATAGGGGGCTAGGAGGAGATTTAAGGGACCTGTGTGGGCTGTCTCCCCACTAAATCACAGCCAATTTCACAAAAAGAGCCCATAGGTCCTAATGGTAAGTCTAATGGGTACGTGGAATGTGCTTGCCATGATCAGCGGGAAAAATTGGGAAGAGGCAAAGGGGTCCCTTTTTAACCCCTTCCATGCTGATGATGGCCCCCAGCCGTCATGCACTACAGTGCTCGTGTGCTGATGACGGCTGGGGGCTGTCATGACCGCACCCGCGCTGAAATCTTCAGCACAGGAGCAGAATCGGCCCAGCATGGAGAGGTTAAAGGACAGTTCCCCTCACACACCTGAAGGTGTCATGCTTCATCATAGGTTACAGATTAATGTGCAGGTATGCTGCAGGGGGCTGATCAATTTTAAAATCAAGGTACAATGTGAAAATAAAAGTTCCAACTCAATCAGACAAAACGGGGGTTTAAAAATATGCTATAATGCTCCTTATGAGCGCGCTACGCTCTACAATCCAGCAGAGCCTCTCTGTAATACCAGGTAGCCAAAGGCAATTTCCAAGAGCTCGGCGCCTAATTTGTCTGCCTTAAATACCGGTCTAGCGTCCTTGTGACGACTAGACCGCTCCACTCCTTAGCCCTCACCCAAGATGTCCGCCGTTCTGGCGGTGTAGTGCAATTTCGAGGGGGAGAGGGATCCGCTCCAAACGCGGTGTTTTTACAGATTAATGTGCAGGTATGCGGCAGGGGGCTGATCAATTTTAAAATCAAGGTACAATGTGAAAATAAAAGTTCCAACTCAATCAGACAAAACGGGGGTTTAAAAATATGCTATAATGCTCCTTATGAGCGCGCTACGCTCTACAATCCAGCAGAGCCTCTCTGTAATACCAGGTAGCCAAAGGCAATTTCCAAGAGTTCGGCGCCTAATTTGTCTGCCTTAAATACCGGTCTAGCGTCCTTGTGACGACTAGACCGCTCCACTCCTTAGCCCTCACCCAAGATGTCCGCCGTTCTGGCGGTGTAGTGCAATTTCGAGGGGGAGAGGGATCCGCTCCAAACGCGGTGTTTTTACAGATTAATGTGCAGGTATGCGGCAGGTGGCTGATCAATTTTAAAATCAAGGTACAATGTGAAAATAAAAGTTCCAACTCAATCAGACAAAACGGGGGTTTAAAAATATGCTATAATGCTCCTTATGAGCGCGCTACGCTCTACAATCCAGCAGAGCCTCTCTGTAATACCAGGTAGCCAAAGGCAATTTCCAAGAGCGGCGAAGCTCGGATCCGGCAGGGGGGAAGGAACCCTAAGGTTCCCCCTAGTTACGCAGGTCCCTGAGTACCTGCCTGCGCCACTAGCCTGTCTGCTAACAAGCCCAGGCGAACTCAGCTGAGCAGGCGGTGCTCTGGAGGTGTACTGTCATTCTGCCGCTGTCTGCTGTCTGTTGGCTGCTATTTTTTCGGCCAGAAGGTCGACCAAGCAGCATGAGATCAGGGCGTGTCCATGGATGCTCTATGAGCAAAGGAGGCACAAAAAAACGCAAATGAACGCCAAAGGCGTTCGATGGGACTAGGGAGGAACCACCGACTAAAACCAGGCAGACAACACAGAGCGACTGCTCATTAATCGATATAACAACTGACAAACCAGATTCTAACAGCTCAAGAAGCGAGCAAACAACAAAAGCAGAAAAGAGCAGTAAATCAAAAACCTGCCACACTATGTTTCAGCCAAAAATCTATACAAAGTTCTGTTTCTTAAAAAACGCGGGGGATACCTTACTCTCAAACATTAATGAATCTTCAGGTCTACAGCAACCTATCGAACCATCCCAGCCCCCACAGCCTGTACAGTATATTGGCACACTGACTGACAACAACAGTAAGGGAAGCCCTAGCTCTACAGCCAGAAGTTCCCCGCAAGTGACATCAACCCCTCAGCGCGATAAAAGCTGGATAACTCAGCACTTTACAACCACTGGGAAAAAGCTCCGAAGAAAAATTGTCTTAGAAACAAACCTAATTCAAGTACACAGGACAAACGATGCAAAAAACCTGTCTGTAGACAAACTGGACAACAGCCATACAGACCTCGGCAATACTGTATGGAAAAAAAAATCAGCACGCGTATCGACACGCGCAGCGAAACCAACGCATCATCGAATTGCGAACCAAAAAGCCAAGAGGCAACAAAGCACCTCAGTGACCCCAAGGATGCAAGCGCAAAGGAGCGCTGGAAAGAGAATGACTCATCCCTGGGAGCCCTGAGGCCTGGGAGGAATATAGTCAATGCAGACAGGCCACCAACTTCCCCGTCAGAGGTGATAGAAATATCCTCATACCTCGGAAAGGAAGAGTGGGAAGATCTCCTTGCTGCATACTCCCAAGATAAGAGCAGAAGCAGGATAAGCGCTAACACACCGATTATGATAACCGATGGCTCACAGGAACAACCGGCGGAGGATGCAGGGGCGTCAGAGAGGGCTCAAAAACTATTCATAACTCCAGGAAATCAAGCAGAAACCCCAAAACACACGAAGCACGAAAGCGCTTGGCCCAGCCTGCTTAAAACAATACAACTCCTGGTAGAAGCCCTCAACTATCAATCAGATAAAATGGACACTCAATTAATGCTACTGGACACACTGGCTGTATTTGTGGTCGCCATTGACGGGAAGCTGGGCACGCTAAACACGCTTCTTCAAAACAAGCTTGATCAGTCGCAAGACGCATTTAGGACCAACAGAGATGGATGTGGATGCGGTCGGATTATCGACAAACTGTCAACACTCCCAACAATACTGAGCGACCTGTGCACACAGCTTAAAAGGTCTGCTCAGCGCCAACAAACCAATCCCTGTAACGGCATTTTTGAAGAAGAAACAGAAATCGTAAAGGAATAAGGAATTGATGGGAACTAACAAACAATGAAACTCCAAAACAAGCGCCCCCTTATCCAACATATCCAAAAGTATAGTGGCCAGCGAAACTGGAACACCATACCCTCCACTTTCTGAAATCTTGGAAGAAGATAAAGCAGACACAAAAATTAACGCTAAACAAAGACGAGCAAAAAAACGTAAAGGCAGGAAACATAAATCACACTCGAACCGCGAAGGCTTTATGCATCTCTTTGGGAACATCCTTGCCACAGAAAAAAGCATAGTCCAACCTGAGTTCAAGTTCAAGTTCTACAATTTGTATAGCGCACTACTCACCCAGAGGGTCTCAAGGCGCTTGTGGGAGAGAGGTGCTTTACTTATCAAATATCCACGTTTTTAGTTGCTTTTTGAAGGAGAGGTGGTTCTGTGTAAGGCGGAGGTGGGTGGGGAGGGAGTTCCAGGTTTTGGCCGCTAAGTATGAGAAGGATCTACCCCCCATGGTGGATCTGTGGAATTGCGGCGAGGGCTTGATTGGATGATCGTAGTTGGCGGGGGGGTGTAGAAGGAAAGTCGCGTGTTGAGGCATTCGGGTCCTAGGTCGTAGAGGGCTTTGTGTGCGTGGGTAAGGAGACGTAAAGTTATTCTTTTGTTGACAGGGAGCCAATGGAGGTCTTTCAGGTGGTCGGAGATGTGAGCTTGTCGAGGGATGTCCAAAATGAGTCTGGCTGAGGCGTTTTGGATGCGTTGGAGTTTTTTCTGTAGTTTGGCTGTGGTTCCGGCATATAGGGTGTTTCCGTAATCCAGTCGGCTTGTGACCAGTGCGTGGGTGACCGTTTTTCTTGTTTCGGTGGGGATCCAACGGAATATTTTTTGAGCATGCGTAAGATGTTGAAGCATGATGATGAGACGGCGTTGACTTGTCTGGTCATTGAGAGGGAGGAGTCCAGGATGAAGCCCAGGTTACGAGCGTGGTCTGTGGGACTGGGTGCGGTTCCCAGGGACGGTGGCCACCATGAGTCGTCCCAGACAGAAGGGGATGACCCTAAGATGAGGACTTCCGTTTTGTCCGAGTTTAGTTTTAGGCGGCTGTTCTTCATCCACTCGGCCACTTCTTTCATTCCTTCGTGTAAATTGGTTTGGGTCTTTGGTGAGGGAGAGGATCAGTTGGGTGTCGTCTGCGTAGGAGATGATGTTGAGGTTGTGTTGGCGCGCGATGGATGCGAGGGGGCTCATGTAGACGTTGAAGAGGGTGGGACTGAGTGATGAGCCTTGTGGTACGCCGCAGATGACTTTGGTGGCTTCTGATTGAAAAGGGGGGAGGAGGACTCTCTGGGTTCTTCCGGCGAGGAACGAGATGATCCAGTCCAATGCTTTTCCTTGTATTCCGAAGTTGTTGAGGCGTTGTATGAGGGTGCTATGACAGACTGTGTCGAAGGCTGCGCAGAGGTCGAGTAGGATGAGGGCAACTGTTTCTCTGTTGTCCAGTAATGTTCGGATGTCGTCAGTTGCTGCGATGAGGGCGGTTTCGGTGCTGTGTTTGGCTCGGAAGCCGGACTGTGAGGGGTCGAGGGATTTGTTGGATTCCAGGAAGGCTGCGAGTTGACTGTTGACGGCTTTCTCGATGACTTTGGCGGGGAATGGGAGGAGCGAGATGGGGCGGTAGTTTTTAAGTTCGGTGGGGTCTGCTGTGGGTTTCTTCAGAAGGGCGCTGAGTTGGGCATGTTTCCAGTTTTCCGGGAAGGTAGCGGAGTTGAAGGACCAGTTGATGACGTCTCGGAGGTGGGGAGCGATGATGGAGTCTGCTTTGTTGAAAATGTAGTGGGGACATGGGTCGGTTGGTGATCCTGAGTGGATGGAGTTCATCAGGCGGATGGTGTCTTCGGTGGTGATTGGGTTCCAGTTGCAACGGTTGTTGGAGAGCGGTTTAGGTTCGGGGTAGGGTGGAGTGGGTTGGTCTCCGGACTGATTTCCAAAGCTGTTATGTATTTCGGCGATTTTGTTGTGGAAGAATGCGGATAGAGAGTCACAGAGGTCTTGGGAGGGAGTGATGTCGTTGGTGTCGGCGGTGGGGTTAGTAAATTCTTTGACGATGTTGAAAAGTTCCTTGCTGTTTTGGGTATTGTTGTCAAGTCGATCCTTGGATGCTGCTTTCTTGGTGGATCGTATCAGTTGGTGGTGTTTGCGGGTGGCGTTCTTGAAGCTGGCTAAGTTGTCAGTGGTTGGGATTTTTCTCCAGGTTTTCTCGAGAGTACGGCAAAGCTTCTTGGATTTTTTGAGGTCATCGTTGAACCAGGGGCTTTTTTGCTACCTTGTTTGATTAAATGGTTTTTCAATGGTGCTAGTTCGTCAGCGCTGTGGGTGATCCATTGTGTGAGGTTGGTGGCTGCTTGGTTTGGGTCCGATGATTTGAGAGGGGGGTTTTGGTGAAGCGATGTGAAGAGCTGGTCTGTGGTGATTTTGTTCCAGTTTCTTCGAGGAATCGGTTGTGGGGGGTAGTGGGTCGTGGTCTTATTGTAGTTGAAGTGAATGCAGCTGTGGTCCGTCCAATGGAGAGCTGTGGTGTGGTCGAAGGATATGTGCTTGCTGGAGGTGAAGATTGGGTCGAGCGTGTGTCCGGCAAGGTGGGTGGGGGTGTCAACAAGTTGTTTGAGTCCGAGATTGGCCAGGTTGTCTAGGAGGGTGGTGGCGTTGTTGTCGTTTTTCTTTTCCAGGTGGAAGTTGAGGTCTCCCAGTAGAATGTAGTTCTCGGAGGAGAGGGCATGTGGGCTGATGAAGTCGGTGATGTCTTCGCTGAATTGTGTGCGGGGTCCTGGTGGTCTGTAGATGAGGGTGCCTCTGAGTGTGGTCTTGGGGTCGATGTGGATCTGGAAGTGAAGGTGTTCGGCGTTAGCGAGGTTATCGTCTGAGCTGGTCGTGATGCGGATGGAGTTCTTATGGACGATGGCGATGCCTCCTCCTGTTTGGTTGGTGCGATATTTACGGATGATCTTGTAGGCGTCCAGGATGGCTATGGCGATGTCGGGTGCTGATGAGGCGTTCATCCATGTTTCTGTAAGGAAGGCGACGTCCGGCGATGTGGTGTCGAGTAGGTTCCAGAGTTCAATGGAGTGTCTGTGGACAGAGCGGGTGTTGAGCAGGGTGCACTTCAGGTGGTTAGTGTCGGAGCTCTGTTTGGAGTTTGTGGATTTGGTGTGGGTTCTGATGCAGCAGAACTTGCAGGATTGGCAGGTGAAGGGTCCATGGGTGTGTCCTGGTGCGGCTCGGTAGCAGGTTGGGAGTCTGCCGGTGTTAAGGGCTGCGAGCGTTGCGGCGTCGTATGTAATGCGGGCGGGATGGGATATGCGGGGGGCAGGGGGTCTGGCGTTAGGCGCGGTCCAGGCGCGGACGGGCGTAGACGGGCTTACCTTTGGCGCACCTTCGGCGCGCATAGGGTGCGACCGCTGCGCGTGAACGCTGCGTGCAAAATCATCTGTCATATGTGGCTAGTGGAGGGGGGAGGGGAGAGGGAGGGCCAGCTGGGAGGCGGGGGCGGGGCGGGGCGGAGAGGCGGGCAGTGAGGCACTACAACAAACACCAAAATGGCTGCGAGCCAAAATCGAAACTGGATTGGGGCACAAACCTACGAAGCGCTATGTAGTGGGCAGAGGCACCGGCACAATCAGGCTACAATCAGGCACAAAATAATTAATATAGTAAAAGGCAGCAGAGCACCAATCAATGCTAGTAATGCGAGCTTTCGCTAATTAGCGCTACGATATGCAGGGGCAAAGCGAACTATAGCACAGATTAGACAGAGCAATTCGAGCAATAACAGAGGTCAGTCAGAGCAGTGCGAGGCAGTGAAGCGCAACGATACCAACGGGAGCAGCGTAAGGAGCGGCCGCCTCTGAAGGCTTCAGGACGGTCACAGCGTCGCTCAAGGAGGGTCGAGCAAGTAGTATCAGTGGGAGGGAGGGCCAGCTGGGAGGCGGGGGCGGGGCGGAGAGGCGGGCAGTGAGGCACTACAACAAACACCAAAATGGCTGCGAGCCAAAATCGAAACTGGATTGGGGCACAAACCTACAAAGCGCTATGTAATGGGCAGAGGCACCGGCACAATCAGGCTACAATCAGGCACAAAATAATTAATATAGTCAAAGGCAGCAGAGCACCAATCAATGCTAGTTAATGCGAGCTTTCGCTAATTAGCGCTACGATATGCAGGGGCAAAGCGAACTATAGCACAGATTAGACAGAGCAATTCGAGCAATAACAGAGGTCAGTCAGAGCAGTGCGAGGCAGTGAAGCGCAACGATAACAACGGGAGCAGCGTGAGGAGCGGCCGCCTCTGAAGGCTTCAGGACGGTCACAGCGTCGCTCAAGGAGGGTCGAGCAAGTAGTATCAGTGGGAGGGAGGGCCAGCTGGGAGGCGGGGGCGGGGCGGAGAGGCGGGCAGTGAGGCACTACAACAAACACCAAAATGGCTGCGAGCCAAAATCGAAACTGGATTAGGGCACATACCTACAAAGCGCTATGTAGTGGGCAGAGGCACCGGCACAATCAGGCTACAATCAGGCACAAAATAATTAATATAGTCAAAGGCAGCAGAGCACCAATCAATGCTAGTTAATGCGAGCTTTCGCTAATTAGCGCTACGATATGCAGGGGCAAAGTGAACTATAGCACAGATTAGACAGAGCAATTCGAGCAATAACAGAGGTCAGTCAGAGCAGTGCGAGGCAGTGAAGCGCAACGATACCAACGGGAGTAGCATGAGGAGCGGCCGCCTCTGAAGGATTCAGGACGGTGAGGGAGGCACTAGCACATCAGAGACTGAGGGAGGCTCTAGTACATCAGAGACTCCTGCCGAGGTAACAGCACCAACTCAAACTACCAACGGGAAGGAGCAAAAACCTAAGAACTTGGAAACATTCGGACATATTACACATGAAGATTCTGAAGCCGGATCACAAGACTCACGCCTCCAACCCTGTGGGGCCAGCAAAGTAATTCTTGAATCCGATTCGAAACGGCCGCCAAAAAGCAGCAGGATGTCTGATACTAATTTTCCACAAATCATAAAGCAAGAACATACTCCGGGTAAAAGGCTTGGGAATAACCCGGAACCAAAATACCTAGGAAAGGGCAAAGGGCGGACAGATAGTAAACTATCCACAATTACTCAAGCGATTCCGACGCACACATATTAGTGGATCAGATAGAAGAAGAACCAACAACCACAATGACTGCGGATGTGATGTGCCACCCCCCCCTTGGCCCGGAGAGAACTACCAACTTGATAAGCTGCCTGCACCAAATCAGCATATATCTGGCCTGGTAACAAGAGACACTGTAGTCAACACTAACCAGGCCAAACCAACTGCAACACGATCAGCAGAGCATAAGCCATCAAGCCAATCTAATAAAGAGAGTGGGATCATAAATGAACAAAGAAATGTAACAGGTGCCACATGGTTCAACCCGGATTACATCTCGCAAGGAAGGCACGACACACTTAACAGAGGCAACATCCTATGGTTGTTATCTCATATCCCCTCTCTGGTAGAAGTGAAAAGCTCTGACCTGGTATCTATCGAATTTATAGATGATGATGGTACAGGCAGGGAAAAAACGAAAGCAACTTGGACAACTATAGCAATCTCTCATAAAATACAAGCCAAAGCCGAGACCTTCAAAAATTGGGGGATAACAATAAAACCATACACAAAGCCAAGATATCCGGAAATATTAATTCCGGTGGAAAAGGTGGTAGATCAGGTCATCGTAAAAAGCCCCAGAACTTCTGTTCTCAGAGGAGCGGCAGGGCCAGGTGGAACAAGCAATGACCAACATACCGGCATTACTCGACGGATCGGAGATAAAAAAACACCATCAACGGGATTGTCTGACTTAAGATGGATAGCCAGAACAATAAACAACAACAAATGACAAACCGGCCCAAAGTCAAGTGAGTGCAATCATGACCTATTACCAAATTGCTCGTGGAACATCAACGGCCTAGTCTCTAAAATATCTGACTCAGAGTTTATGTACTATATTAGAACCTTCGACGTAGTGGCACTACAAGAGACATGGCTTGCAGATCCCCCGCATCTCCAGTGATACCTACGC
Source organism: Lissotriton helveticus (assembly GCF_964261635.1). Classification (NCBI taxonomy): domain Eukaryota; kingdom Metazoa; phylum Chordata; class Amphibia; order Caudata; family Salamandridae; genus Lissotriton; species Lissotriton helveticus. Next base: position 428,926,542 of record NC_136057.1, read on the forward strand.
TTCTTCACCGGTGCAAAAAGGACAGCCAAATACGGGCACCTACAAGGTGGCCTAGTAATTTATGTATCAGCCACAAGCACCCTCACGGTAAAAGAAGATGGACCATCTTCTATAGCCTCGCTGGCAGTAAACTTTCCTTTGGCGCAATTAAAAACCGGGAACGCTGATACCGACTTTACTCTGATTAAGGCCTATGTTCACCCCAGAAAGAAAACAAAGGCAGTCAAAGACCTATGCAACTACATGGAGGAGTGCATAAGGGAAAGACCTACAACCAACGTCATGCTCACTGGGGACTTCAATCTCAACCTCATGGGCATCACGCAAGAAGAAGAGATCCTAACTCAAAATTCAACTTGAGACATCCCACCACAAGGGAAGTCGCAAACATCCAAACAAACAAAACTAGGCAACCAGACTCTAGAAGAATTGGAACATTTCAACATCAGAGCTCTAAATGGAAGGTTTGCCGGAGATAACCCTCCGGCCTCAACATTTCACTCAACAAGAGCAAGTAGTATTATAGATTACACCTTCATTTCACTACCATTATTCCAACACACAACCTCTTTTCGGATAGGTAGAAGCGGAGATAGCGATCATTGTCCTCAAGAAATCACTCTCGAAACCGTGAAGCCCAAATTTGAGCTATCCAATGAACCAAAAGAGTCGGTCCATACCGTCAACTTTAAAAAAATCAAATACTCAGCAGCAACTGATGAAACTCTAATTGAAAGGGCAAAACAGCATTTTGGGGCTCGCACTGGATCAAGCGAAACTGCTAAATGGGAACAATTTACAAAAACTATGTCTATCTATGCTACAAAACCCAATCCGCAGGCAAAATCAGGCTATGGCAGTACGAGTAAATTTACTCGAGAGTATAAAGAAAAAATTAGAGGCACAAAAACATCAATCTACCGCACAATGAGAGAACTCCAACAGAAACCCATGGACATAGTAAAGCATGACCACTTACGGACACTAAAAGCAACATTGAAAAAACTAAACTGGGAAGCTAATAAATCCCTGGAGGGCAATTTATGGGCAAGACTCCACTCTGATACCAAACGGAACGATGAGGCAAGGTTCTAGAAAACCATAAACTCGTTCATAAGACCTAAGCATAATGGGGTTTCATCCAATATCACAGAAGAAACATGGGCAAGTTATCTCGGAACCCACTTTAATCAGGCAATGGGAAACAACCAGGCGTTAATACCGGACCGCGAGATGGATACTTGTAAAAAATGTAAAGTACAATCACCCAATAAGGACATCAGCTTCCAAGATGGTCAGGAATCGATTTTAAATGATGATTTGCCGAACTTACAAAACACTATCCAGCGCCAAATTAAGAAAGGAAGAATTGAGGGTGCTCCAAATGGAATTCCGCCAATCCTCTACAAACAAGACGTGAAAGGTTAGGCAGCAGCTCTCGAACCCCTTTTCTTGGAGATAAGACACTACAACATCCTGTCATGCTCCTGGAAGGGTTCTGTCATCTCTCCAATTTTTAAGGCAGGAGACAAGGCTTCCCCTCAAAACTATCGATTGGTGGCCTTGATTGATAATGAGGCAAAGTATTTCGCAGGCATCCTCCTGGATGAGCTGTTGGCATGGGCCACAGAGAGATCCCTAATTCCGGTCAACCAGACAGGCTTTGCCAAATCAGTAGGCACAATGACCAATATTTTGACCATGGGTATGCTCATAGATAAGGCAGAATCAAACAAAATGCCCATCCATTTCTGCTTCATAGACTATAAGGCCGTCTTTGATCACATAAATCGGAACATTCTATGGTCTAAACTGAACAGCTGGGGGATATCGAGACCTCTGCTGGATCTGCTGATCAACCTTCATGCAGAGACCTGGGTACAGATATGGGAGGGGGATGGATCAATTCTGTCTAGACGCATACAGACCAACAAGGGCCTCAAGCAAGGCTGCGCCATGGCCCCCACTCTATTCAACCTGTTCTTAGGCGACCTTGTACTGATCCTAAACAGCTGCAACTCCCACGCTCCTAAGCTAGGAGGGCTCCAATTACCTTGTCTTCTATATGCAGACGATATAGTCTTAATAAGCCACACAAAGGTAGGGCTTCAACATCTTCTGAATGCAACACACAGCTACTCAAAAGCAAATGAACGGACAATAAATCTGGAGAAAACCCAGTCGATGACCATCAGTAAGAACAAAAGAAAATCAATATCGTGGTTCTGGAACAAGACAAGAATTGGAGACACACCAATATACAAATATTTAGGAGTAAAGATTGACAACAGCGGGCAGTTCTCCACCCAGAGAACGAGCATCAGAGGAAAAGGGCTAGCTCTGGCAATCTCTTTAAAAACACTAAACAGCAAAATCTCTGGACCCTCTCTTCTGCCTCTGGCACAAGTAATCCGCGTCAAACTTCTCCCAACAATTACCTACGGGAGCGAGGTACTTAGAGGCAGAGACGCTAAGATCCTCGACAATACAATTATAGCTGCTTATAGAATTATTTTAGCCTGCCCAACCGAACCTCACCAGCACAAATCAGTCTAGAGTTTGGAATCCAACAACAGCTCCTGGCAAGACAGGGGGCCTATATTTCAGCCTGGGACAAAGTGAGGAAATCCAAACAAGGAACTATAAACGAGCACCTATGGACAGAGCTAGAGCAACATCCATCCTCACCAGCAGCCAAGTACCTCACGAGTAGCCTGGCAAACACGGGATTAAAGCAGCTTTGGGACACCCCAGTAAACCATACAACATTTAAAAATCTGGTCAAGAAATCCATCAAACAATTATCGTGGGTTCAAGATAAGGCAGCCCTTTCAAAAAGAACGCACGGCTGGATGACCCTGAACTCTTATTCAACGAAAGCACCACAGACCTACTTTGGTGTGGGTTATGCCAAATCCGTTAAAATGTGTTTCTTAAAGTATAGGTTGGGCTTGCTACCCTGTACCCAAAACTTCCCACGCTGGCTAAAAGTCAAAGCAGGCTCCCTCAGTCGGTTATGCGGCCTAGCGCAAGAGGACATGCTGCACTTGATATGCTCCTGCAAGAAACTGCTGGATGAACGGAAATATCTGTTGAATCATCACTTCAATCGGCGAGGGATACGCACACGAAGGAATGCAGTTCTTGCCTGTTTTTCATCCCAGGATCCCCAGCTGAACTGTAGTTTTGTGAAATTTATGAAGGCAGTGGAAAAGAAGATGCCAAAAATTAATCTCCAAGGGTTTCGATATAGCTGACTAAACATAACAGCACCCACCGTCATGGCTGACTTAAAGAGAAAATGAGGAAACCGGGAAATCAACAATATTTTATAAAACAAGTCTGAATCAAAATTTTAAAAGACTAATCCAACAGGATGAAACTTTGTGCCTAAATGAATCAAGGAACTGTGACTGTATTTTACCGGTTTTATCAAACATGTAGTTTAAAAAAAAATCTTCTTTTATTCTGTTTTTGTATTGCAATGGTTTTAAGTAACTATGCTAAATAAAATTACTTACTTACTTACTTACAAATTTAGTAACACAACATTATTTTATGTAGTATAGACCAGTTTATTTATTTGGCACATTTAGGGTGTAAAAAACATTCAAATCCTACAGCAGCTAATGCAAAAGTCACAGAACTATCCCATACACGCACAGATGTAGTTAACCCAGCATATGTGATAGACATCAAGATAGGAGCAAAGCTTTTTGAATTAATGTTATAATATGGCTCATATTACAACAGCAGCTTCCAGGAACATTATTACGGTGTGTGTAGGTTTTAAAGTAAGGAGAGAACGAAAGTTAGAGCTATTGGCGTTGTAAATGCAAATGTGTTTTAACTATTTGTTAGGGAGTGTAGTTGATGTCTGTGGTGTCCTGATATTCTGTTGTTCGTTTTGGAGTAGTTAGTTGTGGAATTGTGTGGTGTGGAGTGGATTTGAGTAGTGGTCTAGTGTGGCATGAATTTTGTGGCTAGTAATTGTGTTGTCGATTAGAAATATGTGGTTCGATTCGAATTATGTGGTGCGGAATGGAAATATGTTGCATTGAATTGTGTGGTGTAGAACTATGTGGGGTGGAGTGGAAATTCTATGGATGATATTATGTGGCATGGTGCTGAGTGTTTTTATGTGGGTTGTTGCTATGTGGTATAGTTTGCTTTTATGTGGTGTGTAATTATGTGGTAGTGAGTTGACTGTTATTATGTGGAGTTGAACTATATAGTGCTGAGCAGTATTTTGTGGAGTGTAAATATGCGTGGTGGTGTTGGGCTTCATGCACACTACATAAACATACGAATTGTAATAGATCAGGTGATATTTATCTCATTGTATGTCTATGCGGATTACAATATTTAGGGATGACCACTAGGAAAGTAAGGACACGAATAATAGAACACAAAAGTACCATCAAGTATAAGAAAAGTAACACGAAATTGGCTAAACACTTCCTAGAAGAAAACCATACTGAAAATGATCTCAGATGGATAGTGTTAGACAAACCCTACTACACTACACAAATGGGGGAGCTGGAAACACAACTCTTTCAAAGAGAACAACTTTGGATTTTCAGACTTAATAGCCATCTCACAGGATTGAATGATGACATTCCTTGGTGATCCCTTTGTAATCTGATTTTGACATTTACATCATTTAAATTATATTCTGAAGCAAGAAAGATATTTTTAGATTGATTCCTTATGTATATTATTCCCAAGTGCTTGCTAAGTGGAGTATGAATTCAAAGAAAAGTGGGTATACTTGGCAAATACATTACAGATGTCAGATTTGTATTACCAGAAATGTCACTACATTTTATTTTGTCTACCAGATGGGGCTCAATGTTAGAATAATGTACGTATATATATATATATATTTGACTTGAGACCATTTTGAATTATTAATGTTAATTTGCAGTTAACTTTGGTCACTTCTTCCATTTTGATTAACACTTTGCGCATGGGTACATACCAGGCTATATAAGAGACTTTGTTTGTCTCTGTGTAGTGAATGTGAGATTCAGCACATTTATTACACGTTTACTATTGCACAAAAAATATTTTGGGGGGAGTTTCATTTTATTTTAGATGTAGAATGTAGCACATCTGAAATTCAATATTAGCCACATTAAAAGATGGGATTGGAAATTCCCCGTAGTAATTTTTCAGCAATGGAACTACGATTCCCACTTCTGAGCTGATCACGGGAATTGTTCCGGTACAATTACCGGGTACAAGTAGACTCTATTCGTGTTTCCTGTGCAGCCCCTTGCATGGAGATGGCTTAAACTATTTTCCAGGCACCTATGGGCAATCCAGATTCATGGTATGTCTACATGAATCTGTTTTTGTAAAGATGACCGACCTTAAGTGAAAGGCCGTAAGACCAGGAACTATGTGGAGAACGTAATACACAACTCGGGCAGCTTTCTTTACACATTGCCACGTAGTCTGTGTATGTTGGCAGTTGGTACGCTTTCCCTTATTATGTTATATACTATTGCTTTGGGAGTATAAGATAATTGGTTCCCTGTTAATACCGGTTTTTTTTTTGTTTTGTTTTGTCTCTTTTTAAAAATCTATAAATATTTTTATTTGTTGGTAACAAGTAAGAGGTGAGAGCCAAGAAAGTCCTCAATTGTTTTCCCACTTCTTTCTTTAGAGCTGTACACTAATTTACCCTTGAATTTGACACATGGGGATAGTTATTTATTAAGCCTGGGCGGAGTTTGCAGAGTTCTGTTACGCGGTAGTCCACCTAGGTGCAAAAAAAATTCTGCTGCCCTATGAGGAGCTCCGCAAGCAGCGGGGTGCGTTGGATAAATGCTGTTCGTGGTGATTTTCAGTCCCAGGTGCTTGTCTGCATGGTGCAATCATCGCAAACATCACCATGGATAGCGCAAGCGGGCGCTGCTTTCTTTCTGCCGCACGAGTAGATTTTTACTCGAGAGGCAGCTTTCTCAACGCGAGCGGACAGTTCCGCAACACGAGCAGTCGCGAGCATAAGCAACCACTCGCAATGAGAAATCTGATCGCCTGCGTTGAGAAATCTTGCCAGGAGGTTGATTTTCCACGCTCACACTCGCCAACTTGATGTTGACAACCACGAACGAGGAAAAATCTTGCCGGGGGTGGATTTTCCTTGCTCGCACTCGCCCACTTGACGTTGACGAACGCGAGCGAGGGAAAAAACTCCGTCCCGCTTACGGAGCGGAGTTTTTCGGAACTCCGCGAGCTCTGCGTAACGTGGAATGCAAAAATCTCTGCAGAATCCACAAGCGGAGCAGAGTTCACTGCCCAGACTTATTATTTATGCAAATATGAGCAACCACTGTTTTTCTCTTCTTTTCCTAGCCATATGTGAAAACTGAGGATAAGAATAATTAACCCAGTAAACCACCGAACAAAATGTATGGCTAGTATTTGATTACGATTTTGAAAGCAGAGTGACAGTTGATCTCTGGTCCTGATGAATGCCTGTGAACTTTATATAGTCATTAAGGGGCTGAAACATGTTGACCCATTGAGATTGGGTAGTTGTTACATCCTGCCCTTTCACATTTTCTTATTCTATTCAGTGGGGGCACCAGAATAAAATTGTATTTTGCTCACCGGGAGATTGTTTTTAGAACTCTAATAATTTTTCTTTTCTCACTTCTTTTTGCACTCTACCCCCTACTCATCTATATTACCATTCTGATTATCAAAAAACACCTCCGCTCCTTCCAGGGTAGTTGGGAGTTGAAGCCCGTGCGGTCCTTGTGTGAGAAGGAAGCCCTATGATGAAGGATGTCACCTTCAGGTGAGTGAGGGTTCTTGTCCTTAACAGTGAAATGCTTTCTGTATACTATCAAACGTACAGATTGTGTGTTCTATTACACATACTATCACTGCCTTCTGTGATCCTTGATACAGTTTAACTTCCTTTTAAAGGACAGTATGGTTCTACCCTCAAGCAAAATCAACCTTGGCTCAAAATCATGAGGGAAATGCTGGGCGTGCAGAATCTGTCCTCACATTATCTCAAGTGAGTCAATTTTTGTTATTGAAGGGTATGGTGATTGCTTCACAGGATTAGCCGTGGTGATTGAAAAAGAAAATGTTCACGTTCGGAAAGATACAAAGCCTGATATTAGGTCACTACTATGTAAAATAGTATCAGACAAAAAAGCGAAATCCGAAGAGTATGATGACTGCAGTAGAGTCAAGATTTTAGACATAAAAGTTTGAGTTTGGTTAGAGTTCGCTTGGCAGATTTGTTGGTCAAATCTGATTCCCAGTTCTCTGTACCAGTGAAGATGTTGAAGGTAAACAAGGCATAATACACCATGATATTAAATGCTGGGGTTGGACTTGGACCTTCTGCAGGGTCATCCCCAGACTTTTTGGCTTCACTCCTCCAATTTTGCTGGATTCATTTTTTTTGGCCTTAGGACTCTGTGCACTTATTTACTCATAAGTCCCTAGCAAACAAATGCGACTAGTGGGCCCACAGTACTGAGTGCGCCACCCACTTAAGTAGCACTTTAAACGTTTCAGACCTTCCATTACAGCCTGTGTGTGCAGTTTTAAAACTGTTATATTGACCTGTTAAAATAAACCTATTGCTAGTTCCCACCTTTCTTTTTAATACATACAAGTCATCCCTAGGGTAGGCCATGAGCAGCCCAGAGGGCAGGATGTAATGTATTTAAAAAGTTGGACACATACTTTTACGTTTTACATGTCCTGGTAGTGAAAAACTCTTAAATCAGGGCACAGCACTTCAAATACATGCCTCTAGAGGGCTTCTCCTCACTTCAAGGGCACAACTGTGCATAAATACTGGACTTCAGACACCAACTCTTCAGTACACTTCTGGACCTGTGGATACTCTGCCAGAAAGAACTGCTGTGTTGCTACAGGGACTGCCACTCTGCTGGACTGCTGCGCGGAATTGGGGCCTGTTGCCCTCTTGACTGAGGAGAAAGAATTGGACCTGCAACTTCATCTTGAACGCAGGACACCAAAATGACTCAAAGAACTAGTCTGCTGGCCTCCTGATCTGGGTTTCGGGGACATAAAATCCTCCCCAACATCCTGCACCAACCCCTGGACCCAACTGCAGTGAGTTCCTGACCCCCAAATGGTGCCTTTCAGGTCCTGGATCCTCGGTGTTGCTCAAAGGCGCAGAAATCAAGCTTTTGGGCTCTTGGTGACACTAAATGAGCCTGTTTATATTGAGACCTCGTTGCTCGCAGTGCAAATCAGCACAAAGCTCTGTCAACCCAACTCTTTGCATTGGGACTACCAAAGCAAATCTCCAGCAAAGCCCGCCTGTGATGCCGGCTGGCTTCATGCTATTTGCCGACGGCCTCTCAAGATGCTCTCCCTGCTCCTCGCAGCCCTCTTTAACATGAACGGAACTCTTGTCACAAACTTGAGACGGTAAACTTCAGGTGGTCTAACCTAGTGACTGTATTCGATCTAGACTCCATCGAAGTCGGCCTGAAAGAGTGACTTTGACCCGGTACAGCGCAACCAGGTATCAGAAGTTGCCGCTTTGCGCTTTTTTGCACTATTTTCACTAAATTCTATAGAAATTCTTATGTCCTGCATTTTTGTCGTTTTGGCCTTGTTTCTCTATTAAATGTTGCTTTTTTTTTTTACTTCGTGTGGGATCTTTTTGTGTGGTGTTTTTACTGTTTGAAGTGCAGCACCAACACTTCACACATTTCCTCAAACTTAAGTTCGACTGCTGTGTCAACCTACCAAGGGGTTGAGTACAGAATATTTTGAAGTTTCCTTGTGCCTTACCCTGACAAGGATTGTGGTTGCCCCTTGACATGGGTCACACCCCAGTCAACCATCAACTTAATTTCGGGAGTGTGTAAAAGTGCCATGGCATTTCATTTTTAAGGTAAACATCTTTTTCCAAGGATGATAGAGGTGTTCCTCCTGAAGAGAGCAGCTTTATGTGTCCAAGATAGGTAAGGACAGTCAGCATAAAACTGTGAGTAGAAGGTCCTTGTTTTACTGTCTGGTTGCTTGTGGAGAGAAGGAACTCTTCTGCTGAACACACGCCATCTCATAAAGTACCTGGTTATGAATTTCTCGGCGATGTTCCGGACTGCATAACATCCGAAGTGAATAATGCGGTCATACTCATAAAACCCTCAAGGAGATTTTTGCAAAATGTAATATCTAGTTTGTCTGACTATATTGCTAACTATTGAAAATTAATGATGTTTTGCATATATTGATATATCATACTGAATTTCCCCTTTCCTCCCTCACTCGACGCACCTCCATTACTTTATAATCCTTCCTACATCCCATTCCTTCTGTCAAGGTTCTATTGTAACAGTTAGAGGTTGACAGTTACTGGATGTCAGTTTTGAATACTGCTGTCCTCTGACCTTACTGAATAAACGTCTTTATTGGTCCTTACCTGGTATATTCAATCTCTTTATATCTAATAGGCACAGTTTCAGTAATTAAAAAAACATAGTCTGCGTTAATCCCCCAAAAAATCAATGCGATCATTGTGGCGCCACAGTGAAGAAGTGGTAACGCTTAAAGAAAAGTGGTAAAATAAATCATGAAATTTGACAATATCCCGTTTCCTCCCAGCAAACAGGTTATCATGTAGCGAGTGATCCAAGTTTTCCCAGGTGGGATCACTCTAGCCCAGCAGTAAGAACGGTAGCACTGGGCGAGCCTGGGCACAGCCCTGGAATGTGAGCTATGCGCAGACGCCTGCATCCCAGCTGTATGTTTCTGTGAGTTAGAATAAGGGGCGTTCCCACGGCCGCGCGCTCAGCAGTGAAGCCAAGGCATACCTGGCTGCCGGGCTGACCATTGCAGGGGGCAGCGGAGCAGTGACCACGCGCCACGCCGGAATCCTAGTCGGGTCACCTGGGGACCGACCAAAAGTTGACCCACCTGCACAAGCTCTACAAAGTGACCAACAAAAGTGGGCGGGGCATGCTAATTAAACCAAGTGGGCGTGTCGTGCTCGGGAAAGAAGGTGGGTATGGCTCGCTAGGGGCAGGAAGTGGGCGGGGCGCTGCGCAGGTGAGTCAGGTACGAGCCACGCGCTCTGTAAACAGAGTGGAGCTCGAGAGGCGGGTCCGCGAGGGCTCAGAGGGAAGAGCTCTACTATGAAGCTCACGCTTTTTGAAGTTACGGCAGCGGAGCCAAGGACGATCTGTTCTTCTACTGACCTGCCTGCAGCGTTCATTTAATACGGGTGGTTGGGGGGAGGCAGGGCTGCCGTTGTCAGCGCGTGGCCAGCACAGCACCAGTCAGTACTGGTCCATGGGAGGAGCTGACGGGCGGGGGCAGAGCGGCTGGAAAACTACGGGCTCCCGGGCACCGACTACTTCGGATCCGTGGTTTGTGCTGGCTCCGTGAGGAGCTTTCTACCGCTGCAGTGCTGCTGGCCGCCTTCTGCAAGCCTGAAGGGAACTCTCTGCACTGCTCTGTTATCTCTCCAAGGGATGTGCTGCTGAATGCTGCTGGTCCAAGGAATATTCTGTGCCTACTGTTGGTGTTCCAAAGGGTGTTTATCAACGGAGAGCAGCAGGATCGGCAAGAAATGTAAACTCCTGGAAAGTTCCGTCTCCTGGGGTCTCCATTTCAAGGAGTTGCCCTGACACCAAGTTCTGCTTCCTGATGGCATTGTTTGGATCTGGGTCTCCAGGGCAAGTTTGACTGTGGAGTGAGTCTTCTACAGGGAATGTCCTGCCTAGTCATCTGTTCTCGCAAGAACAGCAATGGTTTGAAATCACCCATTCTCTCTTTCTGTTGGAGTGTTTTCTTAAGGAGAAGAGTGTAAACGTGCTATTTTGTGCTATTTTTTGAGGAGAGCTTTTAATTATCAAACCAAACTCAAAATAGCTTATCTGGGCTGTTGTGTGGCCAGAAACCTTCTCCAGGGAATTTGCAAAAAGAGTGGAGTTTCTGACTGAGGAATACAAACTTTGGCCATGTTGGAGGAGTCTGAAGCCACAGTGGTCCCTATTGGGCGAGGACTGAAAAGGGACAGTAGCAACCGGCGTGGAGTCATTCTCCATGTTCGTGCCTGCAGGGATTCCGGCATCGAGGACTTCAGGAGGAAAGCCTTCAAGAAAAGATCAGGCCCTGCCCATGGAGGGTTTTTCTCAGAAGACTGTCCTGGTCTGTACCATCAGCCTAACCAGCCACCTGGAGCCAAATATGGGCCGAAAGCAGGTACAGGTCTCACCTTTCCATCAGCACCGCTTAGTGATGCCTGCATTGGTTATTGTTATTTGCACGAGCAGTGGTGCCTTTGTGACACTTTCATTAGGATACTGGGATTAGGAAAATGATGTGCTCACCCAAGATGGCCCAGATTTAAGGATAGTTTAAGAGTTAATCCTCTGGCAGATATCTTTTTAAAGGAAAGCTTGCAGAACTACCAAAGATCAGATGTTTCAAAAGCTGTCAAAGGAGATGCTTTGAGACCTCTTGTTAAATGACCCCAGTGCACATGTCAAAATGATCACCTTAGAGCAGCAGTGATGCTGTGACCTCTGAGAAGTAGTGGTACTATTGCCTTTGAAAAACAGTACTGCAGCGTCAGCGAAGCATTAGAGCTATTACAGTACGCTAGCACGATTACCTCTGTTTAAAGCCACAGTTCGCACTGGTAATGCTGTGGCACTGTGGGCTGTGTATAAGTATGCAGATCCCTCCTGTTTGTTGATCACTCCCTTAGAGTGCCACAGGTCCCCTACAACACTGAGGCTTCTCTCATCCCTCTCTCTTCACTGTATCCCATTACTGTTCTACACTCTCAAATGGCTAATTCACAACCCAGCCGGCCTATGCAATAGAAACAGAAAACTGAAAAAATAAAAGGACCACAGAGCAGTAGTGTGCCTGGGGCTTTAGTGCTGATTATGTGTGTTTGGGAAGTGGCAGACCCGTGGTTTGCCCTTTCAGCAGTGTTGTTGCCGCAGGTTCCAGTCATACATTCCCACGGTCTTACACAATGTAGATACCGGAGGTGTGCCCCCCACCACTTTGTTGGATTGCTTCAGGGGAGGAGTTACCATTAATTAAGCCTGTGTGATGGCAGGTGGGCTGGCAGCATTAAAGGCTCTGAGGCTGGTACCCTGCTGGTTCGCCGTAGTTGTACACAATGTACCTTATTAGAACATTGGAATATTGAGAACTCCATTGAACACCATGTAGTAGCTCTGGGCTTATACTAGTATAAGCCTTCTGCTCTAACATTCCAATGCTTGTCTTTGTTTCTCCCTTTCTAATTTACAACAATATTCCCTTAGTGGTAGAATGTTCTAATAGCCATATAGCCCTTCTGTCTCGGGCTATAAAGATTGCTAAAGGCCCTCTTCCTCATTACATGCTCTGACTGCTCGGGTTAAGGGCATTTAACAGCCTGTATAGCTCTCGTGGGGGGAATAAGGATATATTATCCCATCTAAAAGTGTCTAAACATGCTTCTAAAGTTGCATTTTGCTGGACACCATCCGTGCAACAGCAGCACAAGCATAATCACTTTGCGCACTGCATAGCACAGTGCTGGCAGATAGACATCCCACCATTATTGAGTCTTCCCAGCTCACGTTCCCTTTCTATCCTCCTTATTGTTTTGTACTCATTTTCTGCCCACTCCTTATTGCTGCCTATTCCTGCTGTTTTAGATCCCTCCTTTTTTGCGTGCCTCTTCCCTGCTCTAACTTACTGAAAGGAAGCCACCTTGCATCTGTTGTCCTTTCTAAGACGTAAGTGCTGATGTGTCTGTGATAAATTTTGCAGTACTGCCTAGTCAGAGCTAGCTGCTTTATAATAAATGCAGCTGTGTTGGGAAGCACTGTAGTATGTACTTCGCAACACACATCAGGATTTGCATTGGAAAGTTGGCTGTGGTTCAGGATTGTGCGTTGGCGCATGGCAACCTACAGTGCGCAAGCACAGGGAGAGGGGGAAACCGCGCCATAACTTGCGTGAGAAGTAAGTTAATCACGGTGCATGATTTTTAGTGTTATGGCGGGGGCTGGGGGGGTGATAGATTATCTGGAAGTTTGACTTGCTGAGTCTGTGTTGCAACCAACGTTTTAAAGTAACATTTGAAAATATATGCAAAGGAAAAACAATGTAGGCAATAGATGGTAAACACAATTAAGTAAAATATTGAAGGTCAGATCTTTTGGGCAGAAATGTTAGTCTCCGGAAAGTTCTCCCTCAGAATCCACTCCTGACGAAATAATGCAAACTTCTGCAAGTGTAATAAGTCCCAGAAAAAACGTAATACCCTATTACTTTAATATTGAACGTAGTACCTCAATTTTCAAACTTTAATTTCTACATGCACATTGCTTGTTTCAATCAGTATGTATTTCTTCCGCTGCACTGGATGGCTGTGAAAAGCCATATTGGTCTATCTGCCCTATGTTGCCCATTTATAATTTAAGAACCTGAACTGCTGTGATACCAGTTTTGCCTGCCAAATTTATGGTCATGTGCGATTAAATCTGCGAGAAAAAGGATTTTTTTAATGTTTTCTTTTTTTTTTTAATTCTCTTGTATTTTAAAGAATTAAAAATCCAGGTAGACGTGTTTGTTGCACATTTCTGAATGTACACTCTTCGTCTCTAAGTGCCTCTCTTAGAGACTGCTGTTCCAAGGCCTTTTGGTCTTATGATCAACATAGGGACTATTTGCCTTTTTGAGCCCCCCTCAAATCTAGAGTGTGGCCATTTCCCTACTCTCATGTTATCTTTGAAATATTACCTTTTCTTCCTCGTAAAAACTTTTTCAGAGAACTGTTCGAGTGCCTTAGGGATTACAGACATCAGTTGTTGTCTTGGGAGAGAAGCGGTTGAACTGAGCTATAAAAAGCTAAAATAAGCACCTTGCAAAGGTGCCAATTACTATTGACGCTGCACGAAGGGTGCTTGGAAGACATGGAAATGTTTTGAATTCTGCCAATGCCGTTTCATTGTTAGAGAGATCACAGTGTTTATGCGTGTACTTTGTTTCTCTTTCTTTGTTACCACGTGCAATATAAACATTGTGTATAGTGTTGCCAATTGAAAAACCTCAATAAGGTATCTTTAAAGTACAAGCCAGGAAGTTGAAGACTTTTATATATTACATTGTGCTTGAGCTTTTGAGACACCTCCTAAGAATTCTCAAAATGGATGATTCCAGCCTTTCCAACCCCCCTGCCGCGCCCCTTGTTTAGATTGGGACTTTTTATTTGCTTTCCTAATCTGCCTACCAGTTTGCTCTCACAGTTAAAAAAAATCTAGGATGTAGAGTTCCCACGTTCATATTCTCTAAATAGCAACTTTCATTACTTTTGTCATGGAAGTCATTTACTCTTCAAAGTTTAGTCAAAGGAATATTGATACCTTCTAAACAATGATAAAAATTCAAATTTTATGTTCTGAATTTTTTAACAGCCTTTCTCCCAAGATTGATATGTGGGTGTTTTTATTCGAGGATCACCCAAGTAGATAATTGCAAACACCATTGTTGGATTTCTATTCTGGATTGCTTTCCAAAGATGAAATTATGCGCACGTTGAACAAAATGTAGCCTCGTGAATCTGCAAGAAACCCCTTAGGTGCAAGAGATGTCCTCTGAATCTTTGGCTCCTGGCCAGACTATTTTAGTTCGAAGAGTGTCCACTTGCAATGGCAGAGCCGGATCAATGAATGTAGTGCAATCGGTGAAGGGTTGCAACAGACCTAAATTACTGTTTGCCTTTTGGCTGCAAATGACCTTCAGTTGGCAGTGGATGCCAGGCTCTTAGATGGTTGTGTTTACTGTACTGAGGTTAGTCGTTGACTGCTTATGAGGCTCTTTGAAGTTTAGACTAGATCAGAAGTCTTGGTACTCTTGCCACCAACTCAGTAATCTTGTTTTCTTGTGCTGCCGTCTGTTTCTGCTCTCTGGCATCTTTCCTTTACCTCCCAGAGGCTTCTATTGATTATTTTCATCATCATTTGTAAAAAATTTCACTAAAGGGGAGTTCAGTTAAGTGTGTCTTGTCACCAAAGAGCCACAGGGTGAGTTCAGTTTAAGTGTTTGACCCGCTCATTGTCCTAACCAGTGACCTTTTAAGGAGGAACTCCAGGTTTGAGAGTACACTGCCCTTGCTCTCGAAAGGTCGTACTCTGATTAGAGCAAGTTGTTGTGTAAAAAGATCTCCTCAGGTTAGCAAAAGTAGACAGTATTTGACTCCTCGGGAAGTGACAGCTGCGCAAGGGAGCTGCCATTTTCCTGACGTGTGAAGATAAACTCCTAGTGACCACTGTGGTGCCCTGAAGCCCACAGGGCAGCACAGCTCAGCCCTCAGTGAGAAAGGGGTGTTGCAGTGACTGACCAGTATTAAACACAATAGCAGGTAACAGAGATTAATTTTTGATGATCTGACACTACTAGCAACACCTGTAGAATCCTTGCCACTGCCCTTTCTGTCCCTTCCTGATGGATTATGAAGACAGGGCAGGAATGCCAAGTAAACAAGAATGTGTTCAGTTTTTGGTGTTTCTACTCCTCAGCATTTCTCAAAGTTTCAACAGCAAGTAGTGGGTTGCTGAGGTTCTCTGGGCACCAGAGAGGGTCATCCCTGTGATGTTATCCTGGGCCAGAATGCTCAGGATCTGTCTTCTACTTCTCATGGCAGTTTGGTGATTCAATATCCATGTTTCCCAGTGGTTGGATTTTACCTGTGTTGCCCTGCGGGTTGTTTCCGTCTGCGTCGTTGATTGTTGTATTCATGGGAATGTCAATTGCAAAAAAAAATTATGCGGTATAAAAGTGAGGATTGCCTATCCGGACGAGCAAAGTGATGACTGGCCTTGTTCTCATGACTTTAGCGAATCTTAGCGCGTGCCCCTTTGCGTCATTTGGAGGTTGGTTCACAATATATATATATATTCCTGACATATGTTCTCCCATTTCAGGCTCTGCCCTGCCCTCCCCTCTGGTCTTATCATCATAGTCACGAGGCAGGGGCTTTTCGTGGATAATACTCGCCTTCATTCGTTGTGTGTGAACCTTTACAAACAGAAGGATTAGGGTTTCACCTGACTCAGCTCGAACAGCTGCTTAATCTTAAAACTTTTCACAGAGCCCAGCACAACCTCGTGTTTGCATCTCGTGAAGGATTTTGCTAACTTTTATCTCACTTCAGTTTTCAACTATTTTGACTATTTGTGTTTTAGATTCTTCGTTCTGGGTTTTTAATGCGTTTTGTTATTGTTATTTGGTTTTATGTAGTGTTTTCTGGTATATTCTCATTTTGGCTGAGAGGTCCAAACAAGCGCCTTGAAGCTGTCATATGGTTGAATGTGCTCTCAAATGAAGACCACATGCATTCTGACACACTGCTGGAGGAGAGTGGACAGGGTATGATGCCAATTCACATGGTGAGGAAGTGGGGGGGGGGGGACACCCATCGCATCGGGGTCAAAACATCGCGGTGCGACATCGCATGGTCGTTCACATTGCATGCTTTTAGTACGCATGCTACGACGGCGCGATGTCATTAACATCGCATGCAATTACAACGCATGCGATGTTAATGGCAAAATGCAGACTGTCACATGCCATTACAACGCAACAGAAACGGGCTTTTTCAACAGAAACGGGGTTTTATTAATCTTAATTTACTCTTGGTGCTGTCAAGCAGGGTTTTTATGTATTCAAAGCCTATCACTAATGGCGCAATGTTCAAAGCCTATCACTAATGGCGCAGGTGTCAATATTTATGGGTGGCTGGGTGGATGGATGGATGTGTGTGTGGTGAGTGGGTGGGTGGATGGATGGATGGCGGATGCATGGATGGATGGATGGGTGTATGGGTGGATGGATGCATGGATGGGTGCTGGGGGATGGATGAGTGGGTGTATGGGTGGATGGATGCATGTATGGGTGCTTTTTCAACAGAAATGGGTTTTTATTAATCTGAATTTACTCTTGGTGCTGCCAAGCAGGGTTTTTATGTATTCAATGCCTATCACTAATGGCGCAGTGTTCAAAGCCTATCACTAATGGCGCAGGTGTCAATATTTATGGGTGGCTTTGTGGATGGATGTGTGTGTGGTGAGTGGGTGGGTGGATGGATGGATGAATGGATGGCAGATGGGTGAATGGATGGCTGTCTGGATGGATGGGTGTACGGGTGTATGGGTGGATGGATGCATGTATGGGTGCTGGGTGGGGGGTGGATGGATGCATGGATGGGTGCTGGGGGATGGATGGGTGTATGGGTGGATGGATGCATGGATGCATGTATGGGTGCTGGGTGGGGGGTGGATGGGTGCATGGATGGGTGCTGGGGGATGGATGGATGGGTGGGTGTATGGGGGGATGGATGCATGTATGGGTCCTGGGTGGGGGTGGATGTATGGGTGCTGGGTGGGGGGTGGATGGATGCATGGATGGGTGCAAACAGTTGGTTTTTATTTTAACTATCTTACTCTTGGTGCTGTCAAGCAGGGTTTTTATGTATTCAAAGCCTATCACTAATAGCTTCTGCTTGCATTCTTTTTACCTTTTTAATTGGTGCTTTAGTGCGTCAATATGTTTGTCTTCTTAGTGACTTTCCAGGACCTCCTTCAGTACACAACTGAACCATGCCAGTTCTTAACGGCGGCCTGGAATTGGTTGGTGATTATGTTTCATTTGTGGAGATGAAAGATGTTTCCTTTCAGTGCTTTTCTTAGTGACAGATTTTGAACTATATGAGCATATTATTTCTTTGTGTCAGTATGGACTCATACAAATGAAACTAATGTTGTGCTTTAGTGAACGCAGTGAACCCACAAATAAATGCTAAATGTTCTTTTTTTTTTTTTCTATATGGAAGTGCACACCATGTCATTTTTTTGTGGTTTCTCTTCTTTTTCCGTGCGCTATTACTTTTTAAGCTGCAGGTCAGTATATACCAATCCTGGTGTAGCAACTGAGAGTGTGTCTACAGTGGACAGTGCCTCCCACTAATACGGCATAGGACCCTATAGGCCTATTGGCAGTGTCAAACAAAAAAGAGGCACGGGCACCAAAATAAGTGACCCCTTTAGTAAAACAAATAGCTAAAAAACTGGTAATATCAGGAAAAACAGGAAAAACTGGACCGACTGACACCTGCTAATTAACCAAATCCACACACTGACCTGTTAGACCAGCCCATAGGGCACAGTCTGATTGCCCTATAAACCAATTCGACCCTGCCGGTTGCATCAGTTGCTAGTAAACAAACACTGAAAAATTAACAGTACCTAACCCAAAGGCTTTGTGGTATTACCCTTCTGTGAATTGAGGCCTGTGAGAATTTCCAGTTGTGAAATGGAATGAATGAATGAACATATGTGATAGAGTGGGAAGCCGATCAAAAAGAATGTGGATCCAGTCCCATAAAAGGCAGGATGTGCTTGCAAAGACATTTGCAGGCTTTGATCAATTGGCGGAGTTGGCTTTGTCAGGGTGAAATTCTCTTCTGGAGGCCCATCTACCGTCTTAGGAGCATCAAATGGTCCGTCTTATTTGGGACCAAATTCTGACGCTTTTTGTTATATTCAGGACTGCCATGCACACAGTGGAATTCGCGAACATGAAAACTGAAAGAAATATCCTCGACTTGTATTAATGTAAAAAAGAAAACTGCACCCTGGAAATGGCTCTGCTTTTTGTTTTGTTCATTGATAGACCCGACTTTGGTGGTTTTTGTTTCAGAAAAACAAAAAGCCATGTCAATGTGGCCTGTGCAGAATGCACTTTAGCCTAAAGTGACTTTAGGTCAGACCCGGCTCAACCACACCGGAGGACTGATGGATAGCATGCTGGGCTCCAAACATTCCCTTTCTCTTGACGGTAAACGGGAGTGGGAGTTGGTTAACCAAGTATTTTTCCGCGTGTTGTCAGTTTCACGCCCCTAGCACTGGCGCTGGGAGTTAAAAGCCCCCTCTGGTTTACCATCGGAGTACCGCGCATGTTGCGCGATGTAAAGTCGCCGATGTGACACGCGATCCAATTACATGGCCGCATTTGCGTCGCAACAACGTGCGATGAGAAAATGGCCGGTGTGACTGCCTTTGCGATGTTATTGCCGCGATGAGAACTCCCACGATGACATTGAGGACGATGGATCGTCATACAACACAACCGGAAGTGGGATTTGAGAAACTCTTGTTAAGGCAGAGTTGGGTCTACGTACCAGTCTCATGAGCTGCTCATAAGGCACCAGTATTCAATCTTTCTTCACTCCTCTCATCTCATGATATTCGTGTAGGTAGCTCATGCTTCTCACAGGTAGTCTCGCGGCTGGGGCTAAGACGCATCGTCGTGTAGATCTAAAAATATGACGTTTAGTTAGTATGAAAAGCAGATTCCTCCCAGTGTTAACGGTTTCAGACATTCTTTGTTCCTCCTTGTAAAGTATGCCTTGCAGGCGTCGCTCCGCGTTTCAGACCAGAGCTTAAATAATACACCTTTCTGACCAGCATTTTCTTCATTGCCATGTAGCATATCCAGACGTACTTGGTATGCTTAAAGACCGCAAATTAACGCCCGCTGCTGGCAACTGCAGCGATTTTAAGGTCACATGTTCGAATTCTGGAAAGGCAGACACCGCTTTCCTTCTGAGGTGCTAAGTTGGGTAGCATTGATATGGATAAAAGAAACCATTTGTCAATCATGGCTTCTGCAGACCAGCGCTGATCAGTGGTTGAAGTGGGGGAAAAAAAGTAGGGGAACTGTGGGTGTAGAATCAGGGGGCGGGAATAACCGAAGATTGGATCCGTGGGCGGAGTCAGGGGTGTGGCTAGAAATAGCAAAACATACCAATTATTAGTACGTTTAGCATTTCACTGACCAGTTACAGCTTATAACGTTATTTAATTCCAACAATGTATAAACATGTTTATTTCAGGTTTAATTAAAGAAAAAGCAAACACTCATATGGAATGCAGGTTTATGTAAAGCGTGCGAAATATAAGCAGGAACAACATGTTACCTTAATGCTTTTACTCTCATTGTTCAGAAATCCATGAGTATTTTTTGTCTCAAACATTGAGGACATGAATACAGGGCTCCTCCTGTACACATGTGTTAAACAGGGCTCAGAAGAGAAAGGGACTCTTCAGAAGAATCTAGACTCACGGAAACCCACAAAGGCTCCTTCATATTCATGTGAGCCAGCTAGCTGCACAATCATAATGTAGGGAAAAGAACAACTGGTGGACAGAATGCATAACAATGTCCTACATTCACCTAGGTACAGAGATCTGGGCCTAAATCCATCGTTATTTTGCTCACCATGCCATTCCAGTTTGGACCCAGCCATATGCAAACCAGTCTTGACCCTGCTCCCAATGGGAACAGTCCAGCCCTAACTGCCAGGCCAGGTCCTCCCTGGACTGGAAACAAGCATCCTAGGACCAGTTTCGGGCTTTCAGCCCTCATCATCCAGGATAGCTTGATTCCAGTGGCATGCCCCGTTCACTGCTCCTGAGCTGTTCACTGCTCCTGCCCCGTTCACTGCTCCTGTCCGTTCATCGCTCCTGCCCGTTCATCGCTCCTGCCCAGTTATCACTCCTGCTCATGCCCCATCACCTCTCCTGCCCCATCACTTCTCCTGCCCGGTCACCTCTCCTGCCCGGTCACCTCTCCTGCCCGGTCACCTCTCCTGCCCTGTCACCTCTCCTGCCCTGTCACCTCTCCTGCCCTGTCACCTCTCCTGCCCTGTCACCTCTCCTGCCCTGTCACCTCTCCTGCCCTGTCACCTCTCCTGCCCGGTCACCTCTCCTGCCCGGTCACCTCTCCTGCCCGGTCACCTCTCCTGCCCGGTCACCTCTCCTGCCCGGTCACCTCTCCTGCCTGGTCACCTCTCCTGCCTGGTCACCTCTCCTGCCTGGTCACCTCTCCTGCCTGGTCACCTCTCCTGCCTGGTCACCTCTCCTGCCCGGTCACCTCTCCTGCCCGGTCACTTCTTCTGCCCGGTCACTTCTTCTGCCCGGTCACCTCTCCTGCCCGGTCACCTCTCCTGCCCGGTCACCTCTCCTGCCCGGTCACCTCTCCTGCCCGGTCACCTCTCCTGCTCGGTCACCTCTCCTTCCCCGTCATTTCTCCAGTCCCGTCAATGCTCCTGCCCCCGTTCACTGCTCCTGCCCCCGTTCACTGCTCCTGCCCCCGTTCACTGCTCCTGCACCTGTTCACTGCTCCTTCCCCCGTTCACTGCTCCTGCCCCATTTACTGCTCCTGCCCCATTCACCGCTCCTGTCCTTTCAGCGCTCCCGCCCGGTTACCGCTCTTGCTCATGCCTAATCACCACATCTGCCCCGTCACTTCATCTGCCCCGTCACTTCATCTGCCCCGTCACTGCTCCTGCCCCGTCACTGCTCCTGCCCCGTCACTGCTCCTGCCCCGTCACTGCTCCTGCCCCGTCCCCGCTCCTGCCCCATCCCCGCTCCTGCCCCATCACTTCTCCTGTCCCATCACTTCTGCCCCGTTCACTGCCCCTATCTGTTCACTGCTCCTGCCTGGTTACAGCTCCTGCTCATGCCTAATCGACGGTTCTGCCCTGTCACTTCTCCTGCCCTGTCACTTCTCCTGCCCCATGACCTCTCCTTTCCTGTCGCCTCTCCTGTCCAGTCACTGCTCCTTCCCCGTCACTTCTCCTTCCCCGTCACTTCTCCTTCCCCGTCACTTCTCCGTCACTTCTGCTGCCCCGTCACTTCTGCTGCCCCGTCACTTCTCCTGCCCCGTCACTTCTCCTGCCCCGTCACTTCTCCTTCCCCGTCACTTCTCCTTCCCCGTCACTTCTCCTTCCCCGTCACTTCTCCTTCTCCGTCACTTCTCCTTCTCCGTCACTTCTCCTTCTCCGTCACTTCTCCTGCCCCGTCTCTTCTCCTGCCCCGTCTCTTCTCCTGCCCCGTCTCTTCTCCTGCCCCGTCTCTTCTCCTGCCCCGTCTCTTCTCCTGTCCGGTCACTTCTGCCCGGTCACCTCTCCTGCCCCATCACCTCTCCTTTCCTGTCGCCTCTTCTTTCCTGTCACTGCTCCTGCCCAGTTCACTCTGTGTACAACATTGACAAATTACACAAGGCCGCAAGTTCCCCACAGTACTCTGTTTGGCGAAAGCTCCTCTGTAATCACTATCTCCGATATCATGGGCACATGATATGCTAAAGGCAGAGGGCGGGTGCATTGTCATTCGAAAGGGGATAATCTGCCTCAATCGAAATGACAATGGGCCGGCCCACAGTCTGTGAGAGCTCAGGGAGGGCTGCTGCAGCCTCTGGAGTTCAACAGAGAAGTGTGAGCTGCCCCTGGCACCACACAAGCTGAATGAATAAGTTATCGTTTTTCAGTAGGACTATTCTTGCCGTCCCAGGATGCTTTTTTGAAAGAAAGAAGTAGGGGAACAGACTGAAATAATTTTTAAAAGTAAAGGCACGCCTTGCCCTGCGGGTCCCGCCCATTTCTACCACTGGCGCTGATGGGGTAACTGTGCTGACAATTGGCTCTCGCAGAGCAGGTCTTCTGTCTGTGTGAGAGGGGGAGCGTGGCTTTTGGGTTGGGAGTCGGTGGTATCGCACCACAGGGTGGTGGGTGGCTTGGGGACAGGTTATGTATGTTTTCCTAATTTAGCTGGGGGAGAGGGGGCCATTTGTAGAGTGTGGTGGGGGTGGGAGGCAGGAGGCTAGTTAATTTTGCTTTTTTCAGGCGGGGTGGGGAGTGGTTGCAGAGGGTGGTGGAGTGGGCAGCAGCAGGCCTGGTATTCTTTAGTTATACTTTGTTTGAAGAGATGGCGGAGGAGTATGTGCACTTCGTGGTGTAGGTGGGTGGCAGGAGGTCAGGTACTGTCGTATTTAGAGATGGGCCGGGAGTGTTTTTGCAGAGTGGTGGGGATGTGTGGCAGCAGGACAGGTATTTGTATTTTAATTGGGGAGTGGTGGAGAGTGTTTGTCGAGTGTGGTGGGGTAGGGTAGGGTGGGGTAGGGTGGGGTGGCCGAAGGCCAGTTCTTTTTTTCTAGGCCTTTTTTTGCATGTTCTGTAATGCTTCTTCATTGCTCCTCTGCTGTTGTGCATATGTAAAAAGCAAGGGCTAATTATTTGGTGGGACATATGCAACATAAAATTATAGATGGGTAAAATGCGAATAAGAGGGATTGTTTTGTTGGGGTCCTGAGTAACCTCATAGATAACTTGGGAATCGTTGTCTACTTGATGTATCTCAGAGCTTTAGGGTGAAAGCTGCCCTGATATTCATGTATCCATCTATAAATCTATATTTAATACATGGAAACCTGCAATCCCACTAAAACTTGTCTCTAATTTCCCTATTGCCGTTAAGTTGTCACTTGAGCAGTAACTGGTGACTAGAGCTGCTTAACCATATTGACTTATAGTTAAGTTGTTACTTCACAAGAGATGCTGCATTACCCAGCAGTCAAAGTGAAAGAGGAGTCACAAAGCATAATTGCAGCAGCAGTTCAAACAACGAAAATGGAAACCAGCTTTTCATTCTTCTGATCTGTCTTACCAAAATGAACAGTAATCAGCAGAAATGAGAGATTTATGGTAACATGATTTTTTTTCATCCATAGCTCATTACAGAAAAGAAAATTCTATCAGCAGGTTACTACTCATTCTAAGCTACAGATATTTTTAAATCTTATTTAGAGTTTAACAGATTCTTAAATGTACTTGCAACTGATTACTAGCTGTTTTTTATGTGTTTAATTTCTCACTACAGATTCCACTTTTAACCTTCATGTCTACAACCATACTGTCTCTTATGAGGAAGTAAGACAGTAAGGATTTAAGATGTTTGTTGGTATAGTGATGGTGTGACCATGTATCATAAGATATACAATATACTTTGCTGTACATTATGAGGATATTTCCAGTCACATTTGGAGTCCCTCGACCTTAAAATTAACTCTGCATTCGGCCTTATTCTTCTATATGGTCCCATAACTCCTCCTTGGGACTTGCAATATTCTTGCAATGTACAGCAGGGATACTTTATCTCACATATCATCTGTATAACTCACACTAAATTAAATGTTTAAATCACAGATGTGATCCACAGGTACCTGAGGCATATTTGTATGCATTACATTTATAAACATAACCAATGTAGAAATGTATTCTCAAGTTTTATTCCCATGGCTTCCTGTGATATGTTGTGTAAGAATGTGTTTTGAAAATTGCCATGGATAGGAAAGGATAAAACATCAAAGTACAAGGGTGCACTTAGGAGAAATCAGTTATTGAGGCTTACTGTAGGAGGCTATGGAGTTTAATTGTGTTCCATTATACTTTCTCCTGCACTGGTCTACATGATTAAACATGCAGTGAATAGAATAACCATTTCATCATATCTGTATGACAGTTGAGATGGCCGTTGTCTCAATGCAAACATTGCAATATTTTTAGGGACATATCCTACACTTGGGACAGTTTAGATGAGATTTAGGGTGAAGGTAGAAAGTAGTGTTAGTGGTAGGATTAATTATAGGGATAGGGATTTGGTAAGAGGTGGTGTCAGGGTAGGAGGCAATATTAGTCTTGTGTTTGAGGTTTATGTGTAGTGTTAGTATTAGGTTTAGGATTAGACTTACTGAGCTGTAGTATCCTCTATACTGGTAAATTCAATGCAATGGCTGCTATGTAGTTATAGCTCAATGTAATGGTACCCTGTGATTAGTAGTGACACATGACCAGTTTCACACATGAACAAATAACTCAAGTTTATCAAAGGTTGTTTTTTAATTTACCTTTCTCTTGTGTAACATCGGTGCTTCTGTTGTGGTTTGGAATGGAAGGATAGGCACAGTTTGAACAAGAGATGCTTAGTTTTTTAAGGTATGCCTACCCATTTCCAGATTTGCTAAGAGATTCACTGACCTAAAATCGCCGTCAAATAAGGCAAACCTATTTCACCTGCTCAAGCGTTTTCCACTTTTGAAGCCTTTCCCTGGGTCTTACAGCCATTCAATGACTGTACTAAGCATTAATTAACCCAATTCTATTTTGGAAGTTTCTCCTTGTGATTAAGATTTACGTTTTTTTTAAGAGGTACACAGGAAATAGTGGGTTGATTGTGCTTTCTAGGCTTCAGTATGGCTGCAGGAATACCTAGTTTTCAACATAAAATTGTAATATAGCCTTATAGCCCGCCATGGAGGGCTATACCTAATATTAAAGGCCCTCTCCACCTGGCCTGAGCCAAAGGCCATTAGCAAAGCAAATGGCTTTAACTTAATCAAAGGCAAGACCGATTGCATATTCAATGCTTGTTTAATGTTTATTGTTGCCGTGTACTGAATACCTGAAAGAAGAAATCGCAGTCAATCACAATGAACACGGTGTGCGTGTCACTGAAGAACCGTCACACGCCAATAGAATTGGATAATACCTGAGTTATGGTGTGTGTGCCACCAAACCAATAACGCAAGGCATCAATACTTTTGCAGTCCGCAACAGCTGCCACGTCCCATGTGAACCTGATAAATGAAACTGAACTGCACATCCGGGGTTATGTTGCCACAGCAATGTTTGGCTGAACGGCACTGGAGATCTGGAGGCAACATGAACATGTGCAACATCACAATGCATCAAGTCAGGCACATAGTGAGGGATAAGCCATGGAGGAACAACCAATCAGGACGATGAGTCGCGAAGATCAATCTGACCCCACAAATAGTCACACCTTCCAAAACGCAACAACTTCTTTCACGGCCACCAAAAGTGCTGTCATGAGACCTTAAACGAGCCAGGAAACACCAGCCAAACTCCTTGCACCGCAGAGAACGGCCAAAAATAAAACAAGCATTTACAGTGCAACTGCCTTGCCTTTGCAAAAGTTGGAGGTATTGGCATTGTATATGACACATTTTTTATTTATGTGTTGGTTTTGAAAACAGATAAATAAATGGCATTGTCATTTACAATGCCAATAGCTTAATCTCTCGCAAATGCCACACACAAACACACAGACCCACACATACACAGAGCCCCCCACACACATACACAGAGCCCCCCACACACAGAGCCCCACACACACACACAGAGCCACACACACACACACACAGAGCGACACACACACAGAGCCACACACACACAGAGCCACACACACACACACAGTCTCACACACACACACAGTCTCACAAACACACACACTGTCACACACACACACAGTGTCTCACACACAGTGTCTCACACACACACACAGTGTCTCTCACACACACACAGAGTCACACACACACAGTGTCTCAAACACACACAGTGTCTCACACACGACTCTCCGCTCTTGTCCCCCAACCCCCTGTTCCTACCCTGCCCTGTCTCCAGCCTTGCCCCCTCCCCGGATCTCTCGCTGCTCGGTGCCAGCCTGCTCCGCCTTGCTTCACTGCCAGCCCCCCCTCCCCCACAGCACCGCCAGTTATTTCTTTATATAGCGCTGTTACCAGCTAGTGGGGTAACTGTTGAGGGCGGCATAGAAGGGTGCACATACAAGCAACAGTATGTTTATGGCACGTTACTGAAGCTCTACACATTGGAGCTGTCGGGTTTTGAAAGAGGTTAGACTGCCGGAGTTTGAGGCGTGCCTTAACCGGAGCCTGAATTCTGTTGAATACTATGTTATCTTTAGATACAGTATTCACGGACACAATGAATGCACGTAAGTCTAGGAATTATGTACTGCACAGCTGCTGTCCCCGAGAAACAGGAGAGCTGCACTGAAGATAAAATGTCCTCTCTGCTTGGCTTCACCTCCTGTAGATACTGGAATGCTCAGTAACAATACAACGTAGCCCGGCTCCTACAGGAAGGTCCAAGCGGAACTGCACGTTTGATGTTGTGACTGGATGGCGCAGGAATTGTTTAATAAATTAACCGATTGCACGTCCCTGGTTACTGGGTATCTCAGGAACCGACCGCTGTTCCACTGCAGCTCTAGTTAAATACCAGAAATTGTGCAGTGCCAGTGACCACACCAAGAAACTCCGAAGTGTGCTCTACAGAGCTGCCCTGCCACTACCTCCACAGTCAGATGCTGAGGGTTGTACAGAGCGGATCAAGAAATGTTCACTGGAAGCCTGGGGCTAACTGGAGAACTGACTACACTCCTATGGCCACTTGGAAGCTTTGTATAGCGTAAATGCAATTTGCTTCTGGAAAACTTAACTAGACAATCGTTATTCGAAACTACGGAACACTTCTTCAATTACTGAAGCAACCATTATGATGCTGAATGATCTAACACGAACCCTTGCAAGCACACTTGAGGCAACTTTCACGTCCTGGGCAGGGCAGGGTGCTCTTTTCCTCTTCGAGACTGTCAGCCTAGCCCATCCTTGAAATCTTCTCCCCCTGCAAGCAGCCAAGGCTGCGCACACTGACACTCATAAACCCTCCCACAAACCACAGCAGCTAAATGCTATAAGGTGGGCGACAGACAAGTGGGTACTCACGAGCAGCAGCATTGTCTCCTTACAGCACTCACTCCAGCAGTGCCTGAAAGGAGCCATAATGCTGCTGCCATGTCTGAGCACGCATGCGCACTCTCACAGAGAGCGGCGGCTGAATAGGCGTGCCCCGTTGCATGCCGTAATTCGTAGTTCTCTTTCGGAATTCATCGCTTCGATACATAGGCTTGGGAGCACAGAGGAACTACCGGATTCAAGCTGTGCACCGTGATAGGTTTTGTGAAAGGGAGGGAATATAACCGTGCCATGTTTTTTTTTTTGCTTGCAGTGTGGTCAAAGTGTGAAAGTCTATAATAAAGTGGGGACGGAGACGGGGCTGCGGGAGGAACTGAGAAAGCACTCGCCATGACGTTGTTTTTTCGCTGTAAGCCCCGTCCTTTTTAGACTGGGGGCCTGTTTTTCTAGAGAGAGAAAGAAACGAAAAAAACACGCCCCTCAATCCGAAAAGTACGGGGCTTACAGTGAAAACACAACATGAGAGAGACCTCTTCTCCAATGGCTGGCCGCCGTTTAGGAGGCCAGCCAATGGAGAAGAGGGGTGGGTTCAAGCCCCACTACTAGAGACATAAGATCTTGCGAGCGAGACTGCGCAAGCGCAGTCTACACTAGTCGAGACCTAAAAAAGGTGCTAAGGCTAGCACGATGGGACCCTGCCAGTTTGCTCTTTGCAATATAAAGATGCACTATAGAGGTACTACTTCAAGAATAAGGATTTACTCTAGAGCATCATCTTGTCACAGGCTCACAGCAACTGCCTGCTCCCACGTTCAAAGATAAACATTCCAAACACTACTATGATACACTCATTCCATATTCTAAGATCCCAATACAAATCTAACGTGTTTAATGCAAAAGTAGCAAGAAGCACTGCAAAAAATCAAACGAGAGTTGTCATTTCAACTGACGAGTGCTGTTGTTAGAAAAGATGGATCAGTTGGAGCCTAATGTACTGTAGGCACTAGAAGCATGTAATAATAAAGTTATTTATAGAGTGACTGGTTACTTTAGCCGAACTGTCCCCGCGTTAAAACTTCATACTCATGCAAACCCTATGAGACAAGTTCCAAATGGCATTAAGCCAGTCCAAATGAGGTTTTACGTTTCTTTTGAAAGATCAATTCAGAGCTTTTTTTGTTTGTCTAATTACCAGGGGGAAGGCATTCCATGGCCAGCTAAAGGAGCAGCATCCCATAAAAGCTCTTTTCACAGTGGGGATGATGGCTATAAAGGGCCCTGTGTATGTACACCAGTTGCCTCTAGGTGTTGTGCACTTACTGAGTGTGTCTTACAGAAGACCGAATGCTTTTGTGATCAAGTAGCTACATTCTTTACATAAGTACAGTGCAGTGTTCCTGACAGAACATATTGAAAAATAATTAGGCATGAGACACACGTATGTTAAACACCTAATGCTACAATACATGTAATCTAATACACTTTATGTATGTTTTCTTTCAGTTCAAGTTTATGGAACCTACTTATGTGACAGAAATGTGTTACTATCAGCAAAAACGTATCTAGTGAGCAGGTAGCAGGAACTTCTCCCTGAGTAAGTGCGAGATTTCTTTGAGAAGATGTAGAGTCCATTATTTTTCCAAAATCCTTTTTCTAGTAGCCAGCGTACTAAATGAGGTTACCCCTTGCAGAAATGTGCAAATACCCTTAATAAAACGGCTTCTGGGCCTACTAGAGCCACGAAAGATAGCAAGCAGAATTGAGGCAGAAGGACACTATAGATTAATAAGACGCATTATCCATAATTGATTATAAAATATATTGGTACCTCCAGTGATATGCAGATATATAATTTACAACATTGTTGAAGTACATAGAAATGTATGATTGTTTCACACCATGCCTTATTCAGTCAGTGAAAATTGCTGGTGGCTTTGCTTATGAGCGAGTATTTAACTTTATTTTTATTGCTTAGAATCGAGCTTTTTCCATACTTGGTTTGGTAGCTAATCTGGTCGTTTGTTTGGTGGGTGTTGGATCCAGTGGTCTGATATTGTGTCATTCACATTTTCCGTCTGCCCAATACGGCTTGAGACAGTGGGCCAACCCATTTCTGCTGTTGGCAACTCCACACACAAAGAAGTTCTTTCAGTGCCAGAGACTACTATGGCAATGTGTGCTTTGAACTTTGCTTTCAGCTAATGTTTTTTCGATTGATGAGGCACATCAAGTTCCCCAAAATTAACATTTGCGAAACCACAAATAAACAAAGCTAGCATTGGAAAAGGCAAAAGGCTGGCAGCCAACACTAGACGTATTGTCTTTGCCATTGCTTGTGTTCCGTGACTTAAAACAGTTCAGGAATCAACCTTCCGGCAACTTGTGTACTATTGGAACAATTTAGGCTAGATTTCCTTTTCCTATGATCAGCAAACTGTCTTGTAAATTATTTTCCTATGGAAAGGGAATATTTTCCTTATGTAGTATGATCAAGCAGGCCCAGCTGTCTTTCTATCAATTTGTGAGAGGAGGTTCTTCACGGCTGCTGTTTACGGAAAAGTTCTTACTTTTATCAGAAGTGGCAGCAGTGCTAAAATCTTTTCAGTTTTCAATATGTTTCGACTGCTTAACTCATAAAGTGCCTCATTTAGACTTGTGTGTATCACAGATTGCCATTTATTGTAGGTATTCCCACATTCCAATAATTTGCTGATTCGGAATATTTGAAAAATGCTTACCAATGATTCATCACAAAGCGTCTTCTTGTATAACAAATAAGATAATCAGTTTGTTCTTATAGTAACCTACAAATGTACAATATTTACCATAAATCACACATATGAATTCACACACACATCCTAAGTATCCAGAATTGTTTACCATGTTGTTTAATCTTGTGAGAGCTTCTGCAAAAGATCATGTAATTTACTAACAATCATAGAGGTAGACAATTCTTTTACACATAGGGGCCCAATTACGATGTTAGTGGGGCCATGTCGCTCCCACTGACATCTTTAACTTCGGTCAGAGCTCCACATTACAGTGTGGTCATTCTGACTGCATTGCCGTAGGGACCAACCAACAGCTTCCAATTGGCTCAAGGAGCGGTCGGTCGGATCGCATTCCCTACAATGGGGTAGTTGCCTTTTCAGGTACCGCCGTGGGGATTATGATCCACCTTTCCACCATCCATTTCACTTTGGTTCTTCCAACACGAAAACGCTGGCGGAAAGGCTTTTTTGCGGACCCTAGCAGGGCCCCTGTCCCCCATGGCCTTCTGCTATGGGCCTTGGGGGGCACCTGTGGTGGCCCCCTAAACAACCCTGCATCGTGTGGCAGGCACCACAGGGTGCAGGGATGTTTGTAAACATGCTTCTTGAAAAGGCATTTGTAATGCGCAGCTATGCCCAGTGGGCGTCAAGGCGCCTAAGTCAAATAAGAGGCTGTTAGCAGACAGAAACAGAGCTTACTTGTATGCATTAATAAAAAGCCAAGTTTTCAACGACTTCCTAAAGAGGTCGAGGGAAGGCAGTGACTTGATCTCCAGGGGGAGTGAATTCCACATCTGAGGTGCCAGTATAGAAAAGGCTTTGCTCCCCCACCTAGCCTTCTTGGCTCGAGGGGTTACCAGTTGATTAAGCTCACTGGAGCGTATAGGGGCTTGTGCTGCAGCCCTTTTCCCGGCCGCAGCACAAGCCTTAATGCAAAGAGGCATGCTTCCAACCGCCTTCACATCGGTCAGATCCTAATTTGGTGGGCGGGACCTCCGACTACCCGTCGGTCGGTCTCATTCCCACATCGCCATCGTAATCAGCCCCATAGGCTTCTCTATGTTAGTTCTTAATAGAGCGATGAGGACCCAAGATTGTGTGTACATTGACTCTGGGTTGAAGTAGAGAACCTTCTGAACAAATAACTTCCTGAGTCTCTGGCAAGTCTGGTTGCATGATTCTATCCTGACCCTTATTATGATCTAGTCTGCGGGAGGGCCTGTGAGAACCTGGTCTGTTCTGTCTGCTCCGTATGGTCCATTGGTTGTAACAGCAGACACTACCTTGTGTGACCAAAATCTTGGCATGCATCAGGCACCCCATACCTCATGTAGACTCTGCTTCATCTGCAAACCATTAAGAGCCATGGCCCAAAGTTTTACTCAGAAGCCCCTGCAGAATACCAAGGCTGCATAGTCTTGATTGCATCTCATGCCTCTTTAATCTTCTGCCAGATAATCCCTGTCTTTTTAGCTTACTTTTACAGGTTCGTTTTCATCCATGACTTATGCCTTTGTCACTGCTTTTGTTTATTTTCCCCCTTTATGTTTTCTCTTTTACTCTGAATCAAAGCCTGATGAAGAGAAAAGAGTGATGGTGGCCCCCACTGTCAACTAGGATTGGACTTATTGTGCAATCGGGCAGTGCCCGAGGGGCTGGGCTTACTGGTCCACGTGTGGGCCTGTTTTATGGTCAGTGGCATCAAACTGTAGCAACTTTTGAAGACCGCAGGAATGAAACATAAAAATTGAAGCAGACCTTAGGGCTCTGCAAAATTGATCGTAGTGCTTAGTTTACAAAACAATTGAGACAAAAGAATATCATGCAGATGATGTTGGGAAAATTACAACTGAATGCATATGCAAGCTTTTGCTGTACTGAAAATTACATAAAAATACAAAATGAACAAATGAAAAAGCGAGAGTAAATATGCAAGGAGTATGTTTGGAAAACAGGAGTTCCCCGTCCTTGTCTTCCTGCAACAGTGTGTTTTCACTGCACCCTCGTGGCCTTCACTAACAGGTTCTGTAAAATGATACTGTCTGGCTCCATGCTGTGCGCACTGACTGCTGTTTCAGAACATTGGTGTTCTTTCACTTTCTCTTAAGTGAACTCTTCCATTTTGTTGACGGAAAGGGACAGCCTTAACTTACGTTTTATTATTTGCATTTTACGTGTTGGGAGGCGTAAGGTCGGTTGCAACTATTACCAGTGGCGTGGCCCGTGCCTCATGGGCCCTAGTGTACAAGGAGAGAAATTGGACCTCTAGCCACTTCTTGAACTATGAAATACAGCAGTCGGAGTACAGTGGGCCCCGGGGGTACAGCAGTTAGGGTACAGTGCACTTCACCTGCTGCACCAATGGAATATGGGAATATGACCAGATTTAGGAAGGAACTGAAAACCAGCCTGTTCCCTTGAGAGTAGATCTGCCTTTTCTTTGCTCCCCGCTGTTCTGTAATCTAAAGCGCCAGGATACCCTTTGGGTGACAGCCGCGCTATACAAGTGCACCTTACATTACATTACATTACAATATACGCCCCTGACTATTAACTATCACAGGAGTCTCTCGTTGTAATAGTGATCTTAACAGAAAATGGAGAGTGTTTGCTAGCTGATACTCCTCACACCAATCTATGCTGCTTGTGAATAAATTCGTCCATGTTTGTGATAGACAGAGAGCGTGTGTTTCAGACCGCTTCAGTTGTGAGTCATTCATATAATCCGGCCCTGGTTTTGTTCCATCTTTTATAAATCCAGGCTTGTGTAGTTAAAGGGTTGGGCTGCCTTGGGATGTTAGGCTAGGTTTCCAAGCTCTCTGGGTTCTGTTGGACGCATGCCTCCGCTTTGCCTTAGTTTGTTTTTGCCATGGACTCCCAGCGTCTTCTCCAGAGCATTGACTTACTGACATTAATTATGAAAATTGTGAAAGCAGAGTACTTCCATTGCAGCACTTTTCATGTTTAGGTTGAGCCTGGGCAGCGCATGTGCTGCTCTGGGAGGCATGTTGTAAGAAAAACTGTTGCTTGCAGCACCTGCCATCTTTTCCATTTGTTCCTGCCTGTCATACCTGCCTGCTTTTGATTGGTTAGCATACTTAGTTAGTCATGCTTTTTCGTGATTTGGACCCTCCCAGTCCACTGCCCCTGCTTACATGTTTTTTTTAATCTTTGTTCCTTCCTGCACAATATGTTTTTGGGGGCTGACTGAGGCATTTTCCAAGGTATATTTTTCTTATAATCAGCACCGCAGCTGCCACATGGAGGCATGTTTGTATCTTGTCAGCAATCCTCTCCCTGATCGCTGCTTTCCCATTACTGTCCATGTGTCCTCCCCCAACCCGATGTACGTTGTTACAACGCATGCTTTTAGCACGCATGCTGTAACAACGCGGTTTTTATAACGCATTCTTTTACAACGCATAACAGAAAGGGGTGTTGGATAGTGAATATTTTAATTTACCATTCCAACACCAGTCCCCGTTGACACTAGGGAAGGTGTTGGATAGTAAATTAAAAGTATTCCCTATCCTTGAGCGCCGCCCCAGAGTCATGCGTTGTAATAGAATGTGATTTAAAAACCGCGTTGTAATAGCACTGCGTGCTGAAAGTTGCGTCGTAAACGACGTTCCCCCCCCCCCCTCCAACCACCTCCTGCCCCTGGTTTCTTTTTTTGAGCTTTCTTTTTGTCCAACCTTTGACCCTTACACAGGGAATGAGCTGCTCTTTGATACTTGTTTGGTGGAGTAGTGAATAGAAGCCCCACCGACTCTCCGCCCATATTTTCCATTTGCATGTGCCATTGTCTGTTCTAAATGCTGGCTAGTGATTTGACAATAGGTTTTTAAGTCCCTCCTTAGTACTGCCTCCTCTTCATTTGTCACCTCCCATGGTGACTGGCCCCTTTACTTCGGTTGTTACACAGTACGTCTTCTTTAGTCTTTCAGTGGTATTTGTTTTAATGAGGTTCTCCTACTGCAGGCACAATGTGCTTTGGTGCCTTCTTTTCCGCTCCCTGCCCTCTCTCTTTGCCCGTTCCTTCTCCTCTCCCGCCCACCCCCGCCCGCCCTCATGTTGCCCATACCTTCTCATCCCATTGTCCGTGATGTCAACCATTTGCAATGCAATAGGTCTTGCGTAAATTGGAGACCTATTGCATTGCATGTGCTTGGTCTCAGTAGTTCTCTGTGTTTACTGCGGGGCTAAGTTGAGTTTGTTTTCTTTCAGTAATGTGGTGCCAGGCCTTTGTTTGAACTGGCTCCTCCTCGTAGTCTTGCCTATCGAGATTTCCCTCAGTTCAGACTGAGCCTTCCTTATTGTTTGACAAATTCTGTATACCGTTCTTGATTGTACAGTTTCGGACTGCTTCGGCTAGCTCCTTCTCCATTCCCACACTTAGTTAAACGCAAACAGACCCAGATGAA
The DNA here is from genome assembly GCF_964261635.1 of Lissotriton helveticus. NCBI lineage: Eukaryota > Metazoa > Chordata > Amphibia > Caudata > Salamandridae > Lissotriton > Lissotriton helveticus. Next base: position 428,961,184 of record NC_136057.1, read on the forward strand.
AGGACTGTGTATATATCAAAATATTGAGATTCTTATTTTATCGACTTGCAATAAAATTGTATCTAGACTAGCAACAATCAATAAATGTTGTATTAGAGCAGCAGGTCCATTAACAAAATCTGTGCACTCGTAGAACACCAGACAAAAGTGCAGAGGAGGAGAAGAGGCCTAACAATAGAGCTTTCAGCGTTAGAAGCTTTTAATTATAGCTGTCTGAATTATTGTCTACATAGTAACATATTAACAAGAAGTAAAATATACCAGTGTCCTGCAGTCTGTACGAAAAACTGTTTTAATCTTTTTTAAACCTATTGGTACTGGTCCGAAGCATCCCAGGCAATAAACATTTATATTATTTACCCTTAAATTCTGGCTCTAAGTAAATTGATGTGATGTGCAATAGAAAAAGAACTCCATAAATCCTGCCACCTCAGATCATGCTCTGTCCGACTTGAAGAATGAGGATCAGAATTTCTATTTTTCCACACAAATGCAGCAACCAACTTTACTGTGCTACGTTAGGCAAAGGAGAAATATCTAGTAAGCCTGGCCTGCTGCCATCTCCCGCAATGCTGCTCTAAAACTGTGCCTTGTGCAGAGCACAGCGTTGTATGTGGTGAAAGGGTTAGCATGCACTGCTTGGCATAGGTTTTGTGCTGGAAGCCTACACTTCCAATACACATTTCTATGAGTCCCCAAACTCAAAACAACGTGGGTTTTTGTTTTTTTAGAAAGGAACACATTTCCACTTAGTTAATGCCTGCTTTGAGAAAGTTGTTATATTGTTCTATGCCAACCCCATGCTTCCTATCCTAGTAGATCGAGCTTTGCATCAAAACCTAAGAGTGCTTGCTCTGACCCACCAAATGTTGCCCGAGTAAGATCCCCTTGACACAAAGCGATGCAAAGCAACATAAAGCACTGTTTGCACACAGAAAATTGGCACCCTTCCAGTGTAAAATACCTTTTGTGCTGGACCATATATGACTATAAGTCACTTTGCATTACTTTACGGTGGTGCAAAGTCTTGGTAAATCTGGGCGTGATCTTTTCTTCAGAAGTGCAATTTTGAAAACAACTAAGGTTTTGCTAAAGAACTCTATTCTCGATGTATCAGGCTTGCATTCTCCTCTAGCTTAACAAATCAGAAAGTAAGCAGATGAGCTGTACTTTGTGTGGTCAGGTTATTATGTCCAGAAGTATTGGGCGTGTGAATGCCACCTGCGGCATTCATAAAGCCAAGCATAAAAGGGGACATTGACATTTAGATGAGGTGCCACCACAATCCTTCTTCTTGATGTTTTTCCATGTAGAGAAAGAAGCGGAAGGCAGCTCAGTTAATGCAATCTGTAAGAGTCCTTCAGCCAGAGAATGGAGTGGGGGGTTTATGAGAAATGTTCAATGGAGGAACGCATACAATTAATATGAACGTCTTTGGGTTTTTAGGTCAAGCATGGGCAGCGCATGCACTGGTCTGAAAGGCATGCTCCGCCCACTAACCACCCAGTTTTTAGGTCTCGCATAGGCAGCGCGCATGTGCTGCTCTAGGAGATGGCCTTTTGGAATTGGTCTGCCCTTTTCAAGCACTTGTGCTGGCTTCCACCTTGGGGGAGCGAGCAGCGGCACGCAGGGGCCATCTGTTGGCAATTAGCGTGGCCACGCGCGCTTGTCTTTTCGTTTTAAGTAAACGGCATTGAAGCATTCCTTTCCCCATAGATGTCCCTTGGTCATAGTGCACCCGGATCACTATTTATTTTGTATTCCTTCTACGCTCCCCCCCCCCCCTGCGCCTTAATCTGTTCTGTTAAGCAGTGAATGTGAAACTTAAAGTTTGGACTGTAACCTCTCCGATCAGCATTTCCATTTGAGATACAAATACATAAACAAAAACACGGACACCCCTTCGCTCTTTAACTCGAACACAATATATTTTTAAACCACTTAAAACTGGAGCATTATCATGGATGGGACGCCGTCTGTGCAGTGGTATGATTAGGTATTTCTAAGGCTCCTGCTTAATTGACAGCCTGACAAGTTAGAGGCAAGAAAAACAACCCCTCACCTGCCAAAGGAACAAATCCGTTTTCTTCTCATTTGGGAGAAACCCCGCTCTGTCGGGCGAGGCAAGCATGGCAAAGAACTGTGCAAGGCGCTCAGGAGGCTGCCCGAGCTGCGTACCCAGGCGTCAAATTATTATTTACGCGTATCATGTTTGTTATGTACTTTGTTCAACAATATTTTGCCAATTATTACAATAAAGAAGTTTTAGAGAAAACTGAACACATTTCCACTTTTCACTCACTACACCACATTCCACATTATGGATCGCAATGGACTTGAAAATTATTTGGGACAAGAAACCACCGTCAATTTTAGCATCTACATAACAAAATATAAATCCGCTGGAAACTTTAGCTAGTTTGTTGTCCGCTACCTTTTTCTGAGCCAGAAAAAGATTAAATTCATTCTTATCTGTATTTATTCTTATCTGTATTTTAAAAGACGAGGAGCGGTTATTTGAGACCAGATTCACATGAACACTCCTGGCCGGCCTGAAGCGTACGTAGACTTGTGCCTACAGATTACAGACGCTTACTTTCCCCTATTTACAAAGTTTCCAACAGTTTTTCATCGAAATGCAAGCTTTCAGGAGATTTCCATGCATACACTACCCTGAACCCTATTCCTTCAGATAGTCTGCCTTCGTAGGATTAGGAAAAAGCCATTGAACACATATACATTTACCCTTTCCTTCATCTAAAAAACAATTCTGTACACTGGATTTAGAAAAAAAAAGCATCGGCAAAGCCAATCCCTTTGGCTTTTACACTAAGAAAATGTGGCCGTATGCTTCAGTACAATTTGCACACACACAAGGACAGTAAAACACAGCATACATATATACTTGCAAACATGCGTATACAAGTACACATGGGATATATACTGTTGACCTGGCCCCTTCTGCAGGGTTATCCCCAAACTGTTTGCGTTCCTCAGCCACTTTTTCTGGCCTTTTTGTTGGCTTTAGGATTCTGGGCACTTTACCACTGCTAATCAGTGCTAAAGTGCATGTGCCCTCTCCCCTTAACGAGGTATGATTGGTTTACACCGTTTACACCTAGCGTGGGAAAAGCACGTGGTATTTTAGGGACATTGTTTTTTAGATGACTACATAACACTTAAGTGAAGCAGCGCATCGGAATAATTAGAGTTTTACTGGTGCGCCATCCTCATCCCCCCAAACAAGGTGTGCTATATCCGCTCCCTCTACTGTGGCTTTAGCCCCCCATCCCACTCACTGCTTTGGCTAAAACCCTCCATTCCACTATCTGTTTTAGGTACATCCCTCCCCCATCCTGCCTATTTTGGATATATCCTCCCCCATTCCACCAATTCCATGTGTAGGCTCTCTGCTTGTATGCCACTTGTTACTTCTGTGCTACTCTCTGGCAAAACACTTATTAGGTCCCAAAGGCGAGACCTATTGGCTATGCCAATGTTTGTTTCATTGGCTTGTGTCATTGTCCATTGTAAACTGTGGCTTTTTATTAGTCTATAGGCTTAGTAGTCACTCCTTAGTACCTCCTTTTCCCATTTTGTAATCTCCTATGAGGACATTCCCTGCTTCGTGTGTTGTTGCTAAATTGGCTTTAATTACAGCCTCCGAGCACTAATTCCTCAAAGATCTTTGTCATGCCTGCTCTTGCGGGCAGGAAAAGGCAGGACACGCTCTCTACTAACGCATTTGCAATGCAATAGGTCTCGCATTTGCGATAGTTCAAGCTCTTGGCACTGTAAATTACAATCCCCTTTATTTAACGGTTTAAAAAAATGGTAGTTTCATTTACAATGCCAATAGCTTAAACTCACGTGAATTCGAAACCTATTGCATTGCAAATGCTTGTTTCTTGTATTTCTGCAACTGTTCCAGAATGCACTTGGGGCACATTCCTTTTCTGTGCAGCGCATAACAAACAGCTTTCTGTTTTCCTTTCTGCCTTCGCTTTTGTTTCACTTACTGTGATGCTTCTAATCTCTGCTTTAATTCTTGTGCACGACGGTCTCTGTGTTGCTGGCCCCCTTTCTCTCACCCCTGCCCGCCGTTTGTCATTTGTGTGTGTATATTCACATGTCCCCTCTTTGTTTTTTGCATGTCTGCACTGATGTTATGTTTTCTTTTGTGTCTCCCCTACTGTTTCACTTAGTGTGCCTGCAGTGTCTGTGTCTTTTTCACTCTACCCGTCTGTGCCTCTGTCTCTTTTCTGCTTTGCCTCTCTTTCTCTCTCTTCCACTGCCTCTCCCCTTGCCCAGTCTCTGTCGCTCCCTTTATCTGTCATTTATGCCATGGCGCAGCTAACCATAACAAAAAGAAACCGCATTCACAGCAACGGATTCACATCGCACAAACCAACGCACGCTGGGGTTAGTACCACGAAAAATGAGGAATCCTCATCTCAAAACCAGGGTCTATTCATATTTCTTGCTTCATGTATTTGCAGAAGTCCCCTGTGCTGCTTCCTTTCCCCAGTCTCCTGCTGCCTCCATGGTGTGTGTCTCCACCGCCCACTACTGACCTTTCTTCCTACCCACACTAAACTCTTCTCGATTCCATCCAAACTCATGCTTACATTTGCACTTGGAACACGACCCGTTCGCATGGTTGCTAGTAAAATTACACAAGATCGCATGCATTATTATTTTTTAGGTATGGGAATGTTAATACATTATCTTTACATGCACTTCTGCACTTATACGTATTTTTTTTCGACAAGATGCCCAGAACTGGCAGTGCGCTGTATAACTAAAACCATCCATTAATTAATTCAATCAGCACGCTGGTGAGCAGGATAGCACAGTGTTCGATAAACAGACCGCATTGCAGCGCCACTTCATCGTGCCAACTGTGTTATATTGCAGTTGTATTTCCATAGCGCTTTCCTACATGAAAATTATGCGCTTAATATTTTTAAGAGACCGACTCCAGCAGTACTCACTGAGCCAGTGGCGGCTATTAATCTAGTAGAGTGGCGCTTGTGGGCTCAGCGGCGTCTCTTCCTTAGTGGCGCCTTCCTGAGTCTTGGAAACGTGTGGCTCTACATAACTGCTCCGCAACGTGCTTCTTTCTTGCCAAACGAGTTGCCTTACATGGTCAGCGACTAGCTGCCGCCTCCCCCCCAATCCGGCACCCAACACCAAGGAACGTGGACACGAGACGTGTTTACTTTTTGGAAGGCGGGCGCTAGTCGCCCGGCCGTATTTATTAAAGTATGAAATTAAAAAAGGGTTTTAATTGCATAATCAACAATGAAATACAAAAATCAGCAGGACATTCAGTTATACAATCGTTATCAACAAGTTTGAGAGCCTGACCTTAACAAAACTCTAATACAAGTTGTTCCTAGCTTAACTAAACATCCTATCTTGATTTTTGTACATTTCTGGCCATATGGCAGGGTCACTACCGGTGTCAGGTCCTACAAGCTGCGCCTTCCCCTTAGAAGTGCGCATGCGCAGTGTTACCCCGGGAATTGCCCGGTCTACGCCCCAAACTCCATTTACCCACTAAAGGAGGGCCCTTACTCTGCGCCGGTGGCGTCATGAGTCCACGCGCGCGGGGTGGCTACCAGCCTAAGGAAAGCGTGAACTACTCCTACCCGCGCTCCTTTGCATATTACCTTCCCCCTGGAGTACTGGGAGTGGCCCGCAGGCCCCTCCCCCTGGGCGGGAACCTCCATAGGATGATGCCCGCCCCCTCAGACCTCAAATATGTGCTCACCGATAATGACCTTACCGCATGCCCCATACCTAATAAATACGACGACCTATGGAAAAAAGTCTAAAGGACAACTACACTGGCTAATAAATAACAGTATCCACGCATAGCTAAAGGGGAAAAAAGGCCTAACGACACATGGCATAAAATTACAATTCGGTTCACACATGTTGCTCATAATCACAATATCTACGTATATCTACAAAGGGAAAAAAGGCCTAAAGACACATATCTTCAAATATAGTTCACTTCATACATCACTTTTCTACAAAGGGAAAAAAGTCCTGACAACAGATCACGAAATACAACAAAACCTACTCTCTCCCGCGGTCTATACCTATGAGACTTACCATTAGACCGGACATAACGCTGCTTAAACTTTGTACCAAGGGATGGTGGGTGGGAAACAAAGAAGCCCCGAACGCGGGGCACAACGTTCAGCGAGGGAGCGTCCAGGGACAAGGGGGTCTCCTGGGCGCTCCCTACCTCTTATTCCCGAGGGGCCGGATGGCCCCTCCTAACGCCCGCCCCCCCCGACCCGGAACCAGTCCATTGATTCCGGGTCAGGAGGGGCGCCGGCCAATCGGCGGTGGGCCGCGCCCCCAGGGCACGCCCCCACCGTCGAAGGACCCGAGGGGAGAGGGGGTGAGGCGGTCGCCGCGCCGCCATGCGTGCGGGGGGGCCGAGGGCCCCCCCTTTTCACATGGTCAGCGACTAGCTGCCGCCTCCCCCCCAATCCGGCACCCAACACCAAGGAACGTGGACACGAGACGTGTTTACTTTTTGGAAGGCGGGCGCTAGTCGCCCGGCCGTGTTTACTTTTTGGAAGGCGGGCGCTAGTCGCCCGGCCGTATTTATTAAAGTATGAAATTAAAAAAGGGTTTTAATTGCATAATCAACAATGAAATACAAAAATCAGCAGGACATTCAGTTATACAATCGTTATCAACAAGTTTGAGAGCCTGACCTTAACAAAACTCTAATACAAGTTGTTCCTAGCTTAACTAAACATCCTATCTTGATTTTTGTACATTTCTGGCCATATGGCAGGGTCACTACCGGTGTCAGGTCCTACAAGCTGCGCCTTCCCCTTAGAAGTGTGCATGCGCAGTGTTACCCCGGGAATTGCCCGGTCTACGCCCCAAACTCCATTTACCCACTAAAGGAGGGCCCTTACTCTGCGCCGGTGGCGTCATGAGTCCACGCGCGCGGGGTGGCTACCAGCCTAAGGAAAGCGTGAACTACTCCTACCCGCGCTCCTTTGCATATTACCTTGCCCCTGGAGTACTGGGAGTGGCCCGCAGGCCCCTCCCCCTGGGCGGGAACCTCCATAGGATGATGCCCGCCCCCTCAGACCTCAAATATGTGCTCACCGATAATGACCTTACCGCCACAGGCCAGTATTGTTAACCGACGATCTGGCCTCCCCCTCTAGCCCCTATCTAAGGACACATCCTCCTACCCCAGCCCTCTAGCCAAGCCCAGATATTGTCAGCCCATAGGACATTACCCTCTTCTGTCAGGTGAACCCCGTCCTTCAAGTAATACTTTTGACCCCAGATGCACCCATGAGGTATTGACTGTAACACGGGGGTTCGGAACAACCTATCCAAACGTGTGTTGATCCTCTTTACCGAGTGATTCAACGCCCTGACTGAATCGCCCCCCCGCCACTGAAGTCGAGGTATTAGTTGTGACCATACTAGTGTGCACCCGGGGCAGGTCCTAGCTATCCAACCCGCTGTTGAGATAATCTCCTCAATCAAGATGCGCCTGCCCAATGTTGCCAAATCGTTCTCCCCAAGGTGAAGTATCACCACTGACGGTGGAGCCCGCTGGCGTGCTAACAGCCCTTGGAAGAATCCCCTAAACTCGTGAAGACACAACCCTCCTCTGCCAAAGAACGTGATATTCAACCCTAGTTGTGCCGCCCTTTCCTTCTTGTCACCTGACAGGAAGACACATTCCGCTCGCTTCACATATGAATGACCAACAATCCAGACATTGTTCTTTGTTGTTTCCTGGTCGCCGCTCCGTGCCGATGAATATTGGCGGTGCCCGACGACAAATTCCTCCCCTGCGTAACAGGTCTGAGAAACTGTAAGAGAGTGGAAAAGAGACCAAGCGTGAGTGACAGGTAATCATAGCATGTCAATCCGAACATAACGTTTATAGCAGTCTGACGACCACCTCCCAATTGTCTTCACTCTTTCCACTGGGAGGCCCCCCGCCACCGCCTCAGTTGCTGCCCCAATCCTGAAGGAATGAGACCCAAAATCTCTAGGATCAAGACCAGCTTTTGTGACCCCTATTTCGAACACTCTCCTGAATTGATACCTGGTCAAGGGGCTCCCGTCGGCGTGACAGAGCAACGCCCTGCTTGCTGAACCGACCAATAATCCCATGAGTGATTCCACGTGCCTCACCGGGCAGCACGGGTTGGCGGGGGCCCGTTGCAGAACTATGGTGTGACCCCTAGCTTCTTGATCGGTCTTTGATTTCTGGATAATCACCCACATGGTGTCACCCCTTATCGTCACCCCAGCCTTCTGCAAGCCACCTAGTATGTCAGCCTTAGATCCTGCCACAAGTTCACTAATTCTCAGTGCCCCATAAAATGCCAGGGAGAATGCCGCCCTAAAAAGAAGCACTTCCCACTCTGAGTTACAAACAATCTCCAGCGTGCCCAGTAAGGCTGTTAGCCGGGCCAACCCCATGGGCTTCCTCTTATCCTTCTGGTGACCCTGAATACGGCGCCATCCCCTTAAAGCCTTGCGTATCATAAAGGTATTGGTGGGATCCCGGAAGCCCCTAGCTTGGGCGAAGAATGACACTGCTGCCCTATGTCTGGTTGCCGCTGCCACTGAGCGCCCCTCTTTGTGCATCCATTCTAAATAGGCTGCAAACCCATCCTCCTTCGCCCAAAGCACTCCCCACTGCGGCCCCAAAAAAGAACAATAAGACAGAAACGCCCCTTCGTACGCCGTCTTGGTCCTGGGGGCTAAGCTAGCGACCACGAGGTCTTGTAATCTGGGGCACCAATCTGCCAAAGTGCCGCTGGGAAGTGTGCTGGCGAGGGGTCTGCTGTGGGGAGATGTTCCCTGAAAACCTGCATTTTGAAGCGAGAAAGGGAGTCCGCAGCATTGTTTAAAACACCAGGGACATGTTTGGCTCTAAAATTAGCATTCAGTTTAAGGCACCGCAGAACAATCTCTTTGATCAGACGAAGTATGAAAGGACACCGCGCCCCCTGTTGATTGATACATTCCACCACTGTCATGTTATCTGACCAAAACACCACTGATTGGTTACATAGGTGTTCGGGCCAAACCATCAGTGCCACCCATATTGGAAACAGTTCCAGGAAGCCAATGTTGCCGAGCAAACCCCATGTGTTCCATTCTTCTGGCCATTGTTGAGCGACCCACCTATTCCCTAGGATGGCACCAAAGCCCACACTACCGGCCGCATCAGTCCATAGTCCTAACTCCGCTGATGTAGTGAGCGGGCCGGGCCAGACCACCCTACCGTTAAAATCCTCCAGGAATGCCATCCAAATAAGCATATCCTGGCGAATTTCAGACGATAGGCGCGTGCGGTGGTGCTTTTCCCTCAGCCCCTTCATTGCGTGCGCGATGGAGCGAGAGAAGGGGCGAGCCATTGGGATGATTCTTAGTGCGAAATTCAGTTGCCCTACCACCTCCTGTAATTGCTGCAAAGTGACCTTCTCCTTCCGGAGGCATAACTGTAGCGACGTCTTGAATTTGCGCACCTTGTCCTTAGGTAGTCTAAAACATTTCTCCATTGAGTCAATCTCGATGCCCAGAAATTCCAAGCAGGTGGTCGGGCCCACCGTCTTCCCAGGCGCGAGCGGGACCCCAAAAGCCCGCATGAGCACGCAAAATTCCTGCAATGCCAGTGCGCACTCCTGAGAACCCGCTGTACCGAGGAAGAGGAAATCATCTAAGTAATGCATGACCCTTTGATGGCCTGTCACCTGTCTCATGGCCCATTCAAGAAATGAACTAAACATCTCAAAGTAGGCGCAAGAAATAGAACAACCCATAGGCATGCATTTGTCCATGTAGAACCTATCCCTAAAGGTGAAACCCAAAAGATGTTGGTCCGCCGGGTGGACTGGGAGGAGGCGGAAGGCGGACTCTATGTCTGATTTCGCCATCAGCGCCCCGGGTCCAGTGGCCTGTAATAAGGTCACAGCCTGATCAAAAGAGGCGTACTTAACACTACAGATACCTTCGTCAATGGCATCATTCAGTGAGGCCCCCTTTGGCGCTGATAGGTTATGAATCAATCTGAATTGCCCCTTCTCTTTCTTGGGGACAACTCCCAGTGGGGAACACACAAAATTGTGTACTGGCACTGCAGAAAAAGGGCCAGATATCCTGCCTAAGGAAAGCTCCTTGTCAATTTTGGCGGCCACAACAGCCGGATTGTGTGTGACTGATAATTGATTTCTACAGTGCGCACTGCCTGTGTATCCCCCGGCCGGGATCCTAAAACCTTTAGAAAAACCTTCCTGGAGTAGGGTGGCCGCTTTGTGGTCAGGGTATCTGTTCAACAATGGTATCATTGCCACCACATCCACTGGAGTGGGGGGGCGTGACCCGTCTGACTTATAGTGGCTTTCCCCTACCCCTCTGTCCCGTGTTACCTTGCTTGGACCTACAGGTAGATTCTGGATGAGAGGGGTGCCCACAGGAGGCACATGTATGCCTAAACTTACACGCGGCCCTTGTGCAGGTACGCTTATTAAAATCCCAGCACACCCCTTTCTTCTCTGGCCCACCTGCCCTAAATTTCCCAGGTACCTCACTCGCTTGGGGGGGCCGAAAGGGCTGCTGCGGTCTAGTGAACACCTTGCCCACACCGAACTGAGGGGGAGGTGCAGTGTCAGAGAACTGTTTGTGCCAGGCCATGGAATCTACCGAGTCCCATGGTAATGATCTATTAAATTCCAATGCCTTCCTAAAATTTACATCATAACCCTTCCATGCTTCCCCAGAATACTGTTGACTCCACCCCACAATCCTGCTCGAGTAGCAAGCCAATGCAGCCTGCAGATCTGGAGGACGCTCAGCCTTAACTGCAGTAAAAACGGCCCATGCTTGCATCCAATTATTGAGATTTTCCTCAACCCTGAATCTAGTACACTGCGCCCTCCATTCACTTGGGAGCATCCACTCTTTCAGTGCTTTTGCCTGCTCCATTTCCCTATTATCCAATAATAAAGAATAAATGTACACGTATTTATCAGCCCAAATCATTTCTTTAACAGCTAAAGACACATGTTGAGCTAGATTTTCGCTCCTGGAAGGTACTACACCGTCCCCCAAGAGTGGCAATGCCACTTCCTTACCAAGTGCGGGCACCGGGGGCGGCTGCCCTTGTACTCCGTCCAGCCGAGGAACACTTGGACCTGCAAGGGGAGAAGAAATTGGCAATGCAACACTGTCGGCGACCGGTGCCGATCTGATTTTTTCTACAAACCTTGCCGCCTCTGCCGCATGGTCTGCAGAATTCGGGAAGGCTCCCCCCTTTTGGAGCCATGGCATCATGGCCGTTAACTGAGACAACAATTCGGGTGGCATTGAATCTATATTACCCCCCGGGACAACAGGTACCACTGGGGTTATGCCCAGTGGTCCTGGCACGGCTGGCAGGGCGGGCGCCGGGTGCGGCCCGCCTGTACCCGGGATTGTGGGCACCGGAGCGGGAGCAGACCCAGCGTCTACTGGTTGACCTGCCGGCACCGGCACCACAGGGGCAATGGGTGTAGGCACATGCGGGGGTGGGACCACCGCAGGCGGTGCGGCTGGTAACGGATCCACTGGGCCTGGGGTGGGGACCGCCTCCCTGGGTTTTTTCGACCTTGGTTTCCCTTGCGGGGTGACAAAATCCCCTCTTGGCACTGGTGCCACCCTCTTGCGGATCGGTCTCCCCGACGGGCCCGGTGCTTCGCCCTCCCTGTCCTCCAACCGGGCTTCCCGCTCCTTAATTTGTCCTAGCTGTTGCTTAATGTCACTCATCTCCCGCATCATAGCCCGCATCATAGCCTCCATGTTGGACCCCCTTTTTCCACCCCTTGGACCTGGCATGACGCTTACCCCAAAAACACCCGCTGCCTACTTAGCTCCCAACAGGTCAACTGTGTGTACCTTTCAGATGGAGGGTCACCAGGGGGCTTTCAGCACCATGCAACGGCGACCGCAACACTAGCGGCTTGTCCGCTTATGTAAGGGGTGAGTAAACCTAATGTAGACCCACCCGGCGGCCACCAGGAGCGATGAATGCCAGCCCCCCGTACCCCTCTTACCGACCAATCCTGGGAACTCGCCGGCGATATCGGTCTGTGATCACGCCACCACCAGGTTCAGCCACAACTCCTTACGTCCTCTCTGGGAGTAAATTGCACCTAAGTTATCGATAAATGCCTGAAATAGAGAAATGTATTAATACCGTGTGGTATAGGCGGGAGCAGATTGGGGAAAAAACCCCGTTTAAATACAATGGAGGCTTGAACCCCCCCCTGGGCACCCTTAAATTCAGTAAGGCCACAAACTAAATTAACTCACACTCAAGGCAAGAATAATCGCGAAAAACAGTGAATTCGCTCTTTAACCTAAATTGCACACTTTGTTTAGAGTATTCACCACCTAGCACAATAACACTCTCTTAATGCAAGAACGTTAAAGCAAACACTTATGCAGTATTACTTTACTTCTCCCCTAAAATTGCACACTTTTCAAAATTGCACACTTTTCATCAAGGGTCTCCCATCCAGGTGCTGCCCTGGTCGACCCTGCTTCACTTCTTGCCCTAGTAGGACGTGCTAATCTGCCCTGGGACAACCGGCGAGCAGAAACAGAAAGCGCACATTAGATATTTGAACAAGGAGTGCTATTTGAGTTTTCCCGCTCAGTTGAATTGTCCTGAATGGCGGGAAAAGCGGCAAAATTCTTACGTACTGGCTAACCAAGCTGGAGCCGCTCGAGTCCACCGTGCGTCACCGCCCGGTCTCAAATCCCCAATGCGGCGCCCCACCCCGCCAGACTACCTCGTCACACGCCGGTCCCTCAGATACGCTGGTCTCACCAAAACGGCAATATAGCGGCAATACCGACTTGCTCACTGGTCCCCAGCAGTACCTCGTCACACGCCGGTCCCTCACACACGCTGGTCCCAAGCCGGGCTCACCACAACAGTGAGACAACGGCAATACCGACTTGTTCGCAGGTCCCCCGACGCGGCGCAGCTCCTTCGCCACTCAGGTGTCTACAAGCACCTTCCCGACCTCCGCTCGCGCTGGGAATCGTCCGCCTGAAACCTGAAAAACAAAGCGGGAAAATTTAAACAAAACAAAGAAGCCCCGAACGCGGGGCACAACGTTCAGCGAGGGAGCGTCCAGGGACAAGGGGGTCTCCTGGGCGCTCCCTACCTCTTATTCCCGAGGGGCCGGATGGCCCCTCCTAACGCCCGCCCCCCCCGACCCGGAACCAGTCCATTGATTCCGGGTCAGGAGGGGCGCCGGCCAATCGGCGGTGGGCCGCGCCCCAAGGGCACGCCCCCACCGTCGAAGGACCCGAGGGGAGAGGGGGTGAGGCGGTCGCCGAGCCGCCATGCGTGCGGGGGGGCCGAGGGCCCCCCCTTTTCATTCTGGTGTTAGTGATCCCTGTCAAAGCTTTTGCCGGCTATCGAGGAGTGGGTGTAGTCATATAAACATAGGGTTGCTGTGACCCTTCTCCCTTTTTATGACATTATCCAGGGCCTTTTGAAAATATAAAATTATGTATACTTTTAAGGACCTTCATTCAGCCCTATTCATCCACTGCTCTATTGTTGTTGTTCACATTTTTCTTTTGCCCACTACAGTAAGCACTATAGAAATACAATTACAGTTCACAACCCGGAGCACTGGCTAATCCCACTTCAGCCATAAACTAATTTCATTGTAAGTGACTGCATTTTACACTTTTGCAAGAACACCGACCCACCCATCTGTCCATTCATCACCAAGGACTAGTTGTTGGCGATGTGTGCTTTTTGAGATCAAGAAAATATTTTTTAGTCGGTGTTCAATACAAAAAAAGAGATCAGAACAGCTCCCCAACAAAAAAGACTTCAAAACAAGAACTCTCAAGGCCAAAAGGATGGCAGGCTAATACCAGATCTATTGGCTTTGACGGTGCTTGAGATATTGGTAAATATCTTGCTTTAGTAGATGTATCTGGCATTAGGTGATGTTCACTCTGGGTGTTTCTGGGTGGTGGTAACAAACTTCATCAGCAAACAGCATTGTCTTTACTAGGGGTGAGGGCGCGAGGCAGACCATATCAAATCTTTTATTTAGTCACACGATCCTTGTTTTTAGTAAGTTTATGAGTAAGTTGTTGAGGATTCTATTTAATTTACTGGTTCTTGGCATTTGAGTCATGTTCTGGTGCAGATACACATTTCAGAGATCCCCTCCGATCATAGTAAATCTTCCTTCCTAGTTAGCTGTGATAGGCACTTTGGAAAACGAGAACCTCCTTTGCATGGTGCTGAAACGTTATAGTGCTGTTGACTTGCATCATGGCACTTGTCTTTCTGTCTGTGCATTTAAAAGCTGTGGAAAGTGTCCATAAATGTTTCCTGAGGCAAACATTTATTCTTGAATCATACTGCATAACCCAGTCTTTAGTAATTGTATAGCGTTGCAATCTCTGGTGGCACAGCACACAGGATAATGTGCTGTATGGATAAACACTTATACGGTCCCATAGGCGAGCCCTATTGGCTTTGCCCATGCTTGGTTTTTTTCTCCTTTGCCAAGCTTTTGCATAGGGACAGTTAGCAGAGTATGTTTAGGCAGTTTTGTTTTTAATGGCTGGTTAGAGTAATTGTTGATGGTTTTGTAGTGTAGTTCCTATTATCCCAATAGGCTCTGCGCATTGGAATAATACCTCCAATAGTATAGACCTAGACCAGACGTTAACTAGGTCTTCTACTGTCGATATTAGACTTAAAGTTTTGGGTTTGCCAGCTAGCTCAGAGTTCACTAGAAACTTTCTCGAATAGGCAAGGAGGAGTTGAACCTCCCTGGATAGACAAGAAGGGATTTAGTTTCTGACAACCATAGAACATGACAACTTTGCTCTCCCCTAATCAAGAGTGTATCTCTAGAGTCGTGTGAAAACAAAAGACAACTTATTTTACTCCGTCAGTACGTGCATTCTTAGTTTCACCAGATTGTAGAGAAAAGGAAGAGACGGGCGTGTTCAATAAAAGATGTTATTTATTGATCAGTCTCTTTTCTCGTACAAGAGAAATGAATCGATTTTATTGCAATACTTATGGTTAAGTAAAGTGCATACAATAAAAGCAGAATTATGAAATAATACTGTAAAAGCATTGATATGGTTTCTAAGCCATATGCTATTTAAAATGGATAGAATATATACATACATATATACATTTAACTAATCGTACTCAACTGGTGCTTCTAACCACGCCTACCCCGGTGTACCTGACCTAAGCCTAATACGTGGGCTGGAGTAGAAAGTAGCAGTTTGAGTTAAGTTTGTTTTGCCAAGTGACTGACTCAAGAATTCTCTGCAAGGGGTTATTCAGTTCAGTACCTGAGATCTAGGATGGTTGAGGGATGGTATCTCTCGTCTGTGGTCTCGATATTCCAAGCTGCCTGCAAGGGCTGCTCGGAAGCGCCGGAGCTGGATTTCTCGGCAGGAGAAAGGCAGCTTCTCGTTCTCAGCGCGTCAGGAAGGCGGAGCAGCGCCAGTGGGCTTCGCTCTCTGCTGGGCTTCGGCAAGTCTCGCTGCTCCGATCTCGTCACCACCGCGTGTGTTTGCTTAAGGCAATGTCGGTAATATTTATACCTGTAAGGTGCCGAGATTGACGTAAGGATGGACATAGATACGTCAATAAGGATGTCATACGAGCTGGTCGTTAGCACATTCTTTTACTGAAGTTCTTTGAGAAATCAAAACAATGGCCGCAGGGATTTTCCCAGGTTGTCATAGGATTGATTTGTTTTGAGAACTCCGTATGCCTTATCAGGGGCTGGAGGAATATTGCTTGCCTAATTAGATGGCAAGCGTTATGACCTAATCAGATAACGCGCTCCTGTGCCGTGGTCTGGCCTAATCAGATAACGGTTTCTGCATCATGGGATGGCTGCTAGTTAATTTGTTAACCAGAATAGGGTCAGGAATAGGGGGATCTATACAGAACCTATAGGAATACATCACAGTTTATATTACTTGAGTTGTTTGTCTTACTTACACTCCTACAACTTTTATTGATAGTTTATTGATAGTCTAAAAACCATGAAGCCAAGGTACACTGGTACACTTGGGGATCGCATGTTCTGGAACACGTTTTCTGGCAGCAGCAGTAAAAACAAATCAGAACATAGCGTAGCATAATTCACAATATCTGGAGTTAAAATGGTGGAACAGCATTGATGGTACATTTGCAGTGAATCTTGGATAAGGATTCCGGCTTTGTACAGCAGTCCAATGATGATTAGCCTAACGTTCTCTAGTTATCCACAATGACTTAGTGTTGTGAGACTATGTGCACTAGGACCCTTGCAGTTCTGGGTGGACTCCACAGGAAATTACATAGCTTGCTGGGAGGTGTTAAAGTGTGGTTATTAACCTTTATGAAGTAATGAGTTGGCAATGTGTGATTGTATGCTGTATGGCTAAACATTTATATATATATATATATATATATATATATATATATATATATATATATATCAACACACAATCCAGAGCTGAGTGTGTGGCGTATTTCTTTGCATGCCCCCGGGGCTGGGTAGGACGCTACAGCTAGCGATGAGTAGGAGATCTAGAAACGAGAGTGCCCTCCCTGAGAGTTTGCAACGCTATAGCAAACTGCTCGTCTGTACCACATGCACCGAAGTGGATGTGAAGCAGTTCAACGTTGACGAGCGGAGTTAAAGCCCTGCTCCAGCTCATATTCGACCCTCGAAGTAGTTGAAGGTCCTGCGGAGAAGCACATTTAAAAAGACCGCCAGAAAACCCCTGGTAAGGCTAAAAGGAGGGATATTGTGCCACATTCACAACACACAGCCATCATCAATGCAAAGCGAAATACTAAAGGCAGTCACAACCAGGTATGATGAGAAAACTAAAGACAGTGACAAACAAACACTAGAGACTAAACCGTCACTTACTGTCCAGAAAGAAGATGGTGCCCTACAACCTCCAATCGGGTGTGACAATGCAATTACAAGCACACGACCAGTGCTTTTATAAGGTACCAGCCCAAAATAACAGCTGCTGTCATCTGAACAGCATATACTTTCGAAAGCAGTAGAAAAGAGTGCAAAGTACGATGCAACTTTGTTTCTGAAACAGTCATTCGGCACTACTAAGAAGCAGAATATTGGCGCCAGATGGACTGCATGAATCAAAATGTTTGATGATTTAGTAGATGCACTGGAAGAAACAGACGATGAGAAAATAATTAAGTGCCTAAAGAACCTTGCTGGTGACAGAGTGAAAGGAGTGATAAAGAAACTATCACAAGCTGATGTACTATCATACTGTCAAATCAAGGAAGCATTGGGATCCAAGTTCAGTTTGATGCCGAATGTCGACTATAAAAGTTGCATTTTCAATCAAGCGAGAAAGAAAGCTGGTGAAATGATAAACAAGTTTGTCGAGGGACTTGATCTGCTATCAAACACTGCACGTTTAATAAATGCTATGATCGGATGAGTAGACCAGCTTAAAAGCAATTGATGCAAAACTGGACATACTCACCAGTTGCCTTGATCATGGTATACAACGAGTCGACAAGCATGAAAATAGACATATCATCTGGAAAATTGCGTCTCTGATGCGGAAGGCACTCAGACAGACTCTAAAGAGCGCCTTTTGTGAATTGACAAAGTCCTTGAACTCATCAAAGCCAAAAATGAAGACAACTAAGCATGCTCAAGATGCAATAATCTTAGGATTACAGGGGTACCGGAATCCACTGCAGTTACAAAAATTGAAGAATTCGTGGAGACCATGCCCGAAGACAAGTCCTCCCCAAAGAGGTGCGCCGGATCACCTCCTTGTCGAACGACTGTTGAACTAAAGAGCTCGGGACGTGGCACGTGAGCGTGGACCGATCCAAAATCAGGGATAAACCCTCTCCTATGACCCAGACTTCACACTATCGGTCCAGCCCACCTGCCGCAAATTTCTACCTACCAAAAGACTTCTTCAAAATGCCTAAATCCCATATGGACTATTGTACCCGGCCAAATCACATATCTCCTTTGAGAGTAAACACCACACTCCTTCACATATGCGAAATTGGCCCTCAAGTTTGCCAAGCATGCTACTAAAAAAGAGCGCATGCCCAGGGGTTCACCGTACACCTCTGAAGCAAAGGTTATTAGTGATACTGACTGAGGATCTGATCATCCAGTGATATCTAAGTTCAGCACCCATCCTGTCCTGTCACGAAAGGCACAGAAGTCGATCTCTGCGCACCATTCATAGTGCAGAGCCCCGTGGGATCATGTGCCTTGTTGGAAACACAGCGCTGTTTGACTATGAGATAACCAAAGACTGTCTGCGAGGGGTCGCCCCTTGAGATCCTTTCTATTCAGCCACCTAGCCGTTTCTGGCAAGGCTGTATGCCGGGTTACTTTCCGTCTCCAGGGATGATTCCCAAATGAACCATAAAATTGACGGGGGCTGCTAAGGTGGGTGGATGTGACTGTTTTTCTCAACCATGTTTGTGGGTTGGTGTGGGTGGAGGGTAGTATGGGGTTGTTTGTTTTTGGCACCTTGATGCCCTGTGAGGGTTTAGGTGTCCTTTTCATCCTCTACTTTAGCGCTATATAAATCTATCTATTATTATTATTATTATTATTATTATTATTATTATTATTATTATTATTATTATTATTATTATGTTTTCTTTCTTCTCTAGGTTTATGCCCCGGTGAACAAACTCTTTTCCACCCAATTGCATTTTGCATGCAACATTGCACAACCATGTTTATACCAATGTATTCTGTACACAGGCAATATGACCACCTCAACATGCATTACTTGGAACATCCGTGGTCTAATGACCACCGGAAAGCTGGCTTAGTCCATGCATACCTCACCAGACACAAGCTTGACAATTGTTTTTTTTACAGGAGATCCACCTGATTTCCTCAACTGCCACCCGACATATGCGATAGGTGGTGTGGGGGAGTCGCACACCTCAGTTTACTTGAACAACACCAGGAACGTTGCTGTTTTGCTGCGCAGAGGGCTCCCATGGCACCGGACACACACCATAATTCCGCATTAACACCCAGTGGCACTGGCTTTTGTATACGGCCGAACCCAGAAAGAGCTGACTTTTTTTTCTGGGATCTAGATGCAGATTTCTAACCTCGGGCCTAGAGCTATTCTTTGGGACATTAATGTAGCATTGGATGACCGGTTTGATGGGGCCGGAAGTTCCCACTACACATGATTATCCAAGACAACTGCTTAAAAGACATATGGGGAGAGAGAGAGAGTCTCTCTCTCTCTCTCTTTCTCTCTTTCTCTCTTTCTCTTTCTCTCTCTATCTCTGTCTCTCTCTCTCTCTCTCTCTCTCTCTCTCTCTCTTTTTCTTTCTCTCTCTCTTTCTCTCTCTCTTTCTCTCTCTCTTTCTCTCTCTCTTTCTCTCTCTCTTTCTCTCTCTCTCTTTCTCTCTCTCTTTCTCTCTCTCTTTCTCTCTCTCTTTCTCTCTCTCTCTCTCTCTCTCTCTCTCTCTCTCTCTCTCTCTCTCTCTCTCTCTCTCTCTTCGCTCTCTCTCTCCCTCCTCCGCATGGTACAGGATAGACTACTGGTTAGTCTCTCAAGAGGTCCAGACATGGACCACTAGAGTGTTCCATTTACCCCGCGCCCATTCGGATCACGCCCTGGTCCTGATAACATTGAGATCCCACAGGCATCCACCTTACCTTCACCAGGCAACTGTCGCTGGGTGCACTACGCAGCGTGGCATTCCGAGAGGAGAACCGTAGGGAGATAGTGGACTATTTCATACACAATGAGGCCTGCATGTGTTCGCCTTCCAAGCTATAGGAAGCATTTAAGGTGGTGATATGCGGTCTCTGTATAGCAAAACAATCGGGTGTACTAAAAGCCATATGAGGAGACTCATACAACTTAAGCAGGACATTGGTGCTCAAGAGGTGGAATATTTCTGCTCCAAGGATGTGGTCACATGGGCCCACATTTGGGACAAACTATAAGAGTTTAGAGGGGATGCCACCAGAGAGACTCACTACCTATACTGTGACACACAAGATTGTTGGTTTGGGAAAAGTGATCACCCGGGCAAGACACTCCTGGAAAAGCTTTGCAGTCCATGCACATCTTCTTATGTGGTGGAACTGCTGGACGCAGAGTCCAACCTCATTTACACCTCATTGGAGCTATTGAGCATAATGTCCTCCTTCTTTTTCCAAATTATGCAACTCCAGTTCTGGGGTTCACGGAATTAGCTGCGTACCTTTACACAATTCAACTTTCCAAATTTCTGTTCCTCTTCCGCAACATATTCCTTCCACTCACAGCTCAGTTTCTCAAGCACCTAAAATCCATCCTGGTAACATTGATGTGAGCTGGCAAACGACGGAGAGTCTCATCGGAACTCCTTACTTTGCCACTTGCCCAAGGTGGTCTGGGAGCACCGACATGGCACTTTATGCACTGCGCCCCAAGCCCAGTTCTTACATTACTGGATTTACACAACACCATTCCAGCCTCGCATGGCCATGGAGTCAGATCGGGCATCCCCGTGGCCACTGTCGACAGTGCTTTATTAACCCTACAAGGCCTCCAGGTTGGAAATGGAGATGGTTGCCTGTGTGTGCTGGCAATGGTAGGATTTGAGAAAGCATGTAAAGCTAAAGCATGCAGAGCTACCCTGTTTGTGTGCCCCTTCCATCACCCTTGGCAATAATGATCAAATTCCACTACTACAGGACAAGGGTGCCAGATCACACATGCATAACTGCAATATTAATATGTTCTCGGATTTGTATTCCAAGGATATATTTATTCCTCCATCTGAGAGCACAACAGCTTTGACCCCTTCCATACTAGACACCCTTCTATACTATCAACTTAGGGCTACTTGACGTACGCTGCATGACACCGTTCTGGCTCCCCCGCCGACACTTCCCGCATTGGAACTGATCTTCACCACGTAACTTGATAACTCACCTTTATAACATTATGCTATCTTCTACACCACTTACCACTCCAGAGGTGCGCAAGGTGTGGGAAGGCAACCCAGAACCCCCCCGCCATAACTGACAAACAATGGTCATTCTGCTGTGGACAGATGGAATCACTTTCCCCAAATTACAGGGTGCACTTAATACACTTCATATTTCAACATCAACTCTATCGCACCCCACTACAGCTCTTCAAAATGGGGATTGACCCTGACTTGCACTGCTTCCGACGAGCTTCACCTCAGGCCTCTTTTATTCACATGGCAATGTTTGAGAGTTTACGCCTTCTATGAGGAAGTATACTCGACCCTACACACAATTATTGGGCACCTGCCCCCTTCTACTCTTCTAGTGGGACTGTTGGGATAGGTTGAGCACACGCCAGCCACTCACCGCCATGATGCTCCTTTTAGTCGAACGTAGAGGGGCCGTGCTCTGGGGCTGAAGACCCACTCCTACCGTATGGGCATGGTTGAGCGATATAGCGTACAGTCAGGAGCAAATATCCAACTACTGTCAGTTAATGCCATTGTGCTCCCATTCCAAAGAAATATGGGAGCCCTTCCTTTCCTTCCTCCACTTCAGAGACTCCCCTCCGCCGGCTACAGGGAATACAGATACAGGGGATAACTCTGCACATGAGGGTACTCAACGGCCCTCTTCATTGCCCTGGGTATTCTATTGAACTGGCATAATGTATTTCCATTTGAATGTGGACCCACGCGGGTGGGATACTTGCTTTTATGTTGGGTGGCTAGTTTTTCAAAGCTTAATGTCCGGGTGGTTCCTGCCGCTATTACATATCTTTTGATCGATCGCTATTTTGGAAATATTGCAAATGCAAATGTATTGCATGAATCACCCACTGGTTTAGGTTGGTGAAACCGTGGCAAGTTACAGTTTTTTTACAGTTCTATATTGATTTAAATGGCAATGAAAAAAAATGAACACTTTGCATGGCAGTATATTCTTGTAGATCTGTAATTACAAACAACAAGCAACGATATGGAAAACAAACACTGTTCCGCCCTTGAGGAAGGTGAGATGCAATAAATACCCCATCCATGCCAAGGTGAGGATACAAGCAAACTTTGTCCCTGCCCTTTGGCAAGACTGGTTGGAAATGCAAGGAATCCGAGCATTTCCTGCACCACCGGCATCGAAGGGTATGAAATACCCTCTGCTGTTCAGCATGGTGCCGAGCAAAGTAACAACCACCACGAATGGGGTGTATTCCCCACCAGGGACCAACTAAGAGGTAAATAAAGACCCCCCTATTCCAATATGTTGTTAACAAATGTATCCAACATTAAGCAAGATAGGGGGAGCTTATAACATCAACACCATCTTTGGGAATATCTGTGGGTCAAAATACTATATATTCCTGCTTATAGCCAAGGCGGAGGATGGTTGGCATCCAAAGCATCAGCCTGTTTCAGGCCACCATCACCCTCTAAAAATTGAAAGCCAAGGAGGACTTATGCTCCTGGAAACAACTTTGAAGCCCAATCGGCCGAATTATAAATGACACTCAAGTCAAACATCCAAGTGACTTCTATCAATAAAAAACAATTAAATTACCTTTTCAAAAATCAAGCTAAATGAAAGCTGTGGTTTAAGTAAGTGTAATATTGCCTACAGCACAAAACCTCAAAAGACATACATTTTTCATTTCATCTTTATTTCGACAAAGGCAATGTCATAAAAGAGTGCACAATAAAACATCATATATCAAAGACATACAATTCTTAGGTTGAGCTAATACCTTAAATTTATCTTATTCCCCCGAATAAAACATGTTTGCTTATAGCCAAGTCTGCAAGTTCCCTGGTAAAATCTATGCTCTACTTAGGCAACTGAGTTTATATTTCTTTTTGTGTGCTGGACTATTATATTCTGCTATATATTTTCATACACGCCTAATATTGGCGTGTATCCAAGTTTGCGAGAGCCATGAAGAAACATTCTTATATTGCTGAAATACGAGGAAAAAAACAGGTTCTCAATCAAGGTAACAAAGAAGCTCATTGTCCATGAATCCAATATCTGCCAATGACGAAACATATACTCTTCGAATACGTGAGACACAAGGCCACAAATGTGTGATCAGCCCTGAAAAGGGGATAATTTGGCAACATCTGGATACCAAAATATGTTAATCATCAATTTCCTGCTTTTTTTCCCCCGGAGCAATCTGGGTTTAATTATTTTCCATGTAGTTTGGTTTGCAAGTGGTACACAAATAATTATTTAGTATTTCAGTTCAGTAACAAACCATGAAAACCTTACATACAAATACATAACAAACAGTTTGAGGTAACCCTGTATACAGACAAATATTTGGAATATAGCAATTTAACTTATGAAAGGCTTTATGTGGGTTTTAGGAGACCGGTTTTAGCCAGAGAAACGTATCAATCCACTAATGATATGCTAATTTCCCCCCTCGAATGCAGGTGTACTTGCGACTTGTTTATACATAAAGATCACTTCTCATGCTATAAGGGGTTAAATGGGAAAGCAAGACGGATGTTATCTGAAAATATATATTATGTGAACGCAGTTCTTGGCATGTTTCTCATGGGAGGAAATAGGGTTTGCTGAGCCTCAAATGTTTGATTTTTTTTTTTTAAGAAAATGGAGTGAAAGGGAACAATAAAATAATAGCCAGCACACTTCTAGAATCCCCATATTTCTCTGCTCATCTTCAGTGACTTAGTAACTTATTTTAGGTGTTTGTACAGCGAACCTCTTTAGCTATTTAACAGAGCTAATTTGCCAATAAGCTCCTTATAGGTAGGGATTTTCATTGGCCTCTTGCATTGTGATTCTTATTGGTGGAATTTCTTGTCACTTAATATTCCATATACTAGGCAGTGGTTAAAGAGGGCCTGCAAGAAAGTGTCTTCTGCTTATTCCAGTGCCACAGCCATGCCCGATTGGCAGGATACCCACATGCCATCTTTTTTTGATGAATATCTTCTAACACGTTGGTTGGGATCTGGGTTTTTTATTTCGGGGGCGAAAACCCTTCTCAAGCAACAATCACAATCATTCTCGGGATGAACCACAAAAGGCACCAAATTAACCTGTGCTTAACTCTCTGGTAGCTTGGCACAAAAGCAGTCAGACTTAATTTAGAGGCAATGTGTAAAGGATTTCTGTGGCACGAAACGGAGAAAAATTTAATAAATAAAATGAAACCAAAATTTAAAAAAACAATCAGTGGAACTGGAAATCGCAGTTTTCAAGTTTTAAGTAAAATTAGTGGCAAGAAGCAGGAAGCGTAACTGTGGATTTTGTCGCGCTAGACCGGGACAGTGTCACAAGTTTAAGCCTACAGCGATGGAGTGAGGAATGGTTACAGGGACTAGATTAGTCCACCTCAAAACATTACCTTCTCAAAGTCTGGCTTGCAGTGTTCCCCACTAAAGGATTTCACAGGAGGAACTCACCTGATGCCAGCCAAAGGACCAAGGCCTAGAAAGGAACCTCTTCTGGATCAGGAACTCTGCCCAGCAGAGGCCAACAAGGCTCAAGTAGGTCCAGTTCCGGGTCTAGTTGCAGCAGGTCAGATGGGCAGTTGCAGGGAGGCCTCTGGAGTTTGTTTTGTCCCTGTAACTCAAAATAGGAGGCCCCCAAACTGACCTTTTGAGTCACTCTGGTTAGCCTGGGATAAAGGGAGCAGGTCCAGTCTTGCTTCTCAGACAGGAGGCAGGCCTCAAGCAGCAGCACGGCAGTCTTCTGAAGAGCAAGGTAGGCTTCAAGCAACATGGCAGACCTCTGGGGAACACGGCAATCCTCCTTTATTAATGTGTACAGGTCAAGGAGTGTGGCCTAGGAGGTCCAATATTTATACCTAGTGCCACTCTTTGAAGTGTGGAAACGTCTAGTTTGGGCAGGGAACAACTCCGCCCCCGCAATCCAGGCAGGATGGCCTTCTTCCAGCTATACCCAAGTCCTGTTGTTCACTGGGCTTCAACTTTCTGCTCAATCCAAAAGGAGGCAACGGAGGGAGCTCTCTGAGTTGTTTATATTAGTTCAAGTTATGTCCCCTTGAGAGCTAGGTGTGGGTGCAGAGTGCAAAGTGGTTGTGAAAAATGAAATTAAAACTGACTTATGGGTGGAGGGAGCTTCGCGGGCATCCATGATGGTCGCATGAGCACAGAGCTCCCGAGACCCGCGCCGCCCTTCGCAAATAGCCTGCATATATCCTGTTTCTGAAGATGGGCTTTTGAAGGCGAACTTTGGCTGACCTCAATATTCCTTTTAAAATTGAAATCGGAAGTCAGGGGACATTTTTACATCAACTCGTACTTTTACGGCCTGCCCCGGGACGGGGACGGGGGCTCTGCTGATCTTCAGGCCGAGGAGTAGTTGAACAACAACGACCAGAGGGGTCTTCCTCAGGCGGCCTCACTTCAACTTTCAGTTTCAATTTCCTCCTCCGGGCTCTGATTGACTGGCATTCCTCTTTGATCTACTCCCGCTCCGGCTTGCTTTCGCTCAACTGCTGAGTACCTTCTTCCGTGAGTGTCTGGCCTCCAGCACTATTGGCAATTTCTTTACTTTTGCCCCATTTCGTGTACTTTTGGCCTCATTGTGATCGGCCATTTTCACCAGGTCTCGAGGGCCCCTCCGGGGCACTGTCTCCAATATGGCCACCAGACTGGACACTGAGAAACGCAAGACGAAAACGCCTCTCCATGGGGGGCAAACTCAAGCTAATGTGATGGATCGCTACACCCAGTCCAAGGGATCCCCCAGTGGCACTGGCCGTACTCCTGAAGACTCCACGATGGATCTTGCTGCGCCCACGGAGGTATTGCTTCAAGACGTCATGAGCGCCATCACCAGTATGAAGGCCTCCATGGGACAACAGTATGAGGCCCTCGCCTCCAAGATCGATACGGTGGCTGTCGATGTCACGCTGATTAGAGCGGACCTGGCGAAAACCAATGAAAGGTTCAAGGCGTTAGATCTGAAGACCTCCAGCCTAACTACTGATGTCACGGAAGCACAGACTGAGATTGGCAACTTGCGTTCTTCACAGGACTCGGTAGCCCGTCGGCTTGAGGAGTTTGAAAATAGGGCCCGGCGTAATCATGTGCGCATTATAGGTGTTCCGGAAAATCCAGAGGATGCTGCCACCGATCTCTTGGTGGAAGACCTGGTTCTGAACCACCTTGCCCCCGCCGGCCTCAGTAAATTCTTCGCTGTTGAACGGGCCTACCGATTTCCTGGTGGGAAGCTGAAACCACCCCCCGAGACGCATCATTGCCAAACTCTTCCACTTTCGGGATAGGGACGCTATCCTTCGGGCTTCTCGGGAGAGCGGCCCTGTGAAATTTTAAAACACCACTGTGAACTTCTATCCCGACTTTACTCCACTGGTTCAGCGGCAGAGAATGGGGTTTCAGGGAGTGAAGCGAAGGCTGCGCGATTTAGACCTTAAGTACGCCATGTTGTTTCCAGCCAGACTGCGGATCGAATATGAGGAACGAACGTTGTCAGTGACTGGCTTGATTCCCTGCCGAAAAGAGGTGATCGAAATGAGCACCCCGGTGGTGCTGACGGTGGCTCGCCGGAGCAAGAGTGACATTATGTTTCCCGACGTCTGAACTTTCCGCCTGTTTGCCAGCTGAGTTTGGATCATTGTTCCTTTGTTCTATTCTGGATCGGCCCGAGGGTGGCGGGGGTGTAAGGGGACTCTTCCTCCTCCTGGGTTCTTTGTGTAGATTAGTTTCATGATTGGGCGACAGACACACGGCAAGTTGGGGTGGCTTTTGAGTCGTACGCAGGGGTGCAGGGTGGGGGGTGTTGTAACGGGTTCAAGTTGGGTGGAGGTGGGGGGGTGTTCGTATGTTTATTTTTTGTTCACAAGGCATTGTATTGTTTTTCGTCCATTTCAATCATTGGGTCCGGTGAGGGGTGTGCTCTGTTTCCTTCATGGGGATGGGGGGTAGTGAGTTCAGACTGCTGTCCTGGAATGTCAATGGTTTGGGAGACAGGATAAAACGAGGGGTTGTGCTGCAGTTCATTAGACGTCATTCCCCCGATATTGTTCTCTTGCAAGAAACGCATTTAATTAATAACGCTTGCCAGGCTATGAATAGACGTGGATACCGAATAGTCGCTCACTCTGGATTCACTTCTGGCTCCAGAGGAGTGGGTATTCTCATTCGGTCCTCTCTCCCCTTTGAAATTGAGGATGTAATACTTGACGACAGGGGGCGCTATGCTGCGCTCACCGGTAGGTGGGATGGTAAGACGCTTTCCATACTTGCAGTCTTCGACTTTTGCTGACCTTGGGCGGCTCCTATTGGGTCTTCCTGAGGGTCTTTTGATCCTGGGCGGAGACTTGAACTCCGTGGTCTCTGGCACTTTGGATCGCCACCCTCCTAGAGATTTGGCTAGGTCTCAATTGTGGCTTGCTGACCTGCTGGACACTTTTGGCCTTATAGATAGTTGGAGGTTGATTCACCCTACGCAGCTACAATATACCTTTCACTCGGGGGCCCATGGTAGTCTCTCCAGGTTAGATTATTTTTTAATGCCAGCAGCGCAATTACCCTCCATCAAAGAGATTCGTCAGCTTCCCAGGGGCACTTCTGATCACTCCCCCCTGTGGCTTTGTGTCGAGGCCGGGGTGGGTGGCGAGGGTAGAGTGGCTCCTATAAATCCCTGGTATCTTCGCAATCCTAAAACCTGCTCTGCACCGCTGAAATCCATTGACCATTACTTCGATGAAAATGAGGGGTCTGTTTCTTCTTCTGTTTCACTGTGGGAGACCTTCAAGACTGTTATTCGTGGGCATTCTTTATCTTTGATTGCTGCTTCCAAGAAGGCAAAATGTGAGGAGCTTGTGCGCATCGAAACTGAAATAACTGTGCTTGAGAGTGATCTTGAAGTTGATGTTACTCGTTCTAAATTGCATTCCCTCAGTTTGAAACACGCTGATTATAGGGCCCTTGTTACCGATGCAGCTAAAGCGATGAATAGAGAGCAACAGGGCAGGATCTATGACTTGGGGCGACAAGGCTGGTAAACTGATTGCGTGGTTGGACAAGAAAGAGAGAGTGAATCGTGTCGTCCCTGTGATTGAAAGGCCGGATGGTGAGTGTGTTACTGACCCAGCTGGTATTGTTGAGTGCTTTGTTGATCATTTCCGAACCGTATACGCCTCGGTCAGTGATAGGGACGAGGAGGATTCCCACTTGTTGTTGCGATACATAACGTTGCCTCGCCTTTCTGATGACGATAGAGCCCTACTGGATGCGTCTTTTACTATAGATGAAGTCGCTGTTGCCATACGTTCCCTTCGTTCTGGCAAGGCAATGGGTCCTAATGATTTGCCCATCGAACTATATAAGCTCCGACCTGACAAAATGGCGTCCTACTTAAGGAATATGTTCCTTGAGGCTTTTGATTCTGGTTCCCTCCCCGTTGATCAGCGACTGGCTACCATCGTTGTAATCCACAAAGAGGGTAAGCCGCGTGATCGCTGCGCCTCGTATCGGCCCATTTCACTACTGAATGCCGAACCCAAGATACTTGCAAAATTGCTAGCTAATCGGTTGATTACGGTGATTAGTGACTTGATCCATCCGGACCAGTCCGGCTTCATTCCACACCGGAATACCGCCCTTAATCTCCGGAGACATCACGGAGTTCTCGCGAGAGCTGGGACTCTTACTGAGCCGGCCATTTTGGCCTCCTTGGACGCCACTATGGCTTTTGACACTATAGAATGGCCTTATCTCTGGGCGGCTCTCTAAATTTGGGTTTGGTCCGACATTCATCTCTTGGGTGAAGCTTCTTTATGAAAAGCCCCTCGCCCAGGTGGTTGTTAACGGTAAGGTCTCCGGTGTCTTTCCGCTTGGGCGTGGCACCCGGCAGGGTTGCCCGCTGTCCCCGTTGCTTTTTGCCCTTGCTTTGGAGCCGTTGGGGGAGTGGCTCCGTTGGGAGCCTTCAATGAAAGGCATTAGGTGGACTCCCGACTTTGAGGACCGAATCTCGCTATATGCGGATGACATCCTCTTATATCTTACCTCCCCTCAGAAATCCCTTAATGTGCTTTTTAATGTTCTGACCTCCTTCGGGAAGAACTCAGGTCTCATCATTAATTGGACTAAATCGTGCGTCTATGTTTTGTCCGGTGAGCTTCCTCCACTGCCTCGTAGATTTCCGATTCAAATTGCCGATACTGGCTTTAAATACTTGGGGATTTATGTTTCCTTAGATCCCGCAGTTCACTATGAACGCAATTTGCTACCCCCTCTTCACCGGCTCAAGCTTGACGCTGCACGATGGCGGCAGTTGCCTTTGCCGCCACTGGGTCGCGCGGCTCTTTTCAAAATGATGTCGCTGCCCAGATTTTTGTATGCACTCCAAAAAATTTTTGACCCCATTCCGTCCGGTTATTTTCGTAAAGTGGAGCACCTGCAGAGGCGGCTGATCTGGGACGGGCGTGCGCGAATTGCTCTGTCTAAGCTCACGCTCCCGTGGTATGATGGAGGCATTGCCCTCCCAGATATCAAGCGCTACTATTGGGCTTCTCAATTAAGTGCTGTTAACCGCGCAACTTACGCTCCTGGTCCTACCCCGGCCTTTGCCATGGACAAGCACCTCTTGCCCGGTGGGAATTTTAATAGAGCGCTATATTCCAAGGGGCCTCATAGGACGTTGACCGGGCCCACGAAAATCGCCGTAAGAGTGTGGCACGATGCGAATGCTGCCTTGGGATGGTGTGATAGGTTGACGCGTGCGACCCCATTGTATGCTTCCGAAGGTTTGGGCAATCTATGGCGGACGAAAGGTTTTGATAAATGGGACATGATTGGTCTAAGTAAGGTGGGTGACCTCTGGACTAAAGGAAATGTGAAGACCTTTGAGGTGCTCAAGACGGAATATGAGCTTGGAGACAGGGAATTCTTTAGATATGCTTAGGTACGTCATGCCCTGCTGTCAGTTTTTGCTGTGGGAACTGCTATTCATGAATCCTCGCCTCTCGAGGACCGTATCCTGGACGGCCATGTCCCTGATAGTACAATTTCGCTGATTTATAAAAAACTGATCAACACCAGAATTGAGTTGCTTGCGCACCTCAGGGCTTTATGGATTGCCGACGGATTGGAACTGAACGACGAGGACTGGCAGTCTGCTTTGTCCTCGCCTAAAGAGGTTGCCATACCCGCCCGCCTTCGGTTTGTCCAACTTAAGATCCTTCACCGTGTGTATGTCACCGGTCCGAGTCTAGTTCGAATGGGTTATTCTTTGGATGGGCTGTGTAAGCGTGGCTGCGGTGTGATTGGCACCTTCCTTCACATTTTGTGGGAATGTCCCGAAGTGGCTGGTTTCTGGTCCCGAGTGCATGCGATTATGGAAAATGTCACGGGGGTTCCGCTTATACCCAAGGCCCGGTGCTGTCTCTTGAATGTGTGGGAACCCAACGATTATAATGCTTCTCAGATTTGCTGGGCGACCCTCGGCAACATGATTGCTAAGAGGGATATTGCACAGCTATGGGGTTCCCACAGACCGCCCACTGTACTGGCGTGGAAGGAGAATATGGATTGGTGCATGTTTAGGGAAAATACAGTATATTTGTCTCGGGGCAGACCCAGGAAGTGGAACAGAATTTGGTCACAGTCGAATGCTTATCGTGGAAATATATGTACTCCCCCACATGACTTTACCTCTGATGTCCCCTTGTCCCCCTAATGGGCATTCCCAGTGTTTTGTATTGACTGTATATATTGCATTGTTTCCTCGCTGCCCCCCCCACCCCCCACTATTGCTTTTCACTACACTGTACGTTTTGAAATGTTCGGAGCTGCTCCCACCTGGACCCAGAATCACTATCACTGTACTTTTGCCTTGTACTTTATGTCTTGTTGTTTGTTGTTAATTTCAATAAAAAAATATATTAAAAAAAAACTGCCTTATGGTGGACCAATACCTTTATTAGCAGTTCCTAAGTAGCAGATTAAAACTAACTTCTGTAATTTCCTAGTAGCTAGTAGCTGGCACCGCGGTTCCT
Source organism: Lissotriton helveticus (assembly GCF_964261635.1). Lineage (NCBI taxonomy): Eukaryota > Metazoa > Chordata > Amphibia > Caudata > Salamandridae > Lissotriton > Lissotriton helveticus. Next base: position 428,992,279 of record NC_136057.1, read on the forward strand.
AGGGCTTGAGGCATTAAAGAGAGTCCATCAGAGCTGCAAAACGAACTGTGCCACCCTAAAGGACCCCTCCTCCAGCTCATGCAAATTGCCACTACAGGCAGCATGTCTTGGTGCAGACAAAAGTGAAAACACAACATGACACACATCCCTGTGTGCCATGTCCTCTAACACTGCATGTAATATTTGCAAGATTTGTATCATTTGCAGGGTGCCTTATAGTAGATGTGAAGGCATATCTGCATGAGCAGATATGCTCCTGTGCTTGTCAGTTCAGTTCCATTACTGCCCATACAAGGGAATGGGGAAGCCATTTTAAAACATGCCAGGGACACTGGTGAAAACGAGTTCCCCAGCTACATGATGGCCTCAATGAAAAGAGGGATGTTTGGTATAAAACATCTTGTATTAATAAACCCACACTCACTAATGCTAGTGATGGATTTAGTAATCCATGCACACAGAGGGAACCTTGGAGATGCCCCTGAAAACCTACCAGCCTCTGGTGATGACTGACTGGCTTTCGTCAGCCTGCTACTAGAGATCAGTGCCTGACCCCCAAGGGGGAGGGCCTCTGCTCTCCAGGGGCCATAAACCAAGCTTGCTCGAGCAGGGGGAGCCATGTTCCACCCCTGTCCACAGGATGACCTGTGGATTAGCATCCCAGTTTCAAATAGGTCCACCGTCTTTGTTATGTGAATCTGGTTTCTCTCACAGGAGAGAACACTGACCCCCTTGGCACCTAGACAGGCAGGAAAATTAGCACGGCAAGACAGGCGTGCCCACCCTCAGGTGAGCACCACCCCTGAACGGGGCTACCTGAAGTGGATACGACTTTTTGGAAGTGGCCATCTTGTGAAGCCAAATTTAGGATTTCTGAGACAGGGTTATGCCCACTTCCCCCAGGAAGTGGTCTTATAGGGGGTGTAGTGATCCTAGGAGTAAGTAGCCCATTGGCTACTACCCTATACTACCCTTACATCCTAAATTCAGTATTTAGGGGAGCCCTGGCACAAAGAAATCAGATCCTTGTTACCAAAAGAAGAAGGACCGAAGAGCTGCAAAAAACAAGGACTGTGGAAGAAGCAACTGATTTGGTGCAAACTCTGGCACAATTGTTGGGAACAGCAGACAGGCCATCAAAGGCAACTCATCCTGAAAGCTGCAGTGCCTTCAAAAGTCTGGAAAGACTGCCAGCCCTTCTGCAGAACTCAGGAACTCCTGTGGAGCAGCGGAGCTGCTTCCTTGCATCCTGCAGACATTGGGCCCCTGATTCTGAAAAGCACCTGGCCACCTCAGTGCCGTCTGAGGTGAAAGCACCTTGGCATTCAGCTGCCCCAGTGCCACCTGAGGTGACCTGTGAGTGCTGCCTTGGACCTTGCCCCATACTCACCTCAAGTCCAGAAGATTGGGCTTGTAAATCACTGTAATGTAACTGAATATTGTACTTATTTTTCCTCCCATAGGATAACTTTGCAGCATCTAAAAAATGCATTGCGTCAACTTTTTAAATGCAAAAATAATAACTTACTTACCTTGTTGTCTTGATTCTGGTGCTTAAACATATATAAAGATATGTATTATTTTTTATAAGTGGTGTGGAATTTCTTATTGAGTTTTGACTATTGTGTATATTTGCAGATGTCTAACACTCCTCTCTGATGGGCCTAAGGCTGCTCAACCACACAACCCCCTAAATAAACACCTTGGGATTGCCAGAGCAAGCCCCCGACCTCTAGTAAAGGAATACGGGACTCTTTGCATGGTATACCTCTTTGTGGTGTACCCTATAAGGAGCCAGCTTCCTACCCTGGTGGTGCAGTAGTGTGGTACAATACTTGACAACTGCTGTACCACTTGGTTAATGGGTGATTCCATTAATAGATCCAAAATTGTCTTTTCGTTAAAAGGGATTTTTTTTTCAATTTCTATATTTTTTTCTAAATTGTTTAAGCTAACTGTTAAGGCCTTGTGTTAAGTCCCCCAGCCCAAACTGTTTCTAATTTTAAAACGTATTACAAAAGGTTTATATTTACATTTTTTGTCATTTTCTAAAAAGGTCCCAGCTTTAGTAACAATGTATTCTACAGATGATCTGGTTCAGGAGCTCAACCTTACCCCTTACCTGCAACTTACAATGCAGCAGTTATGGGTTCTCTGTAAAACATACAGAATAAAAACAGGCCCAACTCCCACCAAGGTAAAGCTCCATGAGCTTCCAGAGGATGACACTGATCTCCCTTAGGGTCAGAGTCGAGACAGTGGAAGTGAGGAGTCTAGCTCTCCTCTCCTAGGGACAGAGAACCTCCCAGAGGAGGAACTCATTCTAGAAATATTTGCCAGGAGAGCAGCTTCAGAAGCCCAAATCCTGGCTGTAGAAAAGGAAAGAGCTGAGATGAGCCTAGGACCCTTATCTGGTGGCAGCAAAAACAATGCATTGGAAGAAAGATGAAGCTTTTGACCCTCAGATCCTCAAAGGAATTGTCCCCAAATACACACAGGGTGATGATATTACCAAATGGTTTACAACCTTTGAGAGGGCCTGTAAAATTAGGCAACTCAGCAAAAAGTATTGGGGCTCTCTTCTCTGGGAGCTATTCTCAGGAAAGTGTAGGTATAGGTTCCTGGAAGTGAATTAGGCAGATGCTGAGTCCTTTGACCTTGTGAAGAATACCCTGATTGAGGGCTTTGGACTCACCACTGAGGAATACAGGATCAGGTTCAGGGGGACTTGAAAACCCAGAGGCAGACCTGGGTAGAGTTTGAAGACTTTTCAGTGAAAACACTAGGTGGCTGGATAAAAGTTAAAATGAGCACGACTATGATGGGCATTATAATCTTATTATGAAAGAGCATCTGTTGAGTAATTGTGTTCCTGAGAGATTACATCAGTACCTGGTAGACCTAGGTCCACTTTCTCCTCAAGAGTTAGAGAAGAAGGCAGACCGCTGGGTCAAGACAAGGGTCACCAAGACAACTCATGGTGGGGGTGACAAAAAGAAAGAAAAGAGTCGCAAAGCTCTCCCAAGGTAAAGATGGTGACTGGACAAAAACAAAAGTCTTCTCAAGGCCCCCAAAAACCTGTTCAGGAGGGTGGGCCCGAGCCAGTACAGAGTCTAAGGGACTGAGGACCCTTCCCACTCTTGAAAGCCTGAGACAACAAGCTGGGGATCAGGAAAAGGTAGATGTCAGTAGCTCCCACAGAACATATTGGGAGGAGGGACCCCTTTACACTGAGGCCAGAGACCCCAAACCGGGTGCCACTAGGAGAATGTGTAGTATAGAGAGTTTCTCCTCACATTGGCTCATGACATTGCTAGCTGGTCATCTTGGCCAGGCTAAAACTTGTATTAGGCTAGATTCCCACTTCTACTGGCCAGGTATGTCCCAGATAGTGAAGGAGTTTTGTAACTCATGTGCCACCTGTCAAGCCAGTGGCAAGATCAATGGCCACCCAGAGGCCCCCTTAATTCCAATTCCAGTTGTTGGGGTTCCCTTTGAAAGGGTAGGGATTTACATTTGCTGTCCCCTTGACCTTCCAACTGCATCATGGAACAGATGCATACTGGTAGTAGTGGATGATGCGACCAGGCACCCTGAAGCAATTCCCCTAAGGATTACCACTGCTCCTGCAGTAGCTAAGGCCCTCACTGGTAACTTTACCAGAGTGGGTTTGTACCTTTGTGTCAGACAAAGGTACAAACTTCATGTCTGGTTACCTAAAACACATGTTGGCAGAATGGGGAGTGACTTAAATGTTCACTACCCTATATCACCCACAAACCAATGGTCTTGTTGAGAGATTCAACAAGACCATGAAAGGTATGATTGCTGGACTCTCTGAAAAACTCGGACGGAGTTGGGATGTCTTACTTCCAATCCTGCTTTTCGCGTACAGGAAAGTGTCACTGAAGGGAGTCGGGTTTTCCCTCTTTGAACTCAGTTTGGTCATACTGTCCAGGGACCATTGTGTCTAGTGAAGGAAAGCTTGAAGAGGCCTATAAGTAAACCCAAACAAAACATCATGTGCTTGACATTCATTCCAAGATGGCTGAGTACATGGAAAAAGCCTCCGTCTCCCTCTGGGAGGTCTCGCAGCTACTGCTCCTCCCTCTCTCTCCATCACCGCCCCTGCACTGGGCATGGCCAAGCCTGCCAATGTCCCCAGCTTGCCGCCGGGCTAGATGTGCGTGTTCCCCTTCTTGGGGCTGCTCTCCTAGTACGAGAGAGGCCCCTCCCATCCACTTGAAGATGCACTTTGGGCTGCAGCCTGTGCTCAGACGAGCAGGCCTTTACGGCCATGGCATCACCACCAGCAGCCTTACGATATGGCCGCCCCTGCTATCTCTGGCCTCCTCCTTCAGTAAATCGAGCTGCCTAGCCTCTGCCAGCGGCTGCATGGTTTGGGCCACCTTATCGTCTCCTGCCACGGGTGCCATTGGGTAGGTCAGAGACAAAGGATATCTGCTGCACTATGTAACTTCCTAATACATTTCCAAAAAGCTAACCTACTCACTAAGTTCCTCGCGACAAAAGCTCCTAAGTACCAGTCACCGTGCTACCATGATATAATGGTGGCTGGTGTACAAAATTGCACCCCCTATATATGTTGGGCTACGTGCGTAGCCCAAAACTGGTTCAAAAACCTACGTGCAGTCCTCGGGACTACATCATTTCCCCAAACCCCCTGGTTGGCAGACCTCCCTGTGGTTGACTGCCCCCTAAATCCACATTATTCTGGGCTGTGCAACATTCCAACAGAAAAAGATGGTTTGTTAACTCATTAGAAGAAATTGAGAATGGTGATAGTTCGCATAAGTGCATAGGATACAGCCAGGAGATAAGGCTGTGGGTATTTTGGGCAGTTATGAGCTGCACAATAATATAGGGCAGAGTGCAGGTGAGAACGGGGTTTGTATTGTTTCTGCATTTTTGTAGTACGCAAGAGGAGAGGTGATTTAAATAATGTTGGCCATTTATATACCTCACATTATATACTCCATAGTATTTTTTAGGCTAATTGGGGTTTGAGGGCGCTTCATTAGATGTACATTAGGCTCACTGGAAGTGCATCCATAGCCGAAGCCCAGTTAAAGCTATTTGGAGGCTTCTGGGAATTGAACTTTTCTCTTTCCTTCATGGTAATGGTATTATGAAGCTGGCAGACCCGTTAATCGAGACGCTAGTCACGAAATTGCTTTAGAAACTTGGACTTGTGCAGGGGAATATGCAGCCATTTTGATCACACCAGACTTCCTCTGAGGGTGTTAGAGAACATGGAGCATTTTAGAAATAAATGATTCAAACTAAAACTCTTATCGAATCAATAAGGCATGTCTTGGGTACGAATGATTATAAGCATGGGCGGATTTTGCGGATCCACGATTCACGAATTTGCGTATTCACGGATCGTGGATCCGCAAAATCCGCGTATTTGCGGATTTTCGTAATTGCGGATTTGGGGCGGGGCTTCCATGCGAGTGCACATGCCTCTTGTATGTTTAAAAGGTCAGATACCGATCAGAGACAGCTGCCCAGCCTTGACAACGCTCACGATTGTTTTCGGGGCCGCTAAATGAGTCACTGAATTTAAGCTTCAACTAGGGCTCATGCTTACATGATATCTGTAAGTGCTTCCGGTTGAGGTTTCATTTTGTGCCAGCCCAGGACCATCGTGCCAGAATCAACCCTGCCCTTCATATTTATTCAAGAAGACGCCACCGTTTTGGGAAGAGGGCACAGCTGCCTGGCCTGTAAACTATTTTACGATGGCGCCGGCAAGCTGCCAGCGCCATCCTAAAATAGTTGCTACATTAGCTTCAACAGGAAGCGTGAATAGATAAAATAAAGCAGATGCACGAGCGCCTGCTTGATTTTATCTATTAGTGCTTCCTGTTGAAGCTAATTTAGTAACTATTTTACGATGGCGCTGGCAGCTTGCCGGCGCCATCGTAAAATAGTTACAACAACAGGCTTGAACTTTTGACCTAGGAATCCGCCGCTCGCGGATTGCGAATTTTCGGTAAATTCGCGAGAGTTCGCGGATCGCGAATTTACCGAAAATCCGCAAAATCCGCGAGCGGAGCGGATTTAGCGCTCATGCTTACGAATGAACAAACATCTTATAGTGAGCGGGTGACAAGAGATCTTTTAGCGGGAATGAATAGGCATTTAACTGCTAACCTCTCCAGGGACTCACCAGTCGCCTCATGTTCTGTCTCTGCTCCACCATCCTCTGAACAAATTTCTCTCAATATAGCTCCAGTCTGAGGTCGGAGTCACTTGTACCAGCTACACCCATGATACCGACCTGCCAGCACCACGTTGACTTTGATCGCGAGTCACATTAGAAATGCTGAGGTAAATTGGCTGAAACCTCTCTTAAGTATAATTATTTTACAGTTCAAAGGTAATTGCTTGGCAAGTAGCCATGTCCAGGAGCAGGTCTTTGATCCTGATATTCATAAGCTGACTTTTAACTGGGGATTTCTGAGCCTGTGATACCACAAGCTCAGTGAAGGGTTAATGCTTCTTCGTCTCGCTCAAAGCATCATTGTTAAATTAGTGCAACATCCATGTCTCAAACAGGAGTACAACTTCTCTTTCAGATGTGAAAGTCTCTAGCACCTGTCATATTTAGATTACAGTCCGCATTTATTTGTATTCTTGTTGAGGCTGGAGGACCACGCCCTGGTAAATCCTTCAGCACCTTCTTATGCTGTACACGATTTACTTTCCATGCAGGAACCTTCTCTGTGAAATGTTAAAACAGCAACTATCAGTTTGTGGCCTTTTCTGTGGTTTTGTGAAGAGACCTTTGTACTAAAAGGGCGCATCACAAAATTGCTGTTCCCAGTAGGTCATTTGGAGCTGCGCACTACGCTATATATCTGCACCTTCAGGAAAAAACTAAAGACTTGGTTTTTTCGACAATCTGCATAGGTCGTCGCCGCAGGTTTTTTCGACAATCTGCATAGGTCGTCGCCGCAGGTGCCATTATGTCTGTTTAGCGCCGGGACACATTTTGAGTAGCTGCACGTTGTATAAATCTCAATAACATAACATAGCATAACATAGACCGACCTACCTAATGAATAATAATTGGGCAGGCTTCAATTTCCACACTCCTGTGATTGGTCACAAACACAGGAATGGTGGCCTGCGAGGGAAAGCAGATCACCCTCCGTGTGTCTGCATTTCTACTTGAAAACAATATATTTATTGCTTTAAAAACATCGCCTTGTGTTCCATAAAAAAGAATAACCGTTTTCAGTTTGGCAATAACATCAGGGGAGCAGGCAGTGGCCCCCTACAGGGGCGGCCTTAGGCATGTGCAAGCTGTGCACCTGCACAGGGCCGCCAAACCCCACACTAATATATATCCTTAATATAATAATCCTCTGAGGATGGATACATATTTGCATGGCGGTCCCTGGCAGGGATTTGGCGGCCTCCGGCTATATTCCACTTCCAAACACCCGGACCCCCGCTCTTCACTGGCCTCCGCGCCTGCGTTCCTCCGGGGGCCCCCCACCTACACTCCCTGCCCAGGGCCGCCATGAGCCTAGAGCCATCCTTGCCACCTACATCTCATAGGCTGTCTCTGTATGGAATCTTTTTGCAGCAATAGTTTCCTTGTTACCTGTGGTGTCCTGGTCAGTTGAGGCTCTGCTGGCTGGGAAGACCGCCACTGTTGTGGTCTGTGAGGATTAAACTTCTGAGATTACTGGATTGTCTGCGTGTTCACTACTAAAGAGTGGGTACTTAGAGGCCTGTGGCATGGTCTAGTCCAGACCACTGAAGTGCAAGGAGTGTCTGCACTTTATGTGGGGGTGTCAGAAGAAGGAAAGTGCGCAACAGCAAATTAAAAAGAAATAAATATTTTTGTTTGCTGACCTAGGTTTTCTTGCCGATCAATGTCGTTCAGGGTCTTAATATAGGACTCCCTAGGACAAATGTCAAGTGATATACAAATGGGCTGTGTGATATAAATGTGGATATGAATAGGTTCCACATCACATTATATCTGTGTAAATTCTAATGCAGGATTCGGTCTTGCATACGTTAACTAAGAGGGTCTCGGAGCACCCTGGGGACAGCATACTCGCTACTCACTGCTCCGAAACCAATACACCTTCCAGAATGGGTACACACCGGAATGGTTAACTTTACACACAAAACAAGTCACTGAGAAATCCATGTATTATAATTTTGAATTGATAAAATGCGGAGTCTAGGGAAAGGATCAATATCTATCTATGACATCAAAGGAGTGGGACAGAATTAAAACCGATCTCAAGGAGCTTTGGAACAAGAATGTAGCCCTGAGGAAGTCGCTGGATATTTCCCTGTAAGCACCGAAACACCTGTTGGCTTATGAGGCTAAAGTTTTCAACAATTGAACAAGGATAACACAAAGAAAGAAGAAACAAAGAAGAAGAAAACTGTTAATCTCAGAATTGTTATTGACAGTGTGTTAGTGTGTGCTTGAGGATAAACTGTATATTGCTATGTTGCTCTGAATGCATGTTACTTGGTGGGGTGGTTCTCCCTACATCATTAGCACTGCATTTCTTTATATCATAGGGACAAACACATTTTCTGTGCATTTCTCAGAGGCTCCACCTCCCTACGACTTACCACCCGATTGTCTGGAATTCAATTCTAATGTAGGGTTGGTTTCTGGCAGTCAGTTAGTGGTGCATTATTATCACCCTAATGGTGAAGTGTCTGTCTATATTTACTTTAGGTATGTTTTCCTTAGGGTATGTTTCCCCTACTGGGTCTACAGCCAGTTGGTCTAACAATAATTTCCTCTATCACAATTGCCTCTGCACGTGTTTTGACCTTTTTAAGTCTAGCATTAGCCAAGGCCTTGTGATTTTACTAAAACTGTATAGTATACTTACTTACAGGGGGGTTCAGCCAGCCCTCATCTTCCATTGGTCTCTTATTTTGTCATCCACATTTTATTTCCACCACTACAGCATGGGGCAGTTGTTCAGACCACTTCAGCTATTGACCGTCTTCACTGTGAGTGGCTGCATTATGCCCTTTTTCAAGAGACCATATTCAAACAAAGTATTTACCTTGAGTGCTAGGGACTGTTCTTGTAATGCATACTTTTTGAGACTAAACATGTTTTTGCTATTAGCAGTTGTTTTTATGTTTAGATTAATGAGGGCCCAGAAAATTTCCCAAGAATAATGTTTTGCAAAAAGAATGACAGGAAAATAAGCATTGACCTTGACAGTGCTAGTTTTCATAGGTTTATGTCTTTAGACCGTTCCATCAAATGTGAAGTAGACTACCTTCAGTACCATGACTTTGTTGGCACTTATAAGAAAACTACAGATAATGTGCAACTTTTAATGCCCTCCATACATTAGCTTATTTAGCACAAGAAATTATAATCTTTTAGATTAAGGACTACATATCCCTTTTAGTTTTTTGAGAAAGCATTAACAATAAGGGCCTTGCATTATTTTGGTATTTTGATTTAAAATAAATTGATCTCAGAGTTTGCCATCATTTTAACTCGCACCCTGAAAACCCTTAACTACTTCTCATTCATCAACAAGGCACCCATTTGGCAGGCACTCATTCTGTCAGGCTGCTCTGCACTGCCTCTGCCATCCTTTGATCCACTCTCTCACACACTCCGCTATCTCTTGCACCTATTCAACATGGTCTTCACCACCCCAGCCAGACTTAGCATCCCAAAAGTCAGGCTCAGCATCCCAAAACCCAGGCCCAGCACCCCATTAGCTGTAATCCACATCGCTAGTCACACTTTCACCCACATTCACCTGTGCATTAGCAGACAACGAGGGAAGAACGTGCTGGCACCTGGAAGCACTGGTTAATGCCTGTGGAGGCGTGATTTGACACAATCAGAGGCCGTAGGATAAATTGAGAGAAGATCAGAGGTAGGAAATGTCTGGCAGCACATCAAAGGAGGAAGAAATTAGAAAACTGCATTCGGACTGTTCTGTTCCCGGTTTGTTTATGTGGACATCTGGAGGTTACAGACTTCATGAATTGGTCAGTTTCACATTACAGACACAATTCAACATTGAAAAACCTCAAGGTTTGATTGGAAGATCAACAAGCATTGGAAATGCAATAGGTCTCGCACCATTAGAGTTAGTGCTTTTAGAATTGTTTATGGGTTTTTTTTTGTAAATGTTTAGCATTTTTGTTTCCTGTAGCCAATGCTAAAGTATTACAAATAAAAAAAGCCATAAACATTTCTAAAAGCTCTAACTGAAATGGTCTGAGAACTATTGCAGAGTGTGAGTGAGGGTGAGTGAGGGTGAGTGTGAGTGAGGGTGAGTGAGGGTGAGGGGGTGAGGGTGAGTGAGGGTGAGTGAGGGTGAGTGAGGGTGAGTGAGGGTGAGTGAGGGTGAGTGAGGGTGAGTGAGGGTGAGGGGTTGAGGGTGAGGTGTTGAGGGTGAGTGAGGGTGAGTGAGGTGTTGAGGGTGAGTGAGGGTGAGGGTGAGTGAGGGGTTTTGGGTGAGTGAGGGTGAGGGGGAGTAGTTGAGGCTGAGTGAGAGTGAGGGTGAGTGAGGGGTTGAGGGTGAGGGGTTGAGGGTGAGTGAGTGAGGGTGAGGGGTTGAGGGTGAGTGAGGGTGAGGGTGAGTGAGGGTGAGGGGTTGAGGGTGAGTGAGGATGAGTGAGAGTGAGGGTGAGTGAGGGGTTGAGGGTGAGGGGTTGAGGGTGAGTGAGGGGTTGAGGGTGAGTGAGGGTGAGTGAGGGTGAGGGTGAGGGGTTGAGGGGGAGGGGTTGAGGGTGAGTGAGTGAGAGTGAGGGGTTGAGGGTGAGTGAGTGAGGGTGAGGGGTTGAGGGTGGGTGAGGGTTTGAGGGTGAGGGGTTGAGGGTGAGTGAGTGAGGGTGAGGTGTTGAGGGTGAGGGGTTGGCGATTCTAAGGTGGCCCCTTACTGCAAAACTGGTTGCGGAAATCCTGGTGCATGAGCTGGACTGCTGCTGGGGCGCATTGGTGCTGTTACAAGGGTGTAAGTGCAGCAAAATCACCCGATTGAGCGCTGGGCGCTGCGCATCTAAAATGACGGCAGCGCACTGAGGGGGAGACTTCCACCGGCTGCGGCAACGGGAGATGTGCACTCTGTTTGTGAGCGGCTGGGAGGCGATTCGGCGTGCAGACTCACAGCGGAAAACTGCAGAGGCGGCAGTCCTGGGGGAGAAGTCTGGAGGGCGAGATCGCCTTAACCTTCCTGTGGTGCACTAGGCTCCCAAGATGGCAGTTATGGGATGCGGGCGGAGGCCTGATGCCGACGAAGGTGAGAGGCAGACCGAGGCGGTGAGGCGAGGAGGTGCTGAATGCTGGAGTTTCTTTGTAGCTCGGGACCTGGTTCAAGCAGCTGTAGGGACCACCAGCAACCAGGTTTGATGTCCTTGCGTGGCAGGCCGCGTTGTTTGGGGGAGCACGTTTGGGTGAGGTGGCGAGCCTGCGAGTATATTGAAGTTACAGTAGGAGAACGGGTGCGTTTGCCTGTGCTGGATTTTATTCATGCAGTCAGGATTAGCACGGTCGGGCAACTCATGTGTGGGATAAGAGAAGGGCGATCCAGCACCGGGCTAAGGGGGAGCGTGGCAATTACAGCACCGGGCTAACGAGGACAGATCCAGCACCGGGCTATGGCAGAGGAGATCCTCCGGACCGGGCGGGGTAAAGAAAAGGGGAGCCAGCAAGAGGATAAATAAACGGAGACCTCGCAAAACCGAGTTAAAAAGGGGAGAACGATATATCAAGCACTGGAGGTAAAAAGGGGGAAACATCGCGAAGGTTAAAAGGGTAAGAGTTAGTAAAATCGGTGCAAGTTTGAGTAAGAATAGATCATCCAGGGCAGCTAAAGGAAACAAGACGGAGGGAAGAGAGGGGAGGGGGGAGGAGAAATGCGTCTCGGCCGGAGCAGGGTGCGGAGCAGGGAGAGCGGGCTTTGGAATGTAATTGACACGGCCGGCCGGTCGTGAAACTGAAAGCATGGCCGGCCGGCCGTGAAAGCCTTTGATGCGGCAGGGGAAATGCGAGACGGCGGGAAGGGGGCGGAGCGGGTAAACAAAGACGGACGTGCACGCGCTTTTAAGCTCAATGCGCATGCGCATTGAGCTTAAAAGTCACGGGCACTGCAAGGAATCGCCACGATTCCTTGCAGTGTGGATAAAGAGTGGATAAGTCCCAATACTCTCGCTTGCTCGATGCGCATGCGCATCGACAGGCGAGACCTAAAAACACAGAAGTAATTGCTGGGACCTGCTACTGCTTTATGTTCAGTCCCTGTGCCCAACAAATGGGTGATGCAAGGAGCTTAGCAAACACAAGGAGATGATGGACGGAGCGCTGAAACCTTTCAGACACTCACCGTCAATCACAGATCAGTCACAGATCTGGGTTAAATCCATCATCATTCTTTAGCTCACTTCGCCAACTCAGTTCAGACCCAGCTATATGCAAATCAGTCTTGACCCTGTGCCTCATGGGAACTGTCCAGCCCGAACTGCCAAGCCAGGTATTCCATGAACCAGAAACAAGCATCCTGGGACCGGTTTCTGGGTAACACCCTTCATCAGCCAGGCTAGCTTGAATCCAGTGACAAAGAGAGCAAGGAACCCACGCCTGGGCATACCCTGCCAACTTAGAGCAAACAAAGCAAACACAAGGAGATGATGGACAGGGCGCTGAAACTTTTCAGACACTCGCCCCCAAATTGTATGTGGCAAATTGTACATGACTGTACATGACTCGCTAAATATCTTAAACTTGTAAAGGACGCTGTGAGGCAGTAAAACATAAAACATCTATGGATCTTAGGCAAACAGGTTAGGGATGTGTGATGAGCATTGTGAGGGTTAATTTGTTTTCAGCAAACACAACAGGGTGATGGAGGGAGTGCTGAAACTTTTCAACCATTCACCCCCAGTCACAGATCTGGGGTTAATCCATTGTTCTTTTGCTCTGACCAGGAACAAGCATCCTGGGACTGGTTCGGAGTTTTACCTGTCATCAGTCAGGCTAGCTTGAATTGAGCGGCAAAGTGAACAAGGGACCCACGTCTAGGCATACCTTTGCCAACTTAGGGCGAACATAGCAAACACAACAAGATGATGATCAGAGCGCTGAAACTTTTCAGACACTCACCCCCAGTTACCGATCTGGGTTAAATTCATCAACACCTGGCTATCTCTATCATCATCAGACTCACTTTCTTCTACCTCCTCCCCCTCTTCTTCTTCCTCAGGCTGAGTATTCCCAGTGGTCTGGTCTTCCTCATCTATCTGGACGACAGGGGTAGGGGCATCAGGGTTATCATCTTCAGTGGGAGAGCCTCCATCTCCAGTTCCTGAGGTGCCTGGTTTGGAGTTCTTTAGAGCTTCAGACTGATCTAACAGCTCTCTGAGGTGTCCTGCTGTAGGAGTAGGACCTGTTTTGATTCCTCTCATGGAACACAGTTGCCTCAGTTCCTTAAATGGAAAGATAGCAAATTTGGATGGTGCCCTTGGAGGGTCACTCTCAACAGAGGTGGTTCCAGTGGATCCCTCTGCTCCAGACATTGCTCTAGTGTGGTGGATGTGTTGCAATCTACCTACACTTGTGTTTTGCTACAAAACCTATCTAGTAGTTGTAGTCAGGGTGTGCTACTCCCTATCCTCTACAACAACTAAGTTCAGTAGAACTTAAGTGTATCTAGTCTTGTTTTAGTGTACCTATCAGGTACCTGTATGATCTTTCAAATGATATTTTCAAAGATTGTAATGGTAAAACAACAGCAAGCTCAAATCCCACCGCTGCCACCAATGTGAGAAGTTGGCCTGGTATATGATGCTCACTAGTTCTAGTGATCACCTTGTACCATGCCAAGCAACCCTTATGGTGCAGGTTGTAAAGTCAACCTTATAGACAAGCTATCCTAGGGGTAGCATGGACTAAGCAGTCTTAGGCTAAACTCTGTAAAGGCATGTGAAGCAAGCTGTTTTACCATACACAATCCCTTGAATACCAAATGAAAGGACACCACACAGATATATATTGAAAATATATATAGATTTATTACTACAAATATCCCTGATACTCTTTATGAGCACAGAAGCAAATGCGTTAAAACAAAACACAGTTTAAATACACAAAAGTTGCACAATTTTGGATGAGCCCTAGGGGCACCTAAACCATATACTAAAATAGTGGTATAAGAACTACTATGGGGAAAGTGAAGAGGCCTAGGGCCTGGGGAATCGCTGGAGCTGTTCGGGACTAGCAGTGAAGAAGTCGGGAAAGGCCCGCGGGACTCGGGTGCAGTGCGGAAAGTGCATGCTTTACCAATGCAATGTCAATGGTGCGTAAAAGTTACAAAGTTAGTTAAAAAGGCTTGTTACTCGGACCAGCAAGGTCAGAGCAGGGGCTCCTTTTTACAGGAGCGAGGGCAAGTCTGGAGCAACCAGACCCGCACTGTAAGTTGAAGGTTTCGTCGCCAAGATGGCCGCTAGCCACATGGCAAGTGGCCGGGATGGCGCGTCGAGTGGCACGATGCAAAAGGGCCCCACGCAGATCGTGGAGATGCTGGGGGGCTGATCTTCGGTGCAAGGGCTGCTCGAGGTTGGGGCTTCTCAAACCCCAAAGCACAGCGTCGAGGGTGCCTCTGATGCTGCGCAGTCAGCTTCTCGGGGGTCTTTCAAGAGGTCCGGTCCCACGTCTCTCGGTGCCTCCACGGGTCCCTTCTTTGCAGGGACTGTGGATCGGGCGGTGAGAAGTCTGGGAGTTTGGGTCTTGTCAGGCTCTGGGCTCGGGCTCCGGCGGGAGGCAGCGGCAAAGCAGACGTCGAGTTGCTGGTTGGTGCCTGTATTCACAGGGTGGTCACTCCTTGGCCACAAGGGAGATTCTCTTCCGTCTTCTGTGCAGCAGAATGTCGAAGTCCAGTCTTCTTCTGTATTTCAAGTTGATTCAGGATGATCTGAAGTCTCAGGACACAGCTCCCACTCTTATTCGAATCTGGGGGGCCGGATCACCTACTAGGTCCCTCCTCTGGGTGGAACCAGGAAGGGGGGTGGTTACACCCCCTTTCCTTTGTCCAGTTTCGCGCCAGGACTGGGGCTGGAAAGCCCCAGCACCGGTTTGAACTGGCCTATGCACAGGGACACCTTGTGTGCCCCAGGCATGTCTGATTCTATTCAGCCCTGTCCTACCCAATACACAAAATCCTGTCTGGAGTGGTGCTAGCACCTCCCCAGGCAGGAAACTCTTTGTCCAAGCTGCCCTCGCTGGAAGGACTCCCAGCAGCAGGAGGTCAGACTTGTGTCTGTGGTGGCAGCATCCATTTTGGGATGCTAAGGCTCTGTTTAACTTTAACCGGGGTTCAGGCTAGGTACATGTCGTGTCCCTCTAGAAGGGTGGAATGCTACCCCTGTCGCCAGAACTGGCGAGGGGGTAGTATTCCAATTCGTATGACACCTTACTCGACATGTTTTGATAAAGCCAAACCCAAGATAGCATTTAACCGCGAGGTTCATAATGCACTTAAGAGTATATGGTATGGCAATATCATGAAACAGCTAAAGGACATGGTTCCGAAAGCTGCAGACAGGCTCAGCTCATGCCAGAGCACCATCTCACATATTTCCAAGCACTCTGCCTCCAGGATTGATGAGGCCTTCCATAGGAGTGGCTGACAGGAACATATGTGTCCATTTTAGGTTAGGTATAGGCATACTACACCTAAGTAAGGGGTGGTTACACCGACTTACCCCAGCTGAGTGATCAGCCAGTTGTGTCAAATATGGAGGCCAGGCCAGGGGTGGCACAATACATGCTGCAGCCCCTGGTAGGCCTTGGAAGCACCTATGCCCTGGGTACCTGGGTACACTGTTACAGGGGCCAATAAGGTGAACCAGTTCCAATTTCGTTATGCACCTAAAGTACATGGGTTACAATTTAGAGAGAGAACAGCAGGCTGTGGGTCTGGTTAGCAGGCCCACAGCCACATTAAGTCATAAACCAGTGAAGCAAAAAGCAAAAATTTGGGGTGACCATAGGATAGCAGACCCTACTCTCCTACAATATCTTCCCTGGACTGGAAACAAGCATCCTGGGATCGGTTTCTGGCTAATCATCTGTCATCAGCCAGGCTAGCTTGAATCCAGTGGCAAAGTGAGCAAGGGACCCACGTATGGGCATACCCGCCAACTTAGGGTGAACGAAGCAAAACCAAAGGGGATGGTGGACGGAGTGTTGAATATTGCAAGCACTCACCCCCTCAGACGTTAGTCCCGTGCTATCCATGCCACTGGAATCAAGCTATCCTGGCTGATGAGGGCTGAAAGCCCGAAACCGGTCCTAGAATGCTTGATTCCAATCCAGGGAGGACCTGGCTTGGCAGTTCGGGCTGGACTGTTCCCATGGGGCACAGGGTGAAGACTGATTTGCATATGGCTGGGTTCAAACTAGAATGGCATCGTGAGCAAAAAACGATGCATTTAGGCCCAGATCTCTGTACTGGGGTGAATGTATGACATTGTTCTGCATTCTGTCCATCAACTGTTGTTTTTGCATTTGTGACCCCGAGTGGGACAGGTATGCTCAGACATAGGTACCGTGCTCTCCATGTCACTGGAAACAAGCTATTCTGGCTGATGAGGGCTGACAACCCGAAACCGGTCCTAGAATGCTTGTTTCCAGTCCAGGGAAGACCTGGCTTGACAGTTCGGGCTGGACTGTTCCCATGGGGCACAGGGTCAAGACTGATTTACATATGGCTGGGTTCAAACTGGAAATGCATGGTGAGCAAATAAAACGATAGATTTAGGCCCAGATCTCTGTATTGGGGTGAATGTTTGACATTGTTCTGCATTCTGTCCATCAACTGTTGTTTTAGCTTGAATCCAGTGACCAGGAGCTTGCCAGGCTTTTCTTCAAAGGCCCAACAGGGAGCCCAAGCTATGATCAGGAGCCTGGCGCTCTTGTACCATTGCTCACTGCAATTTGATTTGCATTCGTTTTAATGCAGTGAGGGGGACAAACTGTTGTTTTCTGAAGATCTTCTGTGCCTACTTTAAGGTCCTTTTTTTAAGTTATCCATGTATCCCCGCTTCGAAAGGGGAGGCGCAGAACCCCATCTTTTGATCAAAGATTGGACAGCAGTGTTGCCCACTTTCTATCAATCTTGCCTGTTTTTTGAAGAGTCTGTGATACTTCCAGGATGCAGCAGCATGTACAGCAATCAGAGGTTGAGTTGATACACTGATGGCGCCCACAGAGGGGCCATCCCTTGATATAGTGACCTAGATAGTTTTTCCATCGTTAAAGCTATGCAGCTCAGTACAAGACTCCTCAAATACATATCCAATTTAACTACACCCTCACAGAGGATGTGTAAGGGACCATCTTCTATTCTCTTCAGAATGGGCTAGCTTGTGAAATCCTCTCTTTGAAGAACAGCGTGATTTATCTGTTGTTTATCTGTTGTTCTGTGAAAGCCCGCTTTGTTTATTTGACCAAAGCCCTTCAGGTGTGTGTCAGTGATTTTCTAATTTGTGACTATGCTGTACTTCAAGAGATTGGGCCTCAGTAGCCCCATCGAACATGGCTTTGTTTTCCCTCGAATAATGTCTTGCATAAAGCTGCTGAAGCCCATACCAGCTTGTATAATCTGTTTACATAGATTTCCAGTGTATCTATTTTTAGTGAATATATATGGTTGTTTCGGAATTGATATGCGTCATTTTCAGAAAATTTTCGTGGGAGGTAGTTTGAAGTTTCCTCTAGAGTCTGCAAGCTAGCAGACCACGCTCTCCCACTGCCTCTTATTAAATGAGTTTCTTTGTTTGGGTGCCTGTCACAGACTCCACTCTGGTTCATTGAGCATGTTTTAGAAATTCCCCATCACTTGCCGTCTTTCTCAAGGAGAATGTGCATGCTTACAGCTTCTCATTGTGCTATAAACCTAGAGCGAAATCCCGGACAAAATGGCCGTGGGTTGTGTAGCGTACAGATTTTTTTCTTTTCTTTTTTGTTCCTTTATATTTATTCATTTTATTTTTGCATATTTGTTGGATGCAGCAAAGGCAGGGAACCTAGGAACAGTACTAAAGATGGAAGAATTCTCCTGGTTCCTGAGTGTACATGAGGACGTTCCCACAGTTCAAGCGGTACATAATTAGCAACAACAGTTTTAAGGGACACTTGTGTTGTGTAGAGTCGGCTAACCAGAGGTTAGGAGGCTGGATTGAGTAAGTCAAAGTGTGGTAGGAATATAGAAAACTATGCGCTCTAGTGCCTTGCTGAAGACAGACCATTTGAAATGCAGGGGTAACTTGTTCCAGAGTTTTAATATATATAGAAGAAAAGTTCTGTTTATGTGTGTATTCTTTTATGACCTACTGGATTGGTTTAGGCCTTGGACAAAATCAAGGGGAAATTTACGAGTATGTGATCAGAGAATTAATCTTTTCACTCGCACATGTCAGCAATTCAATTCAAAGATGCTTTATTCGGTTTGTAAAAAAAATACAACCATATAGCAGCATACACACAAGAGAATTTTTTTAACACCATACTAAATTAAACTATCTCAAAAGTAATCTTGCGTAATAGCACTCATGATAAAAACATTTTAACAATATTAAAAATGCATAGTCATAGGATCAAATTTGGCAAAAGAACTTAACAATCCTACGATCTTTGGTTATGTGCAAATATACAATTTAAAGTGCTAAGTATTATCTCGAGATTAGTATATGTGCAAATTAACAATTCTAAAGTGTATATCCAATTAGCAGCACCTAAATTGACTATTGGCTTAAAATAATAATGAATAAACTGCAGGTAATAAAATAATCCTACACAAGAAAATATTGGTAGCAGCAATTAGTCCAACAACAATATATATGCAAAATGCAATTATATGATTCAGCACATGTCAGCATTATGCCATGTTGTAGTAGCAGAGGTATGATTAGCGTGGGCTGTTCCCGTTGGTTTGCATCCCACATCATTAGCGTTTATATTCATTATTCTTGAAGATGAATAAGTCCAGTTATTCCTTAAAAGCCTGCATACCCATAGCGTCTGTTAGTGCCTCGATTCTGGGTACGAACCCCACAATGAAGTCACGTAAGGTCCCTGTAGTGTGTGTAAAACACCCACAGAGAATTTATTTTATGTAATGCTTTTTTCAGAGTCAACACCTGTCCTCTGTGGTATATTGAAAATATAAATCAGGCCACTAAAAAATAGGAATATCGTTTTTTTTCATTTGAACGTGAAAACGGGTGTAAATAAATATGTATATGTCTGGAGGAGCTATGTGACCTCAACCATAAATAATGTATGCATTTTCTATGAGCTTTAACAGCTAGATCTCATATTTGCAAGTACAAATACCACAGATGTGCAGAAAACATCTGAAAATACAGCCTCTATCCGTTAAAGTTCTACGATATCCACTAAAAAATATCTGCATGGATATTATAGCAATAGCCGTGTCCACCAGCTGCAAAGAAGCCTTTGGCATGAGGACCTCAATCATTTGGGGGATCATGCCAGATATATTTCCAAAATCAAAAAAAAGAAAATTGGGTTTTCTGATGAATAGAAAAACTGGGAGAGTGTTTTGCACTGCAGCCACTGAGTTATGTTCATGCAGGTGCTTCGTATCAGCCAAACATGTCGGAGAATCTCTTTCATCAGTAAGTTATAATGCGACCCGCATCCTGAAACCTCAAATCAGTGCACTTTCTAACATTGTTATTTTATAATACATTTTAATTTATTACAGGGGCAGCTGGCAGATTCAAAAAGAGGTGAGGCGGAAAGGTCCAATTCAAAATGGACGACTTTCTCGGTCCAAGTTTCCATGCATAACGTAATTAAACCACAAAATGCATCTATGCCAGTGAACGTGTCTCTTTATTTCCTTTCAGACTTGGAATTCACAGACCATTACATTTCTAGTGTCGCTGACCACAGTGTCTCTCGAATCTTTAGGATATTATTACAAAATATTGGAGCACCCTGTTTGTGGTGGAGGGCATGGCCCTTTTTTAGGTCTCGCTGAAGCAATGCGTAAGTATTGTTCGGCGAGATTCTAGTAAGGCTTACGAAAAGTCTCCCTAAACTGCAGATTAGACACAGTTCATGTGAGCCAGGTGCGTGCACATCACCAGCCACATCGCACTCCATACACCATTTGTCTGTGATCTCAAAGCAAGCCGCTCCCCCGCCCCCATCAAACTTCAAAGGAATGCGCTCCCCCGCACCCCTCCGTGCAATCCAGAGCTTGTTTTGTAAAGCTCTCCAGTGTTACTCCCAGGCCCCCGGCTCCCACCTCCCTCCAGGCGTCTTATCTGAATACCCTCTCTACATGTCTGTTCTGCAGATAAATCACCATCTCTGCAGGTCGCATCACTGTCGCAGTGCACTGTCAAATTTTCTCCTCAATCATAACATTCAGCGTTAAAGCATTACTGTTTCTTGTTCCTGGAGAGAGTCTTGTAACCTTTCCTCAGCCCTGAGAGAGTCCAGCAGCCTGTCCTTTGCTCTGAGAAAATCTTGCATCATTTGCGCTGTTTTAACAGAAATGCATGTTAAACCCAGTATGGGAGAGGCCGCTGCATTTCCCTCATGCTGGGAGAAACCTAGATCCTTCCTTCTGGTTTGAGAAGCCTGCAATCTGTGCTCTGGGTGTGGCATGCTTTGAGGTGGTCTTGTTTTTGCTGTGCTTCGTTTGTGTTGCTTCGGTCGTGCTGTGTTAATTCTGTTTAATTTCTTTTGCTTTGGCTGACCATCTTACTCCTGGCATCATTCCCTGAATTCCTATCTTGGCACAGGTCTGGCTCGAAGGGTTTTAATCTATCTTGTTATTAGGAACGGGGAGATTTGCACAGAATCACAGGATGTTGAGTCGAGCCTCCCTGCCGAGACTAAAACCCGTTTCCCGAGCTCGACCGCTCTAGCCGCTCGGCCGCATCCTCGCCCAAATGTTTGTTTTATTTATTATTTATGCATTCATGTATTCAGATATTTTCTAAACCATCCTCTTTCATTTACATAAAGGCAGTGTTTGAGGCACCCCTAAGATCGCAGAGTTTGAATGTACATTTTTTTCCACTAGCAAAGGAATCTGCTCCCCCACCCCCGCATCAGACTTCAAAGGAGTCCGCTCCCCTGCCGCTCCACCTCCCCCTCCACCTCCCCCACGCAATGCCTAGAGCTTGTTTCCCACCATTGCTCCGCTGATCCTTTTCTCAGCTCAGGGTGACTTGCCTTACTAGCTTCTCCCCAGCACTGCCCTCCGGCTCGCTTTCCTCTCCACCGCCAGTCCCCGTTCCTCTGCGCCAGGCCATGTCCTGCAGCAGCCGGCGCTGGTGGCAGGCCCTGGCCTGGTTGCACTACCACGGCACCTTGTTTTGGTGTGTTGGCACTTCCTGTCGCTTTCTGCCCATCTTTGCAGATCAGCTCACGCCTTGTGATGCTCTCCCCACACCATAACTTCCTATTACTGCTTGCGTTACTTCTGCAGTCACTTCTCTACAGCCGCCTGCTAAGTAAAACAGGTAACCGGCTGCAGCACGTTCAAATTTTTTTTTCTCCATTTCAGCCGTGTGTCTTGTTGTTTTATATAGCGCATACTCGACCCTATATAGCGCATGCTCGACCCGAGTGTATCAGAGCGCTTTACAGACACACAATCATTTTTTATTAGGCACGGGGAGATTTGCACAGAATTACGGGATGTTGAGTTGAGCATCCCTGCCGAGACCCAAACCCGTTTTCAGAGCTCGACCGCTCTAGCCGTTAGGTTGCATCCTCGCCCAAATGTTTGTTTTATTTATTATTTAAGTATTCATTTATTTAGCAGCATAGTTTGTATGTGCAATTTTTCTACTCGGTGGGTACTTTACATCTGATTATATAGCGCATACTCGACCCGAAGGTATCAGAGCGCTTTACAGACACACAATCATTTTTTATTAGGAACGGGGAGATTTGCACAGAATCACAGGATGTTGAGTTGAGCGTTCCTTCCGAAACTCAAACCCGTTTCCTGAGCTCGACCGCTCTAGCCGTTCGGCCGCATCCTCGCTTCCTTCTCCCTGTTCTCTTCTCCTGTGCTGATCTGCTGCTCTATTCCACCCCACCTCCTTCTTTAACTCACTGTTCTATTCTTTTTTCCTGTGCTGATCTGCTGCTCTCTACCACCCCGCCCCCTTCTCCAACTACTTGTTCTCTTCTACTGTGCTGATCTGCTGTTCCCTTCCACCGCCTCCTTCTCTAACTCCGTTTCCTTCTCCCGTGCTGATCTGTTGTTCTCTTCCACCCGCCTCCTTCTTTAACTCCCTGTTCTCTTCTGCTGTGCTGATCTGCTGCTCTCTTCCACATACATCCTTCTTTAACCGTACACACACACACATACATACAACCACGCACACACACACACATACAACCACACACACACACACACGCAACCACACCACACACACAATCTCACACACAACCACACACACACAACCACACACAACACACACGACCACACACACAACCACAGATACAACCACACCCAACCACACTCAACCACACAACCACACACACAACCACACACATGCCCCCACACACATGCCCCCACACACACACACACAACCACACACCCACACACCCACACCACCACACACCCACAACCACACACCCACAACCACACATACAACTACAACCACACACAACCACACCCACAACCATACCCACAACCACACACACAACCACACACACAACCGCAGGCACAACCACACACACACATACAACCACACACACAATCACAACCACACACACAACCACACACACAACCACACACACAACCACAAACACAACCACACACACACCCACACACAACCACCCACACAACCACACACACAACCACACACACAACCACACACAACACACATACAACACACACACAACACACACACAACCACACACAGCCACACCCCCCCACATACAACCACACATACCCACACACACAACCACACACACACAACCACACACACACAACCACAACCACACACACAACCACAACCACACACACGGCCACACACACACACACACACAACCATACACACACACACAACCATACACACACACACAACCATACATACACACACAACCATACACACACACACAACCATACACGCACACACACACAACCAACCATACACACACACACACACATAACCACACCCATCCACAAAAACAACCACAAACACAACCACACACCCAACTACACACCCAACCACACACCCAACCACACACCCAACTACACACCCAACTACACACCCAACTACACACCCAACTACACACCCAACTACACACCCAACTACACACCCAACTACACACCCAACTACACACCCAACTACACACCCAACTACACACCCAACTACACACACAACCACACACACAACCACACACACAACCACACACACAACCACACACACAACCACACACCCAACTACACACACAACACACACACACATACAACCACACACACATACAACCACACACACATACAACCACACACACATACAACCACACACACACACACAACCAGACACACACACAACCACACACAACCACACGCACACAACCACACACACACAACCAAACACACACAACCACACACACACAACCAGACACATCTATCTATCGCCCTCACTATATCTATCTATCGCCCTCACTCTATCTATCACCTTCACTCTATCTATCTATCGCCCTCTATCTATCTATCTATCACCCTCTATCTCTCTATCTATCGCCCTCTATCTATCGCCCTCACTCTATCTATCACCCTCACTCTATCTATCGCCCTCACTCTATCTATCCATCTATCTATCTATCTATCGATATCTATCTATCTATCTATATATCTATCTATCTATCGTCCTCACTCTATCTATTGTCCTCTATTTATCTATCGCCCTCTATCTATCGCCCTCTATCTATCTATCACCCTCTAGCTATCTATCGCCCTCACTCTATCTATCTATCGCACTCACTCTGACTGTCTATCGCCCTCACTCTATCTATCTATCGCACTCACTCTATTTATCTATCTATTGCCCTCACTCTATTTATCTATCGCCCTCCCTCTATCTATCGCCCTCACTCTATCTATCGCACCACCACAGCATCACTCAGGGGCACCACAGCATCACTGAGGGGCACCACAACATCACTATGCGCTACCACAGCATCACTGAGCGCCACAGCATCACTCGTCGCCACCACAACATCACTCAGCGGTGGGTGTGCGACAGTTCCTGGGCAGAAATGCAGGCTGCAAGATGGTTTTTGTCGTGTCAGTTTAGAATTTCCTCAGGCATCGGCAGAAAATGACCAGATGGGTTGTGTGGAAGTGTTTGACATGAGATGGCAATGAAGAAGCAATGGAGTCCTGGTACAAATGATGTCGGTCAAATGAACACTTTTCCTCAGGCCCTCCTTTTGCCATAGAGTGCCAAGTACTTCATGAAATGTAAATGTTCATAAGCCCATCTGTTTCTTGCTGGACCATTACCATCATATTAGTGTTGTGAATGCTTGATGGCGGAGGCTTGATGGTCTGGGCACACATAGTACTGAGCACTGGCAGGCACTGAAAACACAGACAGCAGGAGACCAGGACAGCTACTCCTAAGGCAAGGAAGTTGAGGACCCTCCAACCCCACTGGGAAAGAAGGCCCCAGATCCAGCCGGTGAGGGACCAATTGCCTTCATCCAGATGCACTTCGGAAGAGAGACGATGCAGACGTTGGATGGCATCGTACACTGTAGGTGCGCTGTCCGGGATATACACGCAGCAGCTGGAGCCGATCAATTTACATACGCCACCACGATCAGCCAGGATGACGTCCAGGACCATGCGATTTTGGAGCGTTATGAGGCGGTCCGCTTGCAGCTCTGCAGTGATGTTGGAGAGGGCACCAGCTGTTACTGTGATGGTGGCTTCAAGGACCCTGGTCAGTCCTCGTATAGCTCGACTGTTTGCCATGGGGCCCCAGAATGGAAGCATACCTTTAAAGAAGTCCCCAGCTTCATGGCCTGCTGTATCTTCTGCCGATATGACACCCCTACGTGAGCGGCGCAGGGTGCCCTTCATTGTCAGATGGTAACCTCCATGGGTGGAATATGTTGGTGAAAGGAGGAAGGCCAGATAGCAGGTACCAGACCAGTTACGGGGTAGCCAAGTGTAGGCGGCAGTCCCGCAGATAAAATAGGTGTTGGGGGATGCCACCAACTTCGGAGGAGATGTGGAGTTTAGTGTCTTAGTGATGTCACATATACAGGTGCCAACTTTCTTAGTCCCTAGGCCATGGATGCAGACACGGCCTTGTACATTTATAACGTTCAAAGTGTCTCTTTCATTAGGCAGTATCTTTCTTGTGCAGAACCTGGAAAATATTTGTCGAGTGGTGGAATTGAATACTACCATCTCACCGAGCTCATCTGGTGGTAGTAGCAATGTGGAAGAGCTGGTCGGGCAAAAAGGAGGACTGGTATTGCCAGATCTGTTCCGCCAGAAGTCATCACGGAATGTTCCAAGGACAGGATGGGCAGTGCCGTTGACTGTGAAGACCTCCTGCATCAACATCCACCATGCAAGACAAGACCCAGAGATGGAAAATGGATAAGGAAAGAATGGGACAGGATGTAGCATGGAATGTGGCATCAGTCCGCACACCCAGCAGTTGGAAGTGTTCATGATCAG
The DNA here is from genome assembly GCF_964261635.1 of Lissotriton helveticus. Taxonomy (NCBI): domain Eukaryota; kingdom Metazoa; phylum Chordata; class Amphibia; order Caudata; family Salamandridae; genus Lissotriton; species Lissotriton helveticus. The sequence continues at coordinate 429,018,036 of NC_136057.1, forward strand.
TTGGTGGTGATGCAACATGTGGATGAAGGTGTTATTGAAAAATTCTGCACGGCGGGGTAATTCGTGGGCTGGTAAGGAATAGTACTGATGTTCTGCGGGAGTCGGGATAGGAGTCGGTGATGTAGCAGGTTGGTAGATCAGTAAAAGCCAACCAAGGATTGATAGGAGGAGGGAGACAATCAGCGTCACCACGGTGACCAGGAAGCATCTGCTATGTCGGAGACTGGCATCTCGTTTCTGGATATGGGTGTTTGGGAAGGCGGCCATTGTGCTAAGCCAGGGACCCCTAGTGGCTGTCTGTGATTGGTGGTTGTTTCACCAGATGCAGTGGCCGAGGGCCCTTATGGTTTACCTCAGTCTTACAAATGGCACTACTCTCAGCCTGGGAGGATCACAGCCCTACAGCCTTTGGCACCTGGCGAAGTCAAGGGCAAGCCTTCCCTCTGGAACGTAGATTATACCTGTCGGAAGCAGGGACGGTATGCTCAGGAAACAGTTGTTCTTGATGCGGAGCAGTGTTAAGGGAGGGTTCCACCCTTCCTTTTAGTATGTTGTCACTCTCCGCTTAAGTAGATCTAGAATGCAATCTGGCATCGCTGAATGAGACAAACGTCGGGACTGTTTCTGTAAAGAGTACAAAAGGTCTTAGTTAGACGTTACAGACAATCAGTTTTTATACCCAATGCTGTACAGACATATTAATAGTATGGGACTGAATACCAATCATACTCTGTACTGTGTTTTCAACCATGCCCTCGTCTGTCACCCATCTAGCGGGGCCTCCTACATACATTCCTTCCCTCTTCAAGCGTTGTTTGTCTGGCCGTCTGATCAGCCAGAGCATTGCCTTTCCCGACATCGTCTGTCACCTTCCTTTGGGCTTGACATTTCATAATGGCCACCTTTTTGGGGAGTGACAGAGAGTCTAACAGTCAGTGTATTAGGGGGCCATGTTGAATCTTGGTCCCATGGGAAGTAAGGAAATTCCTTTCTTTCCACAACCTCCTGAGGTTGTGGGCCACCCCGAAGGAATATTGGCTGTCAGTATAAATATTTACCGTCATCCCTTTGCTTAACTCACAAACTCTTGTGAGGGCCACTAATTCTGCTGCTTGAGCAGAGCACTGTGGAATCTGAGCTGTTTCTACTACTTGCACTAATGTCGTGAGGGCGTAGGCGGCTGAGGTGTTACCATCTGGCCCTCTGAGACATGATCCGTCTACATACAGTGTACCTTCTTGTTCTGCTATCGGGGTGTCCTGTAAGTCAACCCGTTCCTTCGTCTCCTCCTCTGTCCTTAATATGCAGTCATGTGGTTCTAAGCGGGCATCCTGAGTATCCAGTGGGAGTAACGTGGCGGGTTTTAGTGCAGTGCATCTTTTGATGTTAATGTGGCTGGCAAAGAGTGACAGTTCATATCCTGTGAGTCGTGCGCTAGTGAGGTACTGTGTCTTGGTGTTATTTAAGGAGGGTATTTACAGAATCGGGGACCATCAGAGTCAGGGGGGGGTTCATGGCGATCCCCGCACTTTGACGGACCATGAGGACGGCCGCTGCTGTCGCCGTAGGCATCCTGGGAGAGCTCTTGCAACAGGATATAAGGTGGCTGAAAAAAAGGCACATGGCCGGTGTTGTCTTCCGAACATCTGGGTCAAGACAGCGCATGCACAGACGTCTGTCTCATGTATAAAAAGAAAAAATTGTTTGTTATAGTCTGGGGTGCCTAAGACTGGAGCTGTACCCAAGGCATCTTTGAGTGTCTGAAAGGCAGCCACATGCTCAGTTGTCCATGGAAAACCGATCTCTGGCATGTCTTTAGTAGTGAGAGCTAAAAGAGGTTTGACAATGGCTAAGAAGTTAGGGATCCATTGTCTGCAATAGGAAGTGAGGCCTATAAAGGCACGTACTTGTTTCTGTGTCAAAGGGGGAGGCGTGGAGGTAATAAGGCCCACTCAGTCAGCGGTAAGTTGTCTTCCCTCCTTCGAGAGGAGGTGGCCGAAGTAGGTCACTTTCTCTCGACTAAATTACAATTTGTTCAAGGAAACCTTATGATTGTGGGACAAACACAGGGAATGCAGCGCCTTATCTGGAGGCTGCCCGGGCATTGATAAGGCGCTTGAAACAAAGGGAGTATGGGACCGCGTGCTTCGAAAATGGACGGGGTTAAAAAATAACTTGAGAGCTGACCCTGCTGCTGGCGCCGGTGATAGGCAGCGAGAGCACAATGGCCGGATGTTGGGCAATATCACCGACCCCTCAGTAGGTGCAGGGACATACTTGGGCCCCTCTAGGCCACTGGTGGTACAGCCCTTTCCAGTCAGGGGGCTGGGCCCATGATTCAAAATTCAAAATGTACACCGCAAGAAGAGCCCTGGAGGTCCCGGAGACTGGCCTGGGCCTGCTTCTCCGTGGCACCACCGTTCCGGCCCATCGCAAGGGGGCGCCTGAGGCTGCTGTACAGCAAATAGGTCGCCACAAGAGTAGTGTTTTTGTTCACAAGGGAAATGCCACTGAGCTGCCTACGACACCCACAAATGACTCTCCGAGGTATTTGTCATCTAATGGAGACAAAAACAAACCCGCGCATCAGGGGGTCTAGTTTTCCTGCTGAGTAGCAGCCCTCTTCGAGACATTAGACAGAGAAGAGGGCGAAATAAAAAATTATGGGGCCCCTTGCAGAATATAATGAGGGGCCCCTAAGTCTCCCATATCTCATTGCTATTCATTGGCCTTGGGCCGAATGGACCCCCCTGAAGTGTTGCACCCCTCGCCCCAGGAGTCTGTGTTACGTCTCCTGGGAGGGGCACTTCATACGAAAAGTGGGAGAGAACAGGCCTTAAAGTGCAGCACACTGATCAGCCCGTTTAATTTCAGCAGCATGCGCCGCCTCCTTAAGGTAAAACCCCTAACTCTAGCACTCCAATACCTTCGGGTCGATATATATATATATATATATATATATATATATATATATATATATATATATATATATATATATATATATATATATATATATATATATCAATAAAAAAATCAGTGCCCTGCCTCGGACCCATGTGGACAGTACCCAGTTGCCAGCCCCTCGGCCTTTTACACCCGTGAGCGCTGCTGCCTTAAGCATCTCCTTCTCTGGTGCCTTTAGGTGAAGCTGAGCAGTCCGCATGCCTGATTTTGGGACTCATGAGATCTCCTGCACAGTCATTCTTCTTACTCTTGCATTCCACTGTGAGTGCTACGTATTTCCAGGATGCTCTGTGTTGGTATTTTTCGTGTAACATATTTCTCCTGTATAGTGCTTCTTTGAACTGAATCACCTCCAGGTGTTTATAACAGACCCTGATTTGACAGCTCTGGTGTTTAGGCTGAAGGCATTGCAAGTTTCTTGCAGTACTTGTCAGTGGGTCAAAATGGTGTTCAAAATATATGGTCATCCAATCATTGGTCTCTCTGCAGAGCGCACAGAGCAGCAGTCATGTATTCCAGTTGCAATTTGTGATTCTGTACAAATGTGTGTGAAAGAGATACACAGTTGTCAAAATATTGACAAGGCAAAAGTAAAAGAAAATGCAGTGCTCACAGGTGTGTGTATATTGTGTGTTTGCCGTGGTGAAGTTCAGGAGATGTGAGGAAGTGCAGCTCAGAGCGAGTGAAAAGAGGGTTCTAAAGAGGAAAGAGATGAGGTGTAAGATATGCAGATGGAAGGCATGGGGAGATAAAGGGTATACATGTCTAGCATAGAGTGAACATAAGAGAGACTCAGGCACTCCGCCCCTTCCACAACCATCATTCATGTTTAGTCTCACTATTTGAGAATCGAGCCACACCCTTAATTACATAGGCTACACCCCTTTTAGAGACCCTTTACTTTTTTGCCATTTAAGGCCTGAGCCCTACCTCTGGAACATGTGGAAACTGCTAAACAATCAGCACCTAGGTCTGTGGCACTGGAATGAGCTGCTGAATAATCAGCACCCCTGTCTCTAGCACCTGTGGTTTGATTTTGTAAATTTTCTCTGGCGTGGTCGGCCATAGACATTCGTTCTTGTTTTCTTTCTTGCGCCTTCTGTTTCCTAGCTCTCTGTTCTACCCCTTTCCTCCAAAATCGGACGGACTCAAACATGGACGGGAGCGTTTTTCTTTTAATTAATTGCTCCTTTAAGTTTGCAAGGACTTGGGAATCAAATGAGCCAAAAAATGGCCACTGAACTCCGCTTTACTTTTCTTGGTGCATTTCACCCAAAACGAGGAAAACATTATGGCAGTGAAGAACTGGGTTTTTAGAACCCAGCGGCGCCAGGGGAAACGCCCAAAGTCTCCGGGTCCACCTGTCTTAGAATACAGAGACACGGGGTACTTCTTGGTGACGTCAAAGATCAAATTTATTAGCTGCAGCCAGTAACAGAGATCCTAGAAGTACAACACGGTGTATGTTCTCAGGAGACTGCTCAACTTTACAAAGCAAGCCATCCCTTTTTATACAAAAAATTGTGCTTCAGGCAAACATTCCTTATTTACAGTTTGACCACTCACATGTTTCCACGACAAAAGCAAGAGCATGATGACAAGCCCATTTTTCAGTTTGCCCAGCCCAAAATTAATCATCAAACAAACCCATAATAAACATTCTTCATTTGAACAAGTTGGACACAAAGCCATAATAAAAGACCTCAACCCAAATCGTAAATAGGCCATAAAAGAAGGAACACAAACAGATGAGAAGCAAGATAGAAAGTGTGTGCGTGTACCATAAAATCAGCAATGTCCTGCTCTTTGATCTCTATCTTGACCAGCTAAAGCGCAAGAACTGGTTTGGCAAGGTCAGCTTCAGGCAGCAGGGTCAGTTCACTTCAGGTTAAACAGGAGTCAGCACGAACTCAAGCTAAGGGGCACGTGTCCCAGAGACTTGTTCAGCCACAGTCATAGGCCTATGTGAGGGCAACCACAAAATGGCTGCCATGCACAAAATGGAACCCAAGGGTTTCAGAACGAAATCGTCAAATACACAGTGAATCCATCAATGTAACATGACGGAAACACTCATGCTTGCTGAGCTCACTGTTTACGGTTCGCTGTTACCAAATTCGTAACAGAACCACGACCATTATGACCCAGGGTCAGAATTCACGGAACCTCAGACCCTCCTTTTGCCCTTACATAGGCAATAACCTAAACTCACGTCAATCTGAATCCAGGTCTATACTCATCAGATCATCAAGATGTTGCTGTAGCATCATCCTAGTACTTAGTCTCTGGACAGGTCTCCTCGAACACGAAGTAGCACAAAGGCCACATATAGCAGGAGCACACTGTACGCAAAGACAGAACAGGAAAAGGATAGCTAATACCATCCCAATGATCATCAGAATCTTCCATCCCCAGGTGGATAACAGTTCCCAGAACCATCCCATCAACGACCAATCTCCTTTATCCATATGTACAGATTCAGAGATCTTATGTAACTTGGAAATGGCTTGGTACACTGTCGGAGCGTTGTCTGGAATGAAAACACAGCAGCTCGATTGAATCAATTTACATACCCCTCCTCTATCTGCAAGTATGACATCTAACGCAACCCTGTTCTGAAGAGTCATAAGGCGGTCCGACTGGAGCTCAGCATTCAAGTTACTAAGGGCACCGGCAGTTTCAACTATGGTGGACTCAACCACTCTCGTCAATTGCCGTATGTTCCTGCTGTTAACCATAGGTCCCCAAAACGGCAGAAAACCCTTCAGAAAATCACCCAATTCTTGTCCTGCAGTATCTTCCTCACTGAAGACACCTCCAACAACTCTTGTCTTGTGGTAATCTGTCGCAGCTGTATACGTAGGAGGCACCAGGAACGAGACAAAACACGTGCCCGAGAAATCAGGGGGCAACCATGTGTATGCTCTATCGTAACAGATGAAATAGGTACCCTTAGCTGCTAGGAACGATGGGGAAGTCTGGGACGCAAAAACATACGTCTCAGTGCAAACACTCTTCCCTAACTGAGCTCTCGGATTCTTGCCATTTCCTTGCAGACAGTAATGACCCTGATGGGGTACAATCCAAATCGGAGAGGATCTTTTCACTCGCTGGTTCTCACTCAGACTAGCTCCATATCCAGTAATGTTCCATCCAATATACGCTAGTGTCTCATCTTTCGGGATTGTCTCATAGAGACTAGCTCCTTTAATCATATCGACTATTCCCTTAACTAGAGCACTTTTCTTTGGATTGTCTTTCACAGAACGTAGGGGGTAGACTTCACGAGCATAGATGAACATCGTTCTGTATGCCCACACGGAACCATTATAGCTGAATGGCAGGACCAGGTAAGGAATACCTTTATCGGTAGTATGGGGCACAAGGCCACACACCCAACAATTTGTCGTGTTCACTACTAGCTGGTGTTGGTGCAGAAGCTGAACAAAGGAGTTATTAACGAATTCCAATCTCCTAATGGACTCATGTTCAGGCAGAGGATGAAAAGAATGCGAAGAAACAGTAGAAGAAGGTATGGGTTGTGTAGTGGGTGCAAACGTCACTTGAAAAGAGAATATAATATATCCCATCAAGAACCTCATCAAGCTAAGTAACATAAAAAGACATAATATCAAAAACAGTTTCTACTCATAATCTGGCACATTTTGCTCTTAAAACTAATTTCTTCAACAGGTCTCTCCATCTCGAAAAACTCCATCCTCTAACCATGCTGCTCGCGGCGGTTGGGTCTTTCGTGTTAAAGAATGCATCTGTCAGTTCAGGGAACACCCTAGGACCAACCAGAACAGTCGACCTTATGTCTTCGGCTTGCACTCCCAAGTCTTTGCACCGCAACCCTACAGCTGAACCCGGATGGCGGTTCGAAAAACAAAAATCAGTCAAAACAGTTTCTCAGATGGGAGAGCTGAACTTTCAGAAATAGCAAAAAAAAATTCACTTCATTAGTCCCACAACTCTTGGTCGCAAATTATAACGGCTTTTTCCAGGCAATGTCTGATCACGGACCAAGAGTTCAGGCTCGGTAGTGTCCAAACGAACTGACGGAGGCACAGCTTCTTGCAGAAGATCGTCACTTTCACGCTCAGAACTCATCCCAATTAAACGTGCATCGCTAAAAGGCAGAAAACGAGGCACGGTGTCAGTTTCTGAATCAGGAATGCCCTCCTGGACCCACTGGTCGTACGGCAGAGGCAAAGGAACCCTCTTACAATGTACGCCGTGGATCCAGTTTTTCTTCCCTTGCACTCGTACTGCAGATCGCGTAGACAATAGCACCAAGTAGGGACCGGTCCAGCGGGGCTGATCGTTCTTTGTCCGCTGAAAGTTCTTCACTAGGACCCAGGAGCCAGGATCGATGGCATGTCCTGAATCTCCAGAAGCCTGAGGCAATGCATCATGAACCTGTTGGTGTAAGACACGCAGTTTAGCCGTCAATTCGTACAGGTAATCAAGCAGTACAGGATGTTGGATCTCGCTGAATTTTGTCGGCCTCGGCACTCCCCATATGTTTGCCGGGCGACCAAAAACTATCTCATATGGACTAAGTCCCACTCGAGAATGTACAGTCATCCTTGTTGACAGAAGTGCTAATGGCAAAGCATCAGGCTATTTAAGACCAGAGCTCTCCTGTATCTTGGCCAATTTCAACTTAAGGGTGCCATTATAGCACTCAACTAAACCAGCTGATTGGGGGTGCTTTGCAGCATGGAATTTCTGACGAATTCCTAAACCATCACATACTCTCTTCATCACTTGACCCACAAATTCACTCCCATTGTCACTCCAGACCATTCTCGGCAAACCGTACCTAGGGAAAAACTCCTTAACAAGGGCTTTAGCTGTGGACAAGGCAGTATTATCTTTCAGGGGATATGCTTCTACCCATCTTGAAAAGGCACAAACAACCACGAGTACATATTTCAAATTGTTGCACCTCTCCATGTGGATGAAATCTAGCTGCAAAACCTCGAACGGATACGTCGGAGGCGCAAAATGACCAGCTGGAGTTGGAGTTCCCTTGCCAGGATTGTACATCAGACAAACCATACAATTTTTGACCACATTCTCTGCACACTTAGGAATTCCAGCATTTTGCCATACTGGAGCCAACAACGTACAAATCCCTTTCGTACTGATATGAGCCATTCCATGCGCCATTGTAACCACTGCCAGCACGTACGCATCGGGTAACAACCATCGCTGATGTTCTGACAACTCAACCCAACAACCATTCAAATCCAATTTACCCGTACTCTGTCTCCATACGCTCAACTCTTTCTCTGTAGCTTCAGCTTGAATTGACTTCACACTCTCTATTGTATCTTCACACATTCCTCTATCCGGAACCCATCTCGCCGGACCTGCAACATACATTCGACTCATCACATCCCTTGCCGTTTCCTTCGCAACTTCATCTGCAAACGCATTACCACGACCAACGTCATCGGTAACCTTCTTATGTGCACTGCATTTCACAATCGCAACTTGCAACGGCAAAGTAAGTGACTCAAGGAGTTCATTTACCAACTGACAATGCTGAATCTTAGCTCCATGCGAAGTCAGAAACCCACGCTCTTTCCACAATCGTCCAAAACTATGAGCCACACCAAACGCATACTGGCTATCAGTGTACACAGTCACTCGTTTCCCTTTTAACAACACACATGCTCTTGTCAATGCAATCAGCTCTGCTGCTTGAGCTGAGTTATGTGTGATACGTGTAGCTTCAACAATCGCGTGCAAAGTCGTAACAGCATATGTCGCAGTCGTATCACCATTCGGGAGCTTGAAGCACGAACCATCTACCCATAAGGTACCATCACACTTTGAAAGACGAGTATCCCTAAGGTCTATTCTCCCTTTCGTTTCCTCCTCTGTCCTAAGAAAACAATCATGCTGTTCAGAAACATCTGTCTCCGCTGCAATCGGCAACAACGTAGCAGGATTCAACGTGTTGCATCTCTTTATATGCACATGGCTCGCTAAGAGTGTCAACTCATAACCTGACAATCGAGCACTAGTTAAGTGCTGTGTCTTGGTCCTGTTTAACAAGGTATCCACTGCATGTGGAACCATCACAATCAACGTATTATCCATCACCAAGCCAGCAGACTGTCGAATAGAAACAGCCGCTGCCGATGTAGCTCTCAAACAACTCGGCAACGCTCTAGCTAGCGGATCCAAAGTCGACGAGAAATACGCACATGGACGTTGCTTATCGCCGAACTGCTGTGTCAAAACTGACAATGCACATCCCTCTCTCTCGTGGACATAGAGTGTGAAAGGCTTACTGTAGTCGGGGGTACCCAACACAGGAGCCAAACACAACGTATCACGCAATTCAGAAAAACTCTTCTGGCATTCGTCAGTCCAAGGAATAGGATTCGGAGTATCCTTAACAGTAAGAGCTATCAAAGGTTTCGCAAGAAGCGAAAAATTTGGAATCCACTGTCTACAATACGACGTAATACCCAGGAAAGCACACACTTGTCTCTGAGTAGTTGGCACACTCATTTTCGCAATTGCTTGGATTCGTTCTGGGGTCAATCTTCTTTCCTCATTCGATAAGAGATGACCTAAGTAGGTCACTTCTTGTCGACAATACTGCAGCTTCGAGAGAGACACTTTATGATGGAAGTCAGACAAATGACGCAACAACGACAAAGTAGCTTCTTTACAAATCTCTTCATTGTCAGCAGCAACTAACAAATTGTCGACATACTGAACAAGAGCAGCACCATCAGGTAAGACAATCGTATCAAGCTGTGTTTTCAAAGCCTCACTATAGATTGATGGACTCTCACAATAGCCTTGAGGAGCGCGCTTGAACCGGAAGCTTCGACCTCCTAAAGAGAAGCCAAAGATATCTCTACTCTCCTCGGCAATCGGGATGCTGAAGAAGGCATTCTTCAAATCAATCACCGAAAACCAAGTGGCTGAAGCTGGAATCATGGTCAGTAAGGCAGTAATATCTGGAACAACAGGAAATTGCGGAACTACAATCTTATTCACCTCGCGAAGATCGATCACAAACCTATATACAGGCGGTTGTGAAGAATCAGTACGTTTCAGAACAGGCAAGACCGGACTATTGCACACATGACCTCTCGTTTCTTCAATCACATCTTTCTCAATCAGGTCATAAATGATCGCTAGCAACGCTCCTTCACCATCACTAGAGATCCTATATTGGGGAATACGTGGCATTCGAACATTTGCTTTCAGCGTCACAACATATGGCGGTATCTCCAAAAGACCCACATCATTAGGACCAGTAGCCCAAAGAATATCAGGAAGAGAAGACAATTCGGCCGGGAGTCGGTCTTTCGACAAATACATCGGAGAGATCACTCTCTTACCTAATGTAAGTTGTACTCCCGAAGGAGAACATTGTAGTGTCGCATACAATCTTTTCAATAGATCCAATCCCAACAAATTCTCACCACAACCTGCCGTCAAAATGAGGGGTGCTTCGAATTCACAAGGTCCAACAGAAAGAGACAAAGGACTAGAAATCGGGTTTCTAACTGGGGCGCCAGAAAATCCTACTGAAACATTCGTCAAGCCAGACAAAGGTGCGCCAGGGAGTTTAGAGTGCATGATAGAACTCTTCGCAGCACCAGTATCCAACAGAAAAGGCTCTGACACACCTGATGTAATCACTTCAACATAAGGTCCACTCTGATCTACTGGAACTGAAACAACTCCCTCTCTTTGTCTATGGCTGTCCTAGCAATCATTACCGTCCATATTCTCACCTTCGACATAGTAGTCGTCAGCATAGTACTGAGTCGTCCTACCAGACGCACCATTTTGCTGATCAAAACAATTCATTGAATTTTGTGGAGGAAAGGAACGCGCATTCTGGGGGAACACACCACGTCCCCTACCTCTAGAAGCTTGCTGAACACCTCGACCTCTCACACCAGAAACACCATTCGTGCGCTGTAACAGAACCGGGTAACTATTTTTAAAATGGCCCTCTTCTTTACAATAGGCACACTGATTAGGGCCTATAGGAAAACGCGGTTGAGGAGGCTCAAACCTTTGCGAGTTTCTCTGAAACTGCTGAGGCTGCTGATAATCACATTGGCTACTACGAGGCGGATACGCTTGCTGCAAAAGAACCTTTGTCTTCAACTCTTTAGTCTTCTTGTCTGGTCTATCCTTCTCATCCTTATCCCTATTTTCGTAGTACTGTGCAGTAGCCAATATCTGTGCTGATGAGGCAGCCCAAGAACTCTCTGAATCCTTCAATTTAGTACACAACTCGGGAAGCAAATTATGCACAAACTTATCAACAAACAACCGTTGACCACCTTCCGTACTCATGTCTTGACCACTATGGTCAATAAACGTCTCTTCAAACCTAGTGAAGAAATCAGACACACTTTCATCTTTCTTCTGCTTACACGCAGACAATTTGTCCCAGTTTACTCGCATAGCAGGCATTAAAGTCTTCATATAAGTAACGATCCTAGTCAAACCACTGCAAAGGTGCACCACAACAAAATATTGAACAAAATTACAATGCTATTAATAAGCATGAATAAGAACGTTCTGCAAATGACAGGATGTTGTTAGTCTTCAGATAATCTTTATTTTCAGTGTATTCACAACAACAATGTACAGCCGACGCGTTTCGTCCCAAACTGGGACTTCTTCAGGGCTTTGGTAAATGTGAACTGTCCCATAAGGAGTGAGGATGTGGCGAGATTGAAATGTCTTTGCCACGTATTCACAGGTTCAGTCCTCCAATATGTATGGATTGATGCATAGAAAAAATGATGTGTACTTTTCTTATTCGGTATGGAACAAACCAGGTTGTACTATATATCTATTTGTTAGGTCGGGACTTGGTCAGGTTAGAATCCTAAGTTTTAGGAGACAACATCTTCACTAGAATTTGTGTGTATGAACATCATATATATGTTCTGTACTAAGTATCAAGGAAACCAAGGACAAGCAAATCCTGTAGGTTCCCAGAAAGAGGAGGTGGGCACTGTATTCCAGTAGGCCGCTTGTATTAGAAGCAACCGGCTCCCATCCACCAGACCTCCGTCCCGTCGAAACACCCGTGAAATTGCTGTGTTCTTCATATAAGTAACGATCCTACCAGGAAGTTCTGCAAGTAGAGGCTCAGGTTTAGCACCACCAACTTGTCGACCATCCGCAGCACCAATATTGACCCAGGTATCACCTAACTCTTGCGCATGATCCGTGTGACGAATCAATCCCCATAAAGGTTGTGGAACCACATTCCCAAACAATGTTGTCTATATCAGCTAGATTCATAATACATGAGTCTGCAGTCTGTGATAATTCATAATAATACCCTGCAGGATTTTTACGGGGGTCAGGCAAAGTCTGCTTAAGAGCCAAAACTTCAGCTCGCTTCCACGGAACATGTACCCAAACACGTTGAAAATGGGCTTGTGCAGCTACAATACCAGCATTAACATTGGCCTGAACGGCCTCTTTCCACACCGGAGGAACCTCTCTCATTGGATATTGTCGCACTTTCCTCCTAACAGAAGGATCAGGCTCAAACAACGGTTGAGAAGGAGACTCGCTCCTAAACTACAACAATGTCGCAACTGCTAATCTGGAAGGAGGCAGTCGTAAAAGGGCTTCTCAAGAAACCATCGCTGGACCCAGCTGATCTATCCAATTATAGACCTATCTCGCTCCTCCCCTGGATAGGGAAGGTCGCCGAGAAGCTAGCAAATAAAAAGCTTTCACTCTTCCTAGAAACTAATCATCTCCTTAAAAACTCACAGACAGGCTTTAGACCTGGTCAGGGCACTGACACCGCCCTCCTTGCAGCAGTAGAGAAGACCAGGGAAATCATCGACACAGGAGGATCAGTGGCAGTGGTCCTCCTAGACCTGAGTGCAGCCTTTGACACGGTCAGTCACCAGGTCCTAACCCAACGTCTAGATAACATCGGAGTGAAAGACAGCGCGTTGAAATGGCTCACGTCCTTTCTCTCCCGACGCTCCTTTCAAGTCTGGGAAGGTGAAAGTCGCTCCCCCTCCATCCCCCTCCGGTGTGGTGTGCCACAGGGCTCATCACTAAGCCCCACGTTGTTTAACGTGTACATGGCCCCACTGGAGGAACTGGTCTCACCATTCGGAGTCACCATCGTCAGCTATGCTGACGATACTCAGCTGGTGGTAACGCTTTCCCACCCCAAGCTAGAGCCTTCCAATCTCCGTGACTGCCTCTCCAATGTCCATCAATGGATGAGTGACTCAGCTCTGAAATTGAATGGATCAAAAACAGAGATCCTGCTCCTAGGACACAAATCCATGAATCTTCCCCCCAGCATCTGGCCCGCCTGTATGGGTGAACCCCCTACCCCCAAGACGGAGGTTAAGAGTCTGGGAGTATGGCTAGAGACAGATCTCACCTTTAGAACACAGGCAAGAAAAACGGCCGGCATCTGCTATGGCCTACTCAGATCATGTAGAAAGGTGCTCCCCCTATTACCATTCCAGTCCCGACTTGTGCTGATTCAAGGCCTAATTTTATCGAGGCTGGACTACAGTAACGCCATTTACCTCGGAGCACCGGAATCCACTCTTCAAACACTGCAAAAGTCCCAGAATGCCGCAGCCCGATTACTCACGAACACCCCAGCCAGAACCTCAGCCAAACCCGCACTGAGGAAACTACACTGGCTCCCAATTAGGGAAAGAGTAACTTTTAAAGCCCTCTGCTTGGCCCATAAGGTCCTGCACAACGCTGGCCCCCCAATCCTCAACAACTGGATCATACCCTACAGACCTGCGAGAGCCCTTCGGTCAGAACATGGAAACCTTATCACGATCCCTAAGGGGAAGAAGGCCCGCGCAGGCGGCTGCCGCTTCTCAGTCAACACAGCAAAAAAATGGAACACGCTCCCCCCCGAGTCTCAGAGCAGAACCAAACCTCCTACGATTCAGGAAGTCCCTTAAAACCCTACTCTTTCCCTGAATCTTTAACATCTTCATCCCTCAGGAGGCCTAGGTTCAGCGCTGGGATACTCGCGGGTGACTACGCGCTCTATAAAAACCTAAAAATAAATAAATAAATCAAAATAAATCAACATCGAGACCCACTATAGTTCCCTTCGCAAACTCGGACTGTACACGGAACAACTCAGACGGAGTGTGTCCCAAATCACCATCTTCCAATTCTTCACGAAGGAAAGTGCACATTTCATCAAAAACATACCTCTGCTTCGGTGCTTCCCATTGACGGAAGACATCCATAACAGATTCTAAATCATATCTCAAAGTATTAGTAACCCATTTACGTGCCAAATGATCCAGTACTGTCCGCTCGTCGGGACCAGGCAATTGGCTACGTAATTGTTTACGCTCTGAAACAGGGGTCATACCTAGTGACCCAAAGAGAGGAGAAAGGAGACCAGTAACAGTATCAGTCATCCTCTGTCGAACAGAAGGAGAAGTTGACAGAAGGACAGGGGACAAGGCAGACTGAGAGGAAACCAATATAGGAGCAGTAGCAGAAGAAGCAGCAAGAACAGGAGACAAAGTCATAAGAATTGGAGACGGAGCAGGTAGCAAAGTCGGCGGCCCTTGAGAAGGCTGCGCCAGAGGAATAGGAGCCAACTTAAGAGGAGCTGGCGGCTGTGCAATAACAGGAGGCAAGGCAACCAGAGGTTGCGCAACTAAAGGTTGCGGAGGTGCTGTAGCACTCTGCACATAAGGGGGTGGCGACCTCAACAAATGGGACATCAAAGGATCCTTCTCAAGTTCCTTCGTCGCATCTTGCTGATGAGGTGGCAAAGCTGGATAACACTTATCAATCGCCATTTTATGTTGTCTATGCAACTGCTCACTCGCCAGTTCTTCTTCATTATCTTTAAACTGTATAGCAGCCTGCATTATCGAAATACCCTTCTCTCTTTTATTTCTCTTCGCTAATTTAATTTCTTTCCGTTTGGCTTCCTTTCGCCAGAGGCGGAAAGAGTCAAACATCGCCGGCCGGGCTTTCTTCTTGAAGAGTTTAACTTCTAAATTATCTAAAATCTCCGTGTTATAACTACCATATTGGGGCCACTTTAGGACACCGTCCTTTCTAGTGTAGTGAATCCACACTTCATTATACGTGATGGGGCCCACGCCATGTTTCAAATATAGCTCATAGGTTGGAGTTCCAATCGGAGGAACCGGACACGGATCCTTCAATCGGGAATCCCTATTACAACCACAACAAAATAACTTTCCAAGTCTGCTAAGACCAGGCATCTTCGCTCACTAGTCTAGCTGCAAACTTCAAGGGAATATCAAACACGATAGTCTCGTGAATACACAAGTTCCTCGGCTTTGGAGCTTGCAAGTCCCAAATCAAAGATCCCAAGGGATACCCAAAAACGAAGGACTGAGAGACGCTCCACTCATACTTAATTGAGGTATCAATGACGTCGCCAGAAGACCCGTCTATCGTCTCGCTTTACAAATCATCAAAGGGCTCCAAGACAGGGCGACAGTCAGGGCAGCAGTCCTTCGTAGCCATCGGAAAGCGGGGAACCTCGCAGCAAAGACTTTCGGACCACGACGACATACAGGGGTCGATGAAGTGTCAGGCCTTCCTCCAGAATTTTCACACGAAGCTCCTCACGATCCTCAGGCTTGGACCGGTACCGCTAAAGTCGCCCCGCATTGGGCGCCAATTGAAGAACTGGGTTTTTAGAACCCAGAGGCGCCAGGGGAAATGCCCAAAGTCTCCGGGTCCACCTGTCTGAGAATACAGAGACACGGGGTACTTCTTGGTGACGTCAAGATCAAATTTATTAGCTGCAGCCAGTAACAGAGATCCTAGAAGTACAACACGGTGTATGTTCTCAGGAGACTGCTCAACTTTACAAAGCAAGCCATCCCTTTTTATACAAAAAATTGTGCTTCAGGCAAACATTCCTTATTTACAGTTTGACCACTCACATGTTTCCACGACAAAAGCAAGAGCATGATGACAAGCCAATTTTTCAGTTTGTCCAGCCCAAAATTAATCATCAAACAAACCCATAATAAACATTCTTCTTTTGAACAAGTTGGACACAAACCCATAATAAAAGACCTCAAACCAAATCGTAAATAGGCCATAAAAGAAGGAACACAAACAGATGAGAAGCAAGATAGAAAGGTGTGTGCGTGTACCATAAAATCAGCAATGTCCTGCTCTTTGATCTCTATCTTGACCAGCTAAAGGGCAAGAACTGGTTTGGCAAGGTCAGCTTCAGGCAGCAGGGTCAGTTCACTTCAGGTCAAACAGGAATCAGCACGAACTCAAGCTAAGGTGCACGTGTCCCAGAGACTTGTTCAGCCACAGTCATAGGCCTATGTGAGGGCAACCACAAAATGGCTGCCATGCACAAAATGGAACCCAAAGGTTTCAGAACGAAATCGTCAAATACACAGTGAATCCATCAATGTAACATGACGGAAACACTCATGCTTGCTGAGCTCACTGTTTACGGTTCGCTGTTACCAAATTCGTAACAGAACCACGACCATTATGACCCAGGGTCAGAATTCACGGAACCTCAGCAGCGGGGCCATATTTAATATACATAGTGTGGCCAGGAGTTCCTTCTGGAGGAAGCGAGCAGGCCTCCTCCAGCTGGGAGTCCTGCGTACACATACAACAACATAACCTCTTGAATTTACTACTAACCGGCATGCTTTTAAACAGATAACAGACACCAGCGGGTTCCTAAAACTCACCTCGCTTGCTTGTCTTTTGCAAAGGACAATAATTCATACAGATTTCATACAGAACAGACACAAGCAGGTTTTAAAATTCACCTCGCTTGCTTGGCTTTGGCAAAAGTCAATAATAAATTGGCTTTTGCGAAAGTCAATAACCGAATCATACAGACTTGGTGGATGATCAGTCCACCCTTACCTTACAGGGGTAGTCCTCTTCTGCAGACGTAGGGCTGTGTCCTGCTCCAGAAATTATTTGCTAGGGGACTCCAGCGAGAAGGCGGTCAAGTGGCCCAGACCGGGTGGGGAGGAATAACGGGTGAGTCGTTCGGTCTACCGGAATATAACAAGAATCCTTGGGTAGGGTGCCTCCGTCGGAGTCTCTCCGTGCACCTCCTCACGTCCACCGCGCCTGACCTCCGTACTCGTGGAGTACCTGTTCGGGCGCCATTTGAAGAACCGGATTAACCCACTTACAGGGTCTCGGCGGCGGGGAAACCACCCAAATCTTCCATACCCTTCATACGTAGTAAAAAGAGACACAGGAGCCTTCGTCTGCAGGAGGAACACAGATTTATTTCAATAGCCCGGGCTATGGAACAGAGTCCAAAGCTAGTCAGAGACAAAACCCAGGAGGCTGCTACTTTATTCTGTAGCTTACAAGCCTTTTATACATTTCTCATACCATTCTTTTGGCTGTCAGTCCATTGTCCAATCAGGGCAGTGTTTGTAGTTGATAGCTTGATCAAGGCGATGCTTGTAGTTGGTGACCTGGTCAAGGCTTGGTACACAGAGCATTGTCCACTCTATGCTTGTAGTTGGTGGCCTGGTCAAGGCTTGGTACACAGAGCATTGTCCACTCTGCTTTGATCAGGGCTCTTTCTTTCAGGTCATTGTTCAATTGCCTGATCAAAGCCTGGTCTTTCAAGTCATTTGTTTATTTACCCTGATTAGAGTCCAACAGTCAGATCATTGTCTAGATAACCTGATCACTGTGTCAAGGATGTTTACCTGGCTGGGAGCAGGAGATGGAAAATGAATCATTCACTTAGGGTGTGGGTGTCTTGTGGTTTTCAGTTGACCTGCAAAGAACAGGGGGGGTTGGGTGTGCGACAGTTCCTGGGCAGAAATGCAGGCTGCAAGATGAAATGAAATTAAATGAATGAAATGAAATGAAATTAAATGAAATGAATGAATGAAATGAAATGAAATGAAATGAAAAAGAATTTCTAAAGCGCATGGCTGCCCTTGAGCGTCCCAGCGCTACGTGTACACACAGACAGACCTCCTCTGAACCACATCCAGAGATGTTAGTCATTCTGGGGGAAAAGCAACGTTTTCAGGGATTTTCGGATTCTGGTCAAGCTAGGTTCTTTCCTCATTGATGTGGGGAGGGAGTTCCATAGCTGACCTGCGTTTATTGAAAAGCGGCGACCTCCGGTCCTTGCTCTTTTTGCTCTCGGGATAGCTACCAGGTTTCCCTCGCCAGAGCAGAGCGTTTGTGACGATTTGTAAGGGCGGATCAGATCTCTGAGGATCGGAGGGCCAGTGCCTTGGAGGACTCTGAACACTGTACAGAGCGCTTTGAATTTCACTCTCGCTCTTATGGGCAGCCAATGGAGCGCTTTCAAGGCTGGTTTCGCTGACGTTCTTCTGGATGTATTCGTCAGCAGTCTTGCAGCTGCATTCTGTGCCCTCTGGAGCACGTTCAGGGTGTATTCCGGTGCAGCCAAAAAAAGGGCGTTGTTATAATCAAGTCTTGACAAAATAAGGCCCTGTACCAGCAGTTTCCTGGAGTCTAGTGGGAGTAAGGGCATAACTTTCCGTATTGAGCCCATAGCAACACCCTGCAGTTTTTTTCGCCTGAGTGTGCATCGACAACTCCGGTTCAAGCCAGACGCCGAGACTTTTTATGGATCCCTTCGGGGTCGGAGGATCTCCTAAACAAGCCGGCCACATACATTTGGGGAGTGAAGTGTAGAGATTTCCCAGCAACATCACCTCGGTCTTGGAGGCATTAAGCTTGAGTCTTGAGTCGGCCATCCATGCCATGATGTTGGTAAGGCAGGCGGCAAACTTCTCACCATGGCTTTCTGCGAGCGAGAGCGAAACAATCAATTGGGTGTCGTCCGCGTACGTTGCGAGTTTCACTCCAAAGGGTGCGACCTCCCCCTCCAGTGGGGCCATGTAGACGTTAAAAAGCGTAGGGCTCAGTGATGAGCCCTGCGGGACACCACACTGAAGGGGGGTGGGCACTGATCTATTGTTGCCCTCGCACACTTGATATGTTCGATCACTCAAGAATGACGTTAGCCAGGTGAGCGCCAGGCCTCCTACTCCCAGCTCCTCCAACCGGTGGATCAAGATCTTGTGATCCACCGTGTCAAATGCCGCGCTCAGATCCAGGAGGACCAGGGCAGCTGATCCTCCTGAATCTAAGATGCACCTACCCTCTTCTACCATGGTGATCAGCGCCGAGTCAGTACCCTGACCGGGCCGAAAGCCAGTCTGGGTGTGCCGTAACAACTCGTTGGATTCCAAAAAGGACGAGAGTTGCTGGTTAACCCATTTCTCAGCAATCTTTCCCATCCCTGGCAGTAGGGAGATTGGCCGAAAGTTGGACAACTCAGCGGGGTCAAGCCCCGCTTTTTTTAGCAGGGCTTTTACTATAGCCTGCTTCCAACTGGGGGGGACCTTGGCGGCAGCAAAGGAAGCGTTGAGAAGATCTACTGCCGGTCCCGCTATGACATCCATAAACTGCTTTAGGATGTACATAGGCATGGGATCCGTCGGAGAGCCACTTTTTTGCGCGGCCAGCTCTTTACAGAAAGCTTCCCTGGTGATCGGGGCAAACTTGTCCAGCACGGCTCTGTCAGTGGCCAGACAGCTCTCCCCTGAGGACGGGCTCTGACGGGGCAAGGGGAGGCCGGCTATGATGTTTTGAATTTTCTGGTTAAAGTACTGGGCCAGAAGGTTACAGCGGTCCGTACTCCCCTCTAAGGGTTCTGGAGATACTGGAACTTTGAGCAGCTCTTTGAGAATTTTATAGGTTTCCCTTGAAGAGTTGGCTGATGATTTTATCCTATTTTCAAGGTAGGCCGCTTTGGTAGCATTGCGTGCCACTTTATAAGTTCTCATGGCTGCCCTGTACTCTTCTTTGGAGTTTCCTGCCCAGTTTTTCCGCCAGTCACGTTCTTTCTTTTTTCAATTTTTTCTCAGATGGTTTTTGTCGTGTCAGTTTAGAATTTCCTCAGGCATCAGCAGAAAATGACCAGGTGAGTTGTGTGGAAGTGTTTGACACGAGATGGCAATGAAGAAGCAATGGAGTCCTGGTACAAATGATGTCGGTCAAATGAACACTTTTCCTCAAAGCTTTATTACAAATGTCACAAAAAGATGTTAATATTTCACTTCTGTACTTGGATTTTCGTCACAATAAAATACACTGAACATAATCTTCGCAAAAGTTATTTACAAAAGTTTAAGCTATTGCCATTATAAATCACAATAACTTTTATTTAAGTATTAATTATTTAAAAAAATTAAAAGGCATTGTTATTTGTAATATCAATACATCTAAGTCAGGTAAATACAAAGCATGTTGCATTACAAATGCTATAGGTGTTACATTTGCAAAAGTTAAAAGTATTGGCATTGTAAATGACCAAGCTATTAATTTTGCTATTTTCAAAACCAACACATAAATAAAAAATGTGTAATTTACAAGACCAATAGCTCAAACTTTCCTAATGCGAGACCTATTGCATTGCAAATGCTTGTTTATTGGTGCAGCCTAACCATCCAACACTGCCATGGCTCACTGTGCCTGCCCTGGAATCTTTAGGCAGGATGTGGCATAAAGACCAGAGTGACCAGATTTGGATTTTGGGAACCAGGTTCGAGTTTTTGCGTCCCCTGAACAGCCTGTGATCCTGGGCAAATCACTTAATCTCCCCGTGCCGCCCAAAATGAATGAGTCCTAGTGCAATGTAACTGGCGCTGATGTAAACCAATTCCTTCCGGCTGAGAGTGCACTATATAAAATGCAAAAAAAAACTTCTAATTTTAACTGGAAACGGAAAGACTAGAATATCAAAGTTACGTAATGGCATTTGTCTCATATTTTCTCCACTGCAAATGCAGTCGTGTGTTTAACATTTGTGGGGTTTTTTACTGGGGAAAGTACATTTTCTCTTACTAAGTGTCTCTGGTACTGCAAAGCGCTTATATATTGTGCAGTTGGTGAAGGGAGTCGTGAGCCCGGCTGCCGTGCTAATGATGACCTCAGGCCACCTGGTAGATGCAGGGAGGGGGCATGAGGGATGCGAAGTTTTGCTGTTCGAGCACTCATGAAAATAATTTCCATGTCAGTCAGCGCCATGAGTGAGAGGAGCAGCTTCTCTACAGCATACCAACACAACGCGTTCTTTCACTCCTCAGCGCGGCCAGTCCTCTGGCCCCGGGGCCGGGCCCGGAGGAGCTACAAGACTCCTCCCCCAACGTGACCCCCTCAGCGGCACCTGTTTCTGCATGTCACCATAGGCCTGCCCCCAGCCATTAACTTGCTTGTGCTCTTCTGAGTCCATCCCTGGCCACAGCAATAAGCGCCTCAGAGCAGACTTTTGCAAAGGTGCTTAAACTGCTGCACTAGTTTGGGCCTCGAGGGTGAGTAAAACCTCGCCTGGCACATGTACAGTAGTAACCACTCCGTCTTCACTGATCCTTCTTCTAAATTGCACTGTCTCGACTGCTTCACTCTAACTGAAGCCGTAGATTAAGTGGTAAGCTGCTCGGTGTGCTCCTTTTCTTTCCTTCTCCTTCCTTCTCGACTGCAAATGGTAGGGCAATGCCCCCAATGCTCCTTATCACCAGACGCCCCTGACTTGATATACCCTATTCTCCTGCAAATCATGTGTATCATAATTATCATAGTAATGAATAGCTGACCGACTACAACTTAGATGAGAGAAAACACATTTGTTTTCGGTCCAGGGAGGGCCTGGTCTGGGAGTTCGGGCAGGACTGTTCCTATGAGGAACAGGGTCAAGAAGACTGATTTGCATATGGCTGGGTCCAAACTGGGGTGGCATAGTGAGCAAAAGAATGATAGATTAAACCCAGATCTGTGACTGGGGGTAAGCGGTTGAAACCTTTCAGCAATCCGTCCATCATCTTGTTGTGTTTATTTTATTTTTAAAGTTTTGTATAGCGCTAGCTAGACCCGTAGGTATCAGAGCGCTTCACGTACATATTGGGCAAAGCCGAAGGGCCTTACATTACCTAGAAAGCTGACAGTAAGTAAGCAAACCACGGATAAAGAATACAGTATGAACAATAAGTAACTGCGCAGCGGAGGGGGAGGGGAAGAAAAAAAGAAAAACAGAGAGATTAGCATAGTCCGTTCACCAACAATCCTTGAATGGGAGTCAACTCGGGGTATTGAGGTCTAGGTTAGTTGACGTTGTTCAGGAAAGTATTTGTTAAGGGAGATGGAGTTTGAAGTCTCTTTTGAAACAAGAGAAGAAGGGGTTGCATCTGAGGACTCCCGGGTGAGCGTTCCATATCCTGGGAGCGTTGCCGGAAAACGATCGGTATTGGGTGGTTTTCTTTTTCATTTTTGGAGGAATGAGAAGGAGTGAGTTGGAGCTTCTCAGTGTTCTGGTTTGACCTGCTCTTACCAGTTTGTTGTTCAGGTAGTTTGGGGCCGGAGAGTGGAGGGTTTTGTGTGTGATGCAGGCAAGCTTGTAAATACATCTCCCTTCCAATGGAAGCCATTTGAGGGAGTTGAGAGCTGGAGTGATGTGATCAAATCTTTTTACTCCAGATACAAGTCGAGCTGCCATGTTCAGCACTGCCCTTAGAGGGGCTAGGTGAGCTTTTGGAGTCCCTGTAAGGATGGCGTTCCCGTAGTCGATTTTAGAGAGAACCGGGGATTGAACTACTGTCTTGAGGTCATCATGGGGAAGAAAAGGTTTCAATTTCTTGAGGTGTTTTAGAGCGAAAAGAGCACTTTTAGCAGGGTTTTTGATGTGGGCCTCCATTGACAGGTTCTTGTCCCGGGAGATGCCTAGAGACTTAACTGAGTCGGATAGAACGAGGGGGCAGTTTAGGGCAACCAGATTCTTGAGCCACTCTTGGATAGGACGAAGGTTACTTTTTGGAGAGAATAGGATCAGTTCCATTTCATCTGGGTTAAGCTTTAAGTGATTGACGTTGAACCAAGTTTGGATCTCCGTTAGAGTGGTATTGAGGTGTTGGATGTCTTCGGGGGACTTTATTTTGAAATAGATTTGGGTGTCATCCGCTTAAAGGTGGCAACTCACTCCAGCTTTTTTCAAGATGATTGTGAGGGGCTCCATGAAGAGATTGAAGAGGGACGGGGAGAGGATTGAGCCTTGTGGCACCCCAAGTGTGACTTTTGTCGGCTTCGATAGACAGGATTTGATTTTAATTTGTTGCGAGCGATGTTAGAGGAAAGAAGTGAAAATTTGAGTACAGCACCATTCATGCCAGAGCGCTTCGACAAGGTCTCTAGAAGAGCTGGATGATTAACTGTGTCGAATGCCGCAGATAGGTCAATAAGGATGAGTAGGCAGGCATCACCATCATCTAAGGCTTTGCGAATGTCGTCCGAGACGTTGAGTATGGTTGTTTCAGTGCTACAGCCTTTCCTGAATCCTGATCGAAAGGTGTCAAGGAGGTTGAACTCATCAATGTGTTTATTGAGTTGGTGGAGAACATATGACTCCAATGTTTCTGCAAGGAATGGGAGGTTTCAGATAGGTCTGAGGTTGTTCAGATCATTAGGGTCGGCCTCTGGTTTCTTGAGAAGGGAGGACCTGGCTTGGCAGTTCGGGTTGGAACAGGGTCAAGACTGATTTGCATATGGCTGGGTCCAAACTGGGGTTGCGGAGTGGGCAAAAGAACGATGGATTAAACCCAGATCTGTGACTGGGGGTGAGTGGTTGAAAAGTTTCAGCCCTTCCTTCATCATCCTGTTGTGTTTGCTGAAAATAAATTAACCCTCACAATGTTCATCACACATCCCTAACCTGTTTGCCTATGATCCATAGATGTTTTATGGCAAACTGCCTCACAGAGTCATTTACAAGTTTAAGATATTTAATAAGTCATGTAAAATTTGCCATATACATGCATGCCAGACAACCTCGGATCCAACCCCCATTTGACAGCATCTGCCTAGCGACTGATCGATCTGCTAGCCCACCCTGCTAGTCATCAATGCCTTTCTGACTTAACTGTGTTAACATGCATCCAGGTCTGCAATGCAACCTAGCTTAAAAAATGCAAAAGTGTGATCAACAGGCCAATTTACTTCCAGAATGAGCAACTGATACTAAACAAGGCAATTTGTATGTTATAAAAAATCTGGCTCACTTTCTTTATTATTCGAGGTTGATGCATACAAATGTGCTTGACAATGTCCTGATGAAAATTCCCTGTAAATTAGGTTATGACCTAGTTCGATCCTTCAGACACAGTGGCAACCGTAAATAGTAAATTTGTATTGAGTAAAATATCAGTGACATTTTTTACTTCTGTTACTTCAAGAGACCTTCATGGGCCAAAATCCTAAATGGGCTGAAATATCAATAATTTAATGTATGTTTCAACACGAATTTGACAAATTGACAAATTGATTCATTTGGTGGGTTCCAGGTATTGCACAGCCTTTCTTAAGCATGGCACGATCATGCCCAAGTATTCATTGGTGTGTGTTTCAGGAAGACAATTATTTTAATACTCTACCGTTCAACTTTCAATCCATGAGACATCTTTGACTAGTGCAAATATTGAACTTATTGATACGTTTCTCTATTCTTCCCAGGTTTGCTCGTGGTCTGAGTCCTCTGTCAAGTTTTATTTGTTGACTTTATTTTGAAGGTATACGTATTGTTTGGGGAATAGAAGATGTTTTTCGGTTTCTATAAAGGAGGCTTTTGTACATTCAAATAGTGTATTTTGAACGTATTCTCCAGGTGTTTTAGAAGAATCTGCACCATTGAGTAGCAGTTTCTTGAGCATGGTTCGTGACCTATTTCACCTATGTGTTTATTTTAATTACACTTTCATCTATTTTGGTTCAAGTCTTTTTTAACCAACAGAACCTTCCAGGTCTTTGATGGCACTTCTGTCTCGTCAAGCAGGCCTCTGGGGTGTGGAGTACCTCAGTGCTCTTCATTGAGCCCTACCCTCTTCAATGCATACATGAGACCATTGACATCATTTCTTATGCGGATGACACCCAGCTAGTGGTCTCCCTTGTGCAGAAGAGTGGCCTCCAACCACTGCCTAATCTAGCAATGTGTTTGGAAGAGGTTAAGAGCTGGATGATGAAGTCCTGTCTGAAGCTCGATGACGATAAGACTGAGCTCATGCTCTTGGGCTCGGCAGCTCCTTCCACTCTGGAGCAGCTGTGGCCTTTGAGCATGGGTGCAGTTCCTGCTCCCAGAGATAACATCAAACGTCTGGGGGTATGGTTAGACAAGTCATTGACCTTCAATACACAGGCTACCAAGGTGGTGGCCACCTGCTTTGGCCTCCTTAGGGTGATAAAGAAGATCCTTCCCCTCCTTCCATTTGAGGCCAAGCAAATAGTTATACAGGGCCTTGTTCAATCCCGCCTGGATTTCAATAATGCCCTGTATCTCGGGGCGCCAGAGTACAGCTTGCAAAAACTGCAACAAATCCAAAACTGTGCAGCTCGAGCTCTACTTGGTATCCCACGAAGAACATCTATAAAGCCAGGGTTAAAAACTCTGCACTGGCTTCCCATCAGGGAAAGGGTGAAATTCAAGTCTTTATGTGTTGCTCACCAAGCTTTTTGGAAACTGAGTCCAGAAATTAATCACTCTCTGATCTCCCTTTATATACCCAATAAAATGCTTCGGTCATCATCTGCATTTTTGGCCAAGATTCCTAGAATCCAGAGAGCTAGAGCAGGAGGCCGTTCCTTCTCTTATAATGTTTCAAAGCTGTGGAACACTCTCCCCCTGCATCTGAGATCGAACCCCAATCTGCTTAGCTTTCGTAAGCAGCTAAAAAAAAAGTTGTTTCAGTAAGCAGAATCTCCCTGTACTCAAAGCACTCTTTTAGTCTTAGCGCCTGGACGCCTCAGGGCAGCTGTAGCGCTTAATAAATCTTCTTTTCATTTCATTTCATTTCATTTCATTTCATTTCTATTTGGCTTAGTTTTCCACGGGGAGCGCGGTGGCTGAAATGGAATAGCGCATATAGGTATGAGCATGCATTTGTTACTGATGGGAACAGGCTTCTACATTGTGGGTAGGCAGTGTTTTGATACATACAGTTGACTGACAATAAATAATGGGCAGTTTGATAGAGAAAATCAGGGTGTGGGTGTAGCCCGTCCAGTTTAGAGATATGGGTGCAAAAAGGTTATCTACAGGTAGAGGGCCATTGAGGTAACTCAGATATGCCTTTGGGAGGCAGAAAATAGACATGGTTATGTCAACCATGCATGACCAGAAATAGAATGACAGAATGCGCATGTGTTCGTGCATTCTATGCTTGATTCCCGTATTGTCTGTTGAACATTCTGAATTGTAAGCATGAGTTAAGAGAGTATTGGGATGCCAATGAGTAAGCGTGATCACTTGGCCATGTAAACTTAGGTACTGAGTTGCCATAATAGATGGATAACATTGCACACACTTACGTTGCACACTCTTACAGTTGTCATTGAGTAAGTGCATGTGTCATGTTATAACTGTATGCACTTGGCCATATGCACTTAAATGAAATGATCTGAGGTGGGCACTTGACCTTATGTACTTAAATAAAATGGTTTTCCGAAGTGTAATGTTTTCTATTGGAGCATTTGGCCTTATACACTTAAAAACAGAGTTATTCATAATTGGAAGAACATAAGAATGGTAATGTTGTAGACCTTGAAGTTTCTAGGTGCACACCATCCTTGGTTTAAAGCTAGTGCTCTGTACCTCCAGGTAAAGTTTTTCTGCCAGATGAATCTACAGAAGATTTTAAAAGGTGAATAATTCAAAAGAAAGAAGACAACTAGTAATGTATCCCTGTTACTGGCTACTGTTGAATGTTCTGCTTGACAAGAGTGTCCTTACGCGAGGTCACAATTTGCTTCATACAATACATTGAGCAAATCTTGGAGGTAGTTCCTAGGCTCGTGGTCCAACCCTTTTATTTGTTTAGTCTGCCACCCAATCCTCAACCACTTGGGAGGAGCTGGCAATTGGCAAGTTTTGTCTCTGGGATGTGTGTATCTTCTGCATGGAAACAGCCTCCCTGAATACTGTCCGACAGACCACAAGCACAGTAGAATGCCCTCAGCAGGGACTCTGGATTCCTTTTGAGAAGTGGACAGGAAAAGACCAACATATGTGTGAGTGTCCTCCTGTGCTTAAATACTGTCTTCTGTCAGTTCTGACTCTAACTCTCCCTCAGGTTCCGTTTTCTGATTTCTGCAGCAGAGTGTATTCTTCGAAAGGGTTTGAGCACCATTGTCGGGAAATCACTCTGCTTGGATAGAGATCAGAAATATCTTTATAGTACCCAATTTTCAAGAACTCTTACTGGGTGGACAACTCTGAAATCCACACTGTGCTATCCTTTGGATAAAGAACAGTTAGGAATGTCAAAGTCAAAGTCAAAAATGTATGATGTTGGAGGCCAAATCCGAGCCGCATTTGTGATGGAGAGGCAGATTTTGGCAGGTTGAAAACGGCCTTGTAGATCTTTGTCTGGAGGTCATTTAGTAGGTCCGCCTCCTTGCCACACCAGGTGACTAAACCGTAAGACAGGGTGGGCCAGATTTGAGCAGCCATCACCTTTAAGAGGTGGTTGTGATTCGGGCAATCCAATTTTGTTTTTAGTAATCAATATGCAAAAATTAGCAATTGCGCTTGGGCTTTTATTGCCAATTTATTCTCCTTGTGTGTTAAGCCTTGCCCTATTATTATACTGAGGTATTTATAGGACCCTTGCTCTTCCACCATTGCCTCATTCACCGTCCATTTGAACTTGATTTTTTGGGGATCCACTAAGCGAAACAACTTTTGTTTTTGCCTTGTTTAGTTCCAATTTTTCCCGGTTCAAATAGAATGCTAGATTATTTATTGCTCTTTGTGGGCCTATTGGAGTTTGGCTTAGCACTACAATGTCATCCGCATATGTAATATAGTGATCAGCTTGTTTGCCATAATCGGCGGATGACATTCGGCTGCTTCCATGACTTTGCTGATGTCTGCAAGGAACAAGTTGAATAGGGATGTCTGCAAGGAACAAGTTGAATAGGAGGTTAGGAATGTTTGTATCCTAGATGGAATTAGGCGATCTATCACAGAGCACTGCATTAGTACTGGCTCTACTTCATAACATATTTACAACTCTATTCTTTTTTCTTAAAGTTTGATATGACAAATTATGTTACGTAATCTACTCATGTAATTGAATTGGCTATGTAGTCCAAAAAACTCTTAAAACACCAAATGTTAAAGGGGTGTGATATCCTGAGTCAAACTGGGGGCACTATCGAGGCGAGATGTAGTCTTGAATTGAAGTTAACTTCTTTATTTAATTCAAAAGGCCCCAACCGCAAGGGAGTTTCAGAGCGTTCTGCTCCTTACAATCTCTTTCCCCAACTGCCTATCTCCCTCAAGCATTGTACTTACACCACAATACCACAGATGACATAGCAGGACTAAGGGTGATTCCTGGGGGCAACCAAGTTTCCCATTACAACACACCCCCTCCCAATAAAAGACAACCATATTTATTTATTAAACTTTTTCCCAAACGCTAAACTAATAATTACATTTCTACCACTATAAATGATAACACAAAAAGAATTACAACACCACTAAAATGTATGCAGCATGTGGTACAGATCTACAATAACCTTTGCATGAAGTAGGTTACACTATTTGCACACACAATCTTTTGTCCAGACTGGTTTATTCATACTTCTACCGGATCTCGCCACATTACTACTGTCATTACACTCCATAGTCTTGTTACTACTAGAAACACCACTATCTGATACTGGACTAATACCTTGCAATGTGGAGTCTGCGTGGAAATCTGTGGTGCTTCCATCTCTGGAAGATTCCAAGTTTCCACCCACATTCCCATGGAACTCAGTAGAGCCATACTCTATGGAAGATCCCATGCTTCCACTGTAGTTCATATGATCTTCAACCATCCATTCATCACATCTCTTGGAACCTTAAATTTTGGGATGGTGAAAATCCTTTCTTCCTTTGTACAAAGAAATGCGACTTAAATGCCACACTTTACCAACGCTCAACATAACCGAGTTGCACATTACCTTTACCACCTGCATCGGTTGAAAATAATGTCCTTCCCTTTTTTTGTGTACACCAGGTTTCTTTACTCTGCCCACTCACCTTTGCTAATACTAATTTGTCTACACCGGTATTTCTCATCAAAATCATTTTTACACTTAGTCGATTTAACTAAATTCTGTCTTACCTGGTAGGTGTGCACTCACTCCTTCTAGACTTCAGCCGCCAACCCACATTGTCCTTCGTGAATGTTATCCTACCTCTCATAATCTCAAACAGACTAAATCCTGTGGTATTGGATATGTCCAAATTGTTCTCCAAACCTCCTTTACCCAAGCCAAATTAAGCAGTTAATCTTTGACACTCTGTGTGCAAAGGTACTTGATCGTAAGCCGCTTTTAAATCTATAGTGGTAAACCATTTCATGTCTTTTGGAGCGGACAACATTTCACCAATTTTAAGCAGGGGAAACTGGTCAATCAATATATTCTTGTTTAGATCACTAAGATCTACACACAGACCGAGTTTTCCATTGGCCCAGCGTGCCCTGACCAATGGAGATACCCAAACAGAGGACTCCACTGACTCAATTATACCAGCATTAACTAGTTTCTCTAGGTCAGTAGATACTTCCTCTCTGATTGACATTTCTATGTTCCTTGCCTTATGGACACAAGGAACATCATTTTCCTTCAAAGCAATTCTGTGCTGAAATCCTTTTAGTGCCCTTATGCCACCCAAAAAACTCCTGGAAGTGCATTATGCATGTTTTTTTCATCATTTCCACTTTCTGTGATTACCATCAGGGGTTCCAACCTACTGCGACAAAGGACGATTTCTAGATCCACTTGGTCCACCAACCTAGCACTGATGGACCCTTCTCTGAAACATATAGTTTGCACTCAGCTTCCCAATTTTTAAATTCAAATTTAAGTGGTCTATATCACAAAAGAACTATGGACTCCCCACTGCTGCTTTTCGAGTGGGGTAGGAAGGGATTGTCTTCTCATTGAATATGGGCTATAGCTTCCACATATGGCCAGCATCTTATCTCAAGTCATCTTGGGTATTTCAACCCCCAAAAATATAACCATTCTTCCGGGTAGACAACCTTGATTTATTCTTGCCCTATAGGACAGAAGATGAGCACAAACCATCCCCATATATTCTGGAGATATCACAGTGCAGATATTCTCGGATGCTATCCTGAAGTATCTTAATGGGGCTGGATATATTGCTTATGTATGATGGGCTTTGGTTTTTGTGGGTACCAATTCTGCTGTTGCCGATCTCACTTCACAGTGCCAACAGTGGTCTGTTGTGAATTGCTGGGACAGTACTGTCCTCTGTTTGGTGTACTGTCATGTTCTCCTGCCCTGAGTGTCTAACTATGAGTATCTGATATCCTGTGTTTTTACTTTTGGGTATGGTGTTATAATAATCTAGCATGTGCACGATGACTAGGCCTTTCACTTCATATTAGTAACATCCTGGACCTGTTCTGTGACCAGGAGAGGCACACCAAGCATGCCTTCATTAAAATACAGTGGTGGCAGGGTACCATGTTTTGTCAGTCCGCAGTTGTGACCTGACATTTTTATATGCGTCACTGGAGTGGAAGCCTAATAGCCCACTGAAGTAAAGTTCTGCATCTTTGAGGTTACCCAACTCCTAGCTCTAACATTCCAAGTGTATGTTAAGTGTGTATGGAGACTACGTGGAACATGCATGGTGTGTGTGCCAGAATGTGAAAGCCTGGCCTTTTCTACAAGATGGAGGAGGTATTGCTGCTTTCCCAGACAATGAAAGTGTATTGCTGACATTCCTAAAGCTGTAGGGAGGTGACTTCACACTGAAGTCAGGGAACAGTAGACAAGTTTCCTTTAGAATTCAATGAGGCCTTTTTCTGAGGCAGGAGCTGATTAGTCTTTCTCACCACCACGATTTGTTGGATGGTAGGTTTAAAGGGTGGAACTGCATACTGTGTTGTGCAAGGTTTAGGGTCCCTTAACGTGAGTGCAGCCTTTTTTCTTTCCCTGGTAGCACTAGGGTTTGGCAGATGGTAGGTTTAAAGGGTGGGACTGCAGACTTTGTTATGCAATGTTTAGTGTCGCTTAACGTGAAGTGCAGCCTTTTTTCTTTCCCTGGTAGCACTTTCAGTTGACTGATGACAGCCAGGAGCACAAACCGATTTGCGCCTATGGTGTGGGTGCTCTAGGCTGGAGACAACACTGCTATAAGAAGTCCAGCCCAAAAATTATTAAAGGCAGGGTGATGGCTATTGATGTTTTAAGGATTGAATCCAAGGTAACCTTAACTTTATCCCAGAAATCCATTAGATGTGGGCACTCCAAGAACATGTGTACATCAGATGCTGCTGGTAGAAGGCATTTGTTACAACACTTTCCTGGAAGGAATTTGGAGAGCCTTAGTGGCGAGAAATAGGCACGATGTACAGTGAACAGGTGGTTTCGCCTCGGCCACGCTGGTTTTACCATTTTATAGAGAAGGGAAAAGGATCTGGTCCAAAGATCACCCTGTACACTCATGTATTGGCCCCATAGCTCCTCAAAAAGAGAAAAATCCCCATCCACCTCTTCTAATAGTGTCCAGTAATGGATTTCTGGAATAAAGTTAAGGTTACCTTGGATTCAATCCTTAAAACATCAATAGCCATCACCCTGCCTTTAATAATTTTTGGGCTGGACGACACGGTATCTGGACCAGCAAAGAGCTTTCTATTCTACGCAATCTTGCTTGCAAGAAGACAGATTTGTAAATACTGGGTTGACTCCAAGGCTCCGTCCCATGCTGGCTGGTTAATGTCACTATACGATACATCAAAAGTGGACATGGCCAGAACCTGCAGTAAACGTAATCTTACATTTTGGAATCTGTTGGTGCAATGGTGATAACATCGATCATTTGAACAGCCCGGGTTTTTTTTTTGGGGGGGGGTTTCCCCGGGTCCGATGATTATGCCCATATACTCCATGGACACGGTGGTGGTAGGGCACAACAATTTGACAACCACCCTAGTCCAGCAGGCAAACAGGTGCCTAAGATGGAGCAATCGAAACTTCCCTGTAAAACATCTTCCGCCGATCTGGTATATTTGTCCTAAATTTGGTCAGGAGAAGGTCCCAGTCTGGTTCCTGAAGGACACACATGGTGGTCGGTGCATATATTTCTCCTCTTCGGAGCAAGGGATGGCAAATGAGGACAAAAAAAAAACAAAAAACACTGCTATAAGAAGTATCATTCTACAAAAAAACCTGTATCGGAGAGCTTCCTGGAAAGGGCACTTGAAAGGAGAACCATCCCAAATCTGTTCTGAAAGTAGACAGTTGATGCACATCTGTCTGCTTTTTCTGTTTGTTGTTCTGGTTCCTGGTCCTCTGCCGCCAAGTAAAGTAGCCTGGAAGTCCTAAAGGAGAAATGCATGTCTAAGAGGAGCGAGGTTCAGCATTTTCCCAGTGCCTATGAGACTTCCAGAAAATGAGGTCTGTAGAGTTGTGTGGACCCTGGTGCCTGTGAGCCTACAGTCTCTCCAAGGTGGTTCCTGGTGGGAACCCTGACAAATCGAGATTGCTTAAGCCTGTTTGGTGCAGCAATCCAAGTCAAGAGTGGCCTGTGGATTGCTGGATTGCCCAGAAGATTGAAAATGCATGGCCACATCGGCCAGAAGAAGATTGCCAGTGGATACGTGTACTGCAGAAGGACATTGGCATGTGTGTTTCTTCATCTCAGAAGGAGATCAGCGAGTGCATGGCCGAACTGCAGGAAGGAGATTGGCTTCTGCATAGCACAGTGATCCAGGAGATACTGCCTGTGCAGGGCCTACTGGTTCTGCTTTGTGATCAAGCCCTCTATCGGGATAATCGTTCTTGATTGCACCACCAATGACCATTGGAGATTCGCTAGAGTAAGACTACTGAGCCTGTGTCTGCTGTGAGGGTGCACTAAGATGAAGCCAGGCGGCTACCCAAAATACTTTTCCATTGCAGGTAGTAAGAAGTCAGCAATTTGATCTGTAAGACACTGAGCGCCAGTACTTCAGGATATTTTGCATCTGAGATATAATCATGCTATTAATCAAACCCAAAGTGGTGGAGACGCACCTAGGCCAGAAGGAGGACTGGGGAGAGATAGCCTAGAGATGTGCAGCCCTGATTAACAGTGCCCAAAACACTAAATTGTGTTGCACCTATATTTGTTTGTAGTATTCATTTTCTAATGTGCATTAAAGTAATTTTCATTCTTAAAAGAAAAGCCCTAGATGGACATTCAGTGATAGTGCTGCTCTGTAATTGTTGAGTTTTGAGACTGAGCATGCCCACATTAGCTCCCTGAGAAGCCTGTGACTGCTTACCATCGCTACTACTGAGAATCAAGTACTGAACGGGTTGCACTTGATCTAGTTTTGCAGAGTCGTAGTACAACAGACCTCCGGACATCAAGGCATATCACCTTTACTCCGATGGTTGAGTCCCGCAGTTCCTACTTGCCATCGAACAAGGTCAGACATGAATCTAGCAAGATAAATGATGGCTTGTTATTGGAAAGAGAGCGGATTACTTGGTGCCCTATTATAAGTTTGGCGGTGCGGGAGAGGTTCCGCCCCGCTCCTGCACCACCAAACCCATATACAAACAACCCACTGCATCAGGAGTTTTCTGCTGTCTGGTGGCGGTTCTTTGGTGGTCTCGTAGCGTGAGGCACAAGGAGGCCATGTAAGGCCCCCTTTGTTTCCTCCCCGCCACACTTTTTATGGTGGTTGCACCGCCATGAAAAGTGTGGCGGTGAGGTAACTCATAATATGCTTTCCGGCCGCAGCAGGTGCGCCAAGCTTAGTGTAGCCACAATACTGCCACACCATGACCAGGGAGTTCAGATCCATGGCGGTTGCGGTGGGTCCAGGTCGGACCAACCTCACTGGTTGTAATGGGGTGGTCAGGAGATTGCCACCATGGTACCCCCACTTGTCGTAATAAAACCCTTAATGTCTATGTATGATGCTACAAACCATGACTAATTCTGTTATCTAAAGCAATACTGGAAAGGTAAGCTAATAAATGGAGAGGATTGTGTGAACTTCTGAACATGGTGCGGTTTTTGAGTGGTTTGGACATCATGGATTGAAATGCAACTCCGACAAGTCGGAGCTGCTCTTCTTTGGTTGTACCTCCGAGCCTGATTGGAAACCCTGGTGGCCGCAGGATATGTTCCCTCCCGCCAGTTCATCCTTGAAGGCCAAAAATTTGGGAGTTATCATTGATAGCGACTTATCTCTTGGACCACATATTTCCTCTCTTACTGGGAAATGTTTTGGCATCCTTCGGATGCTTCGTAAATTTCTCCCTCTAGTGTCCATCCAGCATAGGAAAATCATTGTCCAGGCACTGGTCGGCTCTAGGCTGGATTACGCAAATGTTTTATTTCTGGGACTTCCTAAATATTTGGTTAGGCGTCTACAAATTGCTCAGAATTCTGCGGCCCGAGCTGTTTTCGGCCTTCCAAGAAGAGCCAGAGCCACTGCTCTTCTTTCAACCTTACACTGGCTACCTATTGCCAAGAGGATTCTTTTTAAAACTCTGACCATGACTTTCAAGGCCTTACATGGTATTGGCCCTAAATATATCTCAAAACGACTGTCTTGGTATCAGCCCCCTAGATCTCTTAGATCTTCCTTGCTATCTAAAATGAAGGTTCCCATTATCAAGCGCGCCAGAGCAGGAGGACGGTCCTTTCGTTATTTGGCTCCTCGTGCTTGGAATGACCTTCCAATTTCTTTAAGACAGGCTTCTAGCCTGTTGTCCTTCCGAAAGGCCCTTAAAACATGGCTTTTCCCTTAAACTGGTGCTGCTTTTGTTCTGTTTTTTACATGTCCCTTCAGTGTTATGTTTCTCCCTTACTTGGTGGGTACCTTCGATAAAGCGCCGGGATACTCCGTGGAGTGGCCGTGCGCTATAGAAGCATAAAAATAACATAACATAACATAACATAACATGGTGGTGGGCTGGTGGGAGATGAGATTGTTGTGATTTTCTGTAACAATAGTAATGTTACCTATTAAAATGTTCTAGTTGAAAATGGTCCAGTTCTACATTTCTTCCAGGGCCGGTTATTGCTTTCATCCTCTTGGTTTGCAGTACGTGGCTGGCTACTTTTGATCAATTGAGACTCCATGGGGAGTGATCTCTGAGGATCAGGTATCTCAAAGACCCGAATAGGAGCCTTTTATACTTTATATAGGGACAACAACATCCTACACTCTGGATATTTCTCTATTGTTTAGACGCTTGTTCATTATTGATTTTGTTCATCTTCTCCATACAGGAGCCGGTAAGAGTACAATGGTAAAACACCTAGACCTAGCCCTTATTGGAACATCCTTCCATAAAACATATGGGAGAGGAAGGGTTTTAAAAATTCCATATTTTTCACTACAGTCAAATATATTTTTCTAGTCGTAGTCTTTGGAACATTTATATGAGGTCTGCTAACTCTTCTGCAAGGATTCATTGAAATATCACCATCAAGACACAATTCCCTTTCTTGGGCTCAACCACAACTAGTTATAGCACCTGTCACAATGAGTAGTCCTTTACTGCATCGTAAGCAGCTTCAAAACATTTTGTTTGAACATGGTGAATACAGTTGATTAGGGTATTGTCACAGGAATAGCAGATGTTTCTTAGCCCAGAAGTTAATCTCCACTCAGTTGAGGGTCTGAGTGTTGCACTCGCTCATTCCAGTCCTCAAGTGGTGCTTTCCACCTCATGAGAGGAATTCGCCATAGCATACTTTTTAGATTTCATCAATGTCTAATATATCTGTCAAGGTGCACTAAATTTATAACCCACATCCAAAAGAAGCAATGGGAGTTTCCACGGTTAACGTAACCCTTAGCCAACCTCACTCTCTAACTATGTTGGTTAGCAGTAGATCCATGGAAAAAGGAACAGCACAAGGGGAAGAAACTGGCACTGGATATCATCACACTGCCTGGTTGAACAGCTGGGCTGAATTTGTACTGCAGACGTACTGCTATCTGAAAACAAGAGAAGACTATGGCTGTTTTTCCCAATCTCCATACTAAATTGAAACTCCACATTTCTTCTGAACTGCAGTGCAATTAAAATGGAAATGATAACTGTGAACAGCACACTGAGAACATGTTTGCTAAAGAGAGCTACCTTCAATGTCATGCACTAACGTTCCGAGATTCTGGTTACATCCAAGATATAGTTCTTAATCCCTAATGGATGAGTCTTAGTAAAAATTAAGAGTGGACGATTATATAATTTGCAATCATTGTGTCACATTTCTTTTCTGATACCTTTGATGTCTTTCTTCCAATTCTCAGGATACCAGGTCACAAGGATTCTAACTTCCAATAGCAAGTCCAAGCTGCTGCAACAATCTGTCACAATTGCCTTGCAATGGCACTATGGACCTCAAGGAATTTACATTCTAGGCAACCAACAAGATGGCTGCCACATTTGGCAAGTCTCAAGAGAGTCATGTGGGACATGTAGACCTACTTGCCTTGATTCAAGTGTTTAACATCACATGTTAGGTTAGGTAAAAAAATTTATTGAGCGCACAAATCACCCTGGGGCATCTCGGCGCTGACTAGCAAATCTATCTAGAGGTGAGAGGAGCATGAGTGTCTATTTACTGAAGAGAAAGGCTTTCAGCTGTTTCCTGAAGGAGCCATAGTTTGGATTAGCGCGTAGGGTCTGCGGGAGTTGGTTCCAATATATGGGAGCTAGATAGAAAAACGCTCGACCACCGGTCCGGGACTGCGAATTCTGGGAACTCTAAGTAGTTGGTTACTTTATTTTGCAGATACCGAGGGACTTTTTTTCTGAGTGCATTATGAGTGAGGCAACAAATTTTAAAAAAGGATCTCTTTTTAACAGTGAGCCAGTGCAATTCTCTGAGTAATGGGGCAGAAGGAGTGTCCGGCGGACGATTGAGAATCATTTACGCAGCTGTGTTCTGAACAGTTTGCAATTTTGACAAAAGGGTTGAACCCACCTCCGCCAGCAAGGCATTGCCATAGTCTAAGTGGTTAGTTACCATCGCATGAACCAAGGTTCTGCGGTGGGCGATGGGAATGAAAGGAAATATTTTCCGGAGTAGCCAAAGACTGTACAAACAGGTGCCAGTAGTAGTGGTAATGTGTTCTTTCATTGATAGGGAACAGTCCATTTTTTATTCCCAAGTTCCTCACAAATGGTTTGGGAATGGGGGCGGTACCTAGTTGTACAGGCCACCAGTAGGACGCTATCATAGTAACTGGATAACAACATCAGTGATATTATTAGAGATGTCCTCAATGACGTCATTTAACATGTTATGAGTGATGCAATATGTGAAGTCATAAGCAGTGCATGGCGGGGCTACAAGTTATAGGGATTTCACTAAACTGTAGCTGGTGATTTTCAGTGGTGTTTTGTTTTTAAAACATTATTTCTTACCTCATTTTGACACCTAACTAGAAAGCATGTTTAACTTTTTTTCTTTTCATTGACCTATATATATTAATTACGTTAATATAATCGGCTACAACACCATTTCTGCAGCTGTGCAGAGACATGTTTTCGACTCTATACCACTTTTGTTCTCAAATATCCTGTAAATTACTCTTTTATTTTTTAAATTGTATTTATTTATTTTTACTAAGTTATTTAAGTCGCTTAGCTTTACTCGCTATCTTGCAAACCATTGCTCGTCTGGACGAGGTGTGGGTGCAGTGCTGCAAACGTAACAAAAGAGTACTTCATTGTGGACATTCTGCTCGAGTTAAAATTAACTCAATAAAGGACAGTAGTTAAGGAAATTACTTGTTATTTCAAGTAAATTGCAAAGATGTGATATGGCTCCTAGCCTTTAGTAATTACATTACAAACCTTGTTTTAGACTAAAAGAGCTGTTCAGTGACCCGGCTCTTCCCTGGAGTCTCGGCCTTAATAGGTTATTGGTGAAGATCAAACAAGTTTAGCTTTGGCATTTAAATGTATTGAACAGTGCTGAAAGGCAATGAAAAATGCTTTGATAGTACTACAGTGTAATATCTCCTCCATATTGTGTGTGTGTGTGTGTGTGTGTGTGTGTGTGGGTGTGTGTCATATCGTATCATTTATCACTGAAAAAAACATAGGTTACAGGCCCATTATAGTTAGTTGGACATTGCACTCGTACAAAACCAGAGAAATTCGTCCATTACAGATAGTTGAGCTAACTATAGCTTGTGCCCCCGCAATGCACTGCTGATGACATCACATATTACATCATTCATGAACTGGTCAGTGACATCACTGATTACCTCATCCACGTGATAATCTGATGCACCGCCTCATACCCTAACATAACCTTTGATACACCCACTCTAAAATACAAACTATCGAAACCATAGACACACCAATACCAGTTACTACATACCCACTCACTGATTCCTAGGCCTACACACACATCCACTCATTCAGCGGTACAGTCACTTATCAATACAGCACTATCATATGCACTCATAAACCTACATAGACACTCGCACACCGCCACTCATCCATAGAGTTACTCACACACCTAGGCAGTCATGCTAAGAATCAATCACACTCCCATTTACTCACCTGTACAGTTATACACACCGCACCTCACTTATTCATACAGATACTAACACATACTTACTGTCTTATACAATCACTGATACAAGCACACACTCATCCATACAGCTACTCTCACAATCACTCACTCTCACATATAGTCATTTATGTACTCCAACACTCACATATACTGCCTTTCACATATGTAGTTCCTCCCACATGTACCACTGAGACATCCATCCATTCACTCACCAATTCACCTATATACACACTCACCCTCCAACACAGCCCTTTACACATGCAGTCTTGGACCCATGCACCCATTGAATCAGCCACTTACACATATATGCACACACCAGACACCCACACCCCACCCACACAGATACTCAAGCACCCATACAGATACTCAGACAACCAATCAATAACCCATATAGACATTCATGTAGCTACTCACCAACCCATGCGGCCGCTTACATACCAACTAACAGACTGATACAGACATTCACACAGTTTAGTCACTAACCCATGCATTCAATAAAACATGTTTAACCACTCACTTATACAGTCAGTCGCGCACCTACTAAATCATCCATTCCGACACTCATACACCCACTCATTCTTCAATACACCTTGGCATTTATATATATAAAACATATTTAAACTTTAAAGAAACACACAGTCACTGGATGGTGTCATCAGTGATGTCATTTGAGATGTTATCAGTGATGTCACTGAGCATGTCACGAATGATGTAATATGTGACGTCATCAGCAGTGCATTGCGGGGGCGTGAGGTATAGTTAGCTTAATTAACTATAACGGCCGAATTTCTCTCGTTTTGTACGAGCAAAATGTCCAACTAACTATAATGTCCTTGAAACCCACGTTTTTTTCAGTGAATTTCGAATGTTTTTTAAATGCTAATATCTAACTATACATACATAGGTAGGACATGTGCAGAAAGAGGAAGAAGGGCACAGAAAGAGGCAAGAGAAATGCAGAAAGAGGCAACAGAAGTCCAGTAAGAGGAAGAAAGGTGCAAAAAGAAGCAAGAGATGTGCAGAAAGAACCAACAGAGGTGCAGAAAGAGGCCTTGTTGCAAAGTCATCGTATACCCTGGGCAACCCCCAACATTTTGCTTACTGGTGATAACTGACTCTGACTAACCAGTCCCGGAAAAGTACAGAAAGAGGCACGTGAGGTGCAGAAAGAGGCAACAGAGGTACAGAAAATGGCAAGAGAACTGCAGAAAGAGGCAAGATGGATGCAAAAAGGGAAGAAGGGCAGAAAGAAGCAAGAGAGGTGCAGAAAGAAGGAAGAGAAGTGGAGAAAGAAGCAAGAGAGGTGCAGAAAGGGAGAAGATAAGTGCAGAAAGAGGCAACAGGGGTGCAGAAAGAAGCAAGAGAGGTGCAGAAAAGGGCAAGTGAGGTATAGAAGGAGCAAGAGAACTGCAGAAACATAACATAACATAACAGGTGTATTTGTAAAGCGCACTGTTACCCGTAGGTGTCCTGGCGCTGAATAACAGATGTTTATTGTTACCCAACTCAATTATACTCATTTTATCGACCTCAGATGGATGAAAGGCCCGGTGAACCCGCTGGGATTTGAACCTGTGACCATGAGGTCGAACACAGGCCCCTGCAGTGGCTGCTTTAGTCCACTGAGCCACCAGACCCGGCCTTTCAAAGTGTGCAGAAAGAAGCAACAGAGGTGCCAAAAGAGGCAAGAGAAGTGCAGAAACAGGCAAGAAAGGTGCCGAAAGAGAGAACAGGGGTACAGAAAGAGGTAAGAGGGATACAGAAATGTGCAAGAGAGGTTCAGAAAAAAAGCAAGGGCAGTGCAGAAAGAAGCAAGAGAAGTGCAGAAAGAAGCAAGAGAGGTGGAGAAATAGGGAAGAGGGGTTCAGACAGAGGCAAGAGGGATGCAGAAATTTGCAAAAGAGGTGCAGAAATAAGCAAGAGCAGTGCAAAAATAACAGTAGTACAGAAAGAGGCAAGAGGGGTGCAAAAGAGGCAAGAAAAGTGCAGAAAGAAGCAAAAGAGGTGCAGAAAGAGGCAAGAGAGGTACAGAAAGAGGGAAGAGAGGAGTAGAAAGAGGCAAGAGAGTTTCACAAAGAGGGAAGACGGGTGAAGAAATAAACAAGAGGGGTGCAGAAAGAAGCAACAGAGGTGGAGAAAGAAGCAAAAGAAGTGCAGAAAGGAGCAACAAGTGCAGAAAGAGGCAAGAGGGGTGAAGAAAGAGGCAACAGAAGTGCAGAAAGAGGCAAGAGGCAAGAGAGGTGCAGAAACAGGCAGGAGAGGTGTAGAAATAGGGAACATGGTTACAGAAAGAGACAAAAGAGGTGGAGCAAGAGGGGAAAAGGGTGCAGAAAGAGGCAAGAGAGGTACAGAATGTTGAAGAGATGGGCAGAACGAGGCAAAAGAAGTGCAGAAAAAGGAAGAAAGGTACAGAAAAAAGCAACAGAAATGCAGAAAGAGGCAAGGGAGACACAGAAAGCAGCAAGAGTGGTTTGCACACCATTAGTACCAATTTTATACCCCCATTTAGCAATAAGTAACAGGTGACCATTCTAGGTTTGCACAGGGCCTTCCACTACCGTGTAATACTTGTTGCTGCGTTTTTGGTAACGTTTGAGCCTTTTAAGCTAGAAACAAGTTTTTTTTGTTCAAATCTACAGATTATGCCGCAGATGATGAATTATGTGGCAAGGATGGAAAATGTATAATTGTGCAAAAGTCAGTGCAGCCAAACAGTCGCATAATTCCAGTGGACCTGCTCATACCTCGGACTAGGTCCAGAAGTGCTCCTCAGTGGTTCCTTCTTTGTTTGTCTTATTGAGTTTATAGTTTAGCTTCTATTGAAATGAGGAAGAATAAACATGAGGTTACCACTCCACAACACAGACTACCATACCACGTAATTACAGTGAACAGCCTTTACGATGCGGCTGTTACACCGCCTGCCGTTACAACGCGGTCTTTTCAACTTGCGCTGGAGGGCGCTGCAGGACAAGGAATTTTTTAATTTACTATCCAACACCTTCCCTACTGTACGTAGGCTGGTGTTGGAATAGTAAATTAAAAAATTCCTAAGTCCGCACCCCCTCAAAGGCAAGTCGTGGTAACGACTTGCATTGAAAAAAACGCGTTGTAACGGCACGCGTTGTAAAAGTATGCGTCGTAATGCCGTACATCCCGTAATTACTCTCCATAACACATAATTTCACTCTACACAATTCCTATACACTAAATACCACATACTTTCTATCCGCATCTAAGTCAGTCTATCCACATAATTTCACTGCACATCATACCACATAATTCCACTACACACAACCTACATCCACTCCAAGAAACATTAGTAAAACACTTTTGCATTTACGCCTATAGCTCTAACTCTAGCAAATGTGAAACCTATTACATTGCAAAAACTTCTTCAACTAGTAGTCGCGTTTGCAGAGAGGTGGAGAAAGGGGGCTGGGCCTCCGACCAGCACTCAGGAATTCCGCTGCGTAGGACTTACAATAGGTACCATGAGGGCTTCTTGGCCCCCAAAATCCCTCAGGAGCAAAGTGAACTTCATCCCCCAACCCGTAGTGTGCCAGGAGGCGGATTTGCAGAGCGGTGGAGAAAGGGGACGTGGCCTCCAAAGACGTCTTACAAATACCACTGTGTGAGGCTTACTGGAGGTAACAGGAGGGGTAGCCCCCAAGGGCAACCGTGGGAGCGAACTACCCCTCCTATTACCTCCAGTAAGTCCCACACAGCAGCATTGCTAAGTTGTCATTGCAGGCCATGCCCCCTTTCCCCACCACTCTGGTTGGGGCATGAAGTCCCCTTGCCTCCTGAGGGTCCCTTGGGGGCCAACTAGTCATCCTGTTATCTCTAGTAAGCCCCACACAGCTGGATTTGTGAGAGGTGGTCCAAGGCCACGCCCCCTTTTTACACCACTCTGCAAATGCAACTCCTGGCACACTGCTGCTTGGGGGATGAAGTCCACTTTAGTCCTGAAGTCCTCAGGACACAAAGGGACCTCATCGCCCCACCAGCAGTGTGCCAAGAGGCACATTTGCAGAGTGGTATAAAAAGGGGCATGGCCGTGGACCACCTCTCAGCAATCCCACTGTGTGGGGCTTACTGGAGGTACATGGTGGGCTAGTTGGTCCCTAAGGACACATAAGATTCTAGGGCGCTTCATCCCCCAACCCAAAACGTGACAGAAGGCGCGTTTGCAGAGTGGTGCGTGCAGGGGACGGGGCCTCCGGCGAGATGCCAGCTTCTCTTTTTTCTCTTCTTTATATAGATCATTTGTTTCAATTTGTTTGACAACAGACCGAATATATTTTGGTTATTTCTTTGTTGATAATTGAGCAGGGCTATTAGGACCATTCTGTATTTCTGTATTAAAGCCAATATAGATTACCAGGCCCACAAGCGTGTACAGGCATTTATTAAGTGCCAAAACCTCTGGAACTACACCATACCCACAAATAGCCAGCCACCGTCAGTCAAAAATCAGGTGCACAAAGACTGCGTGCATGAATTAGCCATGTCAGCACATGTAGCATGTCAATCCGTTTCACAGAGGTTCATTTTTTGTCATACACACGACAATGCAAGCTTATTGCACCTTCTTTCTGCTCATTTGAGACAATGCCTGTTGCATAAGTGCATGCATGGCCGCCAGAAAATGTACAGGGAATGTCAGGGACGGCGTGCCTGCGTTTTGTTTTGAATCCGTTCCTTCACTATATGATCATTAGCGGCCCTGCCGTTATTTGCCGCTATATGCATGGTGCTGTGCTGAAGTGCGGAGTGTGGAGGGAGAATTATGGGGGCTTCTGTCATAATATTTTGCGGTTTGCTCCAGGGTTTAGGTGGCGGTGTATGTCTGAAGTACTCTAGTAACACAAAAAGATGAGGGGTGATACCACGAAACAGGTTCCAGTGTTGTATAGCGTTTTAGGACCCTAGTGTAATTTTCCAGATTCATACCCTTATATAGGAATAATTCACATTAACCTTATATAGGCATAGAAACCATAACCGTATTTAGACATAACCCATCCAGTCCAAATACAGGCA
This sequence comes from Lissotriton helveticus, assembly GCF_964261635.1. Classification (NCBI taxonomy): domain Eukaryota; kingdom Metazoa; phylum Chordata; class Amphibia; order Caudata; family Salamandridae; genus Lissotriton; species Lissotriton helveticus. The sequence goes on from NC_136057.1 coordinate 429,061,753, forward strand.
TGGCTACTTCCACTAGTTCCAAAAAGCCACAACGATTTCTTGGAAAACTCGTCTTCAGCAGTCAGGTACATCCCCATTCTTGAATATTGAAATCATGACGTTTTCAAAGAACTGCCGTTCTTTGGTGATGTTATTATGCCCGACATTACGTCAATCCAGGCACCTTCAAGGTGTAAATATGCCTACACTTGCCCTAGTAAACACATGGTGCTTTGGAGCAGGTCGACCATCTACTTGCTCAAAGCATCTCGCTACAGCAAGTCCCGAAGGAAGCCGACCCTCCAGCTGACGTACTGACAGAGAGGCTGCCTTTCTCTCGCTGAGAATCCAGCTCCAGTGTTTCCAAGCTCCCCTTGCGGGGTGTTGGGAAATCAAGTCCGGAGACAGAGAGACACAATTATTTTTCTTTCTGATTATGAACAACAATAGGAAGGAAGTGCAAGAGGCCTTAAGTTGACAGTGGGTCATATTAAAAAAAAACCTAAACAGATAAACAAACACACATTTTTTTTTTTTAAACATATACTCGAAAACAGCAAACACATGCAGACATACTAATATGCTCATTTCTCCAATGTTCTGCTTCACTGCGAGCCATAAATGGATTACTAAAAAGCCCTCTCCGATGAGATAGGCACAAAGCGATACAATCCAGACTAGCAGGCAGTAAAAAACAAGCACTGGCAAAGCCTTTGGGACCTATTGACTTAGTCAATGGATGATGCTGCAATCACTAGCATTGCCTTTTGCCCCCAGCGCCCCCTCCCAAGAGTGGGATTTTAAGGCACTATAGTCACATGGGGCCCACGAGGTACATGACCATTCTAAAAAACAGTCCGAACGTTCCCCACTGTTATTAGCATTACAAGGCCTCTCCAGCTCACAAGATAGTTACAAACATTGAGAATGTCGGCTGGCCCTGAAAGTAATTTGCAGCACAAGAGGGTGGTTCAATAGTAATTAAATATGCGGGAGCGGCGAGATATTAAAAAGTAAAACCACGCACGTTGACGACAGAGGAGTTTGAGTGGTTGTCCAACACTCGAGAAAAATAACACTAGTCGTCCAGTTACAAAACCTGCAGGCTTCTGTCCCAACGTCACCAATGGCAAGAAGAGTGACATTTTTATGTATAAAAAGGAAACTAACATAAACACCTGCCTGTGGAATGCCATGTTAGGGAAGCTCTGCATACTTCATAGTGCTACAAAAAAGTAACATTCTTCTAAAGTTTTGGCGCACTATGAGCTCAAGGATCTTGGAGCCTGGGCACACGGGAACCATAGGTTATGAAAGCTTTAAAACATCACCTGAGGGAAAGCTGATGCACTTCACTGGCCTCCTAATGTAAACTAATTTGCTAATGGGAAGCCACGTAGCTCGAGCAGGCATCGACGGGATTTTATGGCAAGTAAATGTTTACCTGCGCGGCACACTGTCAATTGCATCAAAACTGTATAGCTCATCCTCTCGCTCAGGATATGAAGAACGTGGCAGCCTGGATGAAGGACAGCTGCCTGAAGCAAAACTCAGAGAAGACCGAGGTCCTCATCCACGGCCTCTGCACCTCCACCGGGGACAACACCTGGTGGTCCTCCGCCCTCGGGAGCCCACCCACCCCTGACAGACCACGCTCGGAACCTCGGCATCATCCTGGATTCCTCCCTCTCCATGAACTGCCAGATTATTGCCGTCGCTCCACCAGTTCCAACTGCTTTTGCATCCTCCGTAAGGACTTCAAGTGGATCCCCGCCGAATGCAGTAGGACCGTCACCCATGCACTCACTACCAGCAGACTAGATTACGGCAACGCCCTCTACGCCGGAATCAACGAAACTCTTCTACACAGGCTCCAGACCATCCAGAATGCCGCAGCCAGATTCGTCCTCGGTACACCACACCATGAGCACATGACCCATCACCTACAAGGCCTCCACTGGCTCCCCGTCGAGAAGAGGATCACCTTCAAACTCCTCACCCACGCCTACAAATCCCTCCACAACATCGGACCCAAATACCTCAGTGAGAGAGTATCCTTCCACATACCCAAGAGGAACCTCCACTCCACCGACCTCACCCTGGCGGAGGTCCCCCGCATCCGCAGGAACAGAACCGGACGAAGAGCTTTTTCCCACATCGCGCCCAAAACCTGGAACAAGCTCCAGTGAACATCAGATGCTCCACGACCCTGCACACGTTCAGGAAGGACCTCAAGGCCTGGCTCTTCGACTAATCCAGAGCTGGCCCCCGCTTCCCCTACAGCGCCTTGAGACCCTCACGGGTGAGTAGCGAGCTATATAAACCCCTGATTGATTGATTGATTGATTAAATGATTGCGATAAAATGCTTAGCCACAGTGTGACTCACAGGGAAGTTTAGAAAGACGGGATACCCCGGCTCCTCCTCTGCTGTTTTGCCCTGCCGAGGCTCGGCTTTGAAAGTCCCTCACAGAGCCCCGGCGTCAGCTGTTTGGTCCTGTAACGCAGCAGGCCCGCCCCCTGGCTACCGTTCGCACAAGACGCCATGCTGCACAGTTGTCACAGCTTTGCTAACACCAGCCACCTGCTATCACAAGCTATCCCAGTAATCTCCTGGCCCCAGGAGGAGAGACACCTGAGGCTACCAACAACATTCCCACCCAGCCAAGATCAATGTTGGGCGGTGGACCCCGGGTCATTATTTGCCTCTGCAAGCCAGATAAAGAGCGGGTACAGAGGAGGGACAAGCGAGTCCCAACCGCACCCACTCTTTCGAGAGGAAGGGTCTCAGGGCAGTGAAAGCATAGAGTGGGAAGCGGAAGTTACCTGCATACATTATCAACATTTTCCCCGGGACCTGGCCCACCCGGGGGCTTATTAAAACGAAGCGCTGGAGCCTGATCTTAGCTCTTTTTTTCTCAGCCGGATTCACGCACCCAACGCAAATTTGCAGTTTTTTTAATGCTTTTTGAGGCCCTGGTGGTCCTTGTGGGGCCCCCTGAGCAGGCTTAGGGGGTCAGGGTATTTGTACTCTGCCCTACTTAGTTTTTTAATGTTTTTTCACCCTTTTTCTTGTGACTCGGTTACCGAGTCACAACATGGCTTCCAACACTTCCTGGTTGTGAATGTTGACAGCCAATCAAAAAAAAGAAGCTTGTGCTTGGGAGGACGCTGGTATCTCGCTGGGCATTTGGGGGCTCACCTGCCACGACGCTGGTCTTCCTGCTGTGTGTCTCTCCGGACGCCGCTCTCACCATCACGCGGCCGGAGACTACAGCCCCCAGGAGGCTCGGCGGTGACACGCCCACTGGCACTCGCGCCCGGAGGCGCTGATAAGGGAGAGGAGCCTGCGGTCAAGCGGGGGACGCTGGTATCTCGCTGGGCATTTGGGGGCTCACCTGCCACGACGCTGGTCTTCCTGCTGTTTGTCTCCCTGGACGCCGCTCTCACCCTATTGTACAGGATCCTCCAACCCCTGCACCTAGAGTGGTTAGACAATGCAGAAAAACACAGTTGAAATGCATAGGTACCCGTTCAACAAGAAACAAAGCAGTCACACCCACTACACCTATTAAAAATTTAGAAAAGGCAGTTGACACATTAGTAGGACCTAGCACCATCAAATTGGATGACGAACAGCTTAACCAACTAGTGGGCCTTATTGATTTAAAGATAAGGGGCATTATAAAACCTTTAGTGGCTAAATTGGACCGCATGTCCGCTGAAATAAAAAGATTGGGGGGTCTCTTGGACAAACACAAGGGAGCACCAGGTGCGCCTGATGGCGCTCCTGGCTTAAGCAAGGACAGCGGTGAAGGTCCGGTCACGCCCCCGGTATGTCCTGCAGTACCTATAGAGACTTTGGCTCCTTTAAACATTCCTATTCAGGTCCCAAAAGTGACTGGTGCCACTTTGAAGGTCAAAGAGGGCCCCAAGGTCCCAGAAGGGAGTTCAGGCCCTCACCCACCGCCCCTCAAGAAGAGAGAGTTAGCTTTAAATTTACTAGTCGAGGCAAGCCCACATACTATCATCCTGGCGAATGTTCCGAAGATCAAGGAGGGTCAAAATGAACATTGGTCTTCGATAAAAAACAAAACACTCTTCTATCTCTCCAGTAAAACAGATCTGGGAGAATACCTGGATGATAACATTCTGATGGTCAGAAGGGTCCCTTGGGTGGGCAATACTAAAAAAAGCTTAGAGGGAGACTGTGTGGTCGTAAGCATTAGATCCCCAAGGTTGGTTGAGGACATACTGAGACAGGCGGGGTCATCCAGAATCGAAAAAGATTATGTAAATCTTCTCCCGCTAGGTTTCTTTTATCCACCACCTCAAAACAGGCAATTAAATAGTAATCTAGGTAAAAGGAGACTGCCCTATGAGTTTGCGGGCCCCGTTTTAAATAGATTTGATACTTTTTCGAACCTGGGCGACAATGAATGACTAGGTAGCCAAAAAAACAATCTTGCTCCTCTTGTCGTGTCCACTGTCCCTGAAGCCACGACAACGGTAGAACCCACAGGTTCCAGGGATTTCAATACATCCATAATGGCAGAAACTCCAGGCCATCAAGACCGCTCTCTAAAACTAATGACCTGGAATGTAGCTGGTCTTAAAAATAAGATAGATGATCCAACATGGAGAGAGTCCGTTAGTATGTATGATATAATTGGCCTTCAGGAGATGTGGGACACGGGTGACATCTTGAGCCTGGATGGTTACGCGTGTTACCACATTCCTGCGGTCAAATCTAACATGGGGAGGGCGAAGGGTGGCTTGGTTATCCTAATTGCAGCCACTATTCAAGGGGTACATACACAGTTAGATACCAGTTCACGGAATATCCTGGCTGTACAAATTTGTTTGAGTGGGGTGGGAAGGATTTTAATTGTTAATTTTTACAACTCGTATGATAGTTACCACGACCGAGCACCTGGGTATATTAAATTTGTTTTTGGAAAATTATAAGGAGACAAATGATAGCCATTATTTTCTCGTAGTGATGGGGGATTTCAATATCCATGGATGTCCAGACGAGTGTCCGTCCTTAGATCTATTCGGCCCTGTCGAACAGGGAGATGTTCACTTTGAACATTCTGATCAGGGCGGTCTTCTCGAGATAATTCTGGCAGACAACGGTTTGATGCTCCCAACATTGCGGGATAAGGAGATACCCACATTTAAGGGGAATGGTTGTCCTTCATTCATTGATTATATTTTCATTAGTTTAACACTGGGGGATAGGATTCTTGAATATTCGCCAGCATGGTCACACTTCAGTGACCACAATCCAGTAGCTCTGAGTCTGTCGGATCTGGCAATGAAGTCTATGACAGCGCTAAATAGAATGGACAAATCAGACATTTGCCCGACAGATCAGGCCTGTAAACTCAGATGGAGCAGGGTTATACCGGGAGACTTCCATTCTAATCTATTTTCCACAGTAGGTTCTGAGTTGGAAACCTGTCTGAACCTGGAGGCAGAGAATGAGGACGTTTTAGCGGCTTGCTCAATTATCTGTGCCCAGGTTTATTTAGATCTTAGTCAAACAGGGAAAGCTAAGGTACCGGCTGATCAAGGCTGGTTTGATCACAACTGTTCAGCAGCTAATCAAAAACTAAAAGCTGCCTTAAATTGCAAACCAGTGAACAGGGCCATGGTGGCCCTATTAAGGAAAAGCTATAAAAGAGCCCTGGACACAAGAAGACGGGAGATTAGGGTAGCTGCCTGGGAAGATCTAACCTCAGTTGACGTACTCAGAAATAGTGCTAAATTCTGGGCCGTCGTTAATAAACCTTTTTTTCAGGACTCCTGTAATGAACACTTAGATTGTGGTATCCAGGAACAGGCGTGGTGCTCTCATTTTAAGTCGGTCTATGAAGGGGGAAATAGTGGGGAGGGGAGTACAGCGACCCCTTCCCTAAACCTCTATACTTTAAAGGTATCTGAGCTAGAGGTAACAGAGGCGATCGGGAGGATGACCAGTAATAAGGCTCCGGGTCCCGATGGCGTCCTTGCCGACCTCTTCAAATCCGATGTCAAGACATGGGCTAGAATTTTAGTCAATGTTTTTAATAGGGTTTCTATGGCAGATATTCCGGACACTTGGTCCAAATCTGTCATAGTACCGATTTTTAAGAAAGGAAACAGGGGGGATCCAAGTTGTTACCGCCCCATTTCCCTTATCGACGCCGCAGTTAAAGTGCTAGGGCAAGTGGACCTTGGTAAATTAACAACTTGGTTGGAGGACACAGAAACCCTTCCATGCTTACAATATAGGTTCAGGAAAGGTCGAGGCACAGTAGATCAGTGCCTCAACCTGTATCTGTTAATAGGGAAATACACTATCGCTAAACGGGGCACCTTGTATTTGGCATTTATGGACCTTTCCTCGGCCTTTGATCGGGTGAATAGGTCCAAGCTCTGGGAACTGCTCCTCAAGTTAGGAGTTGACAAAAATATTGTGTATTTTCTTGCTGACCTACACAAGGACCTTACAGCCACAGTTCGGTACGACCGCTTGGGAAATAGCACAGGCAAGATCGCGATCAATAATGGTGTAAGGCAGGGCTGTATTTTGGCCCCCTTACTTTTTACTTTATACGTTAATGAATATGGGCTCGTCCTAACTGAGGCATGTAAAGACTTACCAAGGGCCGGTAAATTCCCCATCCCGGCATTATTGTATGCCGACGACGCTGCATTAATTGCACGTACAGCTGTGGGGTTGCAATGTCTTTTAAATTCATTTTCTAGTTTTATGAAGGGTCTGAATCTAAGTGTAAATTTTCCTAAATCTCATGTAATGATTGTGGGGAGTAAACCGACAAAAATTAAGACTATGATTTGCGAAGAAAATGTTTTATCCAGGGTGACAAGATTTCCCTATCTGGGGGTAATTTTTGATGATAATTCTACTTGGTTACCCCAGTTAGTTGCTAAACGAAATGCTTTCGCCAGGTCCATTTTGGCAGTACGGAATTTTGCTCGTAAATTGGGTGTGAAGCCTATGGAGGCAGTGTTGAAAATCTATGATACTAAATGCACTGCTATAGCGATGTATGGTGCAGACTTGTGGGGGTTAAAAAATGTTAAAGCCTTGCAGGTGATTGAGGATACATTTTTGAAATCCTTATTATGTGTTCCTCAGTCTACCCCGGGTTACATCGTTCACCAAGAGTGTGGGGTTGATTACCTGGAGGATCGTATTGCTTTAGCACCGCTATTGAAGTTGATCTCTGTATGGCTGAACCCTGCATTGGAGCTGAATCATGTAATTTTGAGGGACTGTCTATCTTTGGATCATGGTCAATCTATTCCCTGGCTGAATTATATTCAAAAATTGGCAGCTAAATTGGGTCGACCGGAATTATATCATTCCCCGGATAAACTGTTGAAAGGGGACATCAAATGGGTGAAATATACATTTAAACAGTTGGCATCTCTGGATAGAGAAGAAAAAGAACTATGTAAACCATCTGTTAGGGCTCATCAAATGTTAATCACTACTAGTGGCATAGAACCCTACTTGAGTGTTGTCAACAATATGCACCATCGATTTTTATTGACTAAATTTAGACTGAACAAATTCCACCTTCTCCTTACTGATCGCTCAGGATGGACTAAAGACTCGGAGCTGGAGATTTGTTCTTGTGAACGTTTCTCAACTAAAGACACTATGCATTTTATCTTTTTTTGTAAACATTTGTGTCCTATCCGTAAAAAATATATCATTCCCCTTATCAAGGACAAGGGCTTCAGACAAGTTAAACCTCCCATTTTTTATTTGCAGTTGTTGTCTACCACATGGGAGATCTTCAATGTAGCAAATTATTTATCCATTGCTTTAAGACTGAAGAGGAAAATTAATTGGATTGATTGCACATAGTGGTATTCATAGACCTAGGATTCAGAATCTGGTTTAATTCTCTTTTTAATTGGCCTTTGCCAGCTTTTATCCTTTTTATCATCATATTTATAATATACATTTTACGCGCATATGATTTTACTGTGAAAAGGTTTGCCAATTAATGTCTTATTATTTAACCAATGTCTTGACTTCGATGAATTTTGTAGTACACTTTTATGGTTTTTGCAATGAACCGAATAAAGTATTTTGACTGACTGACTGACACCTCCTTGGTGCTCAGATATCGATATTTTTATTTTTTGAATTTTTCAGGAACTACTGAATGGATTTACACCATTTAAAAAAAAGGTCGCTTTCTGAACCAAGAGCTACCTTTTTGCCAAATTTGGTGTAATTCCATTCAGCAGTTCAGGTTGTAGCCTGTTCCAAAATTCCCTATGGTAATTAACATGGAGAAAAGGCGTTTGGGACCCCCTTTTTTCTCAGCCCCTGCTTGACGAATCACCCTGAAACTTTCAAGACAGGAGCTGACCGGAGCGGGCCATTCGTTTTGAAAATGTCACGAAGATTAGATGGAAAAAGCATTTGAATGCAAGGTTGTTGCAACAAGTTGATATAGATATGTTTTTACCATAAAGGGACCTGCAGAGCTTTTTCAAGCTGCCAACTTTCTGTAAGCCATAAACTGAACACCACTGCCTCACACTTTTTCAACAATCATCCTGCTAAGTGCTGCACCCTATAACATGATAACCGCACCTCACTGGTCATCACACACGACTTGGAAAAATTTCCCACTTATGATCAAACAAAGAAAACACACATCCAACCACACACCCTACATGTGGTAGCATCTTACTCCTGTCAACAAGCGCCTCAGTGACCCACAAATGGGTAGTAAATACTATATGAACATAGTCACTGTAAGTCGAGGGAGTTGGCTCCAACACCCCCTCTAAATAACCAGGCTAGAGTTCAGATGGTGAATGAGCAATAAAGATGCCTTTAAATATTTTGTTTATCTTGTTACTATTGCTTTGCGTTTAAAGACTGAGGTCAAATCTCATGCTAGTCCGTCTGACAAATTGCTGCTGCTTCTTTCAAAATGGAGATTGATTATAACTATTCTTTCTCTGGCTGCAAATGGAGACGATTTGGTAAAGTGAACTAGTTGACAACCTTGCTGGCATGCAGGGAGTGTGAAATGAAAGGCTGTAGCATGTCTATTTTTTTCTAACACACAACAAATTTAAATACCTGTAAGTGAATTGTACAAATATTTCAGAATATGTCACATATTGGGATAACACAAATGAAGATCATTTTTTGAAATTCTGATGTGTAATGGAAGCAGAGATGTTAATACAATACCTCCTGGAACGAACGGACAGCATCGGCCTCACACAGTTGATATCAGAACCCACGCACAGAGCAGGGCACATGGTGCACTCCATCTTCACGTCCAGCAACAGAATCAGATAAATGCACACCAAGGAACTTGCTTGGTCCAACCTTTCCATCATACACTTCATTATCTCTGGATCACCTCGAACCACCTCAACCGCCACGGCGTCCCATTCTGCAGCTAGACCATGGTCTTTCAGCACCAATGGACCAATGACCTCAGCATCACCCAGCCTGACATCTCCACCAACCTTAGTCAGGCAGTAGAGAACTTAATCACATGGGTCACCAGCGTCGCCAACCGAGTTACCCCCATCAAATCAGTCAGAACACACGGTCCCACCAAACAAGCCTGCTGGTACACCCCATAACTCAGTGCAACGAAGCACAGATGCAGACAACTGGAAAGAATATGGCACACCAGGAGACACAACACTGATTGAGCCACCTTCAAGTCAGCCCTCAACATCTACCAACACCAACTCATAGTTTCAGAAAATGAGTCCCTGAAAAACCGCATTGGGGCGAACACCAACTAGACAAAGAAACTCTTTGCCATCGTCAAAGAGTTCACCTACCCATCAGCCACCGAAAACTCAATCCCCTCATCACAGGAACTTTGCGATGCTCTTGAAGCCCATTTCCACTACAAGATAGCCAACATCGACAGAAGCTTCGAGCCCCAGACCACCGACCTCCTCAGCCTCCCCAGTCCCATCAAGACAACCGCCAACCACCCGCTCACCACATAGGAACAACTCAGCACATTGAACACAACAGCCCTAGGAAATCCATCCACTCGGGAGCACCCCCCAACACATGCCCCCATCAACTCTTATACCTCTGAAGTGATGTAAACAGCCACCAGCTCACCACCATCCTCAATGTCACCATAGCCACAGTAACTTTCCCCCACGCATGGAAATCTGCAGAGGTCAGACCCATCTTCAAGAAACCCTCCTCAGACCCCAGGAACTTCCAGAACTGACGCCCCATCTTGCTGCTCCTGTTTCCCACCAAAGTCCTGGAGAAGGCCATCGCACTCCAACTGACGGAACACCTTTAGACAAACAACAGAATGTATGCCTCCCAATCAGGATTCAGTTCCAAACAGAGAATCGAGATGGCCCTGTTCGCTGAGAATAACAACATCTGCACCCTACTCAACAGAGGTGAATCAGCTGCCCAAATCCCTCTCGACCTCTCCGCAGACTTCGACACCATCTCCCACCCAACTACTGCACCATATCAGAATCAAAGACAACGCTCTTAGATGGATGGCATCTTTCCTTATGGGACGCAACCAGTGAATCTTTCTCACAGCCCAAGAACACCATCTGCGGCATCCCGCAAGGTTCCTCCCTCAGTCCCTCCCTCTTCAACATCTACATGATGCTGCTAGCAGATATAGTCAGCACCCACAACTTCAACATCATGCGTTCAACCAATCGTCACCTAGCTTGAGTCCCCATAGTCAAAAGGGTGAGAAGTGGTGGTCGGTCCTTCCACTAGAACGCTGCCAAACTGTGGAACGACCTTCCCCTCCATCTACGCTCAGAATCCAATCTCCTATACTTCCGTAAACTTCTGAAAACATGGCTTTTCCAAAATCCCACCTATTAAGCTGCTGTCAACAGTCTGTTGCTTCCGTCAGCACTGGGATGCCTACGGATAGCTAAGCGCTAAATATTACTAACATAACATAACATTTCCCACACCAACGACACCCAGCTCGCCCTCTCACTATCAGCGGACCCCACCATGATGAAAACCAACTTCCACAACTGCATGAAGAACATGGAGCTGAATGATAAACAACTGCCTGAAGCTCTACACAAACCAGACCTAAGTGCTGATTTTCGGCAGCCACACCGCCCTCTGGAACGGCTCCTGGTGACCAGCAGAACTTGGACCTACCCTCACTCCGAAAGACCATGCAGTTAACCTTAGCATCATCTTGGGCACTTAACTCTCCATGAAACAGCTGGTCAGTGCCATTTCCTCAGCTTGCTTCCACACTTTCCGCATGCTCCGCAGAATCTTCAAATGGCTTCCCTTTATTTCCAGGAAAATAGTGACGCAGACCCTCATGGCCAGCCTTCTGCACTACGACAACGCATCTATGCAGGTACCACTAATAAACTCTCGAAGACTCAAGACAATCCAGAAGGCAGCAGCCAGACTGATCTTCAACCTACCCAAAAGGACCCGCATCACCCAGTACCTGAGAGACCTCCACTGGCTCCTGGCCCACGCCTAAAAAGCCCTCCACGGCCAAGCACCGGCTTACATGAACCTCTGCCTGAACTTCCACCAACCATCCCAAAACCTCGGCTCCTATCATCTTGCCCTCCCACAGATACTGCGCATTCGCCGCTGCCGCACCGGAGGATGAACCTTCTCCCACTCACCACCAAATCCTGGAACGCCCTTTGCCTCCACTTTCAAGCATCACCCTTGTTGACAGACTTCAGGAAGGGACTTAAGACCTGGCTCTTCGACTGAGACCCGCAGCCCAGCACCTGGATACCCTCATGCGTGATAACCCACGTTATACAGGTCGAGATTGATTGATTGATACACTAAAGACTCTTTATTTAGTGCTGTGTAAATGATAAATATTTGCTAAAATATTCACATCATTTATGTCCCCTATATAGTTTTATCAGTAAAACTTCATGTCTGTTCAAATTTACTTCCATTTCAATGGAAAATGTACTGTCTAAATGATAGTGCTCTACTGTATCATGTTCTAGTAATATATTTGCAGCGGTGTGCTCCAGAATGCTACACGCCTCACTCACCCTTACCGCTCTGCTGCTGAATTGGTGGGACTCATTTGCTACAGATGTTCTTTGTGTGGTGCTCGGAATTGTTCACAATTCCCATGATTTCTGTGATGTAACATTGACGGCACAACCCCCACCCTGAAAATTATTCCAGCACTATTGCATATAAATGTTGCAATAAAATAACTTGAAGAAGTGACACTGATTGGCAGCACCGTCGGCGGTGAACATATCACATAAAGCAGCATTTACCATTGGTCCAGATGAGTAAAGCTAGTGCTGGCACAGACGCGTGGCTGAGTTTTTTATACTTTCTTTGATTGACATTAGTGGGGAACAGCAAAATAAAGATCTCTTTTTTAATTGACCATTCCCATCTGCGTTTCTCATGCCAAGGAAGTGGGAGCTGTTGTTGGTAGTATGAGCCGGTGCAGCATACTCGAGCTCGGGATGGGACTTTACACCAGTAACTTAGGGGCAGCATATAATGCACTCCCCGAATGACTACTCTTCCCTTATAAGTAACATAAATGACAAAACGCGTGTCAGGAATTGTCCAGGACTAGCTGAGCATTTCCTTGATAGCAAAAAACTTTGCAAATGTGGACTGCATGGACCAAATGCATTTGAGAGATACGTATGTGCCCATGAGCCAACCACTAGGTATTCGATAAGCCTGTTGGATCATTATCCAGAAACTTTGTGGGTAACCTCTAGGTGTCATGTTCAAAACCCAGTTGGGTCTATTCAGCCCATGCTCCAGCGGTCATGGTCGGTTCAATTGACGCACTACCACATTTCAAGGTCTGTTTCTCATGGACAGTGGATCACAGTTGAAATTTGGGGTGGTCTGTGCAGTACATGTGGAACTTGAAATACCCACTAGATCTCAGGAATAAGAAGACAAGTGGGGTGTAGGGTCCAGCCATGCCATGCCTTTAAACTATGACTTTATGGGTGCTAAAGATGGAGAAAGCCTTTAAGGAATCAGAATGACCATGCTCTGTCAGTGGTCCTTTTGGTTGCTGTGTGTTACATTTAATTGACCGTCTCCCCCCAGGTGTCTGTCCTCTGGGCTTTGTTCTTGTCCTGGTGGTTCTAAATAAATTGTAAATTGTGTGTCTTGTAAAGCGCACTGCTACCCGCACCGCAGGCCTCGTAGCGCTATAGACCGCTGGGGAAACCGTCCTGGCTTTCCCTGTGAGATAGTCCCTCCTGGGAGTCTCCAAGGTGAAACCAGGCATCCCCGGCGTTTGTGAGGGTCCGTTGTGGAGATGAGGCAAGCTTAATGCCCAGAGTTGCCGAGTGGGTCCGTTGTGGAGATGAGGCAAGCTTAATGCCCAGAGTTGCCGAGTGTGATCCCTGGTTAGAGTAGGCACCGAGGCGAGAATTATCGAGTCCGCTGATCCTGGTCCAAGACCCTGCCGCGTCGGGAATCGAACCCTGGTCCCAGGCCGTTCTCTGCTCTCGGGTCTGCCGCCTCTAACCAGTGAGCCACACCACTCCAGCCAGCTTCTTCTCTCTCCACGCCATGCAGTGCTCTCTTATTCCGATACAAGGCACGCTTGGAGTTCTTGCAGAAGCCTAAGCTTGTTGCAGACCTTCGGTGCACAGGTTGGATAGCAGCCTCCCTAATCTTGTTCTTGACCAAATTTCTCATGAACATGGTGCCTTGGGTAGCCTGGGACACTGGAATTATTTAGAAGGATTTACTAAACTGTAAAGGAAGGAAATGCTAATTATGCAACAAGTTTGGGGAATTAATACTGTGCTAATATGACATTACAGCTCACATAAATTAACATTAAATAGAACAGTGTGCTTTTGAAAATGTATATTTCAGGAAAGACACTACACATTCGGCAGATAGCGTGGAAACGATTATTTATCAGCAATTAATGATCGTTTTCCGTAAAGGTACAGTGGCTCCATTGTATTAATGCTTACCTTTTTTGTCCCATAGTATAAAAGTTTGTGGAAATCCTCTACGATGTAGCAGTCAACAGAAAGCCAAGTTTCAAATATGCACTCTGCGTAACAGAAGGTGTATCTTTTTATGCTGCGCATCCCTGCTTAAGTTTAAAAGCAGTCTCCGGGTACTAGAGCTATTCTGTGCTCAGAGCATGGAGAGCTGGAATCACGTTGATCACCTTTGATGCCTCATCAAGGGTACCAAGCTCTATATGAGTGCAAACCCCTCCCACTTCTATCCCTCCACTATCCTTTTCTACCAAAATAACACTGACATGTCCACCTCTTCAACATCTCATCAGGAGTAGCAAGTGCTCTATAAATGCAAACATGTTCCTCTTCTATCCCTCCACTATCCTTTTCAATCCTGTTAACAGACTAACATATCCACCTCTTAAATTAATTTCTTATTTCCCTATACTAATTCACCACTTATCCTTTTTGGGTTCCAGAGTAGTGTGCTACTCACCGAAAAGCGCTTTGACGCCTCGGGGGTAGTAAGCGCTATACAAAAGCAAATAGAATTGTGTTTCTTGTTGTTTACTGAAAGACTTACCCTTATTTATCCATTAGGGATGTTAAAAACAATATTGTGAAATCTCTCTAGCTCTTAAATCTCACAATCCTTGTGACTCGGCTTAAATGTACGGGCCTTCTAGTCCAGGCATGCAAAGCCTGTTGGCAAAATGCCAAGACATCCTTATGGGGACTAAATTGACATGTTACCAGTTGTAAGATGTATTCTACACAGTTGTATGGTAAACAGGAGCAAGGTTTTTGTCATTTAGCTCTACATGGAAAATATACTAAGTTTAGCACAATATGCAAAAATATAACCTGAGCTGTGATTAAAAAACAACAGCTTTGCTGCCAAAAATGCCCAGGGACTATTTTACATGGGATTTAATGTGAAAAAATAACGCGTGGAATCCTCGTTTTAAGACATTAAAAGAGTTAGAAATGGTGGTAGGTGTCCTTCACCCAGCAGTCAGCTGGCCCCTTGTCATCCACATCATTTTCACCCAGCCCAGGTGTGTATTTGCGAGTATAGACCGAGATATAGTTACAGGTATGGATCTGTTTCATAGTGAAGCCTTCTTATTGAATGATTTCCAATGATTTCAAAGCTCAGATTTTACAGAAAGAGGCCTTCAGTGTTAATTATTTTCCGCAAGTCACAAGACTGGCTTCTATTTGTCAGAAATGTAGCTTCCCTAGATAAATAAAATATTTGAATGGATGATTAACACAGCATTGCTTCTTTCAGTGCAGATAAAATACACTTCCACTATGACTGTGCTGATCTCGGAGATTTATTCAGCACGACTGCCAAGCTCACCCTTTCAGGCCAAACAATCCTTGATGCCAGCATTTACCAATGAATCCTCCCCAGAAAGTGAGAATAGACATTGTAAATGCAGAACCCTGTCAGCAAAAAAGTAATTGTCCAACACTGTCATTTATTTTCCCATTTTTCAGTTTTCTTAAACTTACGCTGTAATGTCAATACACTACGAAAGAGAAGTACATTTTAGAATGCCTGTTTTCAGTTTCCTTACTAAGCTGCTTTACATTTAAAATGTTCTTTCCAATACACTTTTTTTCAAGGAAACTCATTTTAAATAGTAGCACATTATCTGTTCCCCCAACAAAAACAAGCATTTGACAAATTATTGACAGATTTCTGCAGGCTCTCGCAAACAATAAATAGTCAAAACGAAACCGATAATGATGTCCAGGGCTCTCAATCTTTCTAAAGAGTACGAAAAATATTTAATAGATTAAGCAATATAAAAATACATAGTAACCTATTGTGTAGTATGGTCGTATAGTGCCATCTCGCGATTCAGGTGACATTTATACACAGATCCGCCTTCAGCTTTGTGGTTTATGATGTCACGTCGATGGCAATAAAGGCCTACATTACACATTTACCCATAATGTATTCTCTCTATATATATCTATACATACAGAAGGTATTGGGCCTATGTCTTAAAGGTATACCACCAAAGTAAACCAACTTTAACCGACCTAATGAAGACTTGGAACAAGTACAGCCTACTAAACAGCATAATGACCTTCTGAAAAGCAAGGGGGAAGTAGCACCTCTCAGTAAAAGGCTTTTTGGCTGATTTTTTGTTGTTGTTGTCGATGGTCTAATACCGGAAGTGAGACACCCACTGCTATAGTTAATCGTGTAGGAGCAGCCCGCATTAAACAGGAAGTAAGTATTGAGGGCTATGTTGCAGTGAAAACTGAAAGTTTCAAATTATTTCTACATTTGGAGGACTTCACCTAAGCACCTTGGAAAAGCAGAGCTGAGCCGCCGTTTCTTGGTGTTTTAAGGAGATTGCCCGGTGAGAATTGATTTTCATTGCATCATTAAACTTTTCTGTTGGTGTGGTTTGGGGCCACGTGCCTCTCGAACAGTTCAGTCGGCTAAAGCCCCTGTTGCAGAAATCTGTTCGCATCCTGAAAACTAGAAAGTCGGATCCTAGCTGGGCAAACTTAGCCTTTCACCTTTCTAGGTCGATGAGTGAGTCCAATGCTATCAAGAATAGGGTGTTATTTGAGAGTGCTACGAAGCTCCATGACTGTGGCACCAAATGCTAAATGAAAATAGCTATTACTATTAAAGACCCAAACAGAAGATTTGCCCTGAAAACATTTTAGGATATTTGGTAAATACATGTAAATGACCGCCGTTTGATGATGCTGCTGTTGCTTCTTAACCAGAATCAGTATGATGTAAAATGTAGATAAGTGAATAGAAACGAGTGGTTGGTTTGCTGGATTTGTTCCATCATTTGAATTGTTTATGCTCAGTTACTTCTAAATTGGGAATGTGGCTAAGTCTTATGTGCTTTCAACTGAATTGTTTTAACACGAGACAAAGAATTAATTTGTGACCAACAGGGTGCGTTTTCGCCCCTTTCCTATTAGCATTTAACACTAATAATGTAGAATCTGCTCTGAGGGAGTCCACCCCAGATGTTCCTTATATAAATTCCAAACCAATTCCTATATTACTTTATGGGGATGACGCAGTGCTGTGGAAAAGTCAGCCCATCTCGCACCTGATGCCCAGGCTGCTGGCGCAGGACGCCTCTTAGTTCCCATCTTGAACAATTACCAAATAAAGAGACGGGCGCTGGGAGCAGGAAAACAAGAACAGAGTTTTATTTCTCATGAGGAGAGCCTGTCATTTCGGACACTCGCATAGTGTCTTCAGGAGGTGCTCTAACAAGTTTCTCTGAGGCTTCGTCTTTTATACACATGTTTATGATGCACAAAACATTCCTTATTGCAATAAAGACGCTTTGAAGTAGGAAGAAGCATGCTTGGAATCCCAGCTTCAGGCCTATTCCCATACCAGTCGCTCAGATGTCATTCTCCCCTCCTGAATGTAACAAGAGATTGTGATCTCTCAGCCGGACATTCCTACAGGACACGAGGGCAGGAGGGGAGGATCAGATCAAAGGTTGGGCAGGCGATAAGATCGGGGACTTCGGCTGGTGTATCACGGTTTTGTTATGCTGGGCAGAAAAAAGGGGGGTGTACATCCACGAGGCTTGGTCTTAGGACTTGGGACCGGGTCGAAGGGCCAAGTGCAGTTGGGGGGGGGGGGGCTCATCAGCTGAGGGGAAGGGTGTTCTTGGGAGGAAATGGGGGGGTGTGGGTCAAGCAGGAGGGTTACTTCTAGGGCAGGGTCACGCAGAGGGAGAGGGTCTTATGGCCGATGCATGAGCAGTGCGCGCGGGGAGGGGTGCCGGGAACAAACGGGCAGAGAGGCCATGGTGCCTAAAATGGCTGTCGTGTACGTGTGTGCATGGGTCTATGCTGGCGGGATAACACAGTCAGTGTTTAGCGATATCCGTTCTGCTTACAACAAGGGGTACAGTGAACACAAATGAACGCCGCTTATGTGCATATACATTGCCATTTTCAACAGTCGCCGCTTTTTTACATAAGCTAGTTCATTTCTATACAGTCGATACGATTGGCGGAATGCGGTACATATGATTTTACATTTGTTGGGTTATTCATACAAGTCTAGAGATCGGCATAATACTTAGTCGGGGTCAATCAAGAAAAAGGTTCCGACACATTATAGAATCAGGTTCTGACTTTCTCTCCGGTGACATCAAAATACAGTAAAAAGTGCTCTGATACCTTCGGGTCTTGTCAGTGCTATAAGAGACTTTTGGAAAACTAATACATGAGTGACCGATGAAACATTTTTGAAAGTAATACAAAAAATGGTTGAGGGAGGAATTCAGTTCGATACAAGCATTAGTCAAGGGGTGGGTAGAAAGTTCAGGAAGGGGGGTCTTCGTCACAATGTCTTTTTAACAGAGTCCGTCTTCTTTCGTTCGCGCTGTTGAGCACCGGCGGTGGAGCTATAGGTCCAGCTCGGATTCATCCTTACGCGTTGCAGGGTGCGATCAGTCCTCTGCTGTTAGATCACAGTCCTGTTTCCTAACTGATCTTCCTAGGGGTGCCTCATGCTGGGCACCTGCGTGTCTTTCTTCTCCCGTGGCAAAACCTTATTCTATCTAAATGCTGCTCTTCTTTTCTGAGTCAAACGTTATGCGAAAAGGGTGATGTTGTTGAATAATCGAGGGAAGAGAGGGCGGAGTGGGATCAGATCTTTGAACACACCAAGAGACCAAAGGAGCAAAGGACGACGAGCAGGCAGGCCCATCAGTCGGGCTCAAAAGGGACGGGGACTTCAGGCACGAGTGGGTCAGCAAATCGAGGGCTTCAAGGCAGCCCTTCATTCCTTTATCTGCCGAGTTTGAGAGTGGTGCCTCGTCCCGCGTCTCGTTGCTCTGCGACTCCACCTTTGGTTGCGGTCACACGTGCTTCATGATCTGTGGCCAGGCTGTGCGTCACATCCAGCTCCTCTCCTCTGGTGATTGTATCTTTGAATGGGTACAAAACAAGTTTTAGAAAAACTGGCAGGAGAAGACATTTATACATCTCAATT
The DNA here is from genome assembly GCF_964261635.1 of Lissotriton helveticus. Lineage (NCBI taxonomy): Eukaryota > Metazoa > Chordata > Amphibia > Caudata > Salamandridae > Lissotriton > Lissotriton helveticus. The sequence goes on from NC_136057.1 coordinate 429,080,755, forward strand.
CCGTCCCCAATCCTAAATAGGTGGGGGATAGGTTCATCGGTCACAGAAGTCATCACTTATGGAGTATGTAGGAGGGCATTTCCACTGAATTCGTAAGCCTATATGGCGTTCATTCGTGACGTACGTGGAGAGAAATCGTACTCCTATCGACAGTGTATTATATCAAAACTCGAAATCGAGTCCTTAGGTAGAGACTCGACCCTTTTTTTAACCCAAGTACTGACAATCTTACATTTCCCTTCGGGGTCGACTAACTCTTGCAAGCAGGGGTGTTATCATCATGAGAGGGGGGGCAGAGGTTAAACATGCTTATCTTGGGGAGCGACTGTTAATCAAGGTCATCAATTACGCTTCGGGGATAGCTGATATGGAGCTGGGGTCAATCGGGAGAAGCGAGGACGCTTTGGACAGGGAGCTGGGGTCAATCGGGAGAAGCGAGGACGCTTTGGACGGGGAGCTGGGGTCAATCGGGAGAAGCGAGGACGCTTTGGACATCCGCACTTAAGTGCAGGGGGGTGAGGCAATCTGGGCATTGGGGATTGCATTTCTAACGAACTGAAAAACAGACAACCATTGACGTTATAGTCCCCCTATAAAAGGCCAGATTAGGGGACATCAGTCGTCTTACCTGTCCTTTCTTTCATTACCAACTCGGGTTCTATCGTTTTGCAGAAAGGAGAGGTAGTAATATGGCAAGTTACAATCGTTTTAGTTTCTGTCAATTTTGCCGAACACCTTTGTGTTCGAAGAGACCCAATTAGGTTTGTGCCGGTGAGGCACAACGTTACCACACAAGGGAGGAGGGAACAGGGGGACCCTCAGAGAGAGTCGTCCGCACTCTAAACGAACCACTCGGTACACGTATGACATGGAGAGAGAGAAAGAGAGAGAGAGAGAGAGAGAGAGAGAGAGAGAGAGAAAAAAACGTGTACAATAATGGGCCATTCAGTGCGCACACAACACAGAACAGCAGGGGTCAAGTAATACGGAAACACAGGCAGAGGGACGACGTAGACCCATACATTACGTGCACACAAACTCAGGCGGGGGAGACAGTACATGTATTATGTACAAAAATCCAAGACAAAACATAGAACAGTGACTGGTATTATATACAAAAATCCAAGACAAAACATAGAAGAGTTATTGGCCAAAATGATCTCTTCCTGTACGCTGCGCATCCTTAGCATCCTAAGCTCTTTTTACCTTTTTCTTCTCTTTTATCGTCGGCTGCCTCCACTGGTGGCTTTGGTTGCACACACTTACGCCTTTGGCAATTGGTCAAGAACTAACCTGGTCGGGCTAATGTGTTTCCAGGCTGAGGCAACAGTGGGTGTCAGTTGTGAGAACAATGGGGCAGCTTTGAGTTTCATGTCTATGAGGGTGCGAAAAGGAGGTAGTAGATTTTAAACACTGGCAACATTCCTAGTCCTCCAAGCGGAGGGTACTTGGGTAAACCTCACCTCGGAATATTCCTCAAACTTTCCCTATTTAATTAAACGTAGGAATTTATTCATTAGTGCACGTCATTCTTGGTTGTATTATTCGGGGTGCCAAGCGAAGTCATATTTTGTAGTTTCCGCTTCAGGCTGTCCTCCCAAGCGCTAAGTTCAGGGAGAGAAATAGCCATTGTTCGCTCGTCGTGTGTAGGTACCATAATCGAACCCCTTTTTCCCATCTCTTCGTCCGCTAGATCACCATTTTCCTTTTCGTACATTAATCGACGTTCCGATGTGACCTGCAGAAAGAGGGAAAAAGAAGGGGGCGGGGGCAGCATTTTAAAAACACATCAGCGCGCATAAACTCGAAAAGGCTTTTACTTACTACATACTCGGGCTATCTCCACTGGACGCAGTCCCTGCCAACTTGGCGTTTAAGCCCAGGTGGACCATTTAGTGTGGGAGAGATGATTATCGGAAGCCTGTGGATAGCATAGGTCGCCCAAGTGTGGTATTACGGATCGTGCGCAGGGGGGGGGTCAGAACAAAGGGCAGTCGGTGCAACGTGGGGGGGCGAGCTCGTGCTCTCCTTTGAGGAAAAGTGATAACCTACAGTGGTACGGGGTCGTTTGTCGTTCGTACCAGGGGGGGGGGGTCAGGTGGCACTCCTTCGGGGCGACTTAGGGGCATTTTTAAAACAACTTTCTTGACACAGGTAGCATATAAAGTATAGGCTAAATACCAGGATCTTTAGCAGTTGCTTTAGGCTTGTACAAAAATGAAAAACACATACAACAAAAACCTGGACCATTCATATTTGCAATATTTCTGCGTACTATACTTTTTAACCCTTAACTAGTCGAGCTGAGCCATTTCACCTGTAATTTAGTTATATCGGAAATAGTTGTCATTTATTCGAAACTTACCAATTTACGCGTGACAACTACGTTTGCTTTTTCCAAAAATCATTAATAAAAATGTCGGTGCATAAATACGGGCCTACAACCCCGTGGGCCGGCCAGAACTGTACATGTGGGGATACTTATTAGTGGAAAACCTAATGGAGTCGGTGGTCGTTGATTTCATAATAAAAAGTGCGACAGGTGCAATAAAATCATATCGAAACTTCAGTGTGAGCGAGTATCATAAGTGTTGAAATTCGAACTTTCAATAATCATGATGCGCCAAAACTTAACAACAATTCATTGTCCGAACGTTCAAGCGGTACCCATCTCACTTCAATTCATTGTCCGGACACATAATCAGTACCCATCCCATATCAATTCATTGTGTTTAAAAACTGCATACATATTTCATGACACCAAGGCTGAGCAATCTGGGTACAACAAGGAGTTGAAAGTTTCATTTGTACCAGCGCCATTTTGGGAGCAGCCAGGCAGATCTAGGCATAGTCAAAATCTCCACCAACTCGTGGTTGGCCTAGAGCCTCTTTCAGCAGTCCAAAAGTTCCGTTAAAGGGCAACAGAAAGGATCGGCGGTATGAACCATCAGTCAAAAAGGGGAAGGGAGGCAACAATTTTTTCTACCGGGTCATACTGGGTTTTCACCGGAACTGATCCGAACTGTAGTCTGCAGGATTTTAGTCATTCAAACTGAGGCTGGCGCCAGCATGGGAGCGCCGACGTCTCGCGGCTACATTTTCATCGTTCCGCGGGTAATCATGGCAGTCATTCCCCATCGGGGGTGTCTGCGGGGGTCGGGGGCCCCCGTGGCTCCTATAGAATCTTCAAAGTCGAGGAGAACACTTTTGATTGTGGGACTCATTTCTTAATCAACAAGCAACCGGGCCATCCCTTCACGCCGGGCCCGCTCCTGCAGGGTCGACCGACATTTTACGAGTGGACGAACCCTCGTCGGGTGAGTGGAGCGTTGGGGGTGCCGCTGGGGGCCTCCACCTGGAGAGGTGGGAGAGGCTCGTTCGCGCCGCCTCTCCCTCCCAGCGCACCCCACGCCGTTTTTCTCGGCGCTAATATTCATGATGGCCGGACCAGGCGATGAGAGGGGGGGGGGGGTCGGAGGCATAGGCAAGACATCCCTCCCCCGGTGGCCTGCAAGGCGCCGCTTCAGGGCCGGACGGAGAGATTCTACCAAGCCGTGGCTGGACCAGGAGATGCGAGGGGGGGGTCGGTGGCATGAGCAAGACATCCCCCCGTGTTGTCGCAGCCATTATTGAAGAAAGAAGAGGGGACGCCCGGATCCCGTCGGCCTCGGCTCCTCTTCTGGCCCACCTTATGCGACGACCTCCGGCCGACGGCTGGCAGCAGGACCCGCCCTACACGTGCCGGAGATCTCGTCTTCCGGATGGGCGTAGCCGCGAACCTGTAGCACTTCGGGAGTTTCCAGAAAGGGGGTAGGTATCTGCTGATTTGTATCTATCTCATGTTACCGTTATTGGGGCGTGGCAGGCGGTGGGACAGACATGTTTGGAGCAGTGAGGGGTGGCGAAGCCTGGTTGCATCGTGGCCGTTGCGATGTCAAGTTTGGCTTCTCTCACCATTTTCATGTTTCTTATTACGGGCTTATGTCTAACGTTTCTTATTTCTAGCGAAATCATGTGTTTTATCGTGAGCTTATTTCTAACGTTTTCCTATTTGTGGCGAAATCAAAAAACTCATCAGTGGCCTACTGATTTTGCTTTCTTATTTCTTTCTCTTCTTTTTTTTCCTTTTTTTTTCTTCTCTTTCTAGCGTGTTTCATGCTAAAGTTTCTGTTAACAGGATACGGTGATTACTTCGTTATTGTTGCATATGTCCTTTTTATTAGGGGTGCCCTCTGGTCGAGCCAGATGACCTACCTCTAATAAATGGTCCGGGTGGAACTAGTTTACCAATCAGTGGGGAGTAGATAGGCACGAGAGATTACAACGGGGGACAAAGGTCCACATTACCTACCCTTCACTACTTGCAAAGATTAGACAGAATATTTCTTTTCTACGTTATTTGCAAACAGAGAATACCTCAAAAGAACTATTCCTTGAACAATAAATGTCCAGACAATCAATCAATCAGTTGGGAGAAAAACAGGCATGACGGATTACAACGGGGACAAAAATCTGCATTACCTATCCTTCACTATCTGCAAAGGGGGCAGAATATTTCTATTCCTCCCTGTTTGTAGACAGGGAATATCTCAAAGAGCAATAATCGATAAAAATCGATAACAAACAATCAGTGGGGAGAAAGATAGGCATGACGGATTACAATGGGGGACAAACGTCTGCATTACCTATCCTTAACTATTTGCAAAGAAAAGGGAACGTTCCTATTCATCGCTGTTTGCAAATAGAACATGTCTCAAAGAGAACCAATACTTCAAGTACAATCAATCAATCAATCAGATGGATAAAGCCATCCTACCAATCGGACGTAAAGACGTCCTACTTAACCTTACCCGGACCGGACCGTGTGGGCAATTCTTCGCCTTCCCTTTTCCAGCGCCCAATCGTTCTCTTTCTCCATGTTTTTACCGCAGCATTCCTGTGGGATTCCAGTCAGGACAGTAGGTCACTTGAGAGAGGTCCGTTCGGAATCGGTGAAGTTCATTCAATCGGCAGCCGGACGAGGGCCCTCTCAAGGCAGGTATACTCCAATCGTTTAGATGTTCACCCCATCGTCTGGACCTCTCTTACCCGACCTTATGTCGCTGATGGACCCCGCGTTGGGACGCCAATTGTGGAAAAGTCAGCCCATCTCGCACCTGATGCCCAGGCTGCTGGCGCAGGACGCCTCTTAGTTCCCATCTTGAACAATTACCAAATAAAGAGACGGGCACTGGAAGCAGGAAAACAAGAACAGAGTTTTATTTCTCATGAGGAGAGCCTGTCATTTCGGACACTCGCATAGTGTCTTCAGGAGGTGCTCTAACAAGTTTCTCTGAGGCTTCGTCTTTTATACACATGTTTATGATGCACAAAACATTCCTTATTGCAATAAAGACGCTTTGAAGTAGGAAGAAGCATGCTTGGAATCCCAGCTTCAGGCCTATTCCCATACCAGTCGCTCAGATGTCATTCTCCCCTCCTGAATGTAACAAGAGATTGTGATCTCTCAGCCGGACATTCCTACAGGACACGAGGGCAGGAGGGGATGATCAGATCAAAGGTTGGGCAGGCGATAAGATCGGGGACTTCGGCTGGTGTATCACGGTTTTGTTATGCTGGGCAGAAAAAAGGGGGGGTGTACATCCACGAGGCTTGGTCTTAGGACTTGGGACCGGGTCGAAGGGCCAAGTGCAGTTGGGGGGGGGGCTCATCAGCTGAGGGGAAGGGTGTTCTTGGGAGGAAATGGGGGGGTGTGGGTCAAGCAGGAGGGTTACTTCTAGGGCAGGGTCACGCAGAGGGAGAGGGTCTTATGGCCGATGCATGAGCAGTGCGCGCGGGGAGGGGTGCCGGGAACAAACGGGCAGAGAGGCCATGGTGCCTAAAATGGCTGTCGTGTACGTGTGTGCATGGGTCTATGCTGGCGGGATAACACAGTCAGTGTTTAGCGATATCCGTTCTGCTTACAACAAGGGGTACAGTGAACACAAATGAACGCCACTTATGTGCATATACATTGCCATTTTCAAGTGCTCATAGGACGTACTAGTAATGCACAGCGTCATTTAGTGCTGGATTACATGCAATATATGAACTCCCTGGATATGAAAGTTAATTATTCCAAGTCCTTTATCCTTGAGGCCGGTCCGAAATTGCGGAAACAACCCCAAATTGTCACTGAACAGGGGAAAATAGGAGACGATGACTCTTTTAATTATTTAGGGATCATGTTTGATAGGCAACTTAATTGGCAAAACATGATTGTAAATAGAGCGACCCAGATGGAAAAGAATATTGGGGCTTTAATTAAGTTTATTAAAAATAAAAATCTAAAACCTCTTTGAAGCAAAGACGGTGTCTGCTGTCACTTATGGAGCGGCCATCTGGGGAGTCAGAAAATGTACAAAACTTCAATCAATTGAAGATAAAAAAAAATTAAAGTTACTCTCATTACCGACGTCTTGCGCCAATTTTAAATGCCATATGGAAATAACAGCCCCCTACATTTCTGATAAAATCTCTTTGGCACCAATATTACTGTGGCAATCAATATGGCGAAAGCAGATGCTCACACTGACAAGAGATATTATAGGTGATGTCCTGAAACTTGATGGGGTGAGTAACATAACCTGGTTACGATATGTTGAATCTACTTTAAAGGTAACAGGCTACATCACCTTTTTTAGATCCTATAAGCTGCTGTTCAATTTCTAATATGCAGATTGGAAGGGAGATCTTAATTGCCAAGCTGTCAACAGTTAAAATATATCTAACTGTACCAAGTATCTCACATATGGGAAAAAAATCAATGTACCTAACTTTTGTAACTAATCTACAGCATAGGTACATCCTGATGAGATTCCGTCTAAACTATATTCCTCTAATGTTGGGTATCCCTGGTAATGTTAAGTTGCTGCCGATCTCCCACTCTATACTTGTGATAATCAGTCAATACAGAATGATATGCATTTTTTGCTTTTATGTAAACATTACCATAATGAGAGGAAAAGGTTTATCATCCCCATTTTGCGAAAAATTAACTTTAGACAATGTCATGTGGCCTTTTACTATTTACAGCTATTGTCTGACGCCTTTATCTGTTTCTCTGTGGCATCCTTTCTTTTAACTGCTCTAAAAAAAGAGACATTCAATCTGCGGATCCAATTAATTGTAATATGAACTTAATCATGTATGAATTTTTATTATAACTGTTGAAATTGTATAGCTATCGTATCTCAAAAATGATCATACTGTAAGGATGTAGAATGTTTTTATCTTTTATCCTTTTATATATGTAGTATACTTTTATGGCTTCATCATGTCGGCGAAATAAAGTTATTCCGACTGACTGACCAACAGAGATTCTGTTATACACTCATTTCTGTGATGATGTGAGGTCTGAATATCCCTCCGGTGACCGAACCGGTTCCCAAACCTAATGCAGCGTGTGTTGTCTAGTGAACCATTTGCAAACTACAAGGAGAGAAAATAAAGTGGCTTATGACTTCTTTTGTGTCTTGAGTTGACAAAATATGACAGCAGCTGTTGGTCCTTGGGAAAGCTGTATTTGTATTAGTCCAGTTGACTTGGGTACCAGATAATCCTATCTGTCTCATGTAGCAGCAGCAAGAGGGCACTGATTATTTATATACCCGGTCTGTTTGCAGGTCTTGTAGGGCTCGCACCTGAATGCTTTGTCCAAGACTAAGTCCGAAGGTGATGGGCGAAGGGGACGCTTTTAAACAGTCTCTTCCTTATATTAGATGGGCCACCCTAACTAGCTTGATCGTCCAGGTTTTGAGTGGCTACCAAAAGGAAAACCACTTTTCACATGTCCTGGTGTTATAAAGTGTCCAAAAAAAATGTCTTTATCTTGGTTTAATATGTTTTTATGTTCGTAATATCCATGTTTTCTTTCATGCAAATCACACCCAAGTGGATCACGAAGATGGAATCGGAATAGCACAAAATCTAATATTCTCCCTCAAGAAAGTGAGATCCTTCCTGGATGTTACTGAGCGCCCTGAAGCTTAATAGCGCCCACACAAAGCTCCCTTTTACTCCGGGTTGCTCAGCTGCTCAAATCTGACCTACCTCGTGAGACCTTATCCTGAACTCCCTGACTCAATCAAAATCCTGTGCATGCCTTTCAATCCCTATATTCCTCTGGAACTGCATTGGTACATCTTGTGCTTTTTTATCTCACACTGTGGGGCAGGTGTTACATTTCTTGATTCCCTCCCCAGTTCATCTCATAAGCACTTGTTTCATGGAGTCTGGACTTTGGAAATTGCTCCTAATTGTGCTTTCCCCCAAAAGGTTTATAATGCGATTAGCGTATTCAAAACCTTTCCCATGCCAGCTTTGGAGTTGGTGCACCATATATTGACTGATGGCGGCAACTGAATTAAGTTTCATTACTTCACTGAATCTTTGCTGAAATCCGCCCTACGTTATTTAAAACCAAGAACCAACTCTACACTGAGGCGGGAAGTGAGTCTAATTCCACAAAGTGAAACTTAGTGGCCGAGCCTTATCTGTTTAGGTTGCCAGATTATGGAACACTCATGGAATTTTGCTATAAAGAGCCTAACCATCAGTGCTTAATTTGAGCCGGTGGCATCCACCGGCACTCATTTTTGGGGACTGGCACTCATATTTTTTTCTTAAGACATTCCCTGAGAGTAAGAGAGGGAAAACGCATAAAGTGGAAAGGAGATGGAAAAGAAAGACTGAAAACCTGTCGCATAGGGAGAAAGCAGGGACTGATCATAGTGTGAGAAAGGGGCAGGGAGTGTCTGGTTGTGGATTAAAGAGGTTGGAGGTGGATTGAAAACTACCGAACCATGTCATTAGGTGCACCTACATTTAATAGTGCCTACTGCATGTTTCTAAGTAGAGCTATGGTCACTGACACTCATAATAAAGTACTGCTAACCACCTTAATTTTATTAAAGCAATTTGAACATGGCTTTTTCCCCTCGATGGGTGCACCCTTGATCCCACTCGCAATGCTATACACAGCCCAGAATTGCTCCAGCTGCTGCTCACATGTTAAATTAACAACTTTTAGAAAATGGAAAAAGTGACTGCTTTGATGTGATCCCAAATGCAGAGAATCCAACTCCACAATAGTCCTACAGGCACCACGGGGCAGGCTTCAGGGTTACAAGCAGCACGGAGCAATACGCAGGCAGCACAGAGTAATGTAAATAACAAGTATGGAAAGTCCCAGAGTATCAACATCATGTCAGGAAACAGAGGAACAGGAAATCCTAAAGTCAAGGGACACAAGAAAGCAGTTAATTTCTGTCATAAAATGATTAATTGGCCACAGTGTGAGGATGAGGAAAACTTCAACAAGTCCACTCCTCCATCTTCCAGGTGTAACTTTCTTACGACCTCACCTGCTTGCTTATCATTGGAGAGAAACCATAAAGGGATGTTTTACTCCCTCTCTTCCCATGAATCCCTGATTTGAAGCAGGAGAATCATACCCCCTATTCTGGACCATACACCTGCGCGAATCTCCACCAGGAAGCTGTAAAATCTGGGGCACAGTTTACTTTATTGAGTTTTGCTCAGAGTCTATTGTAGTAGACAGGCTCCAGAGGAAAAACTAAGTTGATTTGGTCATAATATAAGATAAGATCTTAGCCTTGTGTGAGTTTGCGGCTTGATGAGAGCGTGAATAGGTGCCACTGTTATACTGGTGATGGCACAGGGATCATCCTCAAGACATGTAAATGTGGGATACTTGTAAAGCGCACTGTTACTCTACCCGAGTGTCCTGGCGCTGTAGACCGCTGGGGAACCCGTCCTGATTTTCCCTGTGAGATGGTCCCTTTCTGGGTATCTCCAGGGTGAAACCAGGCATCTGTGGGGGCCGTTGTAGAGATGAGGCAAGCTTAATGCCCAGAGTTACCGAGTGTGTTCCCTGGTTAGAGTAGGCACTGAGGCGAGAATTATCGAGTCCGTTGACCCTGGTCCAAGACCCTGCCGCGTCGGGAATTGAACCCTGGTCCCGGGCCGTTCTCTGCTTACAGGTCTGCTGCCTCTAACCAGTGAGCCACACCTCTCCACTCCACATAACCCACTAAGGGTCCTGCAATCGGCTCACGGCATCCTACTAACAGCCCAAGGTTTGTACAATAACCCTTGTGGACAGAACCTTCTCTGTGGTGGCAGCAAGATGCTGGATCCATCTTCCTTTAAATATTCACAGTGAAACGTAGTTTCTTGGAGTTACAAAGTTCCTGAAAAGCTGCCATTTAGCCAGTGATATTTTCTTTTAGCACTTCTATTAATATCTCCTTTCTCATGGTGTTGAAAAAAATCTTTTTAGGCCAAGAGGCTCGATTGTGTTTGATGTGCTTGTTCAATAAATGCATAACACCATCAACCTAACTCTGCTAGGAGCTCCTTGACATCTGTGCTCAAGGGGCTCTGCCTCCTCGCTCCTTCGGCCATGATACACCAACTGAGTTTCTCCCTGAGGAGGCTTGGGTTATCTGGTGGGGGAGGTTTGCAGTGGAAATTTGCTGAGATCTAACCAGCATGTAGGAGACAAACAGCATGGCTGCTTTAGCTGCCGTCTTTACCTTACTCCTGCACTCACCCATGCATGTTGCCTGACGGTGCGCACGTTCTTCTGTTGGAGGTGGGGCCGAGAGAACGGAGCATGAAAAAAACTGAAGGGAGATAACTGTAGCTGTTTCTCAAGGAGACAACTGACTGCTGCAGTTTCTATGAGTTATTCCACTGCTGAATCTAAAGGAGAGTTTCACTGCATCAGCTTCTAAATAAGAGATCAGTTCATTGCACTCCTATCCAAAGGAGTGAGAGTTTTGCTGTTTCTAAAGCTGGGAGGGCACTAGAACTGGTTTTAAAAGTTTGAAGTCGCTTCAGCCTTTTCCATAGGAGGCAGGACACTGTAGCTGTGTCTGCGGGAGGGAGGTCACTGCAACTGTTTCTAAATGAGTGTGGTTACAGCTACTGTGGCAAAAGAAGCTGGCGGCCTACAGTTACCGCGCTCTTCGAATGCCACTTACACCCAAACGTGACCGCAGTGACCTGTTCCCTTGCCCTAACCTCTCGAGACATTTCTGCCGCTTCCTAATGGACTCAAATCTCCATACAGGGACTCTTTTCCCCAATATTTTTCTGAAAATAACATAATGTAAGGTTTTAGTTCCCAACAGGAGAAAACAGGTTTTGACATCTCGAACGCTGCACTTGGGTACTCATTACAATGCGGGCTTCTAAGTTTACTCCACGAGGATCACACAGTGCAACAGCTTGAACACTTACCTTGCTTCTACATCACTCATGCAGTACAGGAGAACCGCAGGGATGCCACAGGGCAGTGCCAGGAAGGGAAGGGCACAGCCCGCAGACCATTGCTCTGTAGCTATTGCCACCTTTCCGTACATCTACGCCTTCACCGGAGGTGATGAGGCTCCATAGCTGGAAGGGATTGGGGTGGTGCGGCGAGGCATGGGATCAGGCTTCAAGGGAGGCTTCATATACCAGAACCCTCGGGCAGCATCTCAAACTGAACTGCACCCTTCAGACACCCTTTTCCAGAGTACATGTGTGCCCCAACATCTGGAAGGACACCCTTCGAAGTTTCAAACCTTCGGCTTCCGGTCTCGCACTCGTAGTTCTGCACCATCATTTTAACCTGTTTACATTTTCTCTTCCCTTTGTTGAAAACTCAAAGTTGAGGACCTTTGTATTGTTCGTCTGCATTGTGGCAATAAACTAGGCAGCCATGCTTTTCCAACCAAAGGACTAGAAACCAGCAAATCATTCCTTTTCTAAAGATCTGAGACTCCTCATTAGACCAAACATAAAGAATATCTAGGAGTGGGGGGTGTACTTTCACCTGTTTGGCACCAAACCGTAGGAACTCGCTGCCTTTATCCTTGAGGATGTCTGAGGAAGAAACAAAGTTTCAGAAACTACTTTTCTCTTCCAATGAGTGGCTTGCTTGATCCTCTGCGATGGGCCTGTTTCAGTGCTGGGAGGTCCGTTGGGTAGTCATGCGCTTTACAAATCCCTAGCATAGCATTGCATAATAATAGCCTTGAGAAAGCTACCGGCCTGCATGCTGCTCTGAGGGCGAAACATGCAGTAAAGTTTCTCACTCCGAAAGCATATTTAAGGCTGATGCGGCACATAAAACGTATCAAAATATACCATTGTATGAACAATGAAAATAAGGAGCCTGTGTGTATCACTAAGTACTAGAGCTGTATCTCAATTGAATCGAGTCCTACTGATAACCTACTGCCTGCCCTACTCTCCGCTGAGTTTAATCAGTCACTGTGGGTATAGGGGTGCTGCCCACCTCCCAGGGCTTGGCAGCACATTTGCATATTTAGCCAATGTTGGGCAACACAATCCACGGGGCATTGCCCCTTTCTTCTTTTAAGACCATCGATCACTTGATTGCAACCACCGCAGGCATGCTCTCAGTCGCACAGTCTGTTTCTATACCTTGTTCTTGTGGTGACTGGGTTGTAATGTAGCTTATATATTACTTGCCATAATACTCGGATGTGGCACTCCACTGCACACGTTGAATTGTGTTTGCATTTGTTATAGTTGATTGCCATCGACACGCGTATTGAGAGTCAAGGGGCAGGGGGACGAAGGGAGCCGGGGAGGCCATTGCAAGAGCAAGGACAATAATCCAAGAACCCATTAAACAGCTTCAATGAAAAGGAGAAGATAAAGGGATTTTGGTTCATGTCTGAGCAAAGCGTGCAGATAGGTCAAGAATATTGAACCAATATATGTGCTCAGTAATTACCGTAAAAAGTTGGTGGGTGCCAATGGATAAGTCTGAATTTTTGGTGAGGTGTTACCGGTCTATTCATTTATTGTATTATTTCATTTACAAAGTGCCTCATACCCCATACGATGCTCCACAGCTCATATGCATGTGGGTGACACACTCGTCCGTGGGAGTTGTGTGGTTGGGAGAGTGCGCATCTACAGTGCTTTGGGGTGAATGAGGACCAGAGTGGAGCACTTGTCGTGATTTGTTGCTGCACTGAGCTGAGAGGGCATGGACGTCATTTAGGGGCCACAGATGCGACCTCTGGCTTCAGAGGTGGGAAAATCAGTGCCAGGAACACAGTCGCAACACTTCCTTCATGGAGCTGCTACTCTGTTTATTTTCTCTCAATTTGTTTTTACTACACTTATATTGAATAATGTCCCATTATTCACTATTAATGTTATTAACAAATGGGTACAATTAGCTGGAATCTGGCCTTCCCTAGCAGCTGAGGTAAGTAAAAAGAATTCTTTTAAATGTGTGAATGTTTGCAGATGAGTATGTATAACTGTGAAGGTGTGCCTATGTAAGCATGTGTCTTAGTGAAACCGAAGGTCAAAAGACATGTGATGTCACTTCCGCTACCCCTGGCATTTTGGTGAATTGACAGTTCTTGTGTGAGGCTGAAGGGAATGAACTGGATGGGTAAAGAGTGTACGTGCATTGTGTCTATATGGGGAGTGTTTTCATGTTGCGAGTCTATTGTTAAGAAGTTCAGCTCCTGTTGCGCTGCGCCTAAGCAGTGGCCTTAAAATGTTTTGAGAATAGATACGCTCATGCAAGCATGCAGAGCCCTGCAGTCTTACAGTGGGCTGCATCAGACACATAAAAACCACATTGAGCATAAATCGCCTCGGTTGTGCGTGCTTCTATTAACTACAGGAAATTGATCTCAGGATTGGCAAAGATGCAACCCATATAGACCCACAATATTCCCCTTATACAGCGAGTGATAGTATATGCTCTGGCCTTTTGTCTTCTTTCCACACAACAGTGGTCTCTCCCTGCCATCTCATCCACTATCCTAGATGCAGGGTGCTATGCTTCTGTCACCCTCAGTGCCACTAGGAACTCTGCACCCCCACCTTTTATGCTCCCAAATCCACATTAAGAACTTACTAGGCCCAAGCAAGTCTAATCTGCAAGGGCACCGCCACTAGCCTCAGTATTTAAAATGGAAATATAGAGGTCCGGGTACTCCAGATCCCAGAGTCACTGTTTCCTACTGAGAAGAAGGGAAGTCCAGACTTCACTGCCACCTGAGCCTGCCAGAGGACAACCTCGTCTTCACGAAGGCACCCAAGAAGCACATTAGTAGGCCATAACATCAGATAAAATGGCTTCATCCTTGGTGTGTTATTGGAGAGGAAGATGAGCAAACTTTCCTGCCATGCTTAAGAGTTCCTTCCGCCTCGCTCGTTAACTGGCAGCCCCAAGGGATTGAACTATGAATGAACATGTACTTCTACCGGTCCAGGAGGTGGTGCCTGCAAGGGTGGTGTGGTGTGCATGCATGCCATTTCAAGAATGATCCCATGGCTCCTGTGAAGGCTGCACCAGGGACAATGAGGTTTGACTGTTTCCATGGCTATGTTTGTCAAAGCCAATGGGTGTTGCCTCCAGTGCCATTAAATGGGCAACTTAGAAGGCACAATGTTGTTATTGTCGCCTCCTTGGTCTGAAGAATGAGTGAGCTCCAATAACTCCCCCCACAGGAGCTACAGAGTGCTGTGTATAATCATAAGATAGTACTTAGGGCTTGAAAATAGTACACAAGAAATTGTGTGAGAAAAATAATGGCAGAAATGAAATCATCAATTTTCTAACATTGACAATGGTTTCTGGAGCTTTTTATAGCTCCACCAGAAATTACCAGAAAAGGTGTGCAAAAATTGGAAAATAGCATTTCTTCCACTAAATTATACAAGAGGAAATCTGGACAAATTGTGCCAATAGTGCATCATTAGTCTGTGGCTTTTATCTATTATATTTGGAAAAGTGCTTGCATCTCATCTACAACAGAGCCATAAACCAGCAATTAAAATGTTGGCGTGTGAAAATAAAAACATCAAATTGCACAGTGGTTCAGTTACAAGCTATGCATCATGTTCCACCCTATGTATAGCGACAATATTACGTGATGCATCATCGACAAAACATAAAGCGAACGCACATGGGACAATGTAACCATGCACAAAATGTCATGTCCTGTATGGACAGCACATGCAACTAATGGCCAACCATGAAAAATATATGAAAGCCAGTGTCTGAAGAGGGCTGAAACAAAGCACACGTTCTCTCTATCTCCGCTTGTTTCTAATTCTTTTTTCTTTCACTTATGGCATGAGCTCTTCCAGGCAGCTAAAGCTGTCTGTACTCAGACATAAAAAAAGTTCTCCCTCCCATACTCATGAGAGGTTTGAGGAGTCAGTTGTTGAAGGACTAAGCGTTCTCTCTGCTTTCAGGAATACAGGTTTGTCGTTGAGGTATTGAGGTGTCTAAGGAGGCTCTTGTGTACAATAGACACACGTTGGAGGACAATCCTGTGTTTCAGACATGACCAGTGGAGAGCTGTCCTGTTCATGGAGACATGATGGTATCTACAAAGTTCAGATGTTGCTCTGATTTCAACATTTTGTGTGATCGGAAGGGTGTTTAACCGCTACTTTGCGATCCCTAGAGTGGTTTCCCTGCTCTAGCATGGCACTGACTGTTGCTCCGGGTTAATGAAACATGGTATTTTACTTAGTCTATGCCAGGGTTCTCCAAACTCGGTCCTGCCAGGCTGTATCCATGCCAGATTTTAAGAAAATTACCCTTACCTAAATCGGGATATGCAAAAAACCCGGCATGGATCCGGTCCACCAGGACCGACTTTGGAGAACCCTGGTCTATGCTGATAGTAAAACATTAGGTGTAGAATTAGTGATTTAATTAACTTGTGCCTTCTTATAGACTAGATCAGCAAGACCTTTTGGTGCCCTAAAATAGAACTGCCTGCAAACCATTCCCAGGTGCATCTCAATCTAGCTTTGGGCCCTTGATCTGTCGCATTTAATTCTAGATCCTGCTGATATCTAGTGTCCTTGGAAGAGACACAGATCAAGCCAATTTGCAGAACTGTATTTGGCCCATATATACATTAATGTACACGCTCTATGCCGGGATCAGCAAAGAACGCATCTAACAACTACCAGACATCCTGAACTTAGCTGCAAGAATCACACTTACCCTCTCACACTGCACGCACAACGCACCACACCTTAAGGAGTTCCACTACTTGTTTGCATATTGGGAGCCAAAGTTCCTCACACACACCTTCAAAGCACAGCACTGGAGCGGCCTACCTCAATAGCCATATCTCCTTTCGCCAACCATCCAGATACTTCCATTTTGCATGACTATTTTTTTTGCCACACATCCCACCATTTACAGGAATAGGTCAGGTGGTCTTGCCTTCTCCTGTATCACCTCTAAAGCCTGGAATGACCTGCCACTACACATCAGACCCTTCTCTTTAATTCTCGAATTCTGATACAAGCTGAATACCTGGCTCTTCAAATCACTCCCCCACCCCTCTCTGCTGCCACAAAAACTCCTTCAGTCCCAGGTGAGACTAGTTCAAACCTGCTCAGTAGTGCAGGGATACCCTCCAAGGTGATAGCACGCTGTACAAATATGCACACTATAACAATGTTGTGGTACACAAGTTTTCGGTATCTACTGCAGCTCCTAGTTTTTCTACTGTTCTGCATAATCATCTTGGCCTTCTCTCGCATGTGTGTGCTGTCACCTGTTTTCTCTCTTTTCAGGAATATGATCATTCCAATATGTGCTGCTCTTTTTATATGATTTTTCTTCATTTGTTCCCTCTCACTTATCAATGCCCGCAGTCTTTCTTTCATTTCCATCACATTTCCATCACATGTGCCACTGCAGAGTTTCCGATTAACTTTCCTCTTTGTCCAGGATTATCCAATTTCTCCACATTGTAAGCCAGACAATATTCCAGTGATCGGCATTCACTTAACTTCCAAATGTATTCTGGGAGTTGTAGTCTTGATTCATCTCAGTTGACCCAATTGAAATACATTTCTAGTTTATGCTGGTTTGTAGGAGGAAGACTTGGACTGGAATCCGGAGTCCGTGATGGAAAGGTCTCACCTGGTACCCCTGCAACGCTGTCATCGCCTGGCAGTGTGCCCATATAAATGCCTTTATTCATTCCTAGCCTTAAAACATTATCATCTATTTATCCTCTTAATCAAATTGGATTAGTAGAGCGCAAAGAGTGACATTGAATGCCCTTCCAGCACTAGAAGCCACAACAGATAAGGCAGCATGTGTGACAATGCAAACAACTGTATTTGGTGGCATGGGTACTGTGCTGTTCCTGTGGGACCCTCCCTTGTAAAATAGGTGTTTATGGAGCCTGATTTGTGCTCTGTTGCTCAATATAGAACACTCCAATTGAGTGCTTGCTGCAGCATCAATATATGAGAGAGGGAGAGAGAGAGAAGCAGTCTTTCATTATAACCTCATTATACCCTGGCCATCCCCATGATGTGCAGATCAGAACACTTTGTCTTGCATCCAAAATACATTTCTTTTCCTTGTGCCAACACAGCTGCTGCGTCCTTTTTTATTTAGGTTGTACAAATAACATTAAAATAGCTCCACCAACTCCCACCCATCCCACTATTCAAGAACAGATCTACCTGCTGTTTGGCTTCCGGTGATGACATTCTCAACTTTCCACCATTGCTTTGGCAATTTAACCCAAACAGTGTTCTGGCCAAGCGGGGGGGGGGGGGGGGGGGGGGGGGGCGGGGGGGGGGGGTGTCCTGGTTCGTCTCACGGTTAAGTGGCCGGGATCAGTGCTCTGTTTTCAGTAAAGAGATTCTGACCTTTCTTCCATCAGACTGAGACAGAGGGCAGCAGCTTCTCACGGAGTCTGCACGGAGCCGCCTCTTTCTCGTGGTGCCAGGTTAACTCCTGGTGCTCTGCTGCCACCATTGGCAGCAACACACTGACTATATGTGTTGAAATAAGGGCAACATTATTTTCCAGAAAATGTTTTTCTTCAGAGGGTGGGATGATAGTAGATGTGACCTAAAGGCTACATTTCCAGTTGTTGAACCCGGATGTCTGGTCTGAGGTCAAATCCTGGCAATTTCGACTCCCCACCCCACTTAAAATGTGTGATCTCGGGAATGTCGTTTAACATCTCACTTTTTTTGCTAATTGCAGGTCAAAATTGCAAACAGTATAAAGTCCAATCTGAAACGTTTTATGCAAATAGTGAACATTTACATGTCAATTGTCAATGTCCACAAGAGGAGAATCTATGTAAATGTAATATTAGTTTTAGAAAGGTAATGTTACTGGGAACACCTTTTCAGACCTATCCCCTGTTCATAAGAGGTCTGTTTTCTAGTTTGAAAAGACCACCTCTTTCGCAAACGGTAAGCTTGCAAATTCACTATCGAAAATGAGGCCAGGTTCGAATCCTCGGGTCCTTGTGCTGTCACGCCCACACGTGGCCAGTGTTGTTATCTTGACAGTGCTACCGCTTTCACAAGCTCTGCGCAGACACCGCTACTTGAGAAGTTCGCACGTGTGTTTGTTCCTCCTCGAGGGCTCGCTTCCCATAGGAGCGCTGCTCTGTGCGCGTCTTCAGCTTCACCGAAGCCTGACGTCCGTCCCTCTCTGATGACCCGGCTGACCTGCTCCAGGCGATGGACGCGTAGAGTGGATATACATTTATTTATTTGTTTATTTAATGCATTCTTATAAAATGCGGACTTTACCTGAAGGTGTCAGAGCACTGTACAATAGAACCAGTTACGTTACATGAGAGAACTGTTACAGGAATGGAACAAATAAAAATAGCATGCCATAGAATCAAAGCAACGCACGCATAAAGCACACAATCTCAAGCACAGCAAGCACAGACTGTACAAGCAAAAATATGAATATAAATGACAATTTTACAATGACTACAGAACTTCCTGGCAAAAAATAGCAGGCGATAGAATCAAAACAACGCAGGCAAACGGAAGACAAAATCAAACGCAGCAAGCATAGGATGTAAAAACAAAAATATAAATATATCTGACAAATTTACACTGACTAAAGGACTTCCTGGCGGAGTCTGAGAAGGAGGGAATTAGTTCTGAAAGTGTCTTTGGAATAAAAGAGTTTTGAGGTCCGCTTTGAAGATCTGGATGGAGGTGATGGCACGGAGCGAAGGAGGAAGCGAGTTCCAGATTCTCACTGCATTACCTGAGAACGATTGTGCCATCAATTTTTCACTTTTGAATGAGGGGGGCTCAACTTTTCCACATTTCGAGACGGTCTTTGGCCTCCAGACAATTTTAGTTTATTCGCCAGATAGCGAGGGAAGGAAAAGTGAACAACTTTTGGGGTGATGCACGCCGTTTTGTAGATAGCTCTAGCCTCTATGGGAAGCCATCGGAGAGACGACAGGATAGGAGTGATGTGGTCACTTCATTTGGACCCTGAGATGAAGCGAGCTGCTGAATGGAGGACGGATTTGAGGGGAGAGAGGTGAGATTTGGGAAGGCCAGTCAGAAGAGAATTACAATAGTCCAGTCTAGAGAGAACTAGCGACTGGACCAATGTTTTTAGGTCATTCTCCGGGAAAAAACGACGAATCCCCCATAAAACGCTCCGCTGATAACGTGCGCTCTTGGCCATGGAATTGATGTGAGAGATTAAGTTGTGTCTTTTGTCGAGTATGACACCTAAGGATTTAGCGCAGTCCACAATGATGGGTTTACTGTTGAGTAGATTCAACGGATCCAACCAGGATTGAACAGGAGGCGGGGAGAGAGAGCTAGATAAGAGGAGGAATTCCGTTTTGGAGGGATAGAGAATGAGTTGGTGCACTAATATCCAGTTGTGAATTGCGTTGAGAGTAGAGCTGAGTAGTGAGAGATCATGAGGGGAAGACACCTTGAGGTATATTTGGGTGTCATCCGCATAGTGATCTTAGAGGATTCCCTAATGGTTCCAGATAAAGATTAAACAGAGTGGGAGCAAGGATAGAACCTTGAGGGACGCCTTGACCAACCACCAGTGGAGACGAGAGACTGTTCGCAATCTTAATCATTTGGGATCTGTCCGATAGGAAAGAGGGAAACCATTTGAGTACTGTGCCTTCCACACCCATTCTCTGATGAAGAATGTTCAGGAAGGTGTTGTGATTAACAGTGTCAAAAGCTGCAGAGAGGTCAAGAAGAATCAGAAGGCTCGATTCCAACGAGTCGAGAATATGTAGCGCATCATCGATCACTTGCAGCAGGGCTGTTTCAGTGCTGCAATTTTGAATAAAGCCCGACTGGAACATGTTGAGGAGATTATTGTCCATAATGTGTTGGGACAGTTGTTGTGTAAAACATTTTTCTGTGATCTTTGAAAGAAAAGGAAGATTGGTGATGGGGCGGAAGTTATTGAGGTCATTTGCATCTGCAGTGGTTTTTTTTAGAAGAGGGGTAACCTGTCCTATTTTGAGGACAACTGGGAGGGATCCTTGACTGAGGAAGAGATTGACTAGCCTAGTCCAGTAGGAAAGAGTGATAGTATAGAAATCAATGGCGATGCCACTGGGTATGGGGTCAGAAGAATGGTTGGAGGGTTTGGTTTCACAGATGCATTTGAGGAGATCAACCTCCGAGATGGCGGCAAAGTTCTGCCAGGTGACTAAGGCTTTTCGCTCCTCAATGGGGGTGGGGTGGGTGACCTGTTCCAACCAAGTGCGGCATCAGCGTGTAGACAGACAGATGGACAGTCCCATGCTGGAACTCTATCAAATAGCCCTCGTTAGTGTAGCAGGTGCAGTTGCGCCAGGGCCCACTGCACTCCACTTCAGGATGTCTTTTCTGCATAACTGGGTGGAAGGGGAACATTTTCCGTGCTTGGCCGTGGCCCCCCAATACACCATAATTTCTCTCTCTCGCTCTCTCTCTCGCTCTCTCTCACACACACACTCGCACTCACATACACACCCCTTTCCCTCTCTCTTTTTGTCGTTCGTTTTTCTCTTTCTATTTTTGTTCTCTCTGTCTTTGCATCGCTCGCTTTCTATGTCTTGTGCAATCTCTTTCTATTTCTCTCGTTGCATCAGCGTGCAGACAGTCAGGTGGACTGACACATGCACTTGCTGGCAAACAGAGGTATAGCCCATATAGTACAATAGGTGCAGTGTGCTAGGTCCAGGTTTGTGAGGGGCCACTGCACTCCAGTTAAGTATGTCTTTCTACAAAACCAGATGGAAAGGGGGCGTTTTCATTGCTTACCCCTGACACCCTTACTACACCACTGCACACACTCTCTCACACACTTTCCTCCCTCTTTCTGTCGTTCGTTTTTCTCTTTTTGCTCTTGTTCAATCTCTCTTTCTCTGTCTCTCCCTCTCCCTCTCTCTCCCTCTCTCTCCTTGTGTATCTTTCCCTCTCCCTTGCAATCTCTTTCTGTTTCTCTCGTGCTCCAGTGTCACTTCCTTTCGGATTATATTTTTGACTAAAACTGGGTAGTCTGAAGCGCGATATTCATTATATTCTTCTTAAGGAAGTCCATTTAAGGCCTGGTTTGTGTGAAACCTAAACGGGGATAGATTTCAAGGCCTACAAATGAATGCACTGGGTGAGCACTGACTCTGTTTAAAGAGACTGAGCGCGGCCTGTGCCCAGAAGAGAGAGAGCTGCTTGGATTTCAGCAATAGATGGCCTCTTGTTTGCCTCCCCTGTGGACTCCACTGCTGCATTAACATGAAACCACGTCCCATTCATGTCTAGGATCCCTTATCTCGGGGATCCTGGCTCCAGCCACCCTTTGGAGTCCTTTATTAACCGGATGTTTGATGGTTCACTTGAGGAGAGGGTAAAAAACTACAGATAAATCACATTAAGGCTTGTTTCGTGCCATTTAGAGCCTCACAATCAGTACTGATCTTTCTGCTTCTCCATCAAAGGGTGTCTTCTGATCCCTCTGAGTAATAAAACACTAGAAGATGTCAGGATTCAGGGTCGGACGCCTCACGGCAGCTGCTGCGGATTGTAGACATGGAGGGAGAAGAATAGAACTATTTATTTTAATTTCAACAAAATATTATTTTCAAAATAAAGTAATATCAAAGACTCAGTTAAGGTGCTCCTATTTAGTGATGCCTCGGTGAGAAGAGAAACCGTAAAAAAAATTTGCGCTGGTGGTATATCCAATACTATATACATGTGATTGAGAGGGATAGTGTGATGATCTTACTAGTTTCACAATCCATAATCAAATCAAACAACCATTTGCAATGCAATAGGTCTTGCATTTACGCATGTTTGAGCTATTGGCATTGTAAATGACAATGCCTTTTTTATGATTTGGTTTTTAAAACATAAAACAAAGGCATTGCCATTTACAATGCCAATAGCTTAAACTCACGTAAATGCGAGATCTATTGCATTGCTTTAAATGCTGCCCGTTTTCCTTAAAGGAAAACGGGATGCATTTCAAAAATAAGAAGAAACATTTCAGTTTCATTTTTTACGGGCAGGCAGTGGTCCCTGGGACCACTGCCAGCTCTTAAAAATATTTGTGCATCCATTCCCAAATAGGAAGGGATCCCCTGGGGACCCCTTCCCATTTGCGGGTGGTTTACCACCCGTCTGGTGGTAAACTGCGAGTGTTTTGCGACTGCAATTGCGGTCGCAAAACAATCCAATATAGGTTTTGGAGTAGCTTGTAGGAAGGGACGCCCTTGGCATGCCCCTTCCTGATAGCGAGTCGCTAACCCTATTTTGCGAGTAGCTAATTGATTAGCGACTTGCAAAATAGAGTTGGTACATTGGGCTGACCTAGTTTGCAGTCGCAAAGGGGCTGAAATCCCCTTTGTGACCGCAAAAAACGGTCCTACATCTGGCCCGTAGTGTAAAGTATTTGTGCTCACAGTAAAACAGTGAAAACACCAGGAAAAGACTCCACACAACTATAGATAAATAGAGAATATTTATCTGAGTAAAACAAGACAAAAACAACAAAAATCTAAATAGTAGAAGTTGAGATATGAATTGTTAAAGATTAAATCCAAAAACAGTGTTTAGAAGTCAATAGCGCTGAAAGGTTACCTGAGGTCACACTAGACCAGGGTAAATCCAATGTTCAGGTCCTTCCTACTCCTTTTTGATGCAAACTGTGTGCTGTTGCTCAGTTTACTCCTTTAGGAGGAAAAACCATGTAAAGTCAAGAAACCTTATACATGCCCCTACCAGATTCAATATAGTACTGATAGTGGGCCAAAAATGATATCTTCATACCCATGAAGTCTGTACATTTTAACTCATCCTAAACATGTGAAATTAGTTTTCACAGAATGTTCATTGGAAGTGCAAATGGGTGATATATTTCCCAAACAGACCACAGCTGCATAAAAGCAACATCATGAGCACCTTAATAAATTAGTTAGAGCCCTGCTGCAGACAAGAACTAGCATTGGCAAAGCCAACAGGTCGCCAGTTTGCCAATGCTTGTTTTCTTAAAAGCATTGGCTATAGATTTGTGTTGCAACAACTGGAAAAGCCAATACTAAAGTTCAATAATCTACATGTACTTTCAAGATGGCTGACATTGCATTTAGACAGAACAAGATAGTCTTCTTGGGGTGGTATTATTTATACTTTCAAGATGGTCTTCATGTTGCATGAGACAGTGTGGAATGACACCACAGGTACCCTGTATGTAATGCCTGGGTGATGCTAGTCGTTTTGCCAATAATTGTGATGCCATTCTACAAGCGCTGATAAAGCCAAAGGCATGAGCAGTGGCAGGCGGCAGCAGATAGTAGCACAAGGGACTACTTTCAGCATTGCCCTGTAAATAACATCAACAAGGAACATGATGGCAAAGCCTTGTAACCTTCTGCGAAATGTCATGGATTTAAGGATTATTTACAACAAGGGGTGGTGATGGACAGAGTCTCTGAATTAAGCAGAATACTCTCACCCAGTCAAGAGATCAGGGCTAGATCCAACACCGTTTTTTAGCTCATTGCACCATCCCAGTTTCAGAACCTGGCTGTATGCAAATTAGTCTGTCCCTGGCCCAGTGCATCATGGGAACAGGGCAGACCAGACTACAAAAGCCAATTCTTACACTGGGAAGGAAACAAGCTTCCGGGGACCGGTTTCTGGCATTTCAGCCATCTTCGGCCCGGCTTGCTTGAATCCTGATGGTGCAATGAGCAAGGGACTCACATCTGAGTATACCCTTCCACGCTTAGGGTGGACAAAATTTTTTACAACAAGGGGTGGTGATGGACAGAGTCTCTGAATTAAGCAGAATACTCTCACCCAGTCAAGAGATCAGGGCTAGATCCAACACCGTTTTTTAGCTCATTGAACCATCCCAGTTTCAGAACCTGGCTGTATGCAAATTAGTCTGTCCCTGGCCCAGTGCATCATGGGAACAGGGCAGACCAGACTACAAAAGCCAATTCTTACACTGGGAAGGAAACAAGCTTCCGGGGACCGGTTTCTGGCATTTCAGCCGTCTTCGGCCCGGCTTGCTTGAATCCTGATGGTGCAATGAGCAAGGGACTCACATCTGAGTATACCCTTCCACGCTTAGGGTGAACAAAATTATTTACAACAAGGGGTGGTGATGGACAGAGTCTCTGAATTAAGCAGAATACTCTCACCCAGTCAAGAGATCAGGGCTAGATCCAACACCGTTTTTTAGCTCATTGCACCATCCCAGTTTCAGAACCTGGCTGTATGCAAATTAGTCTGTCCCTGGCCCAGTGCATCATGGGAACAGGGCAGACCAGACTACAAAAGCCAATTCTTACACTGGGAAGGAAACAAGCTTCCAGGGACCGGTTTCTGGCATTTCAGCCGTCTTCGGCCCGGCTTGCTTGAATCCTGATGGTGCAATGAGCAAGGGACTCACATCTGAGTATACCCTTCCACGCTTAGGGTGGACAAAATTATTTACAACAAGGGGTGGTGATGGACAGAGTCTCTGAATTAAGCAGAATACTCTCACCCAGTGAAGAGATCAGGCCTAGATCCAACACCGTTTTTTAGCTCATTGCACCATCCCAGTTTCAGAACCTGCCTGTATGCAAATTAGTCTGTCCCTGGCCCAGTGCATCATGGGAACAGGGCAGACCAGACTACAAAAGCCAATTCTTACACTGGGAAGGAAACAAGCTTCCGGGGACCGGTTTCTGGCATTTCAGCCGTCTTCGGCCCGGCTTGCTTGAATCCTGATGGTGCAATGAGCAAGGGACTCACACCTGAGTATACCCTTCCACGCTTAGGGTGGACAAAATTATTTACAATTTAAGGATAGCACAACCGAGCAATGACAAGTATTTAAAAATACCAGAAGCCAATGGCTGAAGGGACAGACCAGAAGCCCACTCTCTGTACAGTGGACCCACATTGTATGTCGTATGTATGTAGTGTTGTATTAGTAACATGATGTTACAACTGCCTGAGAGTGAGAACTCAAAAGGACCATTCTATATGGAAATACAAAATACACAACCTACATAAAAATGTTGGCGTAGTCTAGACGTCCAAGTAACGATTCAACAGTCCAGATTAAAAAAAACACTCACAAACCAAAATCGATGTATACTTCATTCACACAAAAAGTTTTCCTATGGGGGGAAATGAGAAGGCATAATCAAACAATATTTGCAAAGATGGATGTGTAGTATGAATGTAACCATTTCACGATACAGGTATACCCCGAACACACACCACCTCCACATTTCACAATAACGTTACCTCCCCTCCAACACACACATGCCTCCACATCGCCACTACCGCTGAGTGGGAATTGATTTCTTCAACCTAAGGCACAGCTGATTGGATTCATCAGTCTTGAGCCTTGGCTCTTTTAAAAGCACAATGCACTATTAGCTGTTTGGGCCAAACTACCAGTTGGCAGTGGTCATGGAAATTGCAATTTTGTGCGAAAGAAGGAAATGAAGTCAAATTATGAAGAGTGGAGTTGCCAGTACCTTGTGTGAAAACTGGATGTGAGGGAATACCTCATGGTAGAAAAAAAGCCCACAAGATTCACTCAGAAGACAGCCCGAGGAGAAATTGTCTCTCTACCACACAGTACACTGTCCCCACACAAACTTTTCTGCTCAAATCAGCCTCCCACAGGAGAAAACCAAATAAATCACCCAAACTTACACCCAGCAAGGCACGATTGTGAGATCATCTACTTGGGCAGAGAGAGTTCAGCCACAATCCGTACCAAGACCAAGGTCTTTCCGCCCAAATCTGCAAGCAGTTTAACTACAGCAGGATATGACAAAGCCGTGTTTCACTCTTCACCTGGCTTTGAGCCGTGTGTTGTCTTTGGTGCACACCAATTTATCTGGATATGGCTACAGTGCGATCAGTTCAAGGAACTGATCAGCTTAGAAATAAACTCAAGGCCTCCACTGTTGGTGTAAACCCGCTCTCCACTGTAAACAGCGACGGACAGCGCCTCATCCATACAGTGTGTGATCGTGAACACGCGGAGATATGTTCAATGACTAACACGTCTGCCTGAGAACTGCACTCTGCGTTGTAAACACAGCAGTACGTCATTCGGCGAGCACTTGAAATGTGTAGGCATCAAAGGCTGAATACCTCACGTTCTCGCAGATTTGTTTTCAGATAACAGTGGTTCAGGTAACAGAGGGTGAGGGCGACTGGAACAGCTGTGCTGAAAGAAGAGTGGTAAGGCGAAAGTGAAAGAGCTCCATGCGCGCGCTTTGTTCACGCGGTGACAGGAGATGTGCACGCGTACGGAGTACACATCTCCAGTCCATATGCGTGCCATCTCCTGTCCCCTTTCAGAGGAGACACCAAACGCGTGCACATCAGATGTCCGTGCGCGCACATGGTTTGTCTCACTTCGCTAGCAAAACCAACAACAATAGAGCCTCGCCAAGGCGAAGCAATGCATGCCCTGCGTTCGCTAGGCGAGACCTAAAAAACAGTCCACATTTGTAAATTGTAGACATTTCCAGCCGCAATAGCAAATTAATCAGAAAAGGGTCATCATCAGGACAGAAATTTGAAGGAGAAACCAGAGAATTGCGTCCTGCAATCCTAATGAGTATTAACTCGATAGATACATCATCAGGCTTGTTCGTAAAAACAAGCAAGAAAGTTAAGAGTCTGATTAAAAAAGGTCAAAGAATAAGGGTGAATCCAGTTCTCCGCGCGCTAAACACTTGATGTTTCGTCATGTAGAGTCTGCTAGTGTGATTCAGCATTTCCTTTTTGAACACCACACAACTAATTTTTTCACTGTATTCAATCTTCTATGCCCTCGTGAATTGAGTGTCCACCAATTTGATAAATCCAAATCAGATGAATGCTGTTGCAAGGATTGGTATTGTGTATGAACATGCCCGCTGTGCCGGAATGAAACCGAAGACAGGCGCGCAAGTTCATACACAATACTGATCCTGGTGACAGTATTAATCTGATCTCGGACTTATCAAATTGGTGGCCACTCAATTCACGAGGGCCCACACGACTGAACACAGTGGAGAAATGGTATGTTGTGTTGCGTTCACAAAGGAAATTGTGAATCGCTCTAGCAGACTGTACACGACGATACATCAATTGTTCAGCACACAGAGAACTGGATTCACCCAGGGAAGCACCACTTACATCGGATACATCGCATCGCGCTGCCATTGCAACGCGGCTATTACATCGCAATAACATGTACATCGTGAACTATTACATCGTATTGCACAATTCAATGGATACATCGTGAACTATGAGCACCGCGTTAACGATTATTAAACAAGCAGCAGAATTGTGTTTAAACATGAAAAGCAGAATTGCGTATTCAAGCAAAAATGAAAAGAAGAGTTGTGTTTATTTAATTAAACAAGCGTATTCAAGGAGAAATGAAATTAAACAAGCAGCAGAATTGGATACATCGTGAACTATGAGCATTATTTTATTAATTCGAATTGTGTTTATTTAATTAAATATTAATATATTCAACCAGCATTCGTGTACTATGAGCAGCAGAATTGTGTTTAAGCACCGCGTTAACGATTGCAATACTGCAACAACAGGTGGTCTGACGGACGTGAACTATTACATCGTATTGCACAATTGAATGGATACATCGTCAACTATGAACATTATTTTATTAAATATTAGCATGGAAAGCAGATATTCAGCAATTACAGCGTCAATAACTGCACCAACAGGTGGTCTGACGGAAAGCTAGCCAGGCTTTGGTGCTGTCAGACAAGGTTCGAGCCTCCTATCTTCCCTTCATATCAAGAGCATATATATTTTATAATTAATAGCATGAAAAGCAGAATTGCGTATTCAAGCAAAAATGAAAAGCTGAATTGTGTTTCTTTTATTAAATATTAACGTATTCAAGCACAAATGAAATTAAACAAGCAGCATTCGTCAACTATGAGCAGCAGAATTGTGTTTAAGCGCTGGTGGGTGGGTGCCTGGAAGGATGGATGGATGGGTGGGTGCCTGGATGGATGCATGGGTGGATGTGGATGGATGGATGGGCATTTCTAAATTGTGGGACGAGTGGTCACGGAGCCATATTCTATCTTTCGGTTGAAGAATACGAGTTAAATAAATCCGAGTTTTTCCTATATTTGCAATTCAGGTACTCATTGGAGACATACGCAGGGGGGGATACTCCCCCTACTCTGTCTCCCTCCACTCCCCGCTTCCCCTGGGGAGGCCTGACACCCCTCCCTCCTCCGTGTGACATTGTTAGTCTTTGCCGTAGGACTCCTGACAGCTCAATTTTCTCTCCACCACCCCTGCTTCTGTTTCATTTCTCTCCACCTGTCAGCCCGCCCATGTGTCCCCGTCTGTAACCCTCACCCCCACCGCCTGAGCGTGCCTGCAGAGTGGTCTGCCACAGTGCCACTCTCCCGGTGTCTGTCGGGTTTCGCCTACCTCTCTCAATGTCTGTTAGTCTGTACCACCACAGTATCTCCCCCCCCCCCCACACACATTTCCTCCTTCTGTGGCTGTCATCGGCCGTCTTCCCTTCCCTCGTTGATTCCAGAGGCTGTCAGTCAAAGTATTCACTCACCTGCCAGCTGCCAGCCTGGCCACAAAGAAGCCTCTCTTTACCAGCACTCCCTGCGCCCACCTGCTGCCAGAGCACCCAGCGCTGGAGCCATTTTACTATGTTTGAGTTTTAGGGGTGAAGGGGGTGGGTGCTGGGGAAGGGGGGTGGGGGGGAGGAGGCCTCCCTTTACTTTACACAGAAGCATCTTAGGATGGGGAGCTATGGGAGAGAAGTTAAATGCCACGGGTTAACTACTGGAACAGATGAGAGAGCAAATGATATACGATAGACATTCAAATGTCCCTGAGGTAAACATACATTAAAGGCAGACAGCGGCGATATGAGAGGGGAGGAGAAATGTAAATACCACAGCGGTGTACATTCAGAGAAGGACGTGCATCTCGGATATTATTTGAGTGCAAGATGGAGTGGGGAAGCAGTAGGCTGTTCTCTGCAGGCAGTAGATGCAAGTATTAGCCCCCCCTCAGCAGACTTATAGGAGGACTGTGGACGCCGTGGACTCATGTAACTTGCGTCTTGTATGTTTGGAATTGGCTGGGTGCTCCGGATCACCCTTCTTGGGCGCTAAGTAAAACTGTTGCTACAGAATACCATGCATATTGAATATATACCCCCCACCCCCCGAACAACCCATTGGCTATAACGAATTTGAACGTGCGGGCTAAACCATCGCGTTGTCATGTCGCGCGATGTAAGGTCGCCGATGTGACACGCGATCCTATTGCATGGCCGCATTTGCGTTGCAACATCGTGCGATGCTAAAATGGCCGATGTGACTGCAATTGCGATGTAGTGACGGCGATGTAAATTACCGCGATGCAAGTAAGTGCGATGGATCGTCATACAACCATTCACCCATATTCATTGACCTATTTCAACCGGACTCTTACCTTTCTTGCTTATTTTTAAGAACAAGCCTTATGACGTACCTATCGAGCTAATACTCATTAAGATTACAGGGCTGTTGCTGTGATTCTCTGATGTCTCCTTCCATTTTCTGTCCTGATGATGACCCATTTCTGATTCCTTTGGCATTGTGGGCCAAAACATCAACAATTTTCAAATGTGGACTGTTTTTTAATCTATTAGGCATTGTGACCCTTGTAAGATGAATGTCTTATATAATATCACAATATCCCTGTCAGCAGGGCTTTAAGTGGGAGGAAAAAACTGGGGGGGGTCTCTCATGGGGGCGTGGCCATTGTAATTAAGGGTGTGGCTTAAAACATGCAAGCTAAAAATCTATGCTTAGCATAGTCTGCCGCCCGACTTGTTTTTTGCGGTTTCTGTCATTGCATCTAGATATATGATACAACGAGTAACATCATACTTACAACAAGTCAGGACTATTAACTTTGTGGATGGTTGTTAGTTGCATACAATAAATAAGCAGCAACTATGGCTTGTTGCATATAATATGGGAGAAACTTCCACTTAAAGCTTTGGTGACACCACAACAATGTTGCTGCTCCTGCGTTTCAAAAAGAAAAGGGAAATCCAGAGATAAAATATCTCTCTTTAAAGGATTTCCCTTCCCCTACAACGCTCAGGTGGCATGATGTCATGCTGTAACCTCTCCACTAGTGAGAAGTGAGTAGTGTGAGCAGGCACACATGATGTGCCTGCTGTCACTGCAGTCCGAAAAATACGGACAGCATGTCCAGGGCACCAAACAGAGCCAGATAGAGACCCGTTTCGAGGCTTCCTTTAAAAAACTGCCGGGGCTCAGCACCGGTGAGACCCGGCCCACTTAAAACCCTGCCTGTCAGTCACAAGTATAAAGTATTGTATATAGCTCCAGCGCGCTATATATTCACTCTATCACTTTTCACTGTTCCATCACGAAATAGGAGCACCTTAAGTAACTGAGTATTACTTTATTTTGGAAATAATATTTTGTTATATTTAAAATAAATACATTAAATGCACAAACAATGCTTATTTGTAAGAAGGGTTCCGTAAGAAACTATTGCCGAGAAAGTCGAGGGCTACACTTAACCCATAGGTACCATTTTGTGCCTTTAATCATTGTTCTACCCAGGTCTCTGGGTTATTGGGTACCCCCTTTTTTTCCTCAACGAAGAATAGAACTAGTCACTGCTGCCCCCTCACTGTGTTCCCGCCACATTTTCCCGCCACTTTTTAAAATTCTTATCGTTGAAAGCTGCTACTGTGGAAGGTACTGCCACACATGCCTATTATTGCAATCTGTGTTCTAATATAGATGTGAAAATGCACATCGATCTCAGGAAATACCTCTGTAGTCCAGAAGGTGGCAGTGTAACACAAGAGGAGTGCTGATAGAATCCAGTTCTTTACCTCGGAAGTCAACCATGCTCGCATGGTTATTGTAAACAGTTTTCTGGAACTCTATCAAATTCCGTTGTAAAACAAATATGGCCCTTTCCCTATGGTTGACATACTCTGGAAGTTGTTTTTTAAAATGCTCTTTTGTCTTTTAAAATATGTACTAAACATTATAAGATGCTGATGAATACTGCATAGTTGCCAAGTTTTCAGACTCCTTTTGTGTAACATCTAATAATAATAATAATAATAAAAGGGGTTTTATCATGCGCAAACATAGCCCAATGGGCGTCAAGGCGCCTAATTCCAAATCAAGCTCATAACATAGGCCCAGGAGCTCAACCTGTATAAGCTCTCGAAAAGCACCACGTTTTAAGGGCCTTTTTAAACAAGACTAAAGAGGGTAGGGTCTTAATCTCCATTGGCAAGATGTTCCAAAGCTGTGGAGCAACAACGGAGAAGGCCCTGGCTCCCCATCTGGTGAGCTTAAAGCGAGGGACAACAAGTTGGAATAGTCCCGAAGAGCGCAAACACCTTGTGGGATGGTAACGGGTAAGCAGAGAGCTGATAGCGCCATTAGATCCATCCTCGAGTGCTCTGTAGGTCAAGCACAGAATTTTGAAATAGATTCTGTGTTGAATGGGCAGCCAGTGAAGGTCTCTCCTCGCAGCAGTGGCAGAGGAGGCCCTGGGAAGATCCAGGACAAAACGTGCAGCGGCATTCTGCACGATTTGCAGTCGATGTATAAGGCCCTTGTTGGATTCCATGTAAAGAGAGTTGCAATAATCCAACCTGGAACCAACAAGGGCGACTGCAATCTGCTTGCGTGCTTCGAGAGACAGATAGCTGCGAATTCTATTGAGCGTCCTGATCACGCCCCAGCAGGTCGAAACAGTCCGATTCACCTGTAAGGACATCGAGAGTGAGGTATCGAACACTACACCCAGATTTCTGGCAGACTGAGAGGGAGTGGGGCAGATGCCAAGAGAAGGGGGCCACCACTCACTCGACCAGATGTCTTGGTCCTTTCCAAAAATCAGAATCTCAGTCTTGTCGCCATTTAGCTTCAAGAAGTCTGTGTTTATAGCCTGCTTACTTGTGACATGTGAAGTGCTTACGAGTGACACCTTACCGTGAGTATACCAAAGCAGTTATGGCCACGTTGTGAAATACATTTACAATTGTAACCCCTTTTGTGCAATGTGAGGATCTAGAAATGGCTTCAGTGCTTATAAAATGCTTATGCCTCCGGTGCAAGACATGCATGTGTTGACTTGCACTGTGACGAGTTAGCGTCTGCCTTATAACTACACCACATCATGGCAAGGCATTTCTTGGGCTGTAATAAGCTGCTGTCCTTGGCCAAATAAGGCCCATTTTCCATCGTGAAGCGTTGTACTTTTAGCCATTACTTGCTTTTGTACGTGATAACAGTTGCATTCTGCGATTTGTAGTTGCTTTTTATATCAGTTGTTGACTACAAAGCCAGAACTACTGAAAACGTGTTGCAGGCCTCCAGCCCATATACAGCTGCAAAGTTTACCAGGTCCTTACCTGACTAGTTAATTCAGCCTGCTTTTTTCTTATAATTCTGGGACTTGCCATTCTTGTTTTTATACTGAATTAACACTACAAGAATTCTAAGAAAGAACAGGACTAGAAACTTCGCAGCTATGCGACACTTCAAGGCCAGCTGAACAAATCAGTAGTGTACAAGTAATGAGATTAATTTCACACAATGTTATGCTTTAGAAGGGGCTTTAAAAAGCTCGCAACCTTTATGCAAGGTGATTCGTTTATCCTGGTCGCCCTTTCCTCGGAGGAGCGTCGCCTACTCTGACAAATACACCTCTTTCCCACCCCTCACTCATTGGTGGTTCTGAGTGGATGTTTGTGAGAGTACTTTTTTCTTTCGTTATGCAGCACGTAGTCTGTAAAGCACTCTGATGCCGTTCAACCACGTCTGTGCTATATAGAGGGCCACTGGAATTATGTGGCAGGGGAGGGCCAAAATATGTGGCATGGGTGGGTAAATAATGTGGCAAGAAAAGCCTTATTATACGGCATAAAGCATCACTTTTTGTGATAGTATTCCTTCATTATTTTGTCGCTTGTAGACTTGTTAATACAGTATGGGCATTGGTTGCACCCTATTAGTGCTAATTTAACACCCAAATCTAGAAATAAGCAACAGAAAGGAGAACAGTCAAACTTTGCAAAGGCCCATGCGTTGCAACACGCATTGTTGCATTTTAGTAACTTTCGAACCGTTTGAGCTAGAAACAGTATTCTTTTGTTACAGTCTGCAGATTATGCAGCAGATGATGGATTATGTGGCAAATGCGGTAAATCTACAATTACGCTGAAAACAGCTGTGGCCACACCATCACATAATTCCAATGGCCAGGGCTACATAAACTGCTAGTAGATTAAAAAAAACACACACACTTTGTCCTCTCCTCATCCTCGCAGAGATAGCCTATGCCAAAACTACTTTGACTTGTCATGTACCATATTTAATAGCAACAGCGTTTGTGCATAGATCCATATATCCTACTGTGGCATCGGTGTAGAAAAGATCAACTGTATATCCTGCTCCCATGTGTCAAAATTCATGACCCAGGTAAACTCAAACCTTTCCATCTTCTAAAGCCTGGCACACTCACTCATTACCCTCTCTTAAGCTGCAGCGATCAGTACCACCTACTTGTATGTGTCCTGACCCCATGGCACACAGTCTCCAGCCTCCCTACAGCCGCAAACACCTTTGAGGCACTTCATCTGTGCTTCACCCATCTGCTGAGTACTCTGGCTCCCCATATGCCCTGGCTTCTTCTGCAAAGACTAGTATTATACTGTCTGTTTTCTAATTTGGGAATACTTTCATCTTAAAGAGCACTTCCATGGAAAGCCATGGTCCATTAGTTCAGGAAGTGAATATATCTCTCTCTGCTAAGACCACCTCCTCTTTGAGCCACCGTACTCCAAACTGTCCATAGGGATCTGTGTTAGAGGGCAGCGGATCTTATTGCTTCAGGAAAACCAGGATTCTTCTGAGGGCTCAGGACAGGCCAGCAGCTCTTGTTATGGGTTCAGGCGCAAGGGATTGTGGGATCGGTCCTGCACCAGCCCTTCTCATGGCTCTATGCAGCACAGTTGCTGGTCTTCTTAGGTCTCCTTCTAGGGGCACAATGGCTGTTCTCAGGGATCAGCACAAGAGACTAAGGGCTCTTCTGAGGGACAGTGAGTTTTCTTTAGGGATCTCTCCTGCAGTAGATCAGCCACTCTCCTCAAAGCATAGAGTCTTTCATCCAGACAGTACAAGGCTCCGCAAAGGACAGAATTTCTTCTCGGGATCTCTCCTCCGCAGGAACAGCAACTCTTCTTTTTTTCTTTTTTTTTTTTGGGTTAAAGACTTTTATTGCAAAATAGTAGTAATACACAGCTTTGGGCCTACAACCCAAGGGGCCGGCCGCGATGTTATGTAACGATCGTTTTGTACTATCGGAGCAACACAGCTCGTCAGCCGACAACCTTGGGTCTGGCGGCGTATTGAATAAGCTTCAAAAATTTCAATTGGTGCATGCTGTGAATAGAATAACATCTGACTTCTTGTATAGTGTATACATTGCAGTACATCGTCAATTAGGTAATATGAACAATAACCAAACAATAACTGGGCAGCTGACTTCATGCACGATATCTAAATTGGTATGCAGTCTTTGCGTACGGCTTCGTGTACGCTGGCTGTGTCACGTCCTCGTATTAAGTTGTCTATAGGAGTCACGTGGAGTCGTAGGCACTACCACTCACACCCCTCAATCCAAACTATCATCATCCTCGTCCATCTCACCCTCTGAATCTGTATTGGTCTCTTCAGGTAGTGGGTCACATAGGTCCCCCCTATACGTATTCCATGGCATCCAGATCTTATTCCACTTACGCGGACACGCCCTTGCTGTATACACCGCTCGTTCTGTTAGCATTAGTGAGTCCATGTTTCTACACCAGTGCGCCAGCGTAGGCGTGTCAGTTGCTCCCCACTTCTGCGCTATGTCTCTCTTAGCCACCATCATGCCTATCGTTCCCCAATTTTGACCGTGACGAGAGAGATCGTTAGGCTCCCATATGTTCAGTAGACATTTGCGGGGTTCAGGAATGAGAGTGGTCTCCAATGCCTGGGAGACTGTACGCATTACCTGCCTCCAATACTCCATCACTCTCGGACATTCCCAGATGGTGTGTAGAAACGTCCCCTCCTCCCCGCACCCACGAAGACAATACGGGTGTTGTGCCCGGTGAAATTTATGTACGGTGGTTCTGGTGTAGTACACCCGGTGCAGTATCTTAAGTTGCACCAAACGGAATGTAGCAGAGATGCCTATTTCTTTCGGGGAGGCTAATGCTTCGTTCCATTCTGTTTCGTCCATGTCGCCCAGCTCGCTCTCCCACCTCTCTCGCAGTTTACCTGTAGGGTCAGTGAGATTGTTTATCAGTTTGCGGTATGTGAGGGAGGTGGCGCTGTGTTGCATAAAATCTGTAAGCAGTCTGTCTTCTATCGGGGAGGCTTCAGGGACGTCCGTATCTGTATGTATCACGGTGCACAAAGCATGTCTGATTTGTACGTATCTGTAGAGTTCGTTCGGGCCTAGTCCAAATTGTTGCTGGAGTTGGGGGAACGGGATTACAGTCCTGTCCGCCCACAAGTCTCCCACTGTTGATATACCAATATTGTCCCATTGTGTAAAGCCCTTGCTCCGTCTCAAGTGCCCTAGCGCCTTAGCATCCCATAACGGAGTTAGTTTAGTGATCACACCGTTCCACCCAAGTTTTGCCTGTGCCGCGTACCCTAGTTTCACTGTGTTGTTCGTGGGGCCTATAAGTCGTGCCGCCACCCCTTTGTGATAGAGTGCCGCCAATAAGCTGTGGGTGCCTAGCTGAGCTCTATCTGCCCTATACGCCAGATCGTTTTGGGGTGTATGTATCCAGTAATTAATAACCTTGAGCTGCGCCGCCCAGTAATACATCTGTAGGTTTGGCAATGCAATTCCTCCCCCATACCAGCTGCGATTCAGCTTTGCATGCGCTATACAGGCAGAGCGATTGCCCCATAGTAGGTTAGAAACTAAGGCCGTTACCTGCTGAAAGTAACGCGGCGACACCGGACACGAGGTGTTTTCAAGTGCATATAGGAAGCGGGGCAACGCCATCATTTTATACAACGCTGCCCTCCCCAACAGTGTCAGAGGCAGACCAGCCCAGCACTGCACGTCCCGCCTTAGGCGATCTAGCGGCGGCCTCAGATTTTTGTCGTAGAACTCAGACGAGGTCCTGGTAACACGTATACCAAGATATTTAAAAGACTCTACCGCCACCTCCAGCTGGCAACCTGCAGCAGGACTGGCTCCGGTCCGCGTAGTACATAAATCACAGACTTTGTCCAATTTATCGTATAGCCCGATGCCGCCCCATGGGTATCACAAAGGACTAGTAGTTCCGGTATCCCTTGCTCTGATTCCATCAGATAAACCAACATATCATCTGCGTAGAGGGAAACCCTATCCTCCCATCCCTCCTCCCAACTGACGCCTTTCAACAGTGGCGTAGTCCTAATCAGAGTCGCCAGCGGCTCTAACACCAGGGCAAATATCAATGGGGACAGGGGGCATCCCTGGCGTGTCCCCTTCGCAAGCGGGATCGAGTGTGAGATGTGACCATTTGCCACTACGTGTGCCACCGGACGTGTGTACAAGAGGCGGATCCAAGATATAAATTTAGGATCGAAGCCCATATGCAAGAGCACTGCAAAGAGGTATTGCCACTCGACCATATCGAAGGCCATCTTTGCGTCTAAGGACAATATCACCGCCGCCGTCGACAGTTGCGGCGCTCGAGCCAGCGCCCCATGAAGTCGCCGAAGGTTCAGAGCTGTACTTCTATGAGGCATAAATCCCGATTGGTCTGGATGGATCAATTGTGGAAGGTGGGTCATTAGTCCAGTAGCCAGCAGTTTCGCCAGTATTTTCGCTTCCGCATTTAAGAGAGAGATAGGGCAATAAGAACTGCATTCTGTAGGGGGCTTGCCGGGTTTTGGGATCGCCACGATAGTCGCGGTCCTCTGGTCCAGTGGGAGCTCAGTAAGTGCCAGGCTATCTGTGTACATGGCTAACAGTGGCGCGCTCAACTCCTCAGACATCAACTTATACCATTCAATGGGGTTCCATTGGGGCCCATCGCCTTCCCGGATTGCACTGCCGTAATGGCCAATTGTATTTCGTCCGACGTAATGTCGGCTTCTAATTCTTCGGACGCTTCTGGTGTAAGTGTTGGGGTTGGTATGCGGCTGAGGTAATCCGTGACTACCTCTCTCGTTACCTCTCTATCCGAGGTGTACACTTTGTGGAAATAGTCAGCCAAAGTGCCGACGATATCATCTGGGCGAGATCTAAGTGTGCCGTCGGAGGCGCGCAGTTGTAAGATGGCTCGAGTACCCCTCCCTTTCTTCCCTAACCAGGCTAACATTTTTCCTGCCTTATCTTCCATGTCATAAACTCTATGGGCGGTTGCTGCAATATTGTCAATGGTCCATCTCTTCAGATGGTCCCCATGGCGTTGCTGACATAATTGTAGTGTGTGCAGGGATTCCGGTGTTGGGTCTGCCATGTGATTCGTGTTTGCCGTGTGTAGTGCAAGCTCTAGGTCTGCTAATTCCTTCTGTTGTGACCGTTTGTACCCCGTGATGGACGCTATGGCTTGCCCCCTTAAAACAGTCTTGTAAGCCTCCCAGAGAACTGAGGGAGAGGAAACCGATGTGGTGTTTTCAGCAAAGTAGTACTTCGTGGCTGTCCGTAAGTCTTTTCGAATCGCGGGGATTTTAAAATATCCTGGATATATCGGGTATATTCTTTTGCGGGTCTTTTCCTGGCAGGACAGTGTTAAGGTCATCGGGGAATGGTCTGAAATACCCCTAGGGTGTATAGTTATATTGTCTATGGTCAGAGCTCCAGTATTCTGCGTTAGGAAATAGTCAATGCGCGACAGACTATTATGTGTTGCCGAATAATAAGTGTACTGTTGAAGGGTGGGATGTAAGTGTCTCCATATGTCTCTTAGTCCCAGCGCCTCCAAGAAACTGGTGAGGTGGGAGGGCCCCTGTGTCTGGACCCGAGCAGGAAGTCTGTCTGTCGCGTCATGAGCTGTCGTGTTAAAATCGCCCCCTAAAATGAGGTCACTTGCAGGTAGGTCTAAGAGGAATTTCCCCAGTGCTGGTAGTGCAATGGAGTGGAGCGCTGGAGGTATGTAGACGGACACCACAGTTAGTGGTCTCACCTCCCATTGCCCCAGTACAGCCGCAAAACGGCCCTGATCGTCTATTTTGGTACTCAGAACTATGAAAGGAAATGTCTTCCGCACTAGAATGCCCGTTCCCCTCGAGCCTGATGTGAAGTCAAAGTGAACCACCATTTTGTATCTTTGCCTATCTAGCGCCTGACTTGCTTTCCCCGTAAGATGTGTTTCTTGTAGTAGGACCAGCGCTGGTCCAAGTCTCTATATGGATTGCAGCACTAGACCTCTCTTAATCTTATCCCCTAGTCCCCGCACATTCCACGTCAACAATTTGAGGGGTGCTACCCGTGTTTCCCGCATTTCTCCCGTGTCATTGTCAGTTCCTGAGCTTTGTGCCATGTTTATTTAGTCTGTGAGTATATGGGTGTCTCCTATAGCGTAATGTAGGTTGCTTACCTCTCTGTGACGTCGCCAGCGTGGTCTTGCTTACGTATCCTGCCTCAATACTTAAAGTTAACAAAACTAAAACCAATCTCCCCCTCCCTCCCACCTCCCTGCCTCCCTGCCTAGCGGACTTTGAACTGCCCGCCCCCCCAACATAGCGGAGTGCTTGTCCCCGTTCAAACCCATAGTACTTGCTTGCTGGGGTAGAGGTCTCGTGGCCGCCTCGGCCCTCTATTCCCTCCTCAGCCCGCCCAGGGCCAGTGTCCGACAGCAGCCCGGCCATCTTTATTCATAGCTGTTGCCGTTCCTGTAAATATCAGGGCATCCAGCGTTCTGTCATTGTTCATTGTCGAGTGATGCCGCCTCCGGCGATCTTTCAGGAGTTGTACGTCGCGATGCCGATTGGCCAGTGCGGTCCCCTTGCTGTTGGCTCCGATTGTTCCTGTTCGTCCGGCGGGGTGCCTCCACTCGCCTCCATCCCTCCAGCCAGTCGGATGCCGCTTCCGGTGTATCAAAAAACCATGTCTTGTTGTTATCCACCACTCTCAGTCTCGCTGAATAGCATAGAATATTGTAATTCTTTCACCCTCAATGCCTTCTTAACTTCTAAGAAGCTTTTACGTCTGCGGGCGACCTCCACGGTGTAGTCCGGAAAAAATGCGATTGTGGAGTACTGGATATGTATTGGCGGTGCGGTTCTCGCAGCTTGGAGGATTGCGTCCCTGTCCCTGAAATTAAAGAGTCTAGCCAGGACCGGCCTCGGGGGCGCCCCAGGTTTTGGCTTCCCGCCAGGGACTCTGTGCGCTCTTTCCACAGAGAAGAAGTGGGATAGACCTTTGGGCTGTAGCCTATTCTTGATCATGTCCACCACATAGAGATCGATTGCAGGCAGGCCCTCAGATTCCGGAAGTCCCAGAATTCTCACATTATTCCTTCTAGAGCGCCCTTCCTGGTCATCCAGCTGCTCTCTAATAAGTTTGTTTTCATTCTCAAGGCGAGCCACTGTCGTCTGTAACTCCGATACATCCTCCACGAGTGATTTCGTGACCACCTCCACTTCTTTTATGCGCTCTGCCATTTTATGAAAGTCCGCCTGCAGCAGCACGACATCAGTAGAAATTGTCCCAACAGTTGCTTGTACTTGCGTCGGGGATTTCATGACATCCTCAAGAGTCACCCTTTTGGCCCCGTTACCTTTTTGCGATTTCCCGGGGGCGTGCGTCCTTCCGGTGCTGTCGTGGTGGTTTTTTCGTAGGCATATTTGTCCAACTTCAGCTGGGCCGAGTGGGACTTTGAACCTCTGCCCGCCATCACACCGCCGCCTGGGGTCTCTTTACAGAGACGAGTCTTTCGCATTTATGCCCTGCTTCCGGCGTCTCGTTTTTGTGGCTCTCACGCTGGATCACTGCTCTGAGTTGCGCGTGGTGAGCGGTCACTGTTGCCATAACAGTCAAGGTGTGCACAGTTTTCACTCCACCTGATAGTGAGAGATGAATCTCAATACCGTCTTGCTTCAAACCTATTTGGTGGAGTCACTGTATTGTAAGAGGGAGCGGAGCCCCCCGCCAGAACTGTGTGTCTTCAGGCTGTGCTTGCTTTATTGTCTCGTGCACAGTGCCAATCAGTTATAATGAGTCACTGCCCAGTCCGAGTACTCAACTCCGTAGCTCCGGTGCACACCCTGGTCGGTCACTCCTCATTTCAGGCGTGTACTTGCCACCGCCGTATTCTTCTCCTCCAAAGCGCCCAAGTGAGACGCGCAGCAAGCGCCGTTGGGGCCAATGCTTGTTACTGCCACAATTTCGGCCACGAGCCTCACTCACTCCTACCCTGCGCCGGGCAGCTATACTATATTTGCCCCGCTTGCGCAGTCCGTGGGGGCAATCCGGCCTCAAACCCGGTCTCCTCTCTGCTACGCAGCCATCCCTGTTGGCTGCTAGCCACGCCCCAACAGCACCTCTTCTTGGTGATACGTGTAGAAGTAAAGTGACTCTTTTGAGGAGTCCCGTACAGCGCTTTTATTCATGGAAGAGGAAAGCAGGTTATTCCTAGGGCTCCGCGCAGCAAATGCTGCTTATGATGTGTGCCTCTGTTCATCGAAGAGGAATTTGTGCAATATTTTAGAACATAATTAAAAGGCATTGTCATTTACAATGCCAATAGCATAAACTCTCGCAAATGCGAGGCCTATTGCATTTCAAATGCTTGAAGGCATCGCTGAGTTGCCCCCTGCTGTCACCCATGGCCCCTGCAGAGCTCCCCATTTGCTACGAGATAAATAAACAGCCAGTGGTCACAACTGCGCATGAAAGTCCCTCCTGCAGTGAGAGAAACTCATTAAAGAAAATAGTGCTTACAGACTAAAGAAGACTGCTGTTTAACAACTGAAGTAAAAGGCCTGGTCCTCATGGGAGGTTACAAATGACGACAAGGTGGCACTAAGGTGGGACTAACAAGTCTAATAATAAATCAGAAGCCAGCATTTAAGAAGGACAATGACACAAGCCAATGACAAATACGGGCAGAGGAGGGGCGGGGCTTCAGGTACATACTCCAATACAGCATGGCTCACAGAGCTGTGCATGCGCTGCCCAGGCTCAAACTAAAATTGACCTGTCTACTCAAACTGATCACTGTATGCTGCCACCACTGTGCTCATACTGCTGAACTCCTAGTGAAGGCAGTATGAGCACAGCAACCTTCCACCACCATGAGGGTAGCGCTTGTGTGACCCTCTAGTCCCACATGACTGCAATCTGTGAGAGACAGGCTTATGTCATGGCTCACACACCTGACCTGTGTTCACCTATGACAACAAAAATCTGCATTATAGACCTAGATATCAATACAGTTGGTCTTGCAGGTCAGGGGTATACATCTCTTACCATGCAGAGAACTTTCCCATCCCAACAATCCCCTAACTGAAAAATGCATTTTACAGCTTTAAATCCGTCCACTTACCTTAAACGGCCATCATCAAACCTTACATAATCTCATAAAATTGATCATCAGTCCCGTAGCTCTTTATTAGGAACGTTGTCTCTGACACTCACAGACCCAACAAAGACATGGCCACTTTTGAGCATTCATATTGGGGTTCCAGATTGGATGTCTTCTAAATATAACTTGGCAGCAATCATCAAGAGCGGAGAGCCTCTGCCAGTCCGTGGGTGTCTACAAGTGTGGATGTTTGATGGTAATATGCTGCCCTCCCTTGTTTCAGCTTAATTGTTAAATTCTCGCCTCCTTACCATTACTACTCTAGGCTCCTGAAATCCAGAGAAAATGGAGAAGGCGCTTCCTGAATATCATGTAAATGCGCATGGCTGCAGGAACAATTTCTTTGTCATAATAAGTCTGAATATTAATGCATAGATGAGATAGGTTCCACTACTGCGAATCACCGTGAAGCCCAGGGTTGGACTGGCTTACAAGGCAATCAGACAGAGCCCAATGCGCTGGTCTGATGGATCAGTGTATGGGTCTGTTTTTTGGGGGTATTCTTTGAAGTTTGTGAGCCTGTTTCATGGCCAGATTGACCTGTTTTTACTGTTAATTTCCCTGCTTTTACCACAGACATTACTACAGCAAATTCAAATGTATACAATTTCTCGTACCTTGCAAAATACCCATACTGCGTATCTTTACAAGTTCAAACTTGAACTGATTTGCAAATATGGGCAACTTTTTAGCAATCTGATTTGCAAATGGGGCCGCTTTTATTTTGGCGTATTATTTGTCCCTGTCCAACCCTGGTGAAGCACCTTGTATTGCTCTAGAATCAGACATTACTGCCCTGTTTATGCAAGTAAACCCCAATATGGGTAGTTATTTTAAACCATGGGGGCAACGCTATGGCAATAGATTGCACTGTAGGATCAGGAGATCCCTTACTAAATAATTGGTTGTTCAGTGAGATAAACAAAGGTAGAAACAATCTGCTAATTGATTTAAATAAAAAAACATCTACGGCCATATAGCAGTGTGCGCTTCATTAATATGCAGAATATGTTGTACGTGATTCCTCCTGGGCCAGCAGCAATTCAAGGCGTTGTACAGCGTTTCCAAAACTCTACCGCACAGTAGCACTGAGCAGTGGTGTTACCCATCGTGTGTCAAGAAGAGCTAGGTGGAGTGAAGTAACAGTTTTCTATTGTGAGGGTGAGGGGGCAATGGTGACCACTTGTGAACATCTAGGGATGATAGCAAAGGCTCATGGTAACTAAGACCCGGTGCAGACTGATGGGTACTGATTTTATATATTTAAGTCGGATGAGCCCACGGAGGGAGGAGCTTTATCAACCTACGCGAGCAGGAAAGAGACTCGTGATAGTTGGGTGAAAGGAAAGTTTTGCAACTAGTAAACTTGGTGAGGGCCAACATGAGATATTGACATCCCTGGATGCCCTCTTGAAATGGTTAGACAGGGTGGAAAAACTTTGCAGAGGTGGCCGGGCAATTGATGAGGTTATGGGAGCAGCAATAGAGAGGTTTGAGACAAGGTCACTGGAGATTGCTATTTATGCATCAAATCTCAGGGTGACAACCTTTTTTTGTATATTATCTGAGCTCTCTAAATTAGGAGTAGAACACATGCAGGCTTCTTCCCTGCTCAAAACTTTTTGGGGAGTTTCTCAATTCCTTGACCTCAATCTACAAAATGTGGCAAAGTTAAAATAGTATCTACAAACCAATGGAAAACGAATTTTGCTTTTTCCTGACACATGGATTACAGAGGGAGGTAACTGCAAGAATTGCGTAAGGAGTTTATTCAAGAGTTTTAGCATTTAAATTGAGTCCTTCAAGACTGAGCTACTTTATGGAAAGAAAATGTGCAATCTCTCACAGAAGGTGACTGTAAAACAGGGAGTGGAGATGAGATGAGGCTCAGCAGAGGGCCAAACACCAGAGGATCACAAAGAAAGGGTGA
The DNA here is from genome assembly GCF_964261635.1 of Lissotriton helveticus. NCBI lineage: Eukaryota > Metazoa > Chordata > Amphibia > Caudata > Salamandridae > Lissotriton > Lissotriton helveticus. The sequence continues at coordinate 429,124,695 of NC_136057.1, forward strand.
GACGAGGGAGGTCTAGAGGGAAGCATGAAGGGACGATAGAGTGTAAAAGTGGAAAGATATGGGGGGGGGGGGGAGTGTAGAATGAGAGAGACCTATAGAGAAGGAATGATTGAGAGCAGCTTGTTGTATGTTCAATCATGTTATAGCTTTGACAGATCAGTTTCATTTTTTTTAACAAGCATTGTCCTGGACTGAATGAAGTATCCAGATGCCCTTCACACACTGGCATCGTCTTTATTTTTTTGTTAATTCTAAGTGAAGCCCGCATCCGAGATGGCCTAGAACAAGCAAAAAGGCAATCAGATTTTTCAAAAATGTCTGTTCCCGAAAATGTGCCCAGCACAACAAACATGATGAGAAACTTTGAATGTAAACTTCAACTGCAAATATGCTAATTCTTGTTTTTATTGATTGGGCTACGTAGAGCACATGTTACTGAGGCGTCTATGTGTAGTTTTCAGAATCTGGAAGTAGAAAAACTGAAGAAACAAGAGAAAAAATTAATATTGCGGTAAAATATCTTGTGCAGAGCATGTGTTAAAAGACTTTGCAGTTAGACAGACTCAAGGTAGATAGATCATTATATGTGTTGTCGTAGTTCTTTTATTCACGGAATATCCATTTCCAAGGAAGAGTGGAGAGCTTGGCAGACAACATTCTAATGCAGCAGGAGGTGGGGGTGGGGGGATCACACACCCAGGGTATATCTAAGTGCGACAAAACATTTATGTTTGATAGTAGTTCTCAAGGCTTATGGGTATTCATTCGCAAACCTTCCCAGTGGTTTATTACATGCAGATTGCACCTACACTTTCTCCCAAAGTGCAAATGGGTTGTGCACATTTCCTGACACCATTATATTTTCTGGCACTGTAAGATATGCATTTCTGCACATTTAAATTGTCACCTCAACCCTAAGCGTGAACTATTGGGTTTTCAACTTCCGAATTCTAGGACTTGGAATGCACACAGAAATAGAATATTTTCATATATTTGACAAGTTCACATGTAGGTTTTAATGAACAATGCATTCACCAGCCTAATGCTGATAAATTTAATATTTGTTGTAAAATTGGGGCCCACCAATTCCATGGCGCCTGGCAAGTTGTTATGATGTTCTTGTGGCAGTGTAGCAAGGTGGAAATATGTGGTATGGCTGGGGAGCCTTACCATGTAATATTAACACAATACCCAAAAACGGACCTCTGATTTGCACTAGTAATCCTTAGCTCAGTCGTGGTAGAGTGGCAAAGAGCAGTCAGACTTACTTAGAGGAACATGTGTTAAGCATTTCAGAGCACCAACATGGCCAATAAGTAATTGACACAACTCAAAAGAAATCCCAACACCAATTTATAAAAATAGAGCTTATTTTTATATAAATTTAGGCACCAAAATTAAATCAATACAAGGTATATAACCAGAGTTATCTATTTTAAAGTGTTCAGAAAGTCAGTACTTTGCAGAGCTGTCAAACTTTACCCTTGCGGTCAATGGAGAAAACACTACGTGACACTCAGTCACTGGCGGGGTGAGTTCAACGGAACCCACATGGAGTTAAGGTGTTGCGGGTCCACAGACCAAGCCTCAACAGTCAGAACAGTTTTACCTTCCCCAGGGGGTCCGGGTGCAACAGTGACTTGGTTGTCCTTGGTGCTAAACGTGCAGCGGTGTACCTCGCTATTCATGGTGCTGAACGGGAGCATCGGGGGCTGACTTTACCCGGTGTGCCAATGCAGACAGGTTTGTGATGCCAGTACTCGACAACTGCACCACAGAAGTTGAGGGTCGACGATGCAGTATGTTTCCCTCTTCTTGAAGTGTCGAGTAAAGTCGTCAGCCAGAGCACCAACAAACCTTGGCAATGGTAAATGCAGCGATGTAGCAAATCTTCTTCCAGAAGTCCACGGACCGCTCTGAGGGCTGAGACTCGATGATGTTCAGGACTACCCTTCCCAGAAGGCTCTTGGACAGTTACTTTTGGGCTGGTCCTCAACGGATCCCAGTGGACAGTCCTCCTTTGGATCTTAGAGGTGCGGTTTGTACCTCCCCACTGCAGGGAAATAGTACCTCTAGTCCTAGGGAGTCCTGGTGAAGTCTTTGGGTTGCAGAGGGGCTCACCTTCTTTTTGGAACCGGTCTCTGGTCCAGGACGAGTCGTAGTCCAGTGAGTGTGGGGAGCAGCCGCAGATGCAGAGCTTTGCGCCTTCTCTTTGTGGAGTTCTGCCTTGTGCAGACACATGTCTCTTCTTTGTCCTTCTTCCCTAATGGGCTACTGATCCTGTGGCTTATCCGCTCCTGAGGTGGTCACATTCCGGGGGCTGTATTTCACTAAACTACCCAGATCCTACTATTTTCTGTAGACTTTCAAGATGTCACAAGCCTACCTCAGCTATACAGACCAGCTAGCCCTCCCTAGAGGTGTGGTTAGCCTTTGGGCATTGTACGCCTACTGAATACCTAATTTCCAACCTGCTCACAACCACGAGTGTCTTGGGGCATCAGGGGATCTTTATCTCAATTTGAAGAAAGTCACCTATATATCAGAGGCAGTGTGGCCTTTGAGGCTCACCACACTGATGTGGCATTCACCAGCCGTCCTGAGAGGATGGCCCACTTATTGTGGGCAAGAGGGAGCTATACATAGCTGGAAGCTGTGTTGTATTGCAGAACCTCCTGGACGGTCTTTTCTTTAAATGTATTATTCAAACACAGCTGGACAATAACAGACTTTAGATACTTATTTGCTAAGGCAGGGACAACGGTTTGCATGGTCCCGCTTTTGTGTAATTTTAAATCTGCTTGATTTATCGGAACCTATTATAGACCTGGGTCTGCGAAACGTTTGTTTCCAGCACGATGCAATAGCCATAACAGCGTTTTCTTTTCACGTAAAATTGTTCACATAAACATTAATTGTACTGCAACGGTTCCATAAGTTGTTTAGCACACAGGGTGGCACTGCTATTCTCTTTAATTTTACCAAAACACAAGGCTGAACGAGTGCAGTTGATGCTATTTATTCTTTTTAAAATCAAACTGTTTCAAGCAAGGGTACGATTCACGTGGTCAGGATGTTTGATGCGCTGGTTTTGACCTTTTATTGTGATTACACCCATAGAGCTTCATTGTTTTGTGCAGAGTTGAATTGATCTAGCTGTGTAATAGTTTGGTAGTACAGGCGTATCACCGGACGTGTGAGTCTTGAGCTGAGGAGGTCCAAGATGGAGCATAAATAAAATAAAAAATAAACAGCCAGGTATGTCTGCCCTTCCGATTGACTGCAAGAGACGTTAATTCCCACTGTTCATACAAATAACCACCAGGAAAGGACCGTTTTCCCTCCATTTCACAGCCTACTTATACCAAACGCTCTGAAGAAGCCCCAGCCCAGACGGCCGATGTAGGAAGTCATTTGGGGACTGAGCTTTTTCGTAAAAACACCTGCTTTCAATCACTTTAACTTTATCTTGTCTTTGTCTCAACCCCCCAAGTAAAAGGGATTTGAATTGATTAGCTTATTAAGTCATGTGAATTCCAGGTAGCACATAATCGTGTGCTAATGGGCTGAAGCTGATAACAGCACATCTGTGTTACATGTCATCTGTACTAAAGCCACCTGACAGGTTGTTTTCAAAAGCTTGTTTTATTAACACCACAACCACCACCAATACCATCACCACCACCACCAGCACCACCAATACCAACACTACCAATACAGTCACCACCACCAAGCGGTCGAGAAGGCCCTTTATTGCAATGCAACAGGTCTCACATTTGCGAGAGTTTAAGGTATTAGTATTGTAAATGACAATGCGTTTTATATATGTTTTAAAACCCAAAACATAAAAGGCATTGTCATTTACAATGCCAATAGCTCAAAATCGTGTGAATGCGAGACCTATTGAATTGCAAATGCTTGTTATTAGATGTTTCACCACTTACATACTTGTTTTTAAGTTTTATCTATTGACCTATTTCTCCTGAACAGTAATAATCTAAAAATAAATTGCCTCTTGTACAACACTGAGAGACAGAATTACAAGTGAATGTCCTGTCATACTTTCGTCATAATGTTCCACAAGTTGTCTCCAAGGATTAATATTTATATATTATTACATACAACCAAGTGGTTTGAATACCACATGCTACCTCATGGTGTTTTCAGTGTTGACTTTGACAAACGTCAAAGGCAGGGCTGTTGTTCAATGACTGAATTGGAAGACCACTGTACCGAAACCCATGTTTCATCGTAGTCTGAGCGGACACAATCAGTCAATCAAGGATTTATAGAGATAAGCAAACCACCCTTGAGAGTCTCAAGGTGCTGGAGTTTGCTACCTGCTTCCTGGTGCTCTGTACATTGGAACAGCCAGGTCTTGAGTGCTTTTCTGAATTGCCAGAGTGATGAAGCGGTCCTGAGGTGTAGGGGAAGGTCATTCCTAGTTGTGGCCGCCTCTTGTTGTGCAGCGCCCTGTTATTTATCGCTCTGTGGGACAATTGTAAACTAAGGGTATGAACATGGGCAGACTGGCACAAAGAATTGCCCAGGGCCTAAAATAAACGTGTTCCCCTTTAGAGAACCAGATAGCTACCAAAGTGAACTTATAAGTTCAGAACTGATCTCATTTGCAAATATGGGCCTTGGAAATGATTCACCTAATGAACTCTCAAAAACAACAATCTTTACAGACTCGGGTAACTCTTCATTGGGTCCATGAAATAATTCAGTCTGAATGGATTTACGTTGTGATTATTAGCGGATGTATACAAAATAGAAGACACAGAGTAGGATATGTTGGGTTATAAATAAAACATCATTCACCCTGTATGTTTGACATAAACAAGGAGTTGAGTTATGAGATTACCTGATAACTTTGACAATTGCTTGCGGTAGCAGATGTTCTAGCCTAACCCCTAATGAATATGTGACATCAAAATACAGTAAGGATATAAAAATGTATTGGAAGGAGCCTTGTAAGGAAATAATTAATACAATATTTTATCAAAGAAGTAAAGACACAATTGTGTGATTCGAAAAATGTTAAACATTGAGTGCTTTTTACTCTCATTAGTCTGGAATGTGGATTGTAGTTCAAAAATATCTCAAACAGTCTGGCGATGCTTTAGTGGTGAGAGGACAGACTTCAACGGGGATTAGCGCCTGTTGACGCGTACCAAGTGAGCATGGGTAAACAAATGAGGTCTTTATAAGGCTGATGAGCCACTTTCAAGCCAATTCATTTAAATACAAAAGAAGCACAGTTGATTTAATTTGCTGATAGGCTTCAGCTAAACAAGGATTCTAAATTCATGTATGTATGTTTAAGTGTAAAGTTAGCTACAAATCTCTCTACTGTGATGGGTATAACAAACAGGTGGCAGTGGATCCTGCAACACATAGACACATTTGGGCTGATGGGAGGGAGCAAATGCAGTATGTGTAGAGCCTGTATCGTTTTTTAAAGGGGTTGGGAGTAGGGTGGAGTAGGACCAGAGGTTCATGATGGGAATCTGATATGGAGGACCAAGAGATGGGATGTTGGGTTCTCCAAAAAAAAGTACAGTTATATGGAGCTTCATAATGTGCTGCTTTCAAAGATACGTCTTCAGCATCGTCTGAAAGTCGAGAAGGCATTCATCTAATTTTGTCTTCCCGACAGCAGGATTTTATTTTTAAGTGCTGCAGTACTGACATATCCTTATAAGCGCCTGTGCATGCAGTGCCAATAGCTGTCTTATGGTGAGACCGCCTTGCTGCGCTTATAAGGTCAGCTAGCTACTGACATATGAATAGCTTATGATGACAATATATACTATGACATTACAAAAGCAATTTATAAACTACCATCATGGCCATGTAAGTAGCACGAAGGGGATTATCCACCCTGCCTGACCCTGTAAAATAAATACAGTTGAATATTACTATTTTAACCTCTTTAATTTCAGATTCTTTTTTATTTTAGATCATTAATTTCGGGTTTCCATTATGTCCTTCTGATAAGTGTCTGTACATTTAATATACTGATTTTACCTACATTTAGACTTATTTTTAGAATTAATTTGGTTTTTTTTCATAACCCTTTACTCTTTGTCAACGTATAATTAATTCCCTTTAAATTTGAACTCTACACCTGTTTAATATACATATATATATTTATGATTTCTTTACCAATGTTCCAGGTGTGTTATTTTTTTAATTGGAGTAAAAGAAAACACTCACAAACCATGCAGTGAAAATAAGTGTGGAGCAACGAGACATAATATTTATAGCAACTGTGCTAGCAAACACACATTCACACTAGTACTACAGTGCAAAGGTCAAAACCACAGTGCATCCAAACTGACATGAGAAAAAAATATTGTTTACTGCCTCCCATATTGCATGGAACAACAATATCTTTACAGAGGGAAACAACTTTCCAAATAGTCATCAGGCCTCCTCAATGTGAATTAACTTTAGTGCTCAAATTTAATCCCATGCATTCTGGTGTTAGTTAAATAACTATTTGATTTTAAGCAAAAACAGTTGAAAAATACCATTGCATAAACTGCATTGTTGAGTCCACCTAATGATTGACATTAGCATGAGTCTTTGAATTCCTGCTCCTTAAAGGCAGCAGGTCCCTATTGTCCTATTTCCCCCTCCTGTCCAATGCTTAATTTGAGCCAGTGGTGTTAGGTGCTCGGCATCGGTACTTAATGCTTAACACATGCACTTGTGACAGCTACCACAATGTGAAGCTGTCGGGCTAATTTGTAGATGACCACAGCAACAGCTGAACAGCATTCAATATACATTAAAAATGGCTATTTCCTGCCGGCCTAGCCATTCCTATAGGTTTGGGTGCCTGAAATAGTCCAAATTGTCACACTTGTAGGAGTGTGAAGGTTAGTAGTTGTGTTGTTACTATCATCAGCAGCATAGCAGGGTCAATGTGTGGTGCAAGCTGCAATGTTTTACAAATTAAGCCCTACCGATGGACCCATCAAAACCCTGGCCTGATACTCCTCTCCACTGTAAGCCTCATGCCGAAACAGCATTACCCAGGTTGAAGAATTCCTTGTGGATTTGGGGCACAATGTAGCACGGTCTCTTCCACCAGGCAGCCTGACAGCTGGCACCCCTCAAATGTCAGTTCCAGCTGTAGCTGTGTCCTACACAGAATCAATGTCTTCTGAATCGCTAATGAGAGGAGTTGTTCTGGGGCTCCAAATTAATCACCATATATTTTATGGGCATTTCCCAATCTCTACAGCAAGATAAATAAATTAAATTGTCATTCTTCCTTTGGAGTGTGCTGACCTTGATTTGACCTTGACACTGCTGTAAATCCTCTCCTCCTAGTGGAACATAAAAGCAGGGCCTCGGGGAAAGCACAGCATAAAGGATTTTTTAAAAGAGGTGAACTGGAAAGAAAAGAAGTTTTACTACTGCGTTATTATTTATGCTTTAAAAGAAAGACACCAAGCCCCGAAACTACTTACAGACTCCTAAGCAAAAAGGTAGGTTCACTATTTCCTGCCCACAGTAGGCGGAACATGCATAGTTGTGTTAGCCGAGTCAGGAATTGCAAAGGCCAGAGCTGGGCAGACTGTGTTCTGCGTCTGCTGCAATGACCATGACTGCCCCTGCTGATCATCTGAAGATATATATAGCTATTGCAATTGTAAAATCATTTCATTGCTAAGACCCAATATGAACTCTTATTAATCCCTCAATTCAGAGTCCACACACACCAAGAGCAAAAGAGCTGAACGCAGGACCCCGCCTTGCAGTCTAATTAACATAAACTTTGTTGAGAAATGGTCATTTCCTATAATTCTGCCACTCAAGTCATTATATCACACTTGTAAATTAGACAAAACATTTTGACCCAGAACCAAAGGTGGCGCAATGGCCTATAGCAGTGGTTCCCAAACTTTTTTAACCCGTGGCTCCCTTGACCTAACTTGCAGTTGGCCGTGGCTCTCCACCATTTTTTTACCGGTGGGCGGATGGGGGGGATGTAAGCAAGACCTCAGGAATACTTCCTGTTGTCTTCCTTAAATTAATTGGGATACAATGAAGGTATTAGGGATAACAAGGATAGCAGCTGCTAGCTAGCTTTTCACAAACTACCAGCAGACCATTAGTCATTCTCAGAGGTGTTGTAAGCACTTCAAGTAGTACCCGAAGAGCATCACAGTGCACATTTTGGAACACTGGACAGATGATTTTTCACCTTTTCTTTAAATTAAAGGTGATGAGTAGCATATTGGCAAGACCTGCGGTGCACATCTACAGCACTTTATTCATTTTGAAAGTAAACACAAAAAATATTTTTTATAGATGCATATTAGGGAGGGCGAGATACAGGATGTACTCAAATATTGTGGTGGTTCACATTTTTGTTGGGTTGACTTGACATGGTGGCCCACTCTCCCACCTCATGCCATTGGCATTTCACCTTTTATTATGGAGTGTGTGCACTGGAATGCAGGAGGGATCATTTTAATTCTCCACAGCACACAGATTAATAATCTGTACTTCATACATGCATTTTGTGGTCAAAGCAATACTTTTTGTTTTGTCTATCCTCAATGCAGCAAGTTTCTTTTTTTATGTTTTATTCAGGATTTAAATTTTACTTGCTGGACCATGCCAAAGACTGATAAATATTGGCAGAGCCCACTGGTCTAATCATTTTCAAACTTTCACACATGAAAGGTGAGTCTGGCTGCTAGTTGTAACAAATAAATGCAATAGCCGAGGGGCATTGGTGGATCTACAGATGTGGGGATATGACTACTGACTCATTGTCAGTGAAATTGATCTCCCTCCCAGATCCCTCATTAAGTGAAGCCTTTCCCCACCCAAGCCCCTGCACTCTTGAGTGTTTGGTGGCTCCCTCCACCTGCAGGTTTCACCTGCGCCTCATCCCTGGTGGTCCCGTGGACCTCTGTCTCCATTCTCATGTTCCGCTTTTTCTCTCCTGTTTCACTCGTTTTTTTTCCCTCACTTCTATCTCCCCCTTCACTCTCCTCCTGGCTCTTTCCTCCACTTTCTGTCATTTCCAGCTCCCCTTTTCACTCTCCTGTGTTGACTCTTTCCTCCATTTTTTACCCTCATCTCAATCTCCCCCTTTCACTCTCCTGTGTCCTCAGTGTCTTTCCGCCACTCTTTCTTCCACTTTTACTGTCGTATCCCCCTCATTTCAAGCTCCCCCTTCACACTCCTTCTGTGTCTTTCCTCTGTTTTTTACCCTCATGTCAATCTCCCCCTTTCGCTCTCCTGTACGTGGGGTACGCAGCGATAAAATATTTCTGCTAACCAATGTTCCCTCTAATTTTTTTCCTCTTTGTGCGGCAGTGTAAAGTCTATGTGTGCTGCAACCTAAGCTATGTGTGCCAGGAACCAGGTGCGCGTGTGGGTGCAGTGCCAAATATCACTCAAAATTTTTGCATAAAAAAGTGAAAAGATGGTGCATTTCCTCACATGCAGATCCACGTGAACGATGTTAAAGGCAGGTTTGAAACCATCCCACATAGGAATTTGAAACCTTAGCAGCTATGTTGCTGCATTTCTTTTCTTAATAGAGCTGGGCTGCGGGGTGATTGTGTGCATTTGTTCAAGTTTTCATGTTAATTTCAGCTCATGATGGGTGCTGCGATTAACATGAAAACTTTAACAAATGCTCTCTTTGAGCAAGAAAAATAAAATTTTAATAACGTTATTAAAATTGTACTTTTCGCAGTTTCAGGGCCGGGTTAGGGTCGCATCAGGCTTTCGGCTAACACATTTTAATGCTAGTGTCTGCATCATATATTAGGTAATGGTCTATAGCTTGGTCAAATGGCTGTAAATCATTAAGGTAAAAAACAGAGAACTAATATCATACAGCTATGACCTAAATGTAACATACTAAAAAGATCAAATTATGGTTCATATTGAAATGTATTATTGTCATACGAAACAAAAAAAATTGTTAAAACTTGATATAATGGTATTACTAAACAGTTTTGTTTAAACATTATTTTTCCATATATTGAAGCAAATGTACAAAACTAAAACAGTTCAAACTAAAACTTAGACACAAATGATGATGGCAAAAAAAAAAAAAAAGGCGGTAGTGAGACTACGCGCGTTTCGGCGAGATCGCCTTCATCAGGTCACCGTCTTAACGTACTGTAATCTTATTGAAAATCCTATCGTATGGAGAGATTACGTCGGACCTACAAGAACGAACAGAGATGCCACGTATTCTGACAATCAGGAACAAGGATACTGTAAAACTTTCCCAATATAAAAAATGGAAAAATAGTCGACTGTCTATGCAACACGATTATACTCCAAGGTGACGCCCAACTGTGCAGGTCCTGATGAGAAACTTTACTGGGCAAAAGATATTAACACGAAGTCGTATAAGTCCTCATGTAAGGAGTGCAGCGCGCACCGGATACAGGATAAAGGCGCGTATATGTTTGAGGGCGAAAGAATCTACGGCTCCATCACTGCAGAATGACAAGCTCCGTGCAAGTGTCTGCATCATAGCATAAAAATGCATTAGTCACGTATTCTAGCGCCCCTCTGACAATACTGCAATTGATTTTTTTTAAAAAGGAGTTTGGCCCTGAGGATTAGAGGGGAGGTAGGGCCATAAAATCGAAAAATAGAAAAATTAACCTAAGCCTCAAAATCGCTTCAAACATAGTCCGTGTTTGGAGTGAGAGCGTAATTGAAAAATTTCCAGAAGTCTAATAAGTCGAACACAAATAATCCTAAACAAAGAACGACTGGCAACGAAATATGAAAAAAAATTCCCCCTTGAGGTGCAGTTCTCGCCCTTGAGCGAAAATAAAGATCTGCAAGTGTCCCGACTTAAAAATTACTGAAAGAACAAGTGGGTCTGAACAAGCACACCGCTAACAAGAGTGGCACCCACAACATTGAAATACATTTCTAAGGCTTACAACCTATATTGACACCATGCAGACTTTTATGGAAAAGATTAATCCAGCCCTGATGAGAGTCCGGTAATCCACAAACCAGAACTCGAAACGCGTAAGTAATTAGTAAACGGATTTAAGTCCATGATTGTTTAGAGAATTAGAATTATTCATTCTCTAAGTGTAGGGTTGTTTAGTTGTCGAAATTCTTTCACTATATGACAACTATTTATGATTAATCATGTATATACCAACTGTTTCTCTGACATATAATTTTTTGTATGTAAATGTATTGAATATGTGTTTGTAGTTATATGTATAAGACACAATTTATTTGTTTTGCACTGTTTTGTATTAATGCGGCATCCTGTTTAGTAGATGATGCGTTCTTTTTGTGATTAAAATCATAAATCTAAAAAAACAAGAAATAAAAGGCAAAAATCATTGCCAAGATAAACGTATTAATTTTTGTTTATCTTACTTCATATCAATAATATGTTTGAAGCGATTTTGAGGCTTAGGTTAATTTTTCTATTTTTCAATACTGCAATTGAGGCACGCTGCCAATGAGGCAGCACCAGCATGCTAAAATTGTCTAATATATGAGAGCATGCAACTGTGCCTTCAAATTTAAAATGCTATGCGTCAGAGATATAATATTCATGAACAGCGCTGAGCAGGCAGACCAGAAATTAACAGATCAATTAGCTGTGCCCCAACCAGCCTTCCTGTGAGTCTACTCTGGGGTAACAGCCATCACAAGGGTGATCCATGAAGCGGGTCTTGCCTGCTGTTTTCCCACAATCACACCATCCTTTTGGTGACCAGAAGCACACACATGCTTCAAACATTGGACACACCAGCGGGTGGTAGCTTTGTTTTTCCTTTTCGCACCCCCCAGCTGAGAAGTCACATTACCTGGGCCTCTTGCACAGGATGTTATAGTTTTAGAGCCTGCTGGGCCCATTCCTTCCTAAGCCCCCACATGAGCCTGGACAGAGATTGTTGACAAAACAGTCAACTTCTCAACCCCTGCCGTGCCCTCTGAACATGTGTACTTACCTGAACCGGAGGCACAGTGTTGGTCTTGTCACTTGATCCCTGAACTTGATTGTCGACCGAGCGGCACACAAGTATTTAAGTGTGACCAGCAGAGGTAGGAAGCGTTTTTAAAAACAAGCTTATAATCCATATTTTCAGACATTCTATTTGTATGAGCTGGGTTTAAAGCAATAATCGTTTATATACTTCAAAACACTTTGTTTTGGAAATAATCTGCTTTGCCATACTATTCGAATCATCGTTGTTTAACTAGTCTCACCATCAATTAACCTTGCTTTACCTCTCAAAAAGAAAAGAAAATCTTGGAAAATGGACTTTGGGAGATTCAGGTCATTACCCAACCCTTACCTCAGCTACCACCTTCTCCACAAGGATAGGGAGCCGCAGTCTTACTGCTTTGTCACACGGTAACTGCTGCTGACGGTACATCATTTCAGGGGTCAAAAATTAGGTTTTCAGGGAAAGGGAATGGGATTGGTAATTCCAAGTGCATGCGACTCAGGACCCCAAGAGATAAAAGTAGAGCTTTCATTAGAATACTCTGCATGCTGCATGGAGAAGGGAATTAAACATCTTTCAGCAATAGAATGAAAATGCAGCTCTGCCGGGGTTTTTCCTCTTACTGCCAAACAAACTATGTCCATCAGATTCTCTTTATTTTCGGACTCCAAGATCAAACATTTTTTTGTAGTGACTCTGTCCAATTATGTTGATTCACCTCATGCCCTCTAGCTCAGCCATTCTAGTAGCAAGACAATGATTAACCCTCGAAGTTGTCCGCTTGCTTCCTAAAAGCACTACACATGCAGTGGTCGAATTGAGCGGGATCGGCAAGGCATGGCGTGTCCCTACTTCTTTAATTTGATAGATTCCGTTACCCTGCTTTTTTATTTAGAACATGCGTCCCAGGAGGGCAGAAATAGCCAAGGCCCACAGATAAGGCTCGGCGTTCGTGGCAGGGCGGGTAGAGAAGGAAAAGGACTCTGTCTCTTCCTTCTTGCCCAGAGAAGACAAGGACAGTGTCCACTTCTGCTCTGCCGCAGGCAAAAGCACTCACTGATATCTGAATAATGAATGTAAAAGCATCAAGGTAACCATGTTGTTCCTGCTTACATTTCACATGCTTTACTTAAACTTTCATATCCTACGAGTGTTTGCTTTATCCATGATTTTGTAACTTTTTTTTTTAGGCAGCATATTGCTCTTGTTTAATGCGTAATTTGAATTGTGTCGCATCCAGGAGTTTATAGCGGGCCACAATTGGGTTGTAGCTGAAGGCAGTGCAAGTTTCTATCAATGGGGCAGTATGGTGCTCAGTGGAGGAGAGGATGTAGCACTATGGTCAGAGCTGCCGAATTTGGAACTGGGGAACCAGATTCAGCCTTCAAGACCAGTCCACCAGACCACTCTCCTGAGGGAGCACCTTCCCTTGCTAGATCTTAGAAGCCCTTCTTGCTTTTTCAGATTTGTTTGAAAATGCATCATTTTCCACATCTTTTTCAAAATTTTCTTTGGAGGGCAACCCCACCAAACCCTCCGTATAACGGTCAGCCTCGCTCGCCATCGTGCACTCATCAGGAAATGTTACGCCACACCACTTTCAAATGTCACCAGCCACCACTGACCTGCACTATTTAACACATTTTGTGGGAGAGTACCGTCACTTTTCAGGAGCAATCCGGTATTCTGGAAAGCGAGTGCCAGCACTTCTATACTGCTATTTTAAGGACTGATTGCACAAGAGGGTACTGTAAAGGCACCTGGATGCAATAGGATGGTGTCCTTTTTATTTGCATTAACCTAACAGTATGAAAACGGCAATTAGATGCACACAGAATGCAACTGGTTAATATGCTTTATTTTTTGCGTCATATCACATTTGTCTCACGTCATCAACATCCACTCAATCATATTTAAGGAACTATCATCCACCTAACTGCTTCCGTAACGTTTTATATTCATCCTAATGCAAACCTTTTCTTGGCAAGGTTACAACAAATAAAAATGTTAATAAAAATCAACAAAGTAAAATATTACATTCTCTATAAAACTGTGAAATCACCGCACAGAAGTTGCCTATTCGACAGGCCTGTGGTATAACGCCCACTAGAGACACAAAGTTCTGAAGCCGAAATTTTGGCCTCTGCCTTTTCTTCAGTGGTAGATGAAAATTATGGCCACTGACTACCGTCACCATATATTCATGCTCCTGGAGATAGTTAATCTTCTAAGTGTAGCTTAAAAAGACGTAATACTATTTAAGTTGCTCTGCAATTTGGTAAACTAAATCGGAATTGTAAAATCCTTAACTGAGGGGACGGGCAAACCCTGCCATGTACTTTGAAATCAATGCATAGTTCATGTGACTTTAAATTGTTCCCATCCCCTTGGAATAGACTCGAGGGTGCTCTATCAGCTGTGTTAGGATCAGGCAGATAAAATATTAAAGTTTAGCTATTGTGGGTTTAATGCGAGCCTGTGGTAACCATCACACAAAGCAGGATAAAAACCTACGAAGGGGGATTGGTAAACAATTAATATTTCAAGACCCGCACAAGCTCATCTGATGATCAGAAACGTGTCAAACTTAAAATTTGCCAGCAACTGACAATGTTATATTTGAAAACTGAAACATTGGTTACGTTGTAGGTGGGTTTAGTGATGGAGTAAGAAAAGGTTTAGAAACCAATAATGAACTTTGGGCAGAGGCATGGTTATCGAAACGGCCGGTATTTTTGATTAAATGTCGCAAAAAGAAATAGGGCAATCCGATATAGCCAGTGTTGCTCACTTGTAATAACTGCCCCAAAAAAGCAAACAGAAAGGAAAAAATCACTTTAAGGGCGATTAGAATAATCTAAACTACTGCTGTATTTTTATTAAGGCAGAAGCAGAACTCCTAAGTTTAAAAAAAATAATACACAGGACATTTTTCTAAGTCACGTTTACTTGGTACCGGCCCCTGATTCTACAAAACAGGAGCACACGTGTGGTATTTCTCTCCGAGGAAGACGGCAGCCGCTGGTGAAGGACAGGAATACACTTCCACCTAGAGCCATCTCCAGGGCTAGGAGGACCAGCCCGCTGTGAGCTCCTTCTTGGGGGCAAGTTTGTGTGCACTACCTAACCGCTCCCTATTCATGCCCTGACGATTGTGGTGTAAGCTTTCAAACACAGCGTGTGCTTTTAAGTGATTCTAAAAGCACACGCTGTGTTTGGTGCTGCATTTCTTTTGTTTTCTAAAGTGTGGTTGGGGGCAGATTTGGGCTCCCACCGCCGCACTCTAGAAAACAAAAGACATTTAGCAAGAGGGAGCACTTGCTAAATACAGCGGCGGCGCGAATGCTCTTGGTGATGTGTGCGCGCCACAGAACAGCAGTGCGTGCTCCGGGGCACGGAGGTGCGCGGGCGCGCAGGCGCGCGGCTTCGTAGGAACACAGCTGCTAACTAATGTTAGCGATAGTTATTGTCAGTCTTCGTGCATATGCCCCAAAGACCCTTCAGCCAGCAGATTATGGTGTCATTTTCTGAGAGTGATGAAGTTTGACTTAGATGCCAAACTTTGAGATGAACCATGCTACCTCCTATTCTGACAACTGCTTAAACCTGAACTTTTCAAAGGATCATTTGTTTGAAGTTTTTCCTCCAGGGTCACTCGCAAAGAAGCATGGCAGATTTTGTAAACCCATGCGACCACGCACTGGTTACTGTTCTCATTGTTTGCTTTGCTTTTTCTTCTCCCTGTTTGATTAATTATCACAAGATGACAATCAACATTCTAGAAAAAATCCTAAATCAATATATACAATGTAAGCACTGCAGTAACTAGTTTAACTGCCTCCCATTCAATAGCTGTCAGTCTTGGAACTGAGATGGCTAAGGCAGGGGATTCAAACCCGTGACTGAAGTTTGAAAGCCCACCAACATACTGTATCCTTGTAAAAGTCATTTCTTAAAATAACAAATACTATAAATAAAGGGGCTTATTCACAAGCCCCTTCCGCCGCCCATACGTCACTTTACACATGTTAAAAGTGATGCACTTGTGGCGCAAGGGGCTTGTAAAAAGCCCCAAAGAGCGTAGACAAGTGGCGTAATATTTTATTTTGAGTGTCTGGACATACAAGCCCCCCCATCTGCATGCTCCACGAGAAATGATGCTCGGGAAAGGGTGGAGGCAAATGGAAATGGTCGCAAAGGAATGCTTAAACATCAATCTCTTATTCAGTTCAGCAACTTTAACTTTTTCTCCAGGGCGTTCATTCGTCGCTGGCTCATGCCTAATTGCTTTCACTGTGTGATTCAATCCTTGATTCACACACACTCAGTTACTCGTAACTCATAGTCCCAAAGCTTTGCGTGGCTTTTATCCACAGTTTCTCTTTCAAGATATCGATAATACAGAAATAAAAATATTTTTTTTAAACTGCGCAGATTTGAGGCCGAAAGCTCCAAGGCTTCAACACACTATTACTCTGGTGTTCTGGCAGGCGTTCTGCACTTCTGACATCGCGGCCAGAGCTATCTTTCCCACATCGTGAGCGGCGCCCCTGGCTACTGATAACGGCGCACCAGGGTGCCGCGGCGCACAGTTTGGGAACTACAGGCCTATAGTAATGGCCAATGCATTTTAAACGGAAGGAACTTGTTATTTCCTATGGTAGATGTTGCTACATTTCAGTTCGATTCTAGTGCAGAGTATGGCGTCTGACATGTCAGATCTCTGGACAGTATCTACCCATGATGATGATATGTGTGTACCTAGGGATTAGTATTTATATAGAACAAACCTAGCCATAAAGTAACACAGGTCTATGTAACACAGGGGTATGTTGGTACAAAACCCAGATAAGCCAGACTTGATTGCCTAGGGAGGGTTCGCTTTCTTGGTATCCACGTGCGGGAAGCCGTCGAGGTGGCCACTTCTGGACGAGGAATGCCTTGAAGAGGACGGTCTATGGCTATTTCTGAAGTGTGGAAGCCTGAAGGTGTTTGTTGTAACCCGGGTGGGTGGTGCTTCTAATCCTTTGTGCCTAGCAAGAGAAGCCTTCTTCTGTATAGTTTTTCACATTTCTGTGTTTTAAGCCTGGCAGTGCCATGGCCGAATGGGTTCCATTCATCACCATAGATTACGATCTTGTCTGAAAAATAGGGTTGTGTGTGTGCGGTGACAAATAGGGTTGTGTGTGTGCGGTGACAGCCTTGGTTGTAGCCAATTGTAGTACATTGAAGATGATTCAGGCTTGCAGGTGAGGTCAGTGTGTGGATGACCCAGTCATACTATCTCAGTCCCATGATATTTTTCTGCTACATAGAAGATGTTTTCTACTGCTGTGGATGTCTCGGACGCTGGATTGTACCATCTAGGTGTGAGAAGACCAGTGCGGGGATTGCAGCCATGAAATGAAAGTTGGTGCCAGATGTTCAATGCTATTCACAAATGCGGGTCTTGAATCAAAGGATTCTGTTGCTGTAGAAAGTTTGTGACCTGGTGGTATTAGCGAGGAAGGAGTGAGTTCATCAAGGGTCTTTACATCAAGCTATACCTGGCAATTGATTGAAAGCATACCGTATGTTTAGCTCACTTGAAGGGTGGGTTCTTATTTTATGGGGCTTCTTTTGCTTTGGATCTTTAAGACTTGAGACATTGTCAGTCTCATTTTGGACCAGACCAAAGGACTTGGTGTTATTGATGGTCTATTTGGGTGGGTCATTCTGTCTCCGTTAGAATGTGTGAGGAACTATTTTGCAGCAGAAATCAGTCATCAAGCGGCCACTAGCACTGTGGAGCAAACACTGACAAAGGCATCTGAAAAATGGAAATGAAAGCAACCCTTTTTAGATCTCGCCTACACAGCACATGCACTGTGCTGAGAGACGTATTGTTTGCAATTCAGTGGACTTTCAGCCCACCCACAGCATGCCCTTAGTTGCTTACCTCCCCTAGGCTTCTCTTCCTTTCTTGTGTTAGCTCCTCCCTCCCTAGAGGATGGACCAAGTACGTCTTCTTCCTTGTCTTTGTTCTTCCTCGTCTTTGCAACACACTATGTTTTTATTCTGTGAATGGTTCAATATTATTCCTGGACGTGCAATGTGTCTTCTTACTTTTAACACATTCATACAGATTCTTATTTATGTTGTTCCACCCTATCTGCCATCTGTATAGATGCTTTAGTTACTTATGCCCACAACTGGACTACTCTACGCCATTCTATGCCATTCTACTGTACACCCACTCTACTCTATGTCACCACACTCTATGCAACTCTATGTTTATGGATTTATAGAGCGCGTAGCTGCCCGTAGGCTTCCCAGTGCTAAGGGAAACATGACAGCGGTAAACTTAGCCATAGCGCTAAGACGGGGTTTAGGGAAAAAGCAATGTTTTAAGTCTCTTCCTGGAAGCTAGTTCGTTGGTTAACATGCGTACATCTCTGGGCAGTGAGTTCCAGATTTTGGGAACCAGGTGCAGGAAAGATCTTTATCCCCATCTTGCTCTTTTTATTCTGTCCTGTTGCATGAGAAGACCTGCTGGGGATCTTAAGTCCCTGCTTGGGATATAGTGGGCAACCCATTTTTAGGTCTCGGCCTATTCCATTCCGCAAGGAATGAATAGGACGAGTCTATTGTGGTGAAACTAAGAGTTAAACTAAAGCAGTTTTCCACGAGTGCATGAGTTCTCGTGACCACGCTTTTATCCGAGCCGCCTGCCTCCGAGAGCTTCAAATTAAAGCCATCTGTTGCTTCCCCAGCGCACTCGGCCTCACTTCTCCTCCCCCTAATTAACACACACTTCTCTCCGGCCGCGAGGCCGTGCTTCAAAGGGATCTGCTCCCCCGCCGCCTTCATTCACAACATCTCTAGTAATTTTGTTCATATTGAATGCAGGCAGGAGTTTCTTTGAACCATAATACATTACAGTTAAACATTCGTTTCTGTCTTCATGTGTTCCGTTTTCAGCCCTCATTGTCATTGTTGCCTGCTTGCAAGTGCTTCTCTGTTCACCAGTGCCTCTCGAAGTGGAGCTGCATTACACGTTTCAATTTGTATTTTGTTTCCATTATAAACATTGCTCTTAGGATACTTCTACAAGGTGTAACCCATTTCCAGTTCTCCTTTAGAATCAATATGATATATATTAGTAGTTAGTATGTGTAAACTGGATAACATGTAACATGTAAGTTGGAGAGAAACAATGTGCGTTTCTAGCACCATATTGCTTTTCTGAATGTAAGGTCTCTTTAAAATGCATTTCACCAATCTGCATCAGTTGCTACCTGCTTTCCCTCCCACCTCCCACGGCCGCTTTTCCCATTCACGCGCTCTGCAGGTCACCATTTGCCAGCATGTGCCCGCTAGCGCTTTCATCCCTATCACTCCCCCCTCATTAACAGCCTTGTTTATCTGGTTTTCGTGCTGGAACCCAATCTGTGCCTCATGCATCTGAATCCCACTGTGGCAAGGGTGCGTGTCACTCTGTGCTGGATGTCTCAGTATCCATGCATGCGTTTTGTCACACTGTACTGAATATGTTTATGCCACACTAAACTGCATGTGGGTGTGTCACAATGTGAAGAATCTGTCTGTTACACTGAAATTACGGTGTATTTCACACAAAATGTGTCTGCTTCATTATGTCTGACTCACTTCTGAATGTGCCCTCACTCTGTAGATTGCATTTTGATTTGTGTCTATTTTGTTTGCTGAATGGCGGCATGTGTGTCTGTGTGCGCTCTGAATATTTGCAATTCCCTCTCTCCCCATTGTGTTGAAAGATGCTACGAAATATTCGTATTCACTTACCAGTGACTTTGATACAATATTTTCAGTGCTCCATAAGCACACATAGCATAGCCAATAGGTCTCGCTTTTGGGACCGTTTTAAGTGTTTAGCCAAATGCAACAGTTAATGCTGTTGTACCAACGATATTGTGCTGCCTAACTAAATACTTATAAGGTCCCAAAGCCGAGACCTATTGGCCATGCCAATGCTTGTTTTTATTAAGGCAGGTCCTCTATCATTCATGGCTCTGTGGGTGATACAAACTGCCTTAAATGTAATCCTTGCCTGGACTGGGAGCCAGTGTAGTGTCTTCAGGGCTGCCCTGGCTGATTGCTTTCTATGAATTTGGAGCAGGGTCCTTGCTGCGGCATTTTTTACTACCTGCAGCCGGTTAATGACATATTTGGGTGCGCCAAGATACAAAGAATTCCCATAATCCAGCTGCGACACAATCAAAGCTTGGACCACAGTTCTGCTGGATTGTACCGGTAGGATAGGGAGAATTTATCGGAACATATGGAGTAATCCAAAGCATTTGCCTCAGAGTTTCTTTGCTTGGGTCTCCATACTTAGATATTCGTCTAGCCAGATTCCCAGTTTTTTATATCACTCCACTCTACTTTACACCACTCTTCTCTACTTTACACCACTCCTCTCTATGCCACTCTACTCTACACTATGCCACTCCAAAAAATACCAGTCTATGGCACTCTATGCCACTCTGCTCTACACCACTCCATTCGATACCAATCTACTTTGACACTGTACTTCACTCTGTGCAACTCCACTTCCAGCCTCTTCACTCTACTCTATTCCACCATACTCTGTGCCACTTCATGCCACTCTACTCTGTCACTCTCTTCTAGTCCACGCCGCTCCAGCCCATGCCGCTCCAGTCCACGCCGCTCTAGTCCACACCGCTCTACTCTAAGCCGCTCTACTCTTCGACACTCCACTCTACACCACTCTAGTCCCTTCCACTCTATTCCATGGCATTCTACTCTAAGCCGCGCCGCTCTACTCTAAGCCGCTCTACTCTTCGACACTCTACTCTACACCACTCTAGTTCATTCCACTCTACTCCATGGCATTCTACTCTAAGCCACACCACTCTACTCTACGCCACTGTACTCTACGCCACTCTACTCTGTCACCCCATGCCACTCCACTCTACTTCACTACGCTCTACTTTAAGCCATTCCGCTCTACTCCGCACAGTGCCACTCTACACAACTCTACTCCATGCAACTCTACCGCATTCTACTCTACGCCTCTCCACTACACGGTATGCCTCTCCACTCTACGCCTCTCCACTCTACGCCTCTCCACTCTACGCCTCTCCACTCTACGCCTCTCCACTCTACGCCTCTCCACTCTACGCCTCTCCACTCTACGCTGCTCCATGCTGCTCCACTCTACGCCACTCTGCGCTTCCCCACTCTACTCCTCTCCACTCTACTCCTCTCCACTCCTCTCCACTCCTCTCCACGCTGCTCCACTCCACGCCGCTCCACTCCACGCCGCTCCCCGCTGCTCCACTCCAAGCTGCTCCACTCCGTGCTGCTCCACTCCGTGCTGCTCCACTCCGTGCTGCTCCACTCCGCGCTGCTCCACTCCGCGCTGCTCCACACTATGCCGCTCCACACTATGCCGCTCCACACTATGCCGCTCTACTCTATGCCGCTCTACTCTATGCCGCTCTACTCTATGCCGCTCTACTCTATGCCGCTCTACTCTATGCCGCTCTACTCTATGCCGCTCTACTCTATGCCGCTCTACTCTATGCCGCTCTACTCTATGCCGCTCTACTCTATGCCGCTCTACTCTATGCCGCTCTACTCTATGCCGCTCTACTCTATGCCGCTCTACTCTATGCCGCTCTACTCTACACCGCTCCACTCTTTGCCACTCTACTGTATGCCGCTCTAACCTATGCCACTCTACTCCATGCAACTCTATTTGACCCTACTCAATGCCATTCTCTATGCCACTCAACTCTTTATCACTCAACATCACTCTACGCCACTCCACTCCACATAATGGCACTCTATGCTACTGTACTTTATGATACTCCACTCTGTGACACTTCACTGAACTGTATGCCTCTGCACTCTACACCTCTCCACTCTATGCCTTTCCACTCCTCTCCACTCTAAGCCACTCCACTCTAAGCCACTCCACTCTACACCTCTCTACTCTATTCCACTCTGTGGCACTCCATTCTACGAAACTCTACTCTACGGCACTCTACGCCATTCTACTCTATGCCTCTCCACAGCACTCCACTCTAAAAAATTCTCCTCAATGCCATTGTACTCCACTCTACTCTATTCCACACAATGCCATTCTGCTTTACTCTACTCCTCTCTACGCCACACCACTCTAGTCTACCCCACTCTACTTTATGCCACTCTATACCACACCACTCTATGCTGCTTTACGCCACTGTACGCCACACCGCTCTTCGGCAGTCCACTCGACACTACTCTATCCCACTCCACAGCACTCTACACTACTCTCCTCTCTGACACACCACTAACTTTTAGCCATGCCTAACAGCAGCCACGCTGCTATACATCATGGCTAAAAAACATTTCCAAAGCTAATAGCTTTCACATAGGCGAGACTCATTGACTTTGCTAATGCTTGTTTCTATAGCATCCATTTTCAGATGTTTTTATCTGTGCTTGCTCCCCAATTCACAAATAAGCAGTGGCAAAACCAGTATAGCAGGCTTTTTAAGTGCCACACATCCTGTGTTAGGGTAACGCAATTGAAGTTAAGTTCCCACATTCAGGGCGCGACTGCCCGTAGCGCGTTTTAGACCCCTGGGGGGGCCATTTTTGCTACCGTGGGCCGGTTTTGCAGCAATATCGGCCCCGAGCAACAAAAGCAGCACAAAGCTTTCCGCTTGCACCCCCATACCCCTGGGGCAGACCGAACTCTTTGACAGAGCCGTTTGAGGTTCCCAGTCCGGCCCTGCTCGCATTATTCCATGATTGGTAATGTGTCACACAAATAAGATAAAGCTAAGCGGGATCTCTTTTTTTCACTGCTTTGTTGTGGATGGCTCTACCGTTTTAATTAGCAGTCAGACAGTGACACCTAGTGGTAGGCCCTAGCAGGCTTGACAGTGTACCAGAACTATGTTGTGGCTGCTAGTAAGAGTATTGGGGTCAAGTAGATGGTGTGGTTTAACACATGCTGACTGTAATGCTGTAGTGCGTGGGTGGCATAATGACTCCAATATATTGAATTTTGCAGGTCCAATTTAAGTAAATGGAAAAAATGTGCATATCTGAAATTCCTGCAGGTGGTAAATGCCATTGAATGAGAAACGCTATTTATATTTTGCAGTGTTTGTGTTTGTAGACGAGGCAGTGGTTGCGAAGTGGCCTTCTGTTAAGTGATTTACGCTTTCTGCCAGTTCTGACTCTGCAGTCCGCTTGATTACCTATTAACCATATCAGGCTAGAGCCTTTTCAGATGGTTACATTAAATGCTGGTTTATAACATCCTCACTGCATTAGATCACTTGCCTTATCAGTGTCAATCAATATAAACATGGTTTAAAACAGCCTTGTGAATTGCATTTACGTACAGGAGCTTGTACATCCCACGCTACACTCAATATATTTTAGCCCATCATAGACATATTTGCACAATTTAGCTGAGCTACTCTTATGCTCAGTGTGTGTTCAGGGTGGTGCTAGAACATGCACTCATTAAATGAACAAAACTGCTGGACTACACTCACCATAAAATATCACTCAAAGTGTCTCACACATGGCGATCCATTCTCACGCAAACAATAAAAACACACAAATGTCACACTTATGGAATCAGAAACCTTGGCAGCTATGCCATGCTACTACTATGTGTGGATGACATTATACCATTCTGAAGAAAGTGTCACTCATTGTCATTGAATGTCACTCATAATTATACTGAAATTATGAAAATGTCACACACAAGCAATCTGAAACATTGGCTGCTATGACATAGTGTGACATGAAAGATACTAATGGCAAACCTATTGGCGTTGCCATCCCTTGTTATGAGTCTGTCACCCTCTCAAATGAATTACCGAGCCAGTGCGACAGTCCAGACAGGCAGAAGTTGAATTTCCTTCTCCTATTTATCCGGTTTGTAACAGCGCTCCTGTTACCCAAAAAAACATTTCTCTTCCTAGCCCGCACTGGAGGATAAAAGGCGGAGCAGAATTTTCAACTTAATGTGCAGTCGCACTACCTTAGGAGTTTTTGACAGGCTTATTTCTGCTTCAGTTAGGGTGCTTTCATTCTCGCGGTATCTTTTATTTTAACAACATAATAGAGACCTTGCCGCGCCCCTTGGGCCTGTGAGGTGCACTTAGCAGGCATTTCTCAACCCCGTGATCGTCTCGTGACCTACATGGTTCTGACAGTCACCACAATGGCCCTTTCTCGTGCACTCTGCCCGTTCATTTGATTGGCTGAGTCACCCCGAGTTGAAACCACAAAACATTGTTTTCCTCAGACGTGGAGCCCCCTGTCCGAGGGGGGCCTCAGTGCCAGGCTCCAGGGCAACATTTGACAAAGGTTTTTCGGATGTGCACCCGCAAGGCCTTTCTGAATAGATAACAATGTTTGTTGTATTTTTCAGTGTTTCTCAAATGGGGGTTGGAGAATTTCTTTTTCATGCAGATTTTACAGCAGCAACAATGTAACTTCCGCGTCGAGGACATCGAATGTAGGAACTGAAATGTGAACAACAAACCGCCAGAGTACAGTACTTTCCGGCTTCCACTTTTACTGGTTTTGGGTGAGGGTATGTGTTGTGTTTTTGGGTGGGGGGCAGGAGGACTCACTTTGACTTAATAGAGCCTCTCAAATGTGTTCATTCACGTCTTGAGGGGCGTTTTGAGGAATCCATGCGACTTTACCTTGCATCGTTTATGACCAAAGTGATTCCGTGGAGTACTAAATAAATATGTTTGAGTTTTTTTCTTCGTTTTTTTTTTCCAGGCAAGCTCCATTTTCATCTATTTTTGTTGTTTTCTGCCATATACACCTCTTCTAGAGGCTGATGCAAGTACACCCTCACTTGCTGCGAATTTGCCTGTGCAGCTCTTTCCTGTTGACCTTACATTCCTGCAGGTGACTTATCCCTCATTCTGTCTATGTCTGAATGTCTACTGACTAGTGCTGCGCCCTGTTCGTTCTTAAAAGTGCAGGGTAACAGTCCAGTCCTCTCGTTACCAGAACGTTTTGCCCTCTTGCCTTGTGTAGGAAATAGGGTTACTGGTTGAAGGGGGTGATACCATACTTAAACAACCACCACAATTCTTGCCAGGCTGACACACAAGCAAATCCAAAATTCTTATCCTTTTGGTAGATTGGCACAAAAGCAGTCAGGCTTAACATAGAGGCAATGTATAAAGTATGTCAAACAGTGATAAAGTTAAAACACCACACAAGAAAAATCCCACACCAATTTAGAAAAATAGAATAATATCTAATTAATTATTTGAGATCCAAACAACAAAAATCCAATTAGTAGAACCGGAGATATGGAATTCTAAAGATGTATGTGAAAACAGTGCTTAAAAAGCACAAGCGCCAACTGGGGTTATCTAGTCATGCCAGATCGGGACAAAGTCACAAGTTCAGGCTGATAGCGATCGATTGCAGGCCAGATGAAGAGACCTAGTTATGCCAGCTGAACAAGGTACCTTAAGTCCTGGTACGTATTTTGCGCAGCATTGCTTTGCGAGGCTTCGTGTCATCCAGCGTCAGTACTGAGGGGCTGCGATGACTTTGATATGACGTCCTGCTTCATACAGCTTCAGTTCCAATGAAGCTGGCAACTGGGTGGCGAGGCTAGGCGACATTTGGCATCTCTTGCCATTGGTTCCGATAAAGCTTTTAACTGTTCAGCTAGGCTTGGTGGGGCTTCGCAGCAGATTTAGTGAAGACTACAGCTGGGCTGGCAAAACACCTTGAGCCCCACTTCCAAGTGTCCAGGACTGGGGGGGATACCAATTAGGGGTTTATGACTCACAGAAGACATAGTTGAGGTGCAGGGTTCAAGAGGGTTGGAGCTTTTTCTGCTCTTGAGGCTCTGATTAGGATGCCAGTCATCTAGCCCTTGGAGTCACTCTGATAGTCCTGGGTGCAAGATGCAGGTTCAGTCCTTCTCACTCAGGCAGCAGAGAAGCAGTCCTCTGGCAGCAGAGCAGCACAGCGGTCCTTCTTCTGAGCCTTCCACAGGTCCAAGTGTCTAGTGCACAGTTGGGTTTGAGGGTCCAATATAAATACCTGATGCTCACTTTGAAGTAGGACAAGCTTATAAAGGCCTCCCCCCCCTATGAAGCTGCCTGGAATGTCCTGCCTCTCTTCCCTGGCTCCAGCTTGTGTGGAGGCACAAGAGACTAGTGTGAAACGCTTTGTGAGTTTGAAACCCTTTGTGACTGTGCTGAGCTGATTCTTTGTGATGTGCATGTGTGGTAGGTGACCGCTCCGCCCCAATCAAGTCAAAAATGGACCATCTTGCCAACATCTATTCCTCCTTTTTCTCACTGTCTGGGTGTAATACACAAAGACCAACCACCAGCTACACCTAGTCATGTGACCCAGGATACAGGCAAATTCTGCATTCCTACTTGCTCCCAATTGAAAGTTATCACTTATTAAATGTAATAAGGTAACCCCGTGTTAACCTATGGGAGAGGTAGGCTTTGCAGTAGTGAAATACACACTTAGGAGCACTGGAGGCCAAAACTAACAAAGGGTGATGGGGTGGGTGGGACGAGCGCCGGGGGGGGGGGGGGAGAGGAGAGACACAGGTTAATAATAATAATGACAAAAACATACCCGAAGCCGCCGGCCGCTTCCCGCATCGCGTCTCTCCTGCACAGGGATTGGCCTGAACGGGCATGAAAGACGCTCTGCTCAGGCCTGGGAGTCTGTGGGGTTTCTCTAGCCCGACTGCTCAATGCAGCTGGGCTGGAGAACACCTAAGTGCGGATGTGTGTTTGGTCAGCCTGAGATGGCCGTCCAAACACACATGAGCACTTGGGAATGCATATGCACTCCTCCCCCCTCCCATGCCCTGCCCCTCCATGCGCATACCGGCTCAGAGCCGTCAAACAAAAAATAAAACGGTGCTATAGCATAGTTTTATTTTTCGTTTGCTGGCTCTGTGCCAGGCAGTGGGACAACGCTCCTCCAACATTGCGGATGAGCCGCCACTGCTTAGGAGTTGTTTTTTACTACCAGGACATGTAAAACTTAAATGTATATGTCCAACTTTTTGAAGACATGTATGTATTAAAAAGGCTTATTTTAAAAGGTCGAAATGGCAGTTTAAAACTGCATGCACAGACTGCAGTGGTGGCTTGGAACATGATTAAAGAGATAGATAAGTGGGTGGCACAATCAGGGCTGCAGGCCCACTTGTGGCATTTAATATATAGGCCTTGGATACGTGTAGAACCACTTTACTAGGGACTTTTAAGTCAAATAAATGTGCCAATTGGGTGTATGCCTAACTTACCGTGCTTAAAGGTGAGAGCACAAGTACTTTAGCTCTGGTTAGCGGTGGTAAATTGTGCAGTGTCCTAAGGCCCGCAAAAATTAAGTCAGCAAAAACAAGAGGATGGAAAGCAAAATGAGGGAAATTCACACCAAGAATGTCCGGTCCACAGCCTTGTTTTTGCTTTGTCACCCTGCTCTGTGAGTTTCCTCTCAGTGAACTCTGAGAATGCTGGAGGTGCCTCACATCTATTATTTACTACCCACACAGAGCACATGACAGTACTGAAGAGAAAGTACTCTCAAAAGGAACCCCTGCCCTGAGTGGAGAGTAAATACTGTACCCTCTCCAGACCATGGTGATATCGACTGTAAGTGGAAGCTGAATTACAGCACAAGTGCTTCGCTCTTTCACCAGTATGCCTTGGAGACCCATATGAAAACATCGGCTCAGTCTCACGTAGGTTGGCTCTTTCATTTCCACTTATATATAATAATGCGGCCGCACGGGCTATCTTCGGCCTCCATAGACGTGCCAGAGTATCCAGCCTATTGCAGTCGCTTCACTGGCTGCCCATCCGGAAGCGGATAGAGTTCAAGGCCTTGACTTTGGCCCATAAGGCCCTGCATGCTAAGGGAGCTCAGTATCTCCAAAGGAGGCTTGCCTTTTATCATCCGGCTCGTTCTCTGAGGTCTGAGTCTCTGTTTTTAGCTGAGGTTCCCCGTGTAATAAAGGCGCGCATGGGTGGGCGCTCTTTCAGACTGCGGGATCCGCAGCTCTGTAATTCGCTTCCACTGTCACTGCGTAGCACATCCAATCTACTGGCTTTCAGGAAGGGCCTTAAAACGTGGCTCTTTGCCCGATAGCGGTCTTCTCCCTAGTGTTGGAGTCTTCCACTCACTGTGGGTGTTCTGTCGTTTGCTGTTGATGTTTGTCTTTTCCGGTCACAAATCAAAGCGCCGGGACACTCCTTTGGAGTAGCCGAGCGCTATATAAGACCAACCTAACCTAACCTAACCTAACCTGTATGTGAGCCATGGCATGTAGCATGCACTTAGAGTATGTTACATGCTTGAATGCCCAGTAAGGGGTATCCTGCAAGAGTACTGGGATTACAGGGTAGCATGAAGGTTCCCTTCAGGTGGTCCTTGTGTCAGGGACGGCTCATCATTAGGGCGGAGAAGCGTCGCCCCACTGCTTTCTCGCAGTGCAAGAAGCTGAAACATGAAATGGTATTCTAAATACCATTTTATGTTTCTGCTTCTCGTGCTATGAGAAAGCATAAGGGTGTGCCTGGTTAGGGGTGGGTCGGGGAGGAGTGGCTTGCCCAATCCTGTGGGCCATGACGGTCGGCCCTCTGCATGCAGCCTACATAGAGTAAATGGACTCCCCACAGGCGCCCAGCTGGGCGCTGTCCGCACCAATCAGAATGCTCCCGTTGCAGCAATGTGATTGGCTGAGGAGCGGGAGGCTGCCTGCTTCCTGTTCCTGCGGCGTGGGACCCAGTAAGGTGAGGGTTTTTTTTTTGTAAATTCCCCCCGAGCCCGAGCCCCCACCCTCAAGTCATGCGAGCCGCGGAGTGGTTAATTTGTAAAAAAATAAGTGCCTGAGCTCTCTTTAGGAGGCAGCTTGCACCAGCCCATTTCTCCTGTTAGCGCCACCTAAAACAGAATCCTGTGATTCTGGACACACCACTTAGTCTCCCCATGCGTAAATGAATGTGTCGTTAACAGTAATCCTACTAAGCAAGGGTCCTTAAAAAGACTTTAAAATACACAAGGCCATTACTAAAAGGAGGACTGAACTCTTTATTAAAAACAACTATTGCAAGAACTGGGGTACGATGTTATGCACAAAGTTAGGACAAAAACCAAAACATTGTAGTCCATGTTCTAATGTAAGATGCTTACAGGACATGGAGTTATATTTGTAACGTTAATGCCCACACGGCGTAGCATTGAATCCCACCAAGCAGAAATTCATGAAGCAATAAACCAATCAAAACCCAAACAAACCTGCACCTGTTTTCCATACCGTTTTGAAGAACCGGATTAACCCACTTACAGGGTCTCGGCGGCGGGGGAACCGCCCAAATCTTCCATACCCTTCATACGTAGTAAAAGGAGACACAGGAGCCTTCGTCTGCAGGAGGAACCCAGATTTATTTCAAAAGCCCGGGCTATGGAACAGAGTCCAAAGCCAGTCAAAGACAAGACAGAGGAGTCTGCTACTTTACTCTGTAGCTTACAAGCCTTTTATACATTTCTCATACCATTCTTTTGGCTGTCAGTCCATTGTCCAATCAGGGCAGTGTTTGTAGTTGATAGCTTTATCAAGGCGATGCTTGTAGTTGGTGACCTGGTCAAGGCTTGGTACAGAGAGCATTGTCCACTCTATGCTTGTAGTTGGTGACCTGGTCAAAGGCTTGGTACACAGAGCATTGTCCACTCTGCTTTGATCAGGGCTCTTTCTTTCAGGTCATTGTTCAATTGCCTGATCAAAGCCTGGTCTTTCAAGTCATTTGTTTATTTACCCTGATTAGAGTCCAGCAGTCAGACCATTGTCTAGATAACCTGATTACTGTGTCAAGGATGTTTTATCAGGCTGGGAGCAGGAGAGGAAAGATGAATCATTCACTCGGGGTGAGGGCCATGTGGCTTTCTGATGAACTGAAGAGAACAGGGGGTTGGGTGGGTGACAGTTCCTGGGCAGAATTCAATTCAATTCAATTCAAAAAATGTATATAGTGCGCTACATACCCAGAGGGTCTCAAGGCGCTTGGAGAAGGGTGGGGAGTTATTTGTCGAATATCCAGGTTTTAAGTTGCTTTCTGAAAGCTAGGTGGTTCTGAGTGAGGCGAAGGTGAGTGGGGAGTGAGTTCCAGGTTTTAGCCGCCAGGTAGGAGAAGGACCTTCCACCCATGGTGGTTTTGTTGATGTGAGGTACAGCAGCAAGGGCTTGGTTGGAGGAGCGTAGCTGGCGGGAGGGGGTGTAGAAGGAAAGTCGTGTATTTAGGCATTCGGGTCCAAGTTCGTAAAGTGCTTTGTGTGCGTGGGTTAGGAGGCGGAATGTTATCCTCTTATTGACGGGGAGCCAGTGGAGGTTTTTCAGGTGGTCAGAAATGTGTTCATTACGCGGGATGTCTAGTATGAGTCTGGCTGAAGCGTTCTGGATGCGTTGGAGTTTTTTCTGAATTTTTGCGGTGGTGCCGACGTATAGGGTGTTTCCGTAGTCCAGTCGGCTAGTGACCAGTGCGTGGGTGACCGTTTTTCTAGTTTCGGTGGGGATCCAGCGAAATGTTTTTTTGAGCATGCGAAGAATGTTGAAACAAGAAGATGAAACGGCGTTGACTTGTTTGGTCATCGAGAGTGAGGAGTCCAGAATGACGCCCAGGTTCCGTGCGTGGTCTGTCGGGATGGGTGCTTTTCCAAGGGATACTGGCCACCAAGAGTCGTCCCAGGCAGAGGGGGAGGTGCCTAAGATAAGGACTTCTGTTTTGTCGGAATTCAGTTTCAGACGGCTGTGCTTCATCCACTCGGCTACTTCATTCATTCCTTCATGCAGGTTGGTTTTGGCGGTGTTAGGGTCTTTGGTGAGTGATAGGATCAGTTAAGTGTCATCAGCGTAGGAGATGATGTTGAGGTTGTGTTGGCGTGCGATGGCCGCGAGGGGGCTCATGTATACGTTGAAGAGAGTGGGACTGAGTGAGGATCCTTGTGGCACGCCGCAGATGACTTCATTGGCCTTTGACTTGAATGGTGGGAGGCGGACTCTCTGGGTTCTTCCGGCAAGGAACGAGGTGATCCAATCCAGCGCTTTTCCTTGGATTCCGATGTTTCTGAGGCGTTGTAACAGGGTGCTATGACAGACTGTGTCGAAGGCTGCGGAGAGGTCGAGGAGGATGAGGGCGACTGTGTCTCCATTGTCCAGTAGAGTTCGGATGTCGTCCGTTGCTGCGATGAGTGCGGTCTCAGTGCTGTGTTTGGCTCGGAAGCCGGACTGTGAGAAGTCGAGGGATTTGTTGGTTTCGAGGAAGGCGGAGAGCTGGTTGTTGACAGCTTTCTCGATGACTTTGGCCGGGAATGGAAGGAGCGAGATGGGGCGGTAGTTTTTGAGTTCGGTGGGGTCTGCTGTGTTTTTTTTTAGAAGGGCGCTGAGTTCGGCGTGTTTCCAGCTTTCCGGAAAGGTGGCGGAGTTGAGGGAGCAGTTGATGACGTCTCGGAGGTGTGGTGCTATGATGGAATCTGCTTTGTTGAAGATGTGGTGAGGGCATGGGTCTGTGGGGGATCCTGAGTGGATGGAATTCCTCAGGCGGATGGTGTCCTCAGTGGAGATTGGGTTCCAGTCATTAAGGATGTTCAAGGGGGGTGAAGGTACGGCAGAAGGTTGGGTGGGTTGGTCTTCGGGTTGGTTGTCGAAACTGTTGTGGATGTCTGCGATTTTGTTGTGGAAGAACGAAGCTAGGGAGTCACAGAGGACTTGAGAGGGAGTGATGTCGTTGGAGTTGGCAGTGGGGTTGGTAAACTCTTTGACGATGTTGAATAATTCCTTGCTATTGTGGGCGTTGTTGTCAAGTCGGTCTTTGAAAGCGGCTTTCTTGGCAGTCCGGATCAGTTGGTGGTGTATGCGGGTGGCGTTTTTGAAGGCGTCCCTGGTGTTGGTGTTTGGGTCTTTTTTCCAGGCCTTCTCAAGTGAGCGACAGAGTTTCTTGGATTTCTTAAGCTCATCGTTGAACCAGGGGGTGTTTTTGTTGCTTAGTTTAATTTGACGTTTTTTCAGGGGTGCCAGGTTGTCGGCGCAGTTGGTTAGCCATTGAGTGAGGTTAAAGGCTGCTTTGTTGGGGTTCGAAGAGTGGGCAGGGGGGTTTTGAAGAAGCGATGAGGAGATCTGGTCGATGGTGATTTTGTTCCAGTTTCTTCGCAGGGTAGGTTGAGGGTGGTTGTTGGTTGTGGTTTTTTTGTAGATAAAGTGAACGCAGCTGTGGTCCGTCCAATGGAGGGCTGTGGTGTGACTGAAGGAAATATGTTTGCTGGAGGTGAAGATAGGGTCGAGTGTGTCACCTGCATTGTGGGTGGGGGTATTAACAAGTTGTTTGAGTCCGAGGTTGGCGAGATTGTCCAGAAGGGTGGTGGTGTTGCTGTCGTTGCTCTTTTCCAGGTGAAAATTGAGGTCTCCCAATAGAATGTAGTCCTCGGAGGGGAGGGCGTGAGGGGTGATAAAGTCAGTGATGTCTTCACAGAATTGTGCACGGGGTCCTGGTGGCCTGTAGAGGAGGGTGCCTCTGAGTGTGGTCTTAGGGTCGGTGTGGATCTGGAAGTGAAGGTGCTCGGCGGTAGCGAGGTTGACGTCTGGGCTGGTTGAGATGCGGATGGAGTTCTTGTGGACGATAGCGATGCCTCCTCCTGTTTGCTTGTAGCGGTCTTT
Source organism: Lissotriton helveticus (assembly GCF_964261635.1). Taxonomy (NCBI): domain Eukaryota; kingdom Metazoa; phylum Chordata; class Amphibia; order Caudata; family Salamandridae; genus Lissotriton; species Lissotriton helveticus. The sequence continues at coordinate 429,157,407 of NC_136057.1, forward strand.
TCGGATGATCTTGTAGCCTTCCGGGATGGCAATGGTGATGTCTGGGGCTGAGGAGGCGTTCATCCATGTTTCAGTTAGAAAGGCGACGTCCGGAGAGATGGTGTCTAGTAGATTCCAGAGGTCGATGGCGTGTCTGTGGATCGAGCGGGTGTTGAGCAGGATGCATTTTAGGTGGTTGGTGACAGGTCTCTGTTTGGTGTTAGTGGGTGAGGAGTTGGTCTTGGTGACGTCAAATTTGCAGGAGATGCATGTGAAGGGTCCATGGGTGTGTCCAGGAGCGGCTTGTGCGCAGTTGGGGAGTCGGCCGGGGTTAAGGGATAAGAGGGTGGATGATTTGTATGTAATGCGGGAGGGGTGGGGGCTGCGGGGACCAGGGGGTCTGGCGCTGGGCGCGGTCCAGGCGCGGACGGGCGTAGACGGGCTTACCTTTGGCGCACCTTCGGCGCGGCCGTAGCGCGTGGACGCTGCGCGTAGGACCATCTGACTTAAATGGATAGTGGAGGGGGCGGAGCGTGGGAGGGGCGGCTGGGAGGAGACACGGGCCACAAGCACAACAAATGGAGGGAGGGAAAGTGAAACTGGGGCACGGACACACAGAAGGGGACAGCTAAAACCCAGTAAATGCAGCGCAATATAAATAAAATATGATTTAAACTAAAAACGAAATTACACAGGACAGGCAATGCAACGCTTTAAAATCAAGTAAAATAAAATGTGATATTCCCTAAAAAACGATACCACACAGGCAATGAGCGCTAGTCCGGCGTCGAGGCGCTAGAACTGCAGGCGATGTCTGGCAGTGATCAGCAGGAGTGTATCCAGGTGGTCGGGGAAGTGAGGCAGGGAGCGAGAGGGAGCGACCGTCGAGGAGCTAGTCCAGCTGGTCACAGAGAGCCAGGGGAGGAGCGCTCTGACTTGGCCAGTGCGTGGGAGGGGCGGCTGGGAGGCTGGGAGGAGACACGGGCCACGAGCACAACAAATGGAGGGAGGGAAAGTGAAACTGGGGCACGGACACACAGAAGGGGACAGCTAAAACCCAGTAAATGCAGCGCAATATAAATAAAATATGATTTAAACTAAAAACGAAATTACACAGGACAGGCAATGCAGCGCTTTTAAAATCAAGTAAAATAAAATGTGATATTCCCTAAAAAACGATACCACACAGGCAATGAGTGCTAGTCCGGCGTCGAGGCGCTAGAACTGCAGGCGATGTCTGGCAGTGATCAGCAGGAGTGTATCCAGGTGGTCGGGGAAGTGAGGCAGGGAGCGAGAGGGAGCGACCGTCGAGGAGCTAGTCCAGCTGGTCACAGAAATGCAGGTCTGCAAAAATGGATTTTTGTCGTGCTGATAGAATATTCCTCGTACATCAGGAAAAATGACCAGGTGGGTTCTGTGAAAGTGTTTGCCACGAGATGGCAATGCAAAAACCAATGGAGTCCTGTTAAAAATGATTGTTGATCGAAAATTTCTTTTCCTCACTTTCCCAACAGCTAGTGTTACTTTTTGCACTGACAGTAGCTTCTACATGAACGCAGCTAACTTGACATTAAAGCCGAACCTAAAAAAACAGGGCTCTTCCTTCAAGCCAAAGACGGCCAATCACACCAGCTTCACACCTCCATGACCCGAGAATCACTTGAAAAGCAAGGCAGCTCGGAGGAAAGGGAGTCATTACAGCCAACCAAGTCCTGGACTGGCGCCCCGACAGCTCATAATTAAGCAGACGCATTTTTCCAAACAATTGTCTGCCATTACCCAGGGGGCTATTCTTTCCCAGGAAGCTTTTTGGCGGCACTGGGGGCATGATTGCTCGGGCCTCAATTCACTTCACACAAAGTCCGTTCATTAGCAAGTTACAAACACCATGGTGACCGTCACCAGTCTCAAAGAAGAAGCACCTTTGGTTTAGCTACTTACTCGGTTACTGGTGGGAGCACTGCCTTTACTAATTGTCCTGTTGCTGCTGCCCTCCACATCGTGCTGCACTGCTGGTGACTCGTGTGGTGTGTGTGCCGCGGCGAGGTATTTTGAAAAAAGCCTACTCGCGCTGCTGCAGCCACTACCCCCAAAGAACCAAATATAGTCCAATCAGTGTCCTGCCCACTAGCAACACTGAACAAAGGACCTAACGCAAATTTGCATTGATATGATTGGATTTTTATCGGCTCTCACAGCACAGCAACACTGCTAACTAGGGACTCAGGAAGCAAACAACACTGTCTTCGGTAAGTGAGGTCAATATATTTACTTTGCCATAGATGTGCAGATGCGTGGAGTAGACTCTTTTAAATAAGTGCCAGTGCTAAGCACCGGCACAAATTAAGCACTGGAGCCACCAGTGCCTGTGTGATTGAAACCCAACATGTAGATGAAAGTATCCTTTCCCACCCCCAGTTCTTCCACCCTTTCCCCCCAAGAGGCACAAGCACTGTAGGGCCTCCATTTGGGGAAGGTGAACTCACATTCATATCTAATGATACCCAAACCATGCTTTTACATTACACATTCTTCTGACCACCCCTGGCTTCCCCCTCCTGTGCTATGCTTAGTACCATGATTGGAAGGAAGTGAGGGTGTTGGGGCCCCGAAACCTTGATATCCCAATTTAATGCTAAGTTAATATAGAGGGAAACATGTTTGGTGTCTATGTGCATTCCCAAGACCATGGGTAAGGTCCCCAGCCCCAGAAAAAGCGCTATGTAGTTTCAGAAGAGAATGCTTTTATTTTCGGCTAAGTTCCTTGTCTACTTTTTTTAGGTCCCTCACCAGCTACTTTTCTTATCTGCTTCCTAACACCATTTACTGTTTTTAATGTGGCTACAGGCCACATGTGGACCTTTCATAGAAACTTTTATTGGCCTTCGAACAGCTGACCAATTGTTACCGGTATACCAGGACTGTCCTAGCATACAGGTCGCGCCGTGATTCTTTCTTACCACACAAACATATATCAATATAAATATAGTTACCATAATCTGCCTACTTGTCGCCATTACAGTGAGACCTACCAGAAGCCACTGCTGGGTCCACACTCCCACAACCAATCTTACGATGACCATGCATTGTTGAACCGGGATAGAAAATAGGTCCAGGCACCAAAATAAATGTGGCTCCCATTAGAGAGTCAGATAGCTAAACAATTGTGCATATTTACAAATCAGAGCAGCTTTTGAACTTGTAAGTACTTGCTGTATAAATGTTTTGCAAGGTATGGGAGATTACCTGCATGTGTGCTTGCTGTAGGCAATGTTTGTGGTTATATCAGGGAAATCAACAGTACTAAATGGCCCTCCAGAACATAGAACACGACCACAAACAGCAAAAAACTGGCCAATACACTGCCAGATTGCCCTGTAGGCCAGTCCATCTCTGTGACTATGCAATTTTTACTATGTAGACTGGTGGTTCCCAAACTTTTCACAACCACCTTTTTAGAATAACAAACTTTCACAACCTACCCACTCACGTAATGAAATTTGAGAGGTGGCCTCTCCATGTATTTTGTAGGGGGGGGGTGGAGGGGTTCCTCAAATTTCATTACACGAGTTCCGTGCTCGGTCCAGAGTTATCACGCCAGGGTACTGTGCTGGGGGGCAATGGATCTCAGGGGCCCCCAGCACCACGGGGGCCTTTGTTATGCCACTGCTCCTACCTTTAATGAACATGAGGCGGGCGATTTCTGACAAAGCATTATGTGGTAGTGCATTGTCATTCTCAGAGAGCACATTTTCCATTGAAATGGCTACTAAATTGGCCCAGGCATAAAGTTTAATGATAAAACTATATAGCACACACATGACAATGTGTGGAAATCGGGTTTCTGTGAATATCTATCATTTGTTCATCACCACGTGTTTTGATTTATTTTCATCCTATTCAAATCTCTGTTTCCAGCATACTTTAGAATCATAATAAAAAAAGCTTCATTGTTGCTTTTCTAACTTCTGGATGCTTAAGTTTGTTTACCATTATTTACATTTTGTTGTATATTGCAAAAAACAACATCCACATTTTCACACAATTCACTTTAAAAACTCTTCTCACTTTGTAATCAGAAAACGAAAAATAAACACCTATCCCCATGTGCATAGAACAAAGCAGCCTAGCATTTGACCTCTGCCTTTGAATCACTGGCAAATGTGACAAGTTCAACATAGAATTTAAAGGCATCCTTATTTATTGCTCTGACTTTTGTGACCCTCTAAAATCAGCTCGGGACCCCCCAGTGGGTGGACCCACAATTTGGGAAACTATAATCTAGACACCCTCTCCATGAGTCTCTTATGCTTGTCAGTCTTCTACCGTGTATTGGAAACAATCTATAACTTTGTTATTATTTCACAAATGAAACCAGGCCAAATTACCAATACCCTTCTGCCTGACAGTTTTTAATCAATGATACTGGTATTAACAATGCAAATAATTACTTACAGTGTGAGAAGTTTCAATTGCTCATTACTAACCTCTCATATTTACATAAAAGCAAGCCCCTTATATTTTCTGCATACTTTCCAGGTACAGAGTTACTGGTCGGCAAACGGCTATTCATAAAACAATATCCCCGTGACGTGCATAATAGACTACTATGACATGATTGTTTCTCTCTCATGTTAGTCACAGTTGGTTATTTTAGATACAATGGTATGTACATGAATAAACACAGGTTACTCATATAGACCCACTCTTCTTTTATGAAACCCAATAATACGCATATGTGAAAATTTGATTTGCCACTTGCAACAAAAAAGGAATTGATTTGCCACTTGCATGTCGTGTGCTGTGCCACACCAGTGTGGTGGTCACTCTGGACGTCATATGCAAAAACAACAAGGTGATGGGTGGAAGGCTTGAATTAATCTCAGGCACTGTCAATCGCTCCGGCTGCATCCCAATCCATAGTTTTTCCCTCAAAATGCCACCTCAGTTTGAGCCCAGCCGTATGCAGATCAGTCCTGACCATGCTCCTCAAGGGAACAATCTAGCCCAAACTGCCAGGCCGGGTCCTCCCTGAACCGGAACACAAGCAACGTAGGAACGGTTTCCTCTTGTTATCGGCTCATCAGCCTAATCTAAAACTTGGTTCAGTGGCACAGTGAGCCCGGGATATAGGGTCAGGACTGATTTGCAAGTTCAGGACAAGAATTGTTCACACTTCCACGTGGAGATTGTAGGGGGGGGCAATGGGCTCAGATTGAGGGGTTTTAGACAAATAGGTGTACGTTGCTGTAGTGGGATCAAGCGGCAAGTGATTCATTTGAAGATCCCTGCTGTCAGTATCCGGGACTCCAGAGGTGGTGAGGAGCTGTTGGAGGCAGAACACAGTGGTTTCCAGCTGCAACTGTAGCCGATGCAGGCAAGTCATGTCAGTGGAGACAGTGCGGTGGGAGTCACCCGCGAAGGACAGGGCGCCAGGCCATTCAGCTGCTGTGTGGGCCAAACCTTGGGACGTTAGGAGTGCGAGCGACACAGCTCCAGGTACGATGTAAGGGGCGGCGGTCCTTTGCTGCTGGTATATATGTTGACAATGAACCACTTGCCCGCGACTAGTGCAGTAGCAGGGGCCAGTCAAGTATGTCGGGCCGTGGCCAGTGAAGTAAAGCGGGCCGTATGAGGGGCGGGAGGGGGTTCAGAGGAAGAGATGGGAGCCTCCTCACCGTCCCTGCATCTGGCAAGTCTCACACTTGGAGAGGGGGGGTCAGTCTCTTGATGTATAGTCATCAGGGACCTTGCCCCGCACACCTGCAACACTCAGGCGGTGCCAGGGATCAGTCGAGAGAGCCACACCTCAAACACATGGTAGTCCCAAAGTAACCCAGCAGAAGGGGCCAGTCGTGCAAGCAGAGGGACAGCATTGGGCTCACCTCTTGTTTTTCCACGTTTTCACCCTTTTCACCTGAGAAGGGGCGTTTGAATGGGGTTGGTTGTCGTCCCGCATGCAGGGTGAGGCGGTACGGGTATGATAAGCTGTACGCTCACAGGGGATCGAGAGAGACAGTGTCTGACCCAGATAGAGTCTGTGAGCCCAGAGTTTGAGCTGCACGGGAAGAGCAGGTCAGGCCATGTGGGATACCCCTCCCTGTGCGGGTCAGGCCATGGGGGCCATGCGGGATACCCCTCCCTTGCCACACTATTATTGCGCAATCATCGGAGGGTCACTGTGACCAGTTTACAGCCCCAGGGGCTGGACAAGTGCCACAGGCCAAGGGAGGCTGATGGTAGAGAGGGGCAGCGGTAGGCTGTCCTCATATCAAAATGGCTTGCTCATTCGCTCTATCCCTCACACCAGCACTTAGTAGGTGCAGGGGGTGGCTTTAGGCTCATGGCGGCCCTGGACAGGGAGCTTAGGTAGGGGCCCCCAGAAGAGGGGGTCCGGGCAGGGCGGAGCCCCCCGGAGCTCAGTGACCAGGAGGAACGCAGGCGCGGAGGCCAGTGAAGAGGGGGGGGACCGGGGTCAGGGTGTTTGGAAGTGGAACAGAGCCGGAGGCCACCAAATCCCTGCCAGGGGTCGCCACGCAGATATGTATCCATCCTCAGAGGATTATTATATTAAGGATATATATTGGCATGGAGGCCCCTGGGGTTTGGTGGCCCTGTGCAGGTGTACAGCTTGCACATGCCTAAGGCCGCCCCTGGTAGGCGTGCAGGAGATCGGGAGAGGCAGCATCTGTGAGCCACTGCAGCTAGTCCAGTTTCGAGTTGCCGTTCCTCGAGAGGGTACAGGCTGTACAGGGACAGCAGGACTGATGGCATTCTGCAGGCACCTAGCAGAGAAAGCCTCCTGCACTTGCGCCGTCTTCGTGACGATCTTCGCTATGTCGCCCTTTATATTGTTCTCGACACGGTTACCAGCTGTGCAGGATCACAAGGTTTTCCTTCTGTTCCAAATAAGTGGTGACTCAATGATTGGGGCTTTTTTTTAATTTACGCCGATGACGATCCCTAGCCCAGGGAGCTCCGGACCTGAGCCCCTTAATGGTCAGTTTTTCACATATGGTGGGAGTGTATACAACAAAGGCATTTATAGAACTTTTTATTGGTTGTATGTACTGTTTGTTTAATAGGTACTTCGATCTTCCAAATTACTGAAGAGGCCTAAATTAAAATGGGCCCAAAATGCATTGACAAGGCTTTTTGGAGGAGTCATCTAAACTTCAACTGCTAAATAATTATATGGACACATAATCAAAAGGTTCAGGGCAGGTCTGCCCACCAAAGTGGTACAATTTAAGGACTACTTCCTATGTGGATTGAAATGAAATGAGGAGTGCAATCACATCTTGCTAGTACATAAGGAAGACTGAAGACAAGATTGATCGAATTTTAATTGTTATTTTGTATTGGGATTTATGGTGATTTTCTTTACTTTTTCGTCTTTTTTAACATTAGATACCATGTTAAAGTATAAAAAGTTTCATGGCCAGGTATTGTGGGGTTATTCGGGCACACCCATATATGTTTAAACTGTGATAGGGGGCACAAAGTGTTGGCTGTTCCTGTAGTTGTAGATTTGATCGAAATCATGACTAAAGCTACAAAACAAAGCTGTTGGATAATCAACAAAATGTTGCTAGGGGGAAAAAGTGAATGAATTGTTTTTATGATATAGAGCTGAATCCTGTAGAACGAGTATCTCGATTTGTATTCTGGTGGCTGCATTCAGTCTGGAAACCATGATTGAAAGTGGCCAAAAATTCGAGAGACCCCTTCCAGGAAGCTTCTCTAGTCAGAACTATCTTTTAGTAATTTGGTGTGGGAAATGTTCCCTGCATAGGAAAGCTAAACCATAACAGCATTGTCTAAGCCTCTGAAGGCTTTGTCAACTAGAGGAGGCAATAAAGGAACTTTGCGTCAAACGTATCTAAAATGCGAGCTGCCTTTGACCCAAACCCAGCTGTCATTATGACGCTAATCCTCCAGGGCAAACTACAGACCAGCTCTCCTCGGGTGGTGTACCTCAGTGCCAGCCAGGCACAGGGTGGAATGAGAGGACACTAGTTGCCCCTGCAGTATGTAGTGTCCTGCTGGACTCGTTCTAGCGTTTGGTGCTCTAGTGTTTCCATCAGCCACTCCTTGAGGGCTGGCTTCCACACTCACCCCACACCCATCCATCACAAGCGTCACCGATCAGGTGTCCATGCTAAGAAAAGGGGCTTGATGCACATGCCCTGGAGCAGTTCCAGTTACTATAATGATATGTCTGTGTCATCATTGAGGCTGCATGTGGGTCTAGGGCCCAAGACCCTACAATGGCGACAAGGGGGGTTCGACCCCAAGTGTGTGCTAGCAGCAAAGCTAATGTTCTTCGTGAGGGAAAGGGTAGCCTGCACATAGGGTACCCCCTGCACCTGCTTTCAGCATGACAGAAACTAAGGCCACTCAGCACATACACTGGCCCCTACCATAAGAGGCAGCACCTCACCTGCCTGAGGTCAAGCTTCAAACCGTGTGGAGGCAGATACAGACAAGCAGCCTGGTGAGTGGCGCTCCGCCGTCCGAGTGCGCTATTGACCTGTGGTGCGGCACTCTGCCAGTAGTAGGAATCAGCCTGCACCAGCCCTGAACGTCCTGAGGTCGCATCTACACTCAATGCCCCAGCAATCTTCTGCATGGCCACCTGGATGTGTTGAAAGTGCCTGCAGCGAGCTGAAAAGAGAAAACGGCAACTCTTCGGAACAAGACCAAGGCAGCGGCCCAGTGAGAAACACGCCGGCTGCCTGCTGAGACCCTGCCTGCAGGGGAGAGGAGCGTTGGATCCACCCTGCTGCATCAATAGTTAATGTGCACCACCTGTAAAGTAAGGCCGCAGCGTTAGGATGGTTGCTCTGGCCCCCACAGAAAATGCGACTGTGCACTTCCTACCGGGGGAGTCGTGTGCAGCTGCCCGGCCAAGACTGTATTTGAAGAGGGGCTAGCTGCCCAAGCAACGTGTGGCGCCACACCGGCATTCCCAGCCTCAAGTAACCAACAGCAATAGAGAGGCCGATGTGGCCAGTGAGAAGTGGTGGCTGCAGCACTACATTCAAATAAAGACGAAGATCTGATAATAAGCGTCCCTCAAAGGAACTCTCATGTCATGTACAAGTGAACCCTGTGTGATGCAAAACCCTGCACCGGCATCTCCCACATCAAGAAAGATACGGAGGCCTGAAAGGTGCAGTGCATGCAGCACCAGCTAGCGGTCATGTGTTTGTACCGCAACCTGCCCTGAGTGTTCTGAGGAGGAGCGTCACACACTGGAGGTTTCAATGTAGGGATAGAGAGACTTGCACACACAGTGCCAATATCGGCCCCACTCACCAGCCCTCCTGCAGCAACATACAGATAGCATAAATAAGCAGACAAGACAACTTTTTGGTTGGAGAAAATTGCTGCAGGTTTATTAGCATACCTGTGAGAAGTTGGCCTGGTAGGGGATGTTTCCAATTCTGGAACCACCTACTACCTGACCAAACAATCCCTTATGGTGTCTGGTTGTAAGTCAACCTTATTAGACAAGCTATCCTAGGGGTAGCATGGACTAAGCAGCCTAAAGGCTTAACTTAAGAGGTCGTGTTAAGCGAGCTGTTTTACCACATACAATCCTGTAATACCAAATGAAAGGACACCACACAAGTATATATTATAAAAATATATGTGTTTATTACTAAAAACAATCCCCAGTATTCTTTATGAATAAAGGGGCACAAGCGTTAAATCAAAAGCACTGTTTAAACATACACAGTTGCACAATTATGGATGAGGGCGGGGGGCCACTCAAACCATATACTAAACAAGTGGTATAAGAGAGGCCACTCGAACAGTGGTTAGGCCTAGGGCCTAGGAAATCGCTGGGAGCAGTCAGGACAAGCAATGCTGAAGTCGGGAATGGCCCTCGGGATTCGGGAGATGTGCGGAAAGCGCACGCATGCACCAATGTTAACCAATGGTGCGTAAAAGTCAAATAGTTAAAGTTTAAGGACACTTCCGCTGAACCTAGAGGAACAAAACTTAACACACAGACCCTAGAGGTGTGCACCAGTGTGGGAACACCGGCGGAGCAAAGTTACCTCACCCACAGGAAGTGGGTGCACAGGGTCGAAGTGGCGTCGGGTTTTGACACGCAGGCTCTTGGTGCTTGAAGCTGAAAGGGCTGCAGGCAGGGTGAAGACGAAGTGTCCGGTGGAGTCCAAGGGTGGACTCAAGTTGTAGAGTACCTGAAAGCAGAGGGGACAGAGTCTGGGTCACTCAGCAGTGACCAGGGTGGAACCAGGACGGAACCAGGCAATGTCGGGCGCAATCAGGTGGTCGTCGAGGCGCTTCTCTTCGCTGTCACGTGGGCTCTGGGGCATCTGCGACGTCCAGGAGCAGGTCACGATCTGTCCCACGCAGGCTCTCACCGTCGGTGCAGTCGGCTTCCGGTTTGGAGCAAACAAGCCTTGGTAAGAGCAATCCACGCGGGATTGGAAGATGGCGTCTTACTCGGACCAGGAAGGTCAGAGTCGGGGCTCCCTTTCAGGGGAGCTGGTGTGGATCTGGAGCAACCAGAATCACGAGTCTTCTTTTGTAGTTCGTCGGCACAGGGACCACAAGCCAGCTGGCAAGTGACCGGGCCAACGCGTTGAGCCAAATCGTGCCAAAGGGCCCCACGCAGCACTCGTCGAGTGTGGAGGGCTGAACTTCGGCTCAGGAGTAGCTCAGGGTGGGGGCTTCTCAAACCCCGGTGTACAGCTTCGAGGGTCACTCGTGGGCTGCACGGTCAGCGTCTCGTGGTCACTTCAAGATGGCGTGCCCCACGCTTCCGGTCGCCTCCACGGGTCTCAGCTTTGCAGGGACTGTGGATCGGGCTGTTAGAAGCTGGGCAGGCTTGATCTCGTCGATCTCAGTCGCTCGAGTTCCGGCGGGAACTGCAACTAAGTAGACGTCGAGGGCTGGATGGTGCCTGCTGCTGCAGGGTGGTCACTCCTTGACCACAAGGGAGATTCTTCGGGCTTCCACGTTGAGATGGAGGGCGAAGGGTCCAGAATATCGTTTCAAATGTTTCTTCCAGGAAATCTGATGTGCATTGGCACTGCTCCCACTCTTATTCGAATCTGGTGGGCGTGATTACCTGCTAGGTCCCCTCCTATGGGTGGGACCCAGGAAGTGGGTGGATACACCCCCTTCCTTTGATCCAGGCCGCCCTGGCACGAGGGCTGGAGTGCCCCAGAACCGGTTTGGCCGGATTATGCAAGGGGCAGCCTTGTGCGCCCCAGGCAGTGTCTGGTTTCTTTCAAACCTCCCTGCTACAATACACTATCTCCTGTCTGGAGGGCGGTGACACCCTCCTGTGACAGGAAACCCTTTGTCCAGGACCCCCTTGACTGGGTTTCGGTCAGCTCCAGGGGTCCAGACATTTGTCTGTGGCAGAGGCATCCATTTTGTGGATCTTAAGGCCTTTGGAGAAATCAACCGCATTAAAGTGAAGTAACATGTCTTACCCCTCTAGAGGGGTGGAATGCCATCCCCGTCGCCAGAACTGGCGAGGGGATGGTATTCCAAAGCGTATGACACCTTACACGACATGTTTTGATAAAGCCAAACCAGAGTTGCTAAATAACCGCGAGGATTATAAGGCACTTAATAGTATATGGTATGGCATTATCCTGAAACAGCTTAGGGATTTGTTCCCGACGGCTGCAGACAGGCTCAGCTCATGCTAGAGCTCCATCTCACATGAAACCACGCACTCTGCCTCCAGGATTGATGAGGCCTTCCATAGGAGTGGCTCACAGGTTAATATGTGTCCAGATATAGGTTTAGATATAGGTATACTACATCTAAGCAAGGGGTGATTACACCACCTTACCCCAGCTGAGTGATCAGCCAGTTGTGTCAATTTAAGAACCAGCCAGGGGTGGCAAAAGATATGCTGCAGCCCCTGGTAGGCCTTGGTGGCTCCTATGCCCTGGGCACCTATAGTGCATTATACAGGGGCTGACAAGGAGTCCATTTCCAATTGTGGTATGTACCTAGGGTACATGGAATCCATTTTACAGAGAGAGCAGATGGCCTGGGGCCCTGATTAGCAGGGAACCAGGTCAACTAAGTCAAAAAACCAGCTAAACACAGGCAAAAAATCTGGGGTAACCATAGTCAGGTAGCCACCTTCCTACATAACCCCCCCCCAAACGAAAGGAGATAAGGCTATCCTTGGCCAGGTAAGCCTATATTGCCTGAGTGGCCATATAAGGAAGTACCTGCACTAGCATGGGTACCCCCTGTCTCATGGTCCACTAAGCAGTCCCTCACCCTTTGGGTATTAGAGGGTCTCCACCATAGGGAATCACTACCTTGGGTGTGTTTATGCAAAGTTAAAGGCTGGTTTGGATATGGAGTATTGAAGCGAGGCTCTACTAATTTAGGGCTTAGCTTCCTCCAATTATCTTCCACCATGTGTGCCTTTCTCTCTTTAACTGAGTTGCACTGTGCTCTCAGGGTCAACCTCTGGCTACCTAAAGCTGGAGGCTGGGTCCCTCTGTTTGGCTTGCTGGAGGGACAGTTCAGGTTTGGGCCCCTTGGGTCCCAGGTTTGGCTGTGCCCAACAGAATCCATCTGTGGGAGGTCCCTAACTGTTTTTAAGGGGGCTCCCTCAGGAGTTTTTAAAGTTTTCACCTTACTAGGGCTACTAGTTTTGGTGCACCTAATCTTTTGATGGGGGTGCTTTATTTGACAGGGGGCCCTCTGGGTCTCACTGTCCTTCTTGTCCTCTGCAGCCCTGGGCTGGCTAAGGCAAGGTAGAGAGGGGCAGGTTACCTGCTCCAGACTGGGTCCCACCTGAGAAGGGTCCACTGACATCAGAGGTTCTGTCAGGCTAGGCCCAACCACCTCTGGGGCAGCTCCTTCATCAGGGGTAAGATCAGTTCCCTGAGGAGGCTGATCCTGTCCTAAAGTCTGGTGAGGGGGAGATTTCTCTTCCTCCTCCATGCTCTCAGTTTGTGTGGAGTTATCCATCATTTCAGGTTTCACAACACACATGTCAGTTTGAGTTTGGGCTGTGGCCATCACAGCCCCACCAACCTTTTCAGGAGGAGACTCAGTTTGGGTTTCTGCTGTTATCATAACAGCTTTGCTATTCTGTTCAGGAAGAGTTTTTACTAAAGATGGGGCAGAGAGTTTCTCAGCCCTACCAACCTTTTCAGGAAGGACATCTTGGATTGGGGCTGTAGCCAGTACAGCCTCACTAACCTTTCCATGGGAATTCACCATTCTAGAATGGGTTTCCTGTTCAACCTCAGCCCAGGCTGAGATTTCTAAATCATTACCCAGTAGACAGTCCACAGGCAAGTTTGGTGACACTGCCACTCTCTTTGGGCCAGTGACACCTCCCCAGCTGAGACTTACTACTGCCATGGGATGATTTGTTTGGATGCCATCAATGTTTATTACCTGGTATGTGGCACCAGGTAAAAGTTGCTTAGAGGGGACTATGCCATCAGCCACCATGGTGATGCTAGCCCCTGTGTCTCTAAAAGCTTCAACTCTTAAACCATTGATGATGGGTTCTTGTCTATACTTGCTCAAAGTATTTGGGCAAGCAGAGAAGTTGGCAAACCCCATGCCAGCCTCATAAACAAGATCATTGGGTGATGGGGACCTGGATAGGCCAGGGTCCACCTGATTTCCAAAAGTAAACCCACCCAGATTCCTGGGTGTGCTCCCACTTCCTGGGGGATTACTGCTGACAGTAACAGGAGGTGTTGAAGCTGGCTTTGGAGGTATATTTTCTTTATTGTTATTCTTGGGACAACAGCTGTCTGTTTTGTAATGCCCCACCTGTTTACAGGGATAACAATAGGGCTTTTTCTCAGTTGAAGAAGTGTCTTGGGACCCACCCCCATCCTTGGAGTTTTGGGGCCCTGGGGAAGTCTTTTCTTTACTTTTATCCCCACCCTTATCTTGAGGCTTGGTAGACTCCTTCTTCTGGTTACTGTCCTGATTCTTAGGCCTAATCCTGGTTCTGACCCATTTGTCTGCCTTCTTTCCCAATTCTTGGGGAGAGGTCAGATCAGAGTCTACCAGGTGCTGGTGTAAGAGCTGGTTCTGACAATTACTTAGGATCTGCTCCCTCATAATCAAATTATACAATCCTGTAAAGTCATGTACTTTGCTGCCATGTAGCCAACCCTCCAGAGCCTTAGTAGCACAATCTACAAAATCAGTCCAGTCCTGAGTCTGTGTCTTCTGGGTGTCTCTGAACTTGAACCTGTACTGTTCAGTGGTTAAGCCAAACCCATCTATCAGAACACTCTTCAGGACTTTGTAATTGTTTGCATCCTCATGTCTGACAGTGAGGAGCTTGTCCCTCCCTTTCTCTGAAAAGGAGTACCATAAGATTGCTGCCCACTGTTCCTCAGGAACCTGCTGTACCATGCAGGCTCTCTCAAGAGCAGTCATCCATTTGTGGATGTCATCCCCTTCTTTGAAGGGGGGCACAATCTTTGTCAGGTTTCTACTATCATAGGACCTGGGTTTCTCTTTAGGAATATTGCTGCCACCAGTGGCATCTAAGCCACACAATTTCTGCTCTCTTGCCAAGGCAAGTTTAGCTTGAGCTAAGGTAAGCTTAGCTTGACTCAGGGCTACCTCCTCTCTCTCTATCTGGAGTCTGACAGCCCTCATTCTAGCCCTATGCTCAGCTTTTTGAGAAGCACTCATGCCTCTCTCTGATTCTCTGGAGGCACTAGAAAGATGAGAGTCCCCTGAGGGAGATCTCACTCTTCTGTTGCCTGGGAGAATCATATGTTGGGTTCTGGGGAGGTGCTGGCCCTCTCCATTCCCCAGTAGGTCCAAGTTGGCCTGGCTAAGCCTACCAACTGGAACCTGGCTACCCTGATCCTGTACTTCTAAGTCCTCAACATCTGAGTCCTCATCCAAGTCATCATCATCCTCTTCTTCAGGGGGATCAACTGCAGGGGGGTTCCCTCCAGTTCCTGTATCTAGGGAAGCTGCTTTTGCCTTCTCTAAGTCATCCTGTTCTAGGAGTTCTATCAGGATTAGGCAGGTGGGGCTTCTGCCCCTTTTTAACCCTCTTGCTTTGCACAAGACAATCAAGTCTCTGCGGGTTAGTTTGTCATATCCAGAAGTTGCCTGGGTAGGGTCAACTGTCACAGGACGAGACCCTGAGGCCTTTCCTGTGTCAGACATGGTTACTAGTGAGGTGTAAGTGGTGCACTTACCTACACTAAGTGTTTTCCTACTGGACCTTGCTAGTGAGTTGTAGTCAGGGGTGTGCTACTCCCTTCAACCTACAACTACTAAGTTCAGTAGAACTTAATATGCTAAGCTTTTGATTTTATATGTACCTAGAGGTACTTGATGTGATCTTTCAATTTGATATAAAGATTGCAATGGTAAAACAACAGCAAGCTCAAATCCGCACCGCTGCTCACCAATGTGAGAAGTTGGCCTGGTAGGGGATGTTTCCAATTCTGGAACCACCTACTACCTGACCAAACAATCCCTTATGGTGTCTGGTTGTAAGTCAACCTTATTAGACAAGCTATCCTAGGGGTAGCATGGACTAAGCAGCCTAAAGGCTTAACTTAAGAGGTCGTGTTAAGCGAGCTGTTTTACCACATACAATCCTGTAATACCAAATGAAAGGACACCACACAAGTATATATTATAAAAATATATGTGTTTATTACTAAAAACAATCCCCAGTATTCTTTATGAATAAAGGGGCACAAGCGTTAAATCAAAAGCACTGTTTAAACATACACAGTTGCACAATTATGGATGAGGGCGGGGGGCCACTCAAACCATATACTAAACAAGTGGTATAAGAGAGGCCACTCGAACAGTGGTTAGGCCTAGGGCCTAGGAAATCGCTGGGAGCAGTCAGGACAAGCAATGCTGAAGTCGGGAATGGCCCTCGGGATTCGGGAGATGTGCGGAAAGCGCACGCATGCACCAATGTTAACCAATGGTGCGTAAAAGTCAAATAGTTAAAGTTTAAGGACACTTCCGCTGAACCTAGAGGAACAAAACTTAACACACAGACCCTAGAGGTGTGCACCAGTGTGGGAACACCGGCGGAGCAAAGTTACCTCACCCACAGGAAGTGGGTGCACAGGGTCGAAGTGGCGTCGGGTTTTGACACGCAGGCTCTTGGTGCTTGAAGCTGAAAGGGCTGCAGGCAGGGTGAAGACGAAGTGTCCGGTGGAGTCCAAGGGTGGACTCAAGTTGTAGAGTACCTGAAAGCAGAGGGGACAGAGTCTGGGTCACTCAGCAGTGACCAGGGTGGAACCAGGACGGAACCAGGCAATGTTGGGCGCAATCAGGTGGTCGTCGAGGCGCTTCTCTTCGCTGTCACGTGGGCTCTGGGGCATCTGCGACGTCCAGGAGCAGGTCACGATCTGTCCCACGCAGGCTCTCACCGTCGGTGCAGTCGGCTTCCGGTTTGGAGCAAACAAGCCTTGGTAAGAGCAATCCACGCGGGATTGGAAGATGGCGTCTTACTCGGACCAGGAAGGTCAGAGTCGGGGCTCCCTTTCAGGGGAGCTGGTGTGGATCTGGAGCAACCAGAATCACGAGTCTTCTTTTGTAGTTCGTCGGCACAGGGACCACAAGCCAGCTGGCAAGTGACCGGGCCAACGCGTTGAGCCAAATCGTGCCAAAGGGCCCCACGCAGCACTCGTCGAGTGTGGAGGGCTGAACTTCGGCTCAGGAGTAGCTCAGGGTGGGGGCTTCTCAAACCCCGGTGTACAGCTTCGAGGGTCACTCGTGGGCTGCACGGTCAGCGTCTCGTGGTCACTTCAAGATGGCGTGCCCCACGCTTCCGGTCGCCTCCACGGGTCTCAGCTTTGCAGGGACTGTGGATCGGGCTGTTAGAAGCTGGGCAGGCTTGATCTCGTCGATCTCAGTCGCTCGAGTTCCGGCGGGAACTGCAACTAAGTAGACGTCGAGGGCTGGATGGTGCCTGCTGCTGCAGGGTGGTCACTCCTTGACCACAAGGGAGATTCTTCGGGCTTCCACGTTGAGATGGAGGGCGAAGGGTCCAGAATATTGTTTCAAATGTTTCTTCCAGGAAATCTGATGTGCATTGGCACTGCTCCCACTCTTATTCGAATCTGGTGGGCGTGATTACCTGCTAGGTCCCCTCCTATGGGTGGGACCCAGGAAGTGGGTGGATACACCCCCTTCCTTTGATCCAGGCCGCCCTGGCACGAGGGCTGGAGTGCCCCAGAACCGGTTTGGCCGGATTATGCAAGGGGCAGCCTTGTGCGCCCCAGGCAGTGTCTGGTTTCTTTCAAACCTCCCTGCTACAATACACTATCTCCTGTCTGGAGGGCGGTGACACCCTCCTGTGACAGGAAACCCTTTGTCCAGGACCCCCTTGACTGGGTTTCGGTCAGCTCCAGGGGTCCAGACATTTGTCTGTGGCAGAGGCATCCATTTTGTGGATCTTAAGGCCTTTGGAGAAATCAACCGCATTAAAGTGAAGTAACATGTCTTACCCCTCTAGAGGGGTGGAATGCCATCCCCGTCGCCAGAACTGGCGAGGGGATGGTATTCCAAAGCGTATGACACCTTACACGACATGTTTTGATAAAGCCAAACCAGAGTTGCTAAATAACCGCGAGGATTATAAGGCACTTAATAGTATATGGTATGGCATTATCCTGAAACAGCTTAGGGATTTGTTCCCGACGGCTGCAGACAGGCTCAGCTCATGCTAGAGCTCCATCTCACATGAAACCACGCACTCTGCCTCCAGGATTGATGAGGCCTTCCATAGGAGTGGCTCACAGGTTAATATGTGTCCAGATATAGGTTTAGATATAGGTATACTACATCTAAGCAAGGGGTGATTACACCACCTTACCCCAGCTGAGTGATCAGCCAGTTGTGTCAATTTAAGAACCAGCCAGGGGTGGCAAAAGATATGCTGCAGCCCCTGGTAGGCCTTGGTGGCTCCTATGCCCTGGGCACCTATAGTGCATTATACAGGGGCTGACAAGGAGTCCATTTCCAATTGTGGTATGTACCTAGGGTACATGGAATCCATTTTACAGAGAGAGCAGATGGCCTGGGGCCCTGATTAGCAGGGAACCAGGTCAACTAAGTCAAAAAACCAGCTAAACACAGGCAAAAAATCTGGGGTAACCATAGTCAGGTAGCCACCTTCCTACAATACCAATATGCCAACATGGTGGGTTATCTTACAGGCGATCCAAAGGCAGGCCGCCCCTCGCGGCCTACCACCTGATGGGCCAAACTTGCATCGTGGCCTTAGCCAATCGGTGCTTAGCGGTTGTGGTGAGGGGATAGCCATTCCCACTTCCGGTGAACCATCGGTCCACCCTCTTGCTCACGACCCCCCCCAACAAGGGGTGGAGCGTTCCAGCAACCCCCGGTTGCACAGGTTTCCAACCGCCTGTAGGACAGATGGGGCGCCGTCGCACCCCAGAGTCCACCGCACAGACTTCCTGGGGATATTAGGCCTCAGCACCCTTTTTGCTCCTGAAGAGGGTACCCCTGAGTACCTTTCCGTCTCTTGATCGCCCTGTGGAAAAGTAAATTTTGCCATGTTCTGTGTCCCTACGTGTCATCCATCATATGTTATGTGTGCATGACCAATATGCATATGTTATTCCCCATGTCCGATTAATGACGCAATTACAGTTGTGTCCACCTCTAGTATGCTAGTTTCCAGTCCTCGTGAATACTACGAATATCAGGCCTATGTAAAATAATGTTGCCACGTTTCTCAGTGTGCACGTTATTCCATTATAAAG
Organism: Lissotriton helveticus; assembly: GCF_964261635.1. Lineage (NCBI taxonomy): Eukaryota > Metazoa > Chordata > Amphibia > Caudata > Salamandridae > Lissotriton > Lissotriton helveticus. Next base: position 429,176,168 of record NC_136057.1, read on the forward strand.
TCCCCGTTTCTAGGCCTCAAAAGGGCCTGGATATCAGATTCAGCTCCTGTCTCCTGAAGCCTCGCTGAGGAGCGATGCAGCCCCCACCTGTATCCTCGACCTTTCACTTACTTCCTGCCTCGCAGTGCCCGGTGCAGCTTGGCTCTGCCTCTGAGTCTGCCAAGACTATGTTATAGTTCCAGTTATCAGTTCAGTCCTCCTTCTCTGCATTCCTAAGCTACTGAACTGCATCAATAGTTTCCGTCATTGTCTAGCCTTCAGGGCTCCATGTTAGAGAATACTGTATTTAATGGTCATTTAATATTCTTCATCACGCACTACATGTAGAATAATGCATGGTCCAGTCTTAGAGTCAGTTAGCCTTTCCCCTTTTGACTTCTAGTTTATATCAACATGTTCTCCAAACATCAGATACTAGATAGAGTTTAGGTACATGTCGCTCCGACCCTCCAGACTTTAGTCTCTGCTCCTAGCACAGAGTTCATAGCCCCCAGTTTCTCCTAGTAATACGTCATTGCCAGTTTGCGCGCACCATCAGGTTAGAGGTCCCGGCTCCTTAGGTAGCCCCCTCCAATGTTTCCGCCCCATTCATGACATATTCTGTTACGTCTGCACCACATGTCTATGTATACGCCCAGTTACACCTCTTTTTACTCTTATCTTTCGCGACTGCTACGCGTCACGCCTTCTGTTCCACCCACTGCTACGCCTACTGCAATGTAATGCTATGTGTTCGCGCTATGTATATATGCTCGTGTATTGTTATCAAAAGTTAGCGCGCTCATCCCAGATCCTGGCCCCCGGCAGCTGCCATCCTATTCCCGTGCAGGTTGTCCTGTTCCTGTCCTTATGCTGTATTAAACCTGCAAAACTCCTACTACCTCGAATTTTGACTCTTATTTATTGAGCTATCTGTTATGATATATGTCTAGTCAAAAATAGGGTATTATTTATTTATTTACCACATAATGGCGCCCGAATAGGGACTTGCCCTTTCCCCACGCGTCGGTGAAGCCACGCCGACCCCCTGACCCTCTGCAGCCGTGACGGAACCATACCGGCCACGTGCAGATATTTCTGCTTCAAGTATCCCTCAGGCCCACGGAGGAGACGGAGGAGGCGGTCCAGCATCCAAACGAGACGGTGGAGGAACGCGGCGAGTCCCGACCAGAGCCCAAGCCAAGAGTCCAAGGTCCGAGGTATCCGGAGGCCCACCCGTAACCGAAGTCCGAAGTTCATCGTCCGTCGTCGTAGCAGTCCAGTCCAGTCCGAAGCTTTCCGTTCTTGCTGCCCGGTGAGTACCATTACTGGGGTAGTATCTAGACAGGGTCAATCTAAATTGACTCTGGTCCGTGGGTTGGTGGTACCCAGGCCCACAAACGAAGTGTTCACCTAGGTGGATACGGGTCTTGATGCGTCCCTTTATGGGACCGGTATGTTCCGTACTGTTCCAGCAGCGCATCCAGTAACTCTAGTCTGTTCCGTTCTCGAGAAATTCTTGTGTTTCTGTTCTCAGTATTCCAGGTAATATTTCTGTCCGAACTGTAATGTTATGATGTTGTTCAATGTATTTCCAATGTCGTGGTATGCCTGAATTGTTTTCCCAATTGTTATTGTTCCTCGTCTATTGTATTGTGTTCCGATTCAAGTTTACAATGTCTCTCTTTTCGAGATTACGTCAGTTAAAAACTAGAAAGGGTTTGTTAGAAGAAGCAGTTCCTGTTCCGCCTAGGGACAGTCCAGGTCACTTTATGTATCAGAAACATGGCATAAGCGCCATATTGTATCTAGATTTATGGGTAGATTATACCAAACAGTTAGAAGAAAAGTATAGATGGCCCGTATCGGGTACATGGGATGCCGAATGCATCATGCGAGTAGAAGAAGCATTATGGAAAAAGAAAGCCAGACAGTCACAGAAAGATGCCATCGAGTTATGGCGCAAAGAAGCTCATAAAAGAACCGAAAAAGAAATCAGAAAGTCAGAACTAAGTAGAGAATCCCAAGAACGAGCCCAAGAAAGAGAATTAATCGAGATAGGTGAACGAGTTAGAACTGAGCAATCAGACAGACAGAGGCATGCCCTTAATAAGGGTATGTATCCTCTTCTTGCTGAGGGCTTGCCAAAAGCGACCCCAGAGGCATCCAGTAATTTCCCGCCACCATTAGTTCCGACCAAGCTACGTCACAAACCGACCGCAGCTGATATTTTTATTTCGTCCTATCTGGACGACACAGTCCCCGAATATGCAAATCCTGTTCACGCTCCGCCAGTCCCTGTAAATCAGGTAATTCCTGCTCCTCCAGACACCGGGGTGCCCTTAACAGCCCCCCCGGGTCAGCCCGCCATACAAGTCCAGCCCACGTTACAATTACCGACCCTGCCAGGACGAAAAGCATCAGTTGATGATTCTAGTTTAGGGGCCGCAGGGGGAGGTCTTCCTCAAACCCCGCCGCCATACAAGCGTTTATCAGCACTCGAATTACATGCTCAAGCATCACAGCGTACTCCTAAAAGTAATAAGTCTGTTGCAGAAATCAGGCAAACCCTTGGCGAATGTGTCTATGACCCAGTTCCAGGCGAATTTAATATGGTTTTATATTCCGTACGCATAAGGAGGGTGACCGAGTATCTAGTCACCTTGCCGAATATGAAAGAAGATCTAGACAGAATATATCGTTTCATCCGTACAGGGGATGATCCAGAAAGTATTAGTAATGCCATGTCTCAAAGGAAAGCCGAGATTCAGCGCATGATATTAAAGTTCTTAATTAACTGTTTAATAAGAGAACAAGATTACCCGTCTAAAGACCCGGAAGAAATGAAAGCTCTGACAAAGTGGAGTGATAATATAGCCGAAGGAAAGCACAATACCATTAGTGCCATGGAAAGTATGTACAAGAAAATCCGTAGAGAAATAATAAAGATACACGAACAGCGTAAAGCAGCACAAGTAAGCGAGAAAGAAAGTACCTCCGATCCTGAAGAGGAAGACGACGAGAATACTGCCAGAATAGCGTATGTAGGAAAACCTAGATTTCCAGATCGCCATTTACGTCTAGAACCCAAGTCTACTTTCCATCATTCAGCACCAGAACAAGGTTCCCTAGAACAAGTATTTCAAGCTACCGATCACATTCTGAAATCACGAATCGGTTATATTGAGTTAAGTACTATGCATGAACAGGAACTAGTCCGGTCAGCAGTCCGATGGATTACTGATTCTACCACTTTTCCAGACGAAATAGTGGCACAAATGTTTCTGAAATTGCCCCCAGCCGAGCAGCGACTGGTGGGTATGTATATGATTCAGTACCTCATTACTCTGTATGAGGGTCAGCACTCTGATCCAGGTCCGTTACATGATATCCTGAACGAGTTACTCCAGTATAGATGGAGAGGTCTAGGTACCGATTTAATTAGTGTTATTTTAGAACAGCGCCATAAATATAGAACATTCCTGAACCCGCATTTTGTTCATGTCTCACCCCCAGAAAGTAAATCATTCTACATAGACAGACAGAATCCGTTACGAGAAGTCCACCCAGTTAAAGGAACGGGTGGCGAAATGCAACGAGTGTTTGTATACACTCCAATCACAAAGATGGAACTCCTTGAAATGAAGAAATTAATTCCCTGTCATGATAAAGATCCAGCAGGGTTCCATCGAGAATTAAAAGACATGCTCCGTATGGGAGAATACACATACCCAGATATCATTAAAATGTTAAAGGTTCTGCTACCCGCAGGGGTGTATGAAAAGCTAAAAGAAAAAGAATGGGAGGTGGGAGAGAAAAAGATAGATTGGGCAGTCCTAGAAGCAGAAGATAAGATACGTGTACCAGGTACTGGTCTTGGAGAGAAATGTAAAGAATTACCAGAATTATTAATTCAAGTTTTACCCAGATTATTAACAACGAGAAAAGAAGACTGGGATGCAATCTCAGCCTGTAAACAGAAACAAGATGAAGATATTAGTGATTTTTATTCTAGATTTGAAAAATGTTTCAGTATCAACAGTGGTCTCAAGACAAGTAGTGAGTCATACCCTCACCTTTTTGTTACTAAATTAGTCGAGAATTCAAGTCCACCAATTAAAAACCGAGTTCTGAAAGTCGAAAGCACCTGGCAAGCTAATACTCCGTCCCAGATGCTCCAGATGCTCCAGTATCACCAGAATAGAATCAGGGAAGAGCAAGAACACGAGAGAAAACGTATGAAAGACACGAAAATGAAAGTGCTAGTTGCACAATCTGTTCCTCAAGACAGTCAGAAGAGGGGTCCGAATCAAGCCAGTCATTCTGCAGCTCCCGTTAAAGGGAACTGCAATTATTGTAAACAGCCAGGTCATTTTATAAATGAGTGTGCAGTCCTGAAACATAACATAGCTACTGGTAAGACTAAAGAAAGACCACGTCCGCCTAGACAAGAACAAGTTTCACAGATTCCTCAGCCACAGAATGCACCACAGACAGTTACAGCACCGCAGCCTATTGCTGCAACACAGCACGTTACATCGCAGATGTACCAGTATGCACAGTCTGAGTATCCAGAGTACCAGCCATATTCATGAAACAGCCTAGAGAGGGAGGTAGGCTTGCCTCTCATCGAGATACCTGTAGATCAAGAAGGTCCCTATGTTCACAGTCAAGTATTAGGGAAAGACAGAAAGTTTTTGATTGATACAGGGGCAAGTAGGACCACAATTAGTCACGCCGAAGTTCCAGGGGCTCCGCTCTCAGGCTCAAGAAATGTTTCCCTTGGATTTTCAGGAAAGCCTATCGTTAATGAGATTTCAAAGCCAGTCACTCTAGAAGTAGGTCCATTGTCCCGCACTACTGATCTGTTACTTACTAAGTCATGTCCAGAAAACCTATTAGGCATTAAAACACTGAAAGAATTAGGTGCAGTTATATGTTGTTCCCCAGAGGGAATACGTCTGTTCCTACGTGACTTTAAGGGTCACTATGTATTACGAGATTTTGATTCCAGACTGTCTAATGTCCCGCAGCATTTATGGGCGCAAGGTCCAACTGATGTAGGTTACATGCAAATCACACCCTATCGTGTGACTCTCAAACCAGGTGTAGTGTTACCACGAATCAGACAGTACAGATTGCCACCCGAGGCTGTAGCAGCCTTATCCAAAATTATAGACGAGCTCATCGCTCAAGGAGTAGTTGTAGAAACTGACTCCAATGTATGTAACTCTCCGATCATTCCAGTCATGAAACGTACTGATCCAAATGCACCCCCAGTATATCGATTAGTGATTGACCTACGAGAACTTAACAAATGTATTATTCCGCAGTACCCAGTTGTCCCAGACATCTCTTCCCTATTGACAGCCATTGATTCCGAAGCCACGTTCTTCACAGTAATAGACCTCAAGAATGCATTTTTTAGTGTTCCTATTCATCCAGACAGCCAGTTTCTTTTCGGATTTTGTTTAAATGGAAGGAGCTATATGTTCACACGAGCTCCTCAAGGTTTCACAGAAAGCCCTAGTATTTACAGTCAAGCACTCAAGAGACAACTAGACAACATTCACATGCCAACTGACACTGCCCTGCTCCAGTATGTCGATGATCTACTGATCACAGCCCGTTCTGAACGTGACTGCGAGCGAGCGTCACTCACGGTTTTGTATTTCCTAGCCGAGATGGGGCACAAGGTGTCACCTTCGAAGCTTCAATTCTGTGTCCAGCAAGTGGTATACTTAGGACACTTACTGTCCAAGAGGGGTAGGCAGTTGACACCAGACCGTATCCAGTTGATAGCGAGTCTTCCTCAGCCCAGGACCCAGAAGGAGGTACGTGCCTTTATCGGCCTCACTTCTTACTGCAGACAATGGATTCCTCAGTATGCATTTCTAGCCAAGCCACTGATACAGTTAACGACACAGGAGGCAGCCGTATCGACTGTTCTCCCTTGGACATCTGAACATACACTTAGTTTCAACGAGTTAAAGAAAGCCCTATGCCAAGCTCCAGTTCTAGCTACACCGAACTACAGTAAGCCTTTTACACTTTTTGTCACTGAACGTGAAGGTACAGCATTATCTGTTCTCACACAAGATCAAGCAGGACAATACAAGCCGTGTGCTTATTTTTCTAGCACACTAGATCCAGTCGCCCAGGCGTTGCCTGCGTGCCTCAAGTCAGTTGCAGCCACAGCACTAGCTATCAGACAAAGTGATTCCATAGTTTTAGGACATACTTTGACAGTACAAGTCCCACACTCCGTGGAAGTTCTTTTAAACCGAACACAAACTCAGCACTTGACAATTGCACGTTTAACAGGTTATGAATTGACACTGTTCCAGCCACACATAGTAATTAGACGCTGCAACATCCTGAATCCTGCTACACTGTTACCATCAGTTAGTTCAAATTCTGCCACACACGACTGTGTGGAAGTAGTCAACATTTACGAGCTGCAGCCAAGCAGAAAGTCCGTACCTGTATGATATGTTGTCAGTTTAATCCAGGTAAAAGTGTCCCGGTGGAACAAGGTGGTTTCCAGCCTCCTGACCACCCCTTTGAAGTCCTCCAGATGGATTATATTCAGATGGAGCGATGTCGAGGTTTCAAGTATGTCCTTGTAGTTGTATGCGCTTTGTCCAGATGGACAGAAGCATATCCAGTCCCAGATTACACAGCCGCGACCACTGCCAAACAGTTGGTTCGTGAATTCTTCCCTCGATATGGACTCCCTAGAGTCGTATATTCTGATAACGGTCAGCCATTCTCATCTGAACTGATGAAGCACGTTTCCCTGTTGTTAGGGTACCAGTGGAAGTTCCATTGTGTACGCCATCCCGAAGCAGCCGGTCTAGTCGAGAGACATAATCAGACTCTGAAAATTCGAATTGCAAAAATATGTAAAGATAAGGGTGTGGACTGGCTAGTAGCTCTGCCAGTCGCTTTGTTTTATATGCGCATGGTCGCACATTCCAGATCAGGTCTGTCCCCGTATGAGGTCGTTTTCGGCCGCCCCCCTAACATGTGGGGTACTCCTAGACCCCGAAGTATTACTGATGTTTCATGTAATATGCTGACAGATTACCTAGCTTCCTTGATGTCTGCCCTCAACTCATGTCGTTCACAGGTTGCTGCCGCATTTCCAGACAATACCGAGGTGGCACCGCATGAAATCGTTCCAGGTTCCATGGTGATGGTCCGGAACTTTGACAGATCAAGTCCGCTGGAGCCACGTTGGAAAGAGCCCCGTCAGGTCCTCCTCACCACCCGTACAGCCGTGAAATTGGAAGGACGCCGCGGCTGGGTGCACCTTTCGCACGTCAAGAAATTCTACGGATTGAAACCGGTCTCTAAAAACATTTTCCAGGATATCAAGACTTGTCAAAACATTGTTCCTAAGGACTGTCCCGCAAATGACATTGATACAACCCCTCCCTTGGTAGAGAAAACTCCGCAGCAGGAGTATAAGCAAAAACTCCGGTCTAGTAAAATAAGTCAGTCAGTTTGATTGTCTAAGTCCTCCCCTAGGTGAAACGGTTAGACTGTTTCTGACATGTATAAAATAGACCCCCATAGTGAGAGAGTTAGTAAAAACTCAATTCAATGTATCGTTTTTCTAAGTTTCATGTTGTTCATCAGCATTATGATTTCCTGCACCAGTTATGCCTTTTTCCTATATTTCCCAGTTCTTCATGTAAATAAGTCTGCTAATGCTACAGTAGAGCACACGTTTAGTGATCTGCCCCCTCATGAACTGTCCTACCGCCTCGCTATGCGTAATAACTAATTTATCCGCATGTTACATTACTCACACCAGACCAGCAATGCCACTAATTGTTGGGTGTGTGGTCGACTCCCCCCTTTCCAGACACCGAAGGGAGTCCTGCCACTTTTTCCTTATCCGTTCTCACATAATGGTTCGTGTGGAGCATGGTCCACGTTAACGTCATCCTCAACTGATATGTCTTTTCTTAACAGTACATGTTTCCCAGACAAGCAAGGTCTCCCCCACCGAACAGGTTTAGATCTAGAAAATGAAGTGTATAATTTAGGTAATTATTCGTCGAATTTTATGGTCCTGAATGTTCAGTCTGATACTACTCCAGACTCACCTGCTATTTCAGTACTACCAGTCAAAGGCGAATTATGTGTCCGAAATAAGGGTTCCGTACACGTAGGACATAGTGATTGTACTACTATTGTCAAGTATAGTGACAGTGGGAAATCTATTTTTAAAGCTTCACGTCATTCTTATTTTGTTTGTGGTCAAACTGCATATGTTCGTCTGCCCCTCGATTGGGAAGGAACCTGTTACATTGCTTTCCTACTGCCACCTGTTTTTCTAGCCCCACCTGACTACCATAGGAATTCCTTCCTAGTACATACTAGACACAAGAGAAACCTCCCGATTGTCGATTATACTGAAACTGCTGCAGAACAATTCATTGATATTGATAAAGGTGTGTTCCCTTATTTAGGTACAGTTGTAAACAGTAAGCTAATCCGTAGGTTAACAAGAACCCTTGAAGCAGTAGTAGATGAGACTGCCTCCGCTCTAGGTAACTTAACCGAAGAGCAATCCTTTATGAGAATTGTCGTTTTACAGAATCGTCTCGTCCTTGACGTCATACTGGCCGATAGGGGCGGGGCCTGTAGAGTCCTCGGATCTAGTTGCTGCATTTTCATTCCAAATAACGCGCCGTCTGTTTATTCAGCTATAACCAGACTCCATAAAATTGCCCATCTGTTACACCAAGATCCAGGCACCTGGACATGGTCCGGTTGGTTCTGGAATATAATTTCCGCCTGGGGATGGAAAGTCCTGTCCTTTCTAGGTATTGCAGTAGCGATCATATTCAGCTGCTGCCTCTGTATACAATGTGGCCCTGCGATTTGCGGCATGTGTGCTACCTCTTGTATTCCTAGTCCTAAGCCCCGTTCTAAATCCCGTTCCAAGACAATTCGAGATGAACAAATGGTACTGTATGAAATGATAGATGGTATCATGAATATTGATGTTTCCTGATGGAAACGTAGTGACAAGGAGGGAATGTGGAAAAGTAAATTTTGCCATGTTCTGTGTCCCTACGTGTCATCCATCATATGTTATGTGTGCATGACCAATATGCATATGTTATTCCCCATGTCCGATTAATGACGCAATTACAGTTGTGTCCACCTCTAGTATGCTAGTTTCCAGTCCTCGTGAATACTACGAATATCAGGCCTATGTAAAATAATGTTGCCACGTTTCTCAGTGTGCACGTTATTCCATTATAAAGTCCCCGTTTCTAGGCCTCAAAAGGGCCTGGATATCAGATTCAGCTCCTGTCTCCTGAAGCCTCGCTGAGGAGCGATGCAGCCCCCACCTGTATCCTCGACCTTTCACTTACTTCCTGCCTCGCAGTGCCCGGTGCAGCTTGGCTCTGCCTCTGAGTCTGCCAAGACTATGTTATAGTTCCAGTTATCAGTTCAGTCCTCCTTCTCTGCATTCCTAAGCTACTGAACTGCATCAATAGTTTCCGTCATTGTCTAGCCTTCAGGGCTCCATGTTAGAGAATACTGTATTTAATGGTCATTTAATATTCTTCATCACGCACTACATGTAGAATAATGCATGGTCCAGTCTTAGAGTCAGTTAGCCTTTCCCCTTTTGACTTCTAGTTTATATCAACATGTTCTCCAAACATCAGATACTAGATAGAGTTTAGGTACATGTCGCTCCGACCCTCCAGACTTTAGTCTCTGCTCCTAGCACAGAGTTCATAGCCCCCAGTTTCTCCTAGTAATACGTCATTGCCAGTTTGCGCGCACCATCAGGTTAGAGGTCCCGGCTCCTTACGTAGCCCCCTCCAATGTTTCCGCCCCATTCATGACATATTCTGTTACGTCTGCACCACATGTCTATGTATACGCCCAGTTACACCTCTTTTTACTCTTATCTTTCGCGACTGCTACGCGTCACGCCTTCTGTTCCACCCACTGCTACGCCTACTGCAATGTAATGCTATGTGTTCGCGCTATGTATATATGCTCGTGTATTGTTATCAAAAGTTAGCGCGCTCATCCCAGATCCTGGCCCCCGGCAGCTGCCATCCTATTCCCGTGCAGGTTGTCCTGTTCCTGTCCTTATGCTGTATTAAACCTGCAAAACTCCTACTACCTCGAATTTTGACTCTTATTTATTGAGCTATCTGTTATGATATATGTCTAGTCAAAAATAGGGTATTATTTATTTATTTACCACAGCCCTGTAACTCCGCCTGCAACACAAATAAAAAGATTGGAACAAGATTTCCCCCCACTCTGAAAACGCCGGGTAAGAGCTAGGGAGGGAAACGGCATCAGGGTGAGGGGACAAAGAGGCCGCCAGGTGGGCGGGGGAGGAATATATACCTCTCCCCGCCCCCCACCCTGGCCGGAACACTGGGTTGCTCCGTGTGCCATCTTGTGGCACTAAGGGGGCGGCCCTCTTATGAGGGTCCCCTGCGGGGACGAGTTGGTCAGCCCGCAGAACAGAGCCACCATGCAGCCATCAATGCCCCAAACATTAAAGCACCGACACTGCGAGTAGAGCCCACCAAGCATTCTCCCTGCCTGCAGCAGAATCAAGCACAAACCAGAGTTGATGCCACGTCGCCTTTCATGAACTGAAAAGCTCCCCCCCGCCACACCATTTCCCCAGTGGCAATAGGTCACTGCTGCTCTGGTTACAAAGCAAGAGACCAGCCAAAAGTGCGCCACAAACCCCGTTTGGCTGCCAAGTGTTTTGAAGGGGAGACACTGAACCCCTGTAGAGAGACAACCCAAGAAGCCCAAAGCTTCCCATGCTAAGAAAGCTGCTAAGAGTATAGCAAACGGAGTGCAGCCAATGGCAGTGCCCAAGAAGAAGAAAGGAAGCACGGCAGCAGATGAGTGGTAACCCCTGTACGCCCTGCTCTTCAGCCTGCAAGTACTGCCCGGGATCAAGGCTGAATGTGCATTGGCCAGAGAGCAGAGACCACACTCGGACAAGGAAAGTACCCGGGGAGAGACAACAGCCCAGCACGCCCCCTAGTGAAGAACTGCTGCCACTGCAGGAGATGAACGGGCACGCAAGGTGCCAGCAGAGGGCGCCCTTGAAGAAAGACTAAGAGTAGGAGGTTGTAGGTGCACAGAGGGCCGCACCTGGAAATCAGACAGCAGGAGCCGAGAAGAAGCCCAAAGAGAATTAAGAAGCAATGCTGCTTGAACCCATCTGTTAGTCCCCAGTGAACCTGAGTCCTGCTGAAGAGAGAGCACTCGGCCATTGTACCATCTACTCTGGGTGTTGCACGAGCGAGTTGGAAGTGGCCCCATTAGGATTTTCACAGCGATCCCTTCACACGCCCTACCTAAGTGAGGCCCTGTACACCCCACGCAGTCCCGTGGCAATCCAGGGGCAAAGGCCTCAAGGGAATTCCGGTGTGAGGGAATCCCGGCATGAGAGATGTGTCTGCTGCTGCTCCACGATGGGCACGCGGAGGCACTGAGGTCGAGGAGGGAGACTGGTCACCCAAAGACTATTTGGTAGATACCTGTGCACCGGAGTCCTGCTGGCAAGAGCACACAGACCGTGAGACCAGTGGCGGCTCCTCTGCTAAGGCAGAGGAGCATCTCCCCACTGCTTTAAAGCAGTACAATTGAAAAAATAAAATGATTTTTTGTATTCCTGTAGCCACCAGGTTAGGGCAGGGTGTGGCTTGAAGAACCAGGCCTTTAAGGGCCTAGCGGCGCAGGGCACGCCTAAATCTCTGAGTTCACCTGCTTCGTCGAGACACGGGACACTCTGTTAAGCGTAGACAACAGGATTTATTAGCTGCAGCTATGCACAGTGATCCTAGAAGTACACCAATGGTATGTTCTCAGGAGACTGCCCCTTTACTCCGGGGCTCACAGTCTTTTATATTCTTTTACACCTACATAAGAGCACTCCCAATGTGCAAAATTCGGGCCAATGAGAAGATATATTTTTTTGAGAAAACCAAGACGTCACGTAATTAAGTTATCCTCCCCCTAGGTCATGTTTTGACTAACCCACAGGTGATTCAATAATGGTGTACCTGAGTTAATCAACAGTGGTAGACATGTTTGTGTATTGTAAAAGAGGTTAATTTGCAAGGCAGTATAAGACGGGGAGAAGGACAATGAAAACCAACAGATGGTTTGAAACAAGGATTAGTGTGTCGAGACAAGAATACTGAAGGCCAACAGGCAGTTTGGATAAGGATTAGTGAGTCGGACTGGTTCCCGGAATCGACTTTACCTCAAGGATAGAGGGGTTATTTGATACGTAGCAGTACGAAGGGCAAGAGTTTTCTGTTCGTCAGGCTGCCTAGGTGAGGGCAACACAAAATGGCGTTGTAACGCAAAATGGAGTCGGGACTGAATTTCCTCAGCCCCTCCTTTTGCCATTACGCAGGTAACACATAAACTCACGTTACTCTGAGACTATGTCAATAGCCATAATGTCTTTAAGCTGTTGTTGCAACATCATTTGTATGTTTTCTGCTGCCTGCGGAATAGGTCTTGGCACACACATGGTGGCACAAAAGCCACAAATGGCGGGACCACATTGTAGGCAGAGGCAACATGAAAAGACAATGGCTAAAATCATTCCAATGAAACTTAATATTTGCCATCCCCATGTGGACAGTAATCCCCAAAACCATCCCATCAGAGACCAACTTCCTTCGTCCTGGTGGATGGACTCAGCAATGTGGTGTAGTTTAGAGATGGCTTGGTATACTGTAGGTGCGTTATCAGGTATGTAAACACAGCAACTGGATCCGATCAATTTACAGACTCCACCACGGTCTGCAAGAATGATGTCTAACACCATTCTGTTTTGTAATGTCATAAGGCGATCTGCCTGAAGCTCGGCGGTTATGTTACTCAGGGCTCCTACAATTTCATTTATGGTTGCTTCAACTACTCGAATGAGATGTCTGATATTTCTACTATTGATCATAGGGCCTCAAAATGGGAGGAATCCTTTAAGGAAGTCGCCTCCCTCTTGTCCTGCTGTGTCTTTTTGATCAAAGACATCTCTCTTGTTCTTATTTTTATGATGTCCTGAAGGAGCGGTATATGTTGGGGGTAGGAGAAAAGCCATATAACAAGTTCCTGAGAAATCAGCTGGTAGCCATGTATAAGCTTTATCAAGGCAAACGAAATATGTTCCCTGAGATGCTACTAATGGTGGAGAAGTTTGGGATGCATAGGTATATGTAATGTTACAGGTGCTCTTTCCCAATTGGGCCTTAAGACTCTGACAATTTCCTTGGAGACATAAGTGACCTTGGTGGGGTACAGTATATATGGGTGGAGATCTTTTCTTTTTGGCTCTGTCTGTAAGACTTGTGACGTAGTGTGTCACGTTCCAATCAATGTATGCTTGTCGTTCGTCAGTGGGGAATTCATTAAATTTGTTGTAGTGTTTTGACATAGCCACTATTCCTTTTATTAGCGCGTCATGAGTAACGTCAACTCCATCCCTATATGGACTGATAGGATGTCGATGCTGGTTCTCATAGGCATTGGCAAACATAGAGGTGTAAGCCCAAGCAGATCCTTTTAGGGAGAAGGGGAGAACTAAATATGGCATTCCTTTGTCTGTATTATGGGGTAAAAGTCCACAAACCCAACAGTCGGTGGTATTGATTACTAATTGATGCTGATGTAAAAGTTGAATAAATGAATTGTTGAGATATTCCATTCTCCTAATTTGCTCATGCTCCGGTAGTGTACGACATTGGTGTGGGGAGGCAGTAGTGCGAAAAGGTATGGGCTGGGAGGTAGATATATGTTTGTGTTGTATAACGTTAACAATCCAACCCACACATGCTAATATAATACATAAAGAAATTAAAATACACAATGTTATACCACATCTGGTATATAATAATTTACAACACTTTATATCCTTTTCATTGCTTTTTTCTAATATAGCAGAATCCATCTTCTAAATGTCGCTCGTGGCAGTCTTCCTTCTTCACTTAGCCGTGGTTATCAGCCGTCCTATGACACTGCAAGTCCCGCAGACCTATTGTCACTAACTAGACTCTTACCATGACCCTGCAACCTAATTAGATGGTCAATATCACAAAAAACACAAAATAGATCTCTTAATTGTTCGTAGTTTCTCTAGATCTCAAATTGTATCTGGTTTTGTTCGGCACAGTCTGATTTTGGAAAAGTGTCTCTGGATTAGTTGTGTTCAACCTTAGATGTGATGGGACAGCTTCCTGCAAGACGTCATCATCTTCTTTTTCAGACTGGGTCCAATAGAGGTGTGCATCGCTAAAAGGTACAAATTGAGGAATCCTTTCGGTTTCAAAATCACCAATACCTTCACGGACCCACTGGTCATAAGGCAAAGGCAAAGGTACCTTTTTACAATGCACACCGTGAATCCAGTTCTTTTTGCCGACCACCTTTACAGCTGTATGCGTTGTCAGTAGGACCTGACAAGGCTTTCTCCAGCGAGGTTCCAAATTCTTTGATCGCTGAAAATTTTTCACACACACCCAGTCCCCTGGGTGTATGTCATGTCCAGGATCAGTTGAAGCCTGAGGCAAGGCGTCTTGTACCTGTTGGTGAAGGACACGCAATTTAGTGGTGAGGTCATGTAAATAATCAATTAACAATGGGTACTCTATGTCAGAATATTTCTTTGGCCTTGGGACTCCCCAAATATTTGCTGGGCGTCCAAACAAAACCTCGTAGGGACTAAGTCCCATACGGGAATGAACAGTTGTTCGAGTGGACAATAGTGCTAAGGTAAAGCATCGGGCCAGGCAAGACCCGTGCTGGCCTGTATTTATGCTAGCTTAAGTTTAAGAGTACCATTATAACATTCCACTAAACCTGCTGACTGAGGGTGATTTGCTGCATGAAATGTTTGTCTTATTCCAAGACCTGCACATACTTTCTGCATTATCTGACCTACAAATTCGCTTCCGTTATCGCTCCAGAGGATTCGGGACAAGCCGAACCTCGGGAAAAACTCCTTTAAAAGATCTTTGGCTGTGGATAGAGCAGTATTGTCCTTTAGGGGGTAGGCCTCTATCCATCTAGAAAAGGCACACACCACCACAAGGACGTACTTAAGGTTATTACATCGCTCCATGTGAATATAATCTATTTGCAACACCTCAAAAGGATATGTTGGAGGAGCAAAATGACCTGCTGGGGTTGGTGTTCCTTTTCCTGGGTTATGCATCAAGCAAACAATACAGTGTTTAACTAGATTATCTGCACATTTTGTAATACCCTCACTCTGCCATACAGGAGCTAGAAGTTTACATATTCCTTTAGCACTGATGTGAGCTGGACCATGTGCCATGGTAACAACCAGAAGCACATAGGCATCTGGTAGTAACCAGCGCTGATGTTCTGACAATTCTGTCCAACACCATGTTGTGTCTAACATTCCTATAGTTTCTCTCCACTCATTCAATTCTTTTTCTGTGGCTTCTTCCTGGATCATTTTAACATTTTCTATTGTGTCCTCACACATTCCTCCTTGTCTGGCCCATCTAGCAGGGCCTGCAACATACATGCGGCTTGTAACGTCTCTAGCTGTTTCTTTTGCCGTTTGGTCTGCAAACGCATTTACTTGACCCACATCATCAGTAATTTTCTTATGTGCACTACACTTGATAATTGCTATCTGAGTAGGCAAAGTAAGTGATTCGAAAAGGTCATTCACCAACTCGCCATGTTGTATCTTAGCACCATGGGAGGTGAGAAACCCTCTCTCCCTCCATAAGTGGCCAAAACTAAGGGCCACTCCAAACGCGTATTGACTATCGGTGAACACATTCACTCTTTTTCCTTTAGCCAATACACCAGCTCTAGTAAGAGCTATCAATTCAGCTGCCTGGGCTGAATTCTGTCTAATACGTGCAGTTTCTACAACTGTATGCAAAGTCGTAACTGCATAGGCTGAGGTCGTCTCACCATTGGGGAGTTTAAAACAAGAGTCATCAACCCATAAGATTCCATCTGGATTCAAGAGTGGAGTATCTTTTAAATCAACTCTACCCTTTGTCTCTTCTTCTGTACGGAAGAAACAATCATGTTGTTCTTGAGTATTTGTTTCTTCTGGGATCGGTATCAATGTGGCTGGGTTTAGAGTATTGCATCGTTTAATATGCACATGACTAGCCAAAAGTGTCAGTTCGTACCCTGACAAATGAGCACTAGTGAGGTGTTGAGCTTTGTCCTATTCAGAAGGATATCTACTGCATGTGGCACCATAACAATAAGGGCATTATCCAACACCAATCCAGCAGATTGTCGAATAAATACTGCCGTAGCTGCTGTGGCTCTCAAACAACTAGGTAACGCTTTGGCCACTGGGTCTAGTGTGGCCGAAAAATAAGCACATGGGCGTTGCTTGTCCCCAAATTGTTGTGTTAAAACTGACAATGCACAACCTTCTCTCTCATGGACGTAAAGTGTAAAGGGCTTACTGTAGTCAGGAGTACCTAACACAGGAGCAGAAGACAGGGCGGTACGTAAATCATTAAAACTCTTCTGACATTCTGCAGTCCAAGGGAGAGGTTGGGGTGTAAGAGTAAGTGCCAATAGAGGTTTTGCTAATAGAGAAAAGTTCGGAATCCATTGTCTACAATAAGAGGTAATGCCTAGGAAGGCACGTACCTCCTTTTGTGTGGTTGGGACAGACATTTGAGCAATTGCTTGGATATGCTCTGGAGTGAATTATCTCCCCTCCTTTGATAAGAAATGACCTAAATAGGTAACTTTCTGTCGGCAATATTGCATCTTAGAGGGTGAAACCTTGTGGTCAAGATCAGCCAAATGTCGTAGCAATGTAATAGTAGCCTGTTTACAAATATCTTCAGAATCAGCAGAAATCAACAGATCATCTACATATTGAAGGTAAAGTGATAGTATCGAGCTGTGTTTTTAAAGCTTGACTATAAATGGAAGGACTCTCACAATAGCCTTGAGGTGCGCATGTAAATCGGAAGCTTCGGCCTCCTAAAGAGAAGCCGAAAATATCTCTACTTTCTTCGGCAATGGGTATACTGAAGAATACATTCTTCAAATCGATTACAGAAAACCAAGTAGCAGAAGCAGATACCTTTGTCAATAGGGCAGTGATATCTGGGAAATTGGGGTATCACGATCTTGTTAACCTCCCGGAGATCGATCACAAAGCGATAAACGGGGGGTTGGGAAGAATCAGTATGTTTAAGAATAGGTATAACAGGACTATTACATATATTCCCTCTTGTCTCTTCAATCTCACCTTTCTGAATCAAATCATAAATAATAGCCAAAAGAGCTTTTTCACCATCGTTGGAAAGTTTGTACTGGGGAATGCGTGGTAACTTAATGTTGGGTTTGAGGGTGACAACATAAGGTGGGATTTGCAAAAGGCCAACATCATTAGGACCTGTAGCCCAAAGAGTAGTAGGAAGAGAATGTAATTCAGGGGGAAGTTTGTCTTTAGACAGATACACTGGGGAAATCAATTCCCTACCCAAAGTGAGGTGAACAATGTAGGGTTGCATACAATCTTTTTAATAAATCCAGACCCAACAAATTTTCACCACAACCAGTTGTTAAAATACGTGGAGCCTCTAGATCATAAGGTCCTATCGAGATGGGCAAAGGTTGAGAAAATGGATTTTTAACTGGGGCCCCAGAAAATCCTACGGAAATATTTGTTAAGCCCGACAAAGGTGCCCCAGGGAGTTTAGAATGAATGATAGAACTCTTTGTTGCACCAGTGTCCAATAGGAATGGCTCTGAAACACCTAATGTAACTGCCTCAACATAAGGCCCGTTCTGATCCACTGGAACTGATATGACTCCCTCGCTTTGTCTATGGCTGTCCTAGCTAGTATGAAAATCTTGACTCTCATTCTCGTTATAATAATTATCATTGTAGTATTGAGCAGATTGAGTATTTTGCTGATCAAAATAATTCGTGGAAGTTTGAGGGGAGAAGGAACGCTGATGCTGATCATAAGATGATCTGCCTCGTCCCCTACCCCTAGGCCTTGACTGATAGCCACCTCGGCCACGTGACCCAGATATATCACCAGTTCGGTGTAATAAAACCGGGCAACTATTCTTGAAGTGACCTTCCTCCTTACAATAAGCACATTGATTAGAACCCAGTAGAGACCTTGGAACAAAGGATTCAGGTTTCTGTAACAGCCTCTGAAATTGAGGAAGTGGCTGATACGGGCGCTGAGCAGAACGGGGTGGATAAGCTTGCTGCAACTTTCGTTTTGAGGTCTTTATTTTTCTTTTCTGACTTCTTTTTCTCCTCTAAATCCCTATTTTCATAATATTAAACCATCGTCAAAATTTCCGAAGGCGTTGCCACAGGCCACGCACTTTCAGACATTTTTAGCCTCGAAGATAATTCCGGCAATAAATTAGAGACAAACTTATCCACAAACAATCTTTGGCCACCTGGTGTAGCCATATCTTGTCCTCTGTGATCAACAAATGATTCCTCGAAACGTGTAAAGAAATCAGACACAGACTCATCCTTCTTTTGCTTACAGGCGGACAACTTATCCCAATTAACTGCTTGTGCTGGCATTAGAGTCTTCATAAGTGTTATTATTCTGTTGGGCAATTCTGTAATCATTGGTTCTTGCTTAGCTACACCCCCTTGTCTTTGATCTGCTTGTAGGATAGGAGCCCAATCACCACCTAATTCAAAAGTGTGATCCTCTATACAAATTTTATTCCATATTTCGGACGGAACTACTTGATCCATCAACATATCTATATCTGATAATGTTAGTGTGCAAGAGGACAATGTTTGCACTAATTCTTTATAATATCCTGCTGGGTTTTTACGCGGATCAGGTAATGCTTGTTTTAACGCAATAACTTCTGATCTCTTCCACGGAACATGTACCCAAACCTTTTGGAAATGAGCAAGCACAGGGGAGTTAGCCCCTGGCACAGCATCACGCCATATTGGTTGTACCTCTCGCATAGTATATAATTTGTCTGTTGTAACAATTCCTTCTGTCCCGGAATTTTTACCAGATAGAAAATCTCTATATGCTACTAAATTCGATATTGCATCTTTATAATCCTGTTCAATTGCTGCTCCAGAAGCTACTTCCCTTCTCAATTATATCAATCCCCTGGGTGAGCCATCTTGTATTTTATTTTCCCACATTCGAATCAATATCTCGCACATGAGATCAAACACATAACGCTGAGTAGATGTAGGCCATTGCATAGCTAGATCTTGAATATCGGATGACCCATACATATTACCATTTGTTATCCATTTTTTAGCCTGAGATTGGAGTAGCGTTGCTTCATGAAGATCGAGATGACTCTGACTTCTAAGAGTTCTCTTCATGATAGGGCAATTACGTACTTTATTCATGAAAGGAGTTAAAGCTGAAAAGAACCCACTATCTTTTCTTCTAACTGATTGTGGAGTAGAATCTTGTGTCACAGTCGCAGAGGTAGAAACTAACGTTGTTACAGGAGGTATTACAACAGAACCCGCAGTAGTAACTGGGATCATAGGTTGAGGCATAGGCAGAGGTGGAGGTGGAGGTATAACAGGTAATATAGCAGGTGCTGGTAAAGGAACCAAGGCTGGTACATAAGGCGGTGGAGCAGACAACATAAGGGACATTAAAGGATCTTTTTCATTCTCCTCATCTAATGACGGAGAAGTAGGCAGAGCTGGATAACATTTATCTACTGCCATACGATGTTGTCTATCTGGAACCTCAATCACACAATCAGTTTCATTGTTCTTAAATTGCTGGGCAGCCTGTATAACAGACAATTCCTTTTCCTTCCTATATCTTTATGCTTTCTTTATTTCTCTCTGTTTTGACTCCTTTCGCCAAATGCGAAATGAATCAAACATTGCCGGCCGGGCTTTTCTCTTAAATAGTCTTTCCTCTAAATTATCCAACACAGATGGCTCAAAACTACCATCCTTCGGCCATTGTAAAATACCATCATTCTTAGTGTATTTTTCCCAAAGGTCGACAAAGATAATAGGGCCAGTTCCATGTTTGGAATAAACTTCATATTTTGTAGTCCCTACTGAAGGCACTGGACAAGTGTCCTCTAGTCGGGAATCTCTAGAACAACAACAACAACACCATCTCTTGAACATACTGAAACCAGGCATCGTTATTTCACTGGCCTCTTACTAACATCAAGGGGTTAACCAATTTTAACACAGTACAAACGTACTCACCCCTCAGCTTCGGTTATTGCAACAATCGAATCAAAGCAAAATCAAAAACAAAGATGTGGGAGCTACCCACAATTACTTAACTAAGTATTCTCTCACACCAACAGAGGCCCGTCTATCGTCTTGAGATGCCAGTCATCACTAACGCAAACCAAATCAGGGTGGCGGTCAGGGCAGCAGTCATCAGCAGCCGTCGGAAAGGAGAAGCCGCGTTGTAAAGACCTTCGGTCCACTTCTGACATGCAGGGGTCACTTATGTGGTGCGCGTCCTCCGGAATTTTCTCACATAGCTCCTCACGACCCTCGGGCTTTACCACGACATTTGACGCCGCCCCACGTTGGGCGCCACTAGAAGAACCAGGCCTTTAAGGGCCTAGCGGCGCAGGGCACGCCTAAATCTCCGAGTTCACCTGCTTCATCGTACAGAGACACAGGACACTCTGTTAAGCGTAGACAACAGGATTTATTAGCTGCAGTTATGCACAGTGATCCTAGAAGTACACCAATGGTATGTTCTCAGGAGACTGCCCCTTTACTCCGGGGCTCACAGTCTTTTATATTCTTTTACACCTACATAAGAGCACTCCTAATGCGCAAAATTCGGACCAATGAGAAGATATATTTTTTGGGGAGAAAAACATGAGGTCATGTTTTGACTAACCCACAGGTGATTCAATAATGGTGTCCCTGAGTTAATCAACAGTGATAGACATGTTTGTGTATTGTAAAAAAAGGTCAATTTGCAAGGCAGTATAAGACGGGGAGAAGGACAATGAAAACCAACAGATAGTTTGAAACAAGGATTAGTGTGTCGAGACAAGAATGCTGAAGGCCACAGGCAGTTTGGATAAGGATTAGTGAGTCGGACTGGTTCCCGGAATCGACTTTACCTCAAGGATAGAGGGGTTATTTGATACGTAGCAGTACGAAGGGCAAGAGTTTTCTGTTCGTCAGGGTGCCTGGGTGAGGGCAACACAAAATGGCGGTGTACCGCAAAATGGAGTCGGGGACCGAATTTCCTCAGGCTGGGGTCCCTAGACGTCGGAGTGGCTGCTGCTGCACCTAAAGTCCACATGACTGTTTGGCCGGCCATCTCGGGTCGGCCAAACATTCATGCTCACTTTACATGTTCTCCACCCAGGCTGAATTACAGCCTGGGTGGAGAACATCCCCAGGCTCCCTTTCCCTCTCTGAGCTCCGAACCACAGCGCTCAGACCTATCACAATGCTGCTATCAGCAGCGTTGTGATTGGTCAAGGGAGTATGGAAGCCTGGGTGCGAGGAGAGACGGTGACTAGTGACGGTGACCAGCAGGTACGCTTTTTTTAAATTTCCTAACCACCCCCACTACCTACTCTCACCACCGTCCCCTACCAGCCGCCACTGGTTGAGACCACCATACTTTGTGGCTGAATGAGTGACTTGGATGCGGTCCTGTTGGTGGTTCCTCAGCGCCCCTTCACCTGGCCTATGGGAGGCCCGCACAGCCCACACAGTCCTGTGGTAGCCCAGCGTAAATGGCCTCAAGGAAGTTGCCATGTGGGGAAATCCTGGTACGAGAGAGAGAAGTCTGAAGCTACTCCACTAACCAGTACGGGTAAGCACCATGGCCTCAGAGGAATACTCTCAACCTGTCTTTCCGGGCTTTGCCATTCATGCAGACAGGGTGCCTTCAACAATATCTATGCAGCGGACCCCACCACTTTTCGTGATGCACCCTCAAATTGAACTGTGTAAATAGAGCCCAACACCATGAGACCAGGCGGGACAGAACAACAATGCCTAGGTGGACCAAAACCTCACAGTCATGTGAGTGAGAGATCTGGTCTTCATCCACAGTGCATTTCATGCCCAGTGTCATCTAGTTAAACTATGGAGGCATGCTGTGATCCGCCTGGTGCTTCCACCTGCACCTGTCCACTCATTCTGTCCTGCAGACCGCCTGAAAAGACTCAGTGGTGATTTGTTTTATTGTTTTATTCTTTCTCACAGGTTGGACTCATAGTTTCTTTTCAATAAAGTTTGGGAGGGATGTAGTGTCATGCTGGACACTTTCCAGTATTTGGTACTCTAGTGTTTTTCAGGGGCGGCTCCTCCATTATGGCGTAGGAGCGTCACCCCACTGCTTTCTCGCAGTGCGAGAAGCAGAAAGCAGAAGTCAGGGTATGCCTGGTTGAGGTCGGGCGGGAGGGTATGCCTGGTTGGGGACCGGCGGGTCAGGGAGGAGTGGCATGCACCACTCTGAGAACCCTGACTGTTTGGTCGGCCCTCTGGGGCTGACCAAGAGCCGACCAAACCAGTCATGCACACTCTACATTTTCTCGATGTAGGCTGCATGCAGCCTACATTGAGAAAATGGCCTCCCTAGAGGCGCCCGACTTGGTGTTGTCCGTACAAATCCCAACGCTGCCATTGCAGCGTTGTGATTGGCTTACTGGAGGGGAGGGAGCATGCCTGTTCCTGTTCAGGAGCAGGAAAATACCAAACGTGTGACCCGGCCCAAGAGAAGAGGCGGCGCGGGACCCGGTAAGGTAAGTTTACTTTTTATTTTTCCTCTAAACCTCCCCCTTCCCACGCCCCTCCCACCTGCGAGTATTGCGAGACGCGACTGGTGTATCCACCAGCCACTCCTTGAGGGCTGGCTGCCACACTCACCCCACACCCATCCATCACCGAACATGTGTCCCTGCTAATAAAAGGGGCCTGGCGCACAACCCCTGGAGCAGTTCCAGTTACTATAATGATGCGTCCATGTCATCATTTAGGACCCTACACAGTAGAGCACTCCAAGCATCCATAATGCACTTCACTAAACAGTCACATAAATACGCACAAATACATCCAATGTTTGGGATTTACACAGGATAACAGTTGATGTGACTACTCAGTAGTCTCAAACGCTGGAATTAAAAGATTTGCGGTATCACCAATTTACCATACCCACGTGCGTTACGCTTTTATTATTGCGCCATAATATGCTTTAGAGCCGGGTGGTTTGCGGTCGACTTTTGTGAGTGGTTTCATTGCTCTGGCCGGCTGCAGGCGCGCATGCGCACGCTTCAGCAGAGCTGCAGGCTTTTGAAAACAAGACTTTTTCATAACCAGAGGGGACTTGCGCAAGAGGTTGAAAGAGGAAATGCCACAAGAGCAGCACTGTGCTGCCGTCGTTTGCTGTGATTAAACGAGGCTTATCGCATATTTCCCAGATCTGCTCTAATAATCGGGCCTTTCTTGAACAGGACAAAAGCCGCGCGGTGGCAACGGGGTTAGAAATCATACTACGCTTTTCCTTCAGACAGCGAACAATTCTGAATTTAATCTAAAGTAACAGTTCCACATTCTTAGAAAAAAGAGAAATCCGAAGTGTCACAGGACAGAAGTGTTTCATTTCCCGTTCACTTCTCTCCGACTTCTGTAGAACTTGCACTGCACATCCCCCAGAAATACTACACTGCCAAAAACTCGCCTCCCACTTCTAAAACATTTGACTGCTGGGGGTGTGCACGCCATGGTCAAAATAGCACCATAAACCTGCTCGAACCCCTGTGGGAAGCACTGTTAACCATCCCTGCCAGTTTCGTAAATGCGACACCTATTACAAATGCTAGTCGCACCAGTTTCTTTAGATGAGCTGTCTAAAGAAAGGGGCGTGGCGCCCTTAGAGTGAAAGCGCGGCATGGGGCGCTATTGCAAAAAAAAAAAAAACATTTGTTTGTCAAGTTGACCAACATATGCTTTTTTTTTGTGGCCGACATTAAAGTGTAAGTGCTGCATGGAGCATTAAAAAAAAAAAAAAGAATTAAATAGTTTAAAAAAAAATATGCAGCTGTGTTTGGATCAGCAAGTAAAGCAAAGGAACGACCGCCACTATCAGCGTGGTGTAGCGTGCTAGGTGAAAAAAATAAAATAAAGCTGTTGCGCGAGAGCGTATCCTGCCTGCAGCAGCAGGCATGCGAAAACCATTAAACAAAATAGCGCTCGGGGGCTGTAATTAAAGCCTACCGATCAACAACACATATAAAAGGAGGTGTCCTCATGGGAAGTTACAAATGAAGACAAGATGGTACTGAGGAGGTACTAACAAGCTGCCTATTTACGAATCAGAAGCCAGCATTTATGAAGGACAGTGACACAAGCCAATGACAAAATGGTGAGTGGACGGGGAATCAAGTGCATACTCCAATACAGCATGGCTTGCAGAGCAGCGCATGCGCAGTCCAGGCTCGACCTAAAAAGCTTGCTGAGGCTGGTGCGGATGTCCTGGGGTGTTTTCACTCCTCTTAATAGACGTGGGCAGTTCAAAGTATTGGAAAACAAGCTTGAAAATCACTATTTACAGTAGTTTTTAGCTTTTTATTCTATGCCACCATGTGATATTGGCTCCTCACCAGAAGACCCTGTGATGGGAGCGGATACCGTGCGTCATACAGTGGAACCATATGAGTAGGCAGGTATATATGCAACACGTCAGTACATATGCCATGTGTGACAAGATCCAGCTCTATACTAAGGGTGCATCCCGTTTACGTGGTGATAAGGTGGAAGCTACCCAGGTAAACACCCCCTCCTCAAAGCTCATCACGCAAGATTAGAGTGTCCAGATGGCTCAATGGCACACCACTCTTCGATTTCCTAACTTTGCTTTTGCATACCATAGTTGTCCGGTGTATTGGTCCAATTCGCTCAATTAAAATGAACCAAGACTACAACTCAGAAGAATACATTAATATGCTAAACCAAAGTCCAGTAATGGAAAAGTTGTGTCTCTGTGACGTGGCGTCATCTGTTCACTTCCAGAGTACCAATGAGTGCACAAGCCTAAGCATCTTTTGTTAACACAGCAAGCTGTTGTCTTTTCAAGTAAGCTACCTGAATGTGATCGACCACTGCCCTGACACTCTTATTCCTATTTCAGCAAGGTTACCAGAGCGCCGGGACCTGATATACAGGTTTAGGACAGTGCTTCCTATTTCCAGGTCAGACTTTAGAAGAGAACATAGAACAGGATTTCCCTGTCACAGCCTTGTCACCATTAGAAGAAAGACAAAAATCCAGCGAATTTCAATTGCATTCTAATCAGTTCATGCCACGAGGGATGCATGTACCACATGGTTACATTTATTATAGAACATAGTTTGTTATACACTACACAAAACGCATAGATAAAGATCCTGGCAGTATATTTTAATGTTGTGGTTTGTAAATCTTCCATTTACAAATGACAGATTCCACTTAATCAGCCAACACATGTTTTGCCCTTTGGTGGCGAGTGTAACGTTCTAGTGTTTCGCGGGTCTCGGCTGAGACCCGGAAACACCTCCACACATTGTAGCACCTTTTGGCCAGGCGTGGCCAGAAGGCTTTAAATAAAGGGACCGGAGTCGCTCGGGACTTCCGGTCCGTACCTGCAGAGCTGTGTGTGCTGTCCCCTCATTGCACGTAGTATGACCGGTGGTCCGTGGCCTGTGAGTCAGATGGGCCACGAGTAGCTCCCTTACACTGGCGACGAGGGTGGACACTGGTGTGGAGAGCCCTACGGCGGAGCAGCGTCCCAGCAAGCGCGTCGCGCCTACCTGTAACGTGACGGCCTGCGCCGGCGGCGGAGGCCCTGCTGTGCCGGAGAGGTGAAGGCGGCGCGGAGTTGGGCCGGTAAGCAGCGTGAGGGGAGCTGCGTCAGGGACCGACGCTGTCCGTGTGGTGGAGTCTGGAGCGTGTGTCAGGCCTGGGAGGGCCTGCGACGGCCTCGTGTGGTGCGCGCATGCGCAGTGGAGACGCCCAGAGCGTGTGTCGGGCCTAGGAAGGCCTGCGCCAGCATCGTGTGGGGCGCGCATGCGCAGTAAAGACGCCTGGAACTGCCCAGCGCTTGTGTGGAGCGAAAGGATCCCTGAAGGCTGCGAGTGCAGCGTGTGTCCTCGCGGAGAGGAAAGGAGCGTCTGGATCGCTGGGGAAGCCCGGTGTGGAACGGGAGAAGTCGGATAACAAGCATTGGCAAATCCAAACTGAAAAAATTTTTTTTTACAAGATTAAATAAATGAATCAATAAAATAAGTAAAAGCACGGTATAAGGCAATACATAAAGACAGTGAACCAGGAGGGGATTACGTCACCAATAAGACCCAACTATGTCGGGACAAGAAGGGGCAGCGACAGGGGGGGCACAACAGGCTGCACAACCAGCGGCAGTGGCAGGAACAGTGGCACAGCAAGCAGTGGGGACAATAATCCAACAATCCCCGCACTCACAAATCAACCCCCTGCCACCATTTAGTGCCCACATTGAACCAAATACCGCTGCACCAAGATGGGCAATGTGGCTGCGCCGTTTGAACAATTACTTCACGGCAACACGTGAGAAGGACGATGAGGTAAAACGCTCCCTCCTGTTGCATTTTGGAGGAGATGAACTCCACAAGCTATTCACACACCTACCAAATACAGGGGCAGCAACAGACTACAACGCAGCAGTACAAGCGCTAAATGACCATTTCGACCCTCAACTAAATCCCCATTATGAACGATTCAAATTTAGACAGTCCAAACAAAGAGAAGGGGAGACCATGGATGCGTTCCATGCAAGACTCCGGGAAATGATAAGCACCTGCCCGGACGACGATCAAACGAAGGAAGTGACTGCCCAACTGATCCAGGGCTGTAGAAGTAAGCATTTGAGGACACTAATTCTGCGACAGTCGCGCATTACGCTGGACGAAATACTGATGCTCGCCAGGTCACACGAACTGTCAGATGCTCGTGCCACCGCAATGGAGGAAGCTATAAATCCATCCACCAGCCATGAAGTGACAGTGAAAACAGAAAGAGTGGACGCAATGAAAAGCAGCAACAACAGGGGCAGAGGAAGATGGCCGACCCGGACGCAGCGACAAGCCCCGTGTGGAGCATGTGGATATGAGGAACACAGCCAAAATGGCTGTCCTGCACGTGGGAAGGCATGCGCCAAGTGTGGCGGAATGAATCATTTCGCGAGCGTCTGCAGAGGGGGCGCCAGAGGAAATTTCAGAGGTCGAGAGTCAGCAGGGAAGAAAACTCCAAACAGAGCGGTCAGACAACTGACGCTAGAAGATGCCCGTGGGAAATCGGCTGCAACGGGGGACAGACCACAACCCCGATATTCACAGTACCCAGATGAATCGTCAACGGATGAAGACGATGAGTGTTATTACGTCTCATTTGTCAGTGAGTTGAAGAGAAGACGGAGACCGCAACCCAAGTGCGAAATAGAGATCGATGGATCAACAGTAACGGGTGTAATAGACACTGGGGCAACGATCAATGTGATGGGGTGTCAGCACTACAACGCCTTGAGACCAAGACCGGAACTGTTGCCATCGAAAGCACGCATCCTCACATACGGAAGCACGAAGCCATTACCCCTAAAAGGAAAAATGACTGTGCAAGTAAGAGCAGAGGGACAGGAGCTCACTACAACGTTTCATGTAATAGATCGAGAGGCAGATCTACTCATAGGAAGCCACACCGCAGAAGACCTCAAGTTGATAGCGTTCGCAAATATAGTGAAGGCGCTACACACAGAGGAGCTCCTACAAAGATTCCCCTCGCTATTCCAGGGTCTGGGCACCATCAAACGACCGCCTGTCAGGCTAAACATAGACAAAGCAATACAACCGGTAGCTCTGCGCCATAGGAGGATTCCATTCCACCTGCGGTCAGCGGTGGAACAGGAGCTGAAGAGTCTTGAAGAACAAGGCGTGATTGAAAAAGTGACGGGGCCAACCCCGTGGGTGTCACCTATGGTAATCGCACAGAAGCTCCGACAACCTGGAAAAATCAGGATTTGCATAGACATGAGGATGCCGAATAGAGCAATAAAACGAGAGAGACACCTCACGTCTACAGTGGATGACATTTTGACCGATTTAAATGGAGCGCAATGGTTTTCTAAATTAGATCTTAATGCGGGATATCATCAGCTCTGGCTGGCGGAAGAGAGTCGGTACATCACAACATTTTCTACACACTTGGGGCTGAGACGTTACAAGAGACTCAACTTTGGAATAACATCAGCAGCCGAGATCTTTCAGAACACCATCAGAGAGATCCTATCCGGGTTGAGCGGAGTATTGAACATAAGTGATGATATCCTGATACATGCAAAGACGAGTGAGGAGCATCATAGACGACTAAAGTCGACACTCCGAAGGTTAGCGGAGTTCGGAATCACCTTGAATAATGAGAAATGCCAGTTTTTCAAGCGATCAATCGAGTTTTTTGGCTATGTCTTCGACGCGGAAGGTGTCAAGGTGGATCCCAGGAAGTCATCAGCAATCAAAAACGCCCCGGCTCCGATGACAGCGTCAGAGGTGAGGAGTTTCATGGGGATGGCACAATACTGTGCCAGGTTCATTCCGCAATTAGCCACAATTGCCGAACCGCTAAGAAGCCTGACGAAGAAAGAAACGGCGTGGAGATGGTCGAAAGTAGAGGCGGAGGCGTTCGAGAAAGTCAAGAAAGCGCTACTGGACAGCACGACGATGGCCTACTTTGACGTTGCCAGGGCAACAGAAATTCTGGTGGACGCCAGCCCCGTAGGGTTGGGCGCACTCCTCACCCAAGAGTCAGAACCGGGGGTGTGGGTCCCGTTGGCATTCGCAAGCAAGGCCCTCACGGCAACCGAAGCAAGATACTCTCAGATAGAGAGGGAGGCGTTAGCAGTTAAGTGGGCCTGCAATCATTTTCATCTCTACATTGCTGGACAGCCCTTCAGGATGGTCACCGATCATCAACCGCTTCTACCGCTATTCAGAGGGACCGCTCCACACCCTCCACCACGGATTGAGAGGTGGGCCATTCAAACGCAACATTACCAAATGGAGCTGGTATATCGTCCGGGAGCAAAGAACCCGGCCGACTTCTTGTCGCGACATCCCACAGAGAAGGAAGAAAATGGGAGCGATCAGGAGGCACAGACGGAAGAGTTTGTAGACATGATATCACAGCTGGCGTGTCCCCGTGCACTGGGGGCCGAAGATATTGTGAGTCAATATGAGCATGATGCCACGATGGTAAGAGTTACAGCGGCCCTTGACTCAGGGTCCTGGGAGAGCTTCCTGCGCAACGTGAGCGACTGGAGTGAAGCCGATCGAAATCGACTATCCCAAATTTGGAGAGTGCACAACGAGCTGAGCAAAGCCAGCAATGGACTAGTCCTGAGAGGGTCGCGGATAGTTATCCCAGTAACGCTCCAAGACCACGCAACCCTGCTAGCCCATGAGGGACACCAAGGGACCAGAAGAATGAAGGCGAGAATGAGGGAAAAGGTATGGTTCCCTTACATGGACGAGAAGGTAGACAGCGTGGTGAAGAACTGCCGAGCATGTCAGCTCACGAGTACCCCAGAGTCGCCAGCCCCGATCATTACGGAGGAGCCATCACCATCTCCGTGGAGCTGGATCAGCTTGGACTTTGGTAGCTTCCCGGACGGGAGAGTGACAGTAGTAATGGTGGACAGTTACACCAAGTACCCAGTGGTGGAGTTAGCAACATCTACCAGCTTCGCAAACATCCACCCGCTGCTTAGCAAGACTTTTGCGCTATTTGGCATTCCCCGGAGAATTAAAACGGACAATGGTCCGCCATTCCAAGGAACTGAATTTAAGGAATTCTTAAAGGAACTGGGAATAAAGCATCACAGAATCACTCCGCAATGGCCGCAGGCTAACGGGGAGGCCGAGCGTTTTATGAGGACAGTTAACAAAACCATACGAATTGCCATGGTCGAGGGCAAAGACCCCGAGGTAGCGCTGCAACTGTTCCTGAGGGAATACCGGAGCACCCCGCACAGCACAACCCAAAGATCCCCGTGGTCACTGATGTTCGCCGGACCAAGGAGGGATCGACTGCCCATGGCTGACAATTGGAAAGTGGCGCCATACAGACCGGCGGCCACCCAAGAACGACGGCGACAGACCAATGAACGGGCTAGTTACCGGAGAAGGGCTCAAGACAAAGAACTCAGCCCAGGAGACACGGCGCTGCTGCGAGCCAGAAGACCGGGAGGCAAATTCCGTACGCCCTACGAGGTCGACCCGTGGGTCATCAAGACGACGAAAGGTACGGCAGTGACAGCACAGAGAAATGACGAGGTGGTGACCAGAAATATCTCATGGTTCAAGCGCATCCCAGCGAGCCAGGACAACCGACAAGGTGGTGAAACACAGGACACGGAGAGGGCGGAGCAAGATGATGGCAACATCCATACAACAAGCAGAGAGAGCGCACCCGAACCGGCGAGAGGAACAGAGCCCGGTTTACCAGCGACCAGGGGAGGTGAGAGCCACCATCTAAGACCCAACCCTCGACCCAATGTGAGACTTGCTGATTTTGCGTGTTGACTTTTGATAGTCCTGTCCCAAGGATAAACAAAGGACCAAGTTGGAATGGGATGTAACGTTCTAGTGTTTCGCGGGTCTCGGCTGAGACCCGGAAACACCTCCACACATTGTAGCACCTTCTGGCCAGGCGTGGCCAGAAGGCTTTAAATAAAGGGACCGGAGTCGCTCGGGACTTCCGGTCCGTACCTGCAGAGCTGTGTGTGCTGTCCCCTCATTGCACATAGTATGACCGGTGGTCCGTGGCCTGTGAGTCAGATGGGCCACGAGTAGCTCCCTTACAGCGAGGAGTCCTAGAGCTTTTTCAAGGCTAAGAAGAATCACTCTGTCTTGCGTCAGATATGACAGAATAATAGCGTTTGGCCCGAGAGTTCAAGCATAGTTATACGGCACTGAACCGTTTCATCCCTTATTGTTTAGGTTTTACTGTTTAATAAACAGTCAGCATGAATATGGCATGCATGTTCAGTGAGATATGTCCTTCAATAAGCCTTATTCAGGGGGACAGCTCCGCTCCAAAGAAGGGTCACAGAGGACTCTCACTAAGGCAGTACATCACATGACTCCCCTTTGCCTATCGGTGAGATTTCCATGCATCTCTCCAGTGGAGCAATGGTGGACGGAAAAAAGATCAGCAGAACCCATGTTTGCTGCACCTCTGGAGCAATGAAATTGCACACATTGGATGAAAAATGCAATCTGCTCAGACAGCTGGTTTTTAATTTGTTGCCTGCCAGACAGAGAAGCAGTCTGGTTTGCTAATGACATCCTGGGAACATTCAGAAAAATTCCCTGGGAATGCATTCTGCCCATTGCTAACCATTTGCTTTGTGGTTTTGAATTCACATTTTCTTGCTTTCTGTTTGCTGGCTTTATTTGTTTATGGCTGTCCAGCTTGAGTTTGTCCCTTCCATGGCCCATACCCTATTAACTATATTCTTCTACCAGCACTCATGTTCTGTCAATAGGTCTTTAAATATTGTTCTTATCTTGCCACATTTGCTGTGCATTCAAAGACAGAGATTGCATGTCAGGCTCTGTCTTCCAGAGAGCTGGGTGTTTACTTTTCTTTCTCAGACTAACAAATGGAGAGGATTTATGTGACAATCATGCTGCCTCCTGGGGATGTGTTGGAGGAAGGCTGAACAATGTAAACAAAATTCTAGCACACAACAACATTTAGATGCCTGTAAATTAACTGTGCAGATATTTCCGAGGATATCAGAATTAGCATAGGACAAATGAAGCACGTTTTTGGTAATTCTGAAGTGTGGAAATAAATATTTTAATACGATCAAAACAAATTGATACACTTGGTGAGGATATTAACACATTATATTTTGTGTGCTGTACATATTTATCAGTAAAACTGTATGTCCGTGCAAATGTAATGGTCATTTCAATTGAAGATGTGTTGTCTGTAATGGCAGTGCACTACCACACCATATATATTCCACTTTACCACACCATACATATTCCACTTTACCACACTCCATTCTACTCTGCACCACTCCACACCACTGCACTCTACTCCGTACCACTCCACACTACACCACTCTATACTGTGTCACTGCCTTCTACTCTGCACCACTCCATGCTATGCCACTCTACTCTGCACCACTCTACTCTATGAAAATGCACTCTACCCCACTCTACTCTGAACCACTGCACTCTACGCCACTTTCCTTTGCACTACTCTGCGCTACTCTACTCTCCAACACTGCACTCTATGCCAATGTACTCTACTTTGTACCACCCCACTCTACTGTCACGACATTTCACTCTACTCTGAAACAATCTACTCTGCGCCACTCCACTCTGTGCCGCTTCACTCTGCGCCATTGCACTCCACTCTGCACCATTGCACTGCACTCTGCACCATTGCCATCCATCTGCACCCCTCCACTCTGCACCACTCCACTCTGTAACACTGCACTTTGCCACTGAACAGTATGCCACTCTACTCTGCACCACTACGCTCTATACTACTGCACTCTTTTCTGCACCATTCTATGCCACTCTACTGCACTCTAAGCCAATGCACTATACGCCTCTACACTCTATGCTGCTACATTCTACACCACTCAACTCTGCATTCCGCCACTGCACTTTATGCCCCCCTGCAACACTGCAATCTCATCCACTGAGCTTTGTCACTCTGTGCCACAGCATTCTATGCCACTGCAATCTACTTTGCACCACTCAATGCCACTCTACACCAATGCACGGTACGCCACGGCCCTCTATTCTGCACTACTCTTCTGCACTCTACGCCAATGCACTGTATGCCACTACACTCTATGCCAATCGCTCTAAGCCACTCATCAACACTGCATTCTGTGCCACCTCACTCTGCACCTCTCTACTCCACTCTGCATCACTCTACTCTATGCCAGTGCACTCTACCCCCAGTCTACTATGCACCATTGTACTCTTCACAATTGCACTCTACACCACCCCAGTGTAGGGCACTCCACTCTACAGTACTCCACTCTATGCCACTCCACTCTGCAACACTGTATTCTACACCCCTACTCTATGCCACTGCACTCTACCCTGTACTACTCCACTCGACAGTGCACAACTCCACTCTATGCCACTTTTCTCTACTCTTAAACTATCTACACTCCGCCGCTGCCCTCTATGCCACTGCTATCTAATCCACTCTACTCCACTCTGTGCTACTCTAATCCACACTACTCTACACCACTGCAAACTACGTTGCACCCCTCTGTACCACTCTACTCTGTTGTGCACCACACTACTCTACCCCACAGTGCTCTACGCCACTCTAAACCACTGCGCTCTATGCTAAGGCACTCTATGCCACTGCACTCTACGCCAACTACTCTGCACCACTGTACTCTACAATCAAACAACAAGAGAGTGTCAAAAACAGAGAAGAAAAGAGCACAAAATCAGAGAAGGAAATCTTCCTAAAGGATTTGTATTGGATTCAATAGGGATTTTCTTAGAAGCCCTCACTCACCACCCTGGGTGGTGACATGCTTCATCATCGGGCCCACCAGGAGCAGCCGAGTGCCTCCCTGGTGTGCTACAACGCCAGATTACTGCGGAGCTGGATTTTTGTGTGACAGTGATCCCGCCTCTCTCTAAAAAAGGTATCTGATGTTGATTTTGGGGAAATTGGGACTGCATATAGGGATTCCAACCCATCATTGGGAAGGGTGGTGGTTGTTGAAAGAAAAGAGGGGGGGGCGTTAACTGGTGTGCCAAATGATGGCCATCTAGGTTGTTGATTGTTATAGTTGGATCTGCCTCTACTCCCTTGTCGCCCTCTTTGTTTGTGGCCTTGGTAGTTTGAGCTATTACTGCTAGTTGAAGAATTGCTGTCAATCATCTGATTTATTGGATTCTCTTCTCGATGGAGGGTAATCAGGGTCAGAGTATGGGTATACTTTGTTGAACTCGAATTTTTTAAAATCTTTTTGGAATTTCGTGACTTTAGATTGCATTAGCGAGTCTTTATAATCGGTCATCTCTTTATTAATTTCATCAAGGCGTTTTTTGTACCCGGTTACTGTAGTTTTGAAGTGTGATTCTGTTTCCAATACAAATCCTTTCGGAAGATTTTCTTCTCTGATTTTGTGCTCTTTTCTTCTCTGTTTTTGACACTCTCTTGTTGTTTGATTGAGACTGCCCGGGGGACTGAGAGTGCTCCTTTCCCTCACTCTCATATTGTTACCACTGTACTCTACACCACTATACTCTGCAATAATCTACTCTGTACCAATGCACTCTACTCTATATCACTCCTCTCTACTACAGTGCACTCTGTGCCAATCCACTCTAGGTGACTCTAATCTGCTCTGCACCAGTGCACTCTATGTCACTCTACGCCATGCCACTGCACTCTACACCACTGCACTCTACGCTGTACCACTCTACTCATACCGTCACACCAATACACTCTACTCTGAAACAATCCACTCTACTCTATATCACTCCTCTCTACTACAGTGCACTCTGTGCCAATCCACTCTAGGTGACTCTAATCTGCTCTGCACCAGTGCACTCTATGTCACTCTACGCCATGCCACTGCACTCTACACCACTGCACTCTACGCTGTACCACTCTACTCATACCGTCACACCAATACACTCTACTCTGAAACAATCCACTCTGCACCGCTCTACTCTACGACACTTCACTCTACCCTGCACCACTCCACTCTGTGCCACATCACTCTACCCAACTCTGCAACACGGTACTCTCTGCCACTGAACTCTACACCACTCCACTCTACTTTGCACCACTGCAATTTATGCCAATACACTGTACGCCAATGCACTCTATGGCACTCTATTCTGCATCGCTCCACTTTACGCCACTGCACTCTTTGCCAATCCATTCTAAGATACTCTAATCTACTCTGCACCACTGCCCTGTATGCCACTTCACTCTAAGCCTCTCTACTCTGCACCACTCTACTCTATGCCAATTCACTCTACGCACTATGCATCACTGTACTATTCACCCCTATACTCTGTGCCACTCCAGTCTACACTCTATGCAACTGTAAACCATTGCACTCTACATCACTTAACCCTACTCCACTCTATTCTATTTCGCACTGCTGCGCTCTAAGTCACTGCGCTATAAGCCACTCTACTCTTAACTACTGCACTCTATGCCAATGCACTGTACACTAATGCACTCTGCACCACTCCAATCTATGCCACTCTACTCTGCAAGACTGCACTCTATGCCACTGAACTCCACACTACTTTACACCACTGCACAACACTCTCTATGACTTTGCTCTCTATGCCACTGCACTCTACTCTGCACCAGCTCTGTAGAGTTGGTGGACGATCTTTCCGTGTTTTGGCCGCAAAACTCTGGAACTCTCTCCCTTGTCATATTCGTGCTTTCAATGATGTACTTAAGTTTAGGAAGGCGATCAAAACCTTTCTATTTCCCTCTGAATACTAGTTTTCGCTCTGCTGCTTCTTTCTGTTGCTCTGTGTAGTGTTGTGTTGCTTCTGCCTATC
This sequence comes from Lissotriton helveticus, assembly GCF_964261635.1. Classification (NCBI taxonomy): domain Eukaryota; kingdom Metazoa; phylum Chordata; class Amphibia; order Caudata; family Salamandridae; genus Lissotriton; species Lissotriton helveticus. The sequence goes on from NC_136057.1 coordinate 429,211,790, forward strand.
CGAAGCGCCGGGACGCACCTTCGCTGGGGCAGCTGTGCGCTATAGAAGTGTGCGTAACATAACATAACATAACACACCACTCAAATCTACACCCCCTGCTGCATTCTGTGCCACTCTACTCTATGCCACTCTTCTCTATGCCACTCTACTCTGCATCACTCCACTCTATGCAACTCTAATCTACTGTGCACCACTGCACTCTACGCGACTGCCCTTTATGCCACTCTAACCTGCACTGCTCCACTCTACGAAACTTCACTCTACTCTGAAAGAATCTACATTACACCACTCTATGCTGCGCCACTCCACTCTATTCTACTTTAATCTGTACCACTGCACTCTATGCCACTATGTACCTGCCCTGTACACCAGTTTTCTCAAAACCAATGCGCTCTCCGCCACTGCACTCTAAGGCAATTTACTCTTCACGCCACTTCACTCTTGGCCAATCTACTCCACTCTGAGACTTTCCAGTCTACAACACTCCATAATTTTACACTCTGACAGTCTATAACACTCTACGCCTCTTTACACTACTCCACTCTATGATGCTATGCGCAACTCCCTCTATGCCACTTTACTCCAATCAATTCTATGACACACTACTTAACTAGCACACTCTATGCCACTCTATTCTACTCCAGTCTACAACACTCCACTCTACTACACTACTCCATTCTATGCCACTCCATTCTGCACCAATCCACTCTGCTGTACACCACTCTGACACACTGTGCCACTTCACTGACACTACTCCATGTCACTCAACTCTACAACACTCTACTCCACTCTATGCCGTTCCACTCTACGACACTCTACGACACTCTACGACACTCTACTCCCTCCACGACACTCCACAACACTTTACGCCAACCCATGACAGTACACAACACTCTACACCACCCCATGAGACTCAACTTCATGCCACTCAACTCTACACCACTCCACAACTCTCTATGGCATTCCAAAACACTCCACTCTACTCCAGTGTATATTACTCCACGGCACTCTCCTTTAAGTCACTAACATTTAGCCATGCTGAAGAACAGTCATGCTAGTGTACAACATTGCTAAATCATATTGGCAAAGTCAATAGCTCTTGCATAGGGAGACCTAATGCCTTTGCCAATGTTTGTCTGTAATGAGGGCCATCTGTTTTTGTGATCTGTTCTTCAGTAGTGTAGATGAGCAATTGTTATGACATTGTTGTATCATTGTGTTCATAACTGCAGTTATGTTATTCTTTTTTACCTGTGGGGGTACAAGACGAGGTAGTGAAAGTAGTCTTATATCTTATACGGATCAAGCTCCCAAAAAATCTTCATTATCATTTGGGGGTGATTTTTTCCCAATGTAATGATGGTCAACATTTTAGGTCCACCGACAGACCGCTGTTAGTGGTCTTTTGTTGAATAACTATTGTGTAAAATACTCCGACCAGCCCATTGTTCATCATTGGTTGGCTTTCTTGTCAACGTCATTTGCTTGCTTCTTATTTAATAGCTTTTCTGCCTCTGCTTCTGTTTGACCCTCCTCTGGAGCACAGCATATTTACCATCCTTTTGATCGGATGAATGTATCCTTAAACAGCTGACATCACGCGACAACTTTAAGTACTTCATGGGACTTTTTGTTTTGCTTGTTCTTGCTCTCTCCTGTGTGCTGCTTCCCACTCACATCGCTGCCAGGCCAGCCTGTCTGTTGTCCAGTGGCGGCCGTCATAGCTCGCGGGTGGCGGGGTCGTGCAGGCGGGGGAGTTGCGCAGTTGAGATCGCAATATTAAAACAAGCATTGGAAATGCAATAGGTCTCGCAGCATTAGAGTTAGTGCTTTTAGAATTGTTTATGGGTTTTTTTTGTAAATCTTTAGCATTTTTGTTTCCTGTAGGCAATGCTAAAGAATTACAAAGAAAAAAAGCCATAAACAAATGTAAAAGCTCTAACTCAAATGCTCCGAGACCTATTGCACTGTGTGAGGGTGAGGGGTTGAGGGTGAGTGAGGGTGAGGGTGAGTGAGAGTGAGAGTGAGGGTGGGTGAGGGTGGGTGAGGGTGAGTGAGGGTGAGTGAGTGAGGGTGAGTGAGGGGTTGAGGGTGAGTGAGAGTGAGGGTGAGTGAGGGTGAGTGAGAGTGAGGGTGAGTGAGGGTGAGTGAGGGTGAGGGTGAGTGAGGGTGAGTGTGAGTTAGGGTGAGGGGTTGAGGGTGGGTGAGGGTGAGGGGTTGAGGGTGAGTGAGGGTGAGTGAGGGTGAGGGGTTGAGGGTGAGTGAGAGTGAGGGTGAGTGAGGGTGAGTGAGGGTGAGGGGTTGAGGTTGAGGTGTTGAGGGTGAGTGAGGGTGAGGGCGAGTGAGGTGTTGAGGGTGAGTGAGGGTGAGGGTGAGTGGTTGAGGGTGAGGGTAGGTGAGGGGTTGAGGGTGAGTGAGGGTGAGGGTGAGTGAGTGTGATGCTGAGGGGTTGAGGGTGAGTGAGGGTGAGGGTGAGTGAGGGTTTGAGGGTGAAGGGTTGAGGGTAAGTGAGGGTGAGGGTGAGTGAGGGTGAGTGAGGGTGAGGGGTTGAGGGTGAACCATTAATAAAAGGAAGACGTTGCAATGGCCGACCAGACATCCATGGGCTCCTGCAGGCAGTGTCGAGTCTGTCCTCTGTTTTATAGAAGGCGACTATCGCCCACAGCTAGGAGGCGCTGCTGTCCCCTTAATACAAGTCTAGCAGTGGTAAAACTTCGTCTTCAAGGGGTTGCTATTCAGGAAAGAGGGGTAGAGTTAATTAGTCATACACCAATGCTAGGTATCTGCTACAATGCAGCAATGAGGTTGTCCTGGGCACCTGCAACACACACTCTCAAAAGTAGAGGCAAAAACGGTACACCAAAATGGATGAAAGCCTTAAAAAAGAAAAAACAAGTAAAACGGCGAATAAAAGGAAAAAATACCACTAAAAGAAAAAAATATTAGTCTTAAACTAGAAAAGGATTTCTCCAAAATAATGAACGAAAATATTTACATACGAAGGGAGCTGTGGCAATTCACCAATTGTAGGAGGAAAATTGGAACGTGTTTTATTCTTTATCATAAGGCATGCAACAAGGTATAATTTCAGCTTTCACTGAAATGCGAGGCCCCTATACTGATCATTTGGGCATTCTGTAGCGTGGATGCTTACTAAAAATATGGAGAAAGGGCTATTCATTATCAGAGCGTCTTTGTGTGTCTTTTATTCTATTCTTAAGAAACAAACAATAGTGCTAGCTTAGGCACTACACTCTAAAAACACAATTTAACTTCTGGTGTACTTGAATTGCGGTTATACTTAGCCTAGTATCCCATGTTATAAATTTCGAAACATCTAATTCTTTCCAAGCATTTATTGTGCAATACTGAGGTTCAATTTTGTATTTGTGATTCCGTTTTACCAGTGTGACATAACCCTGTTTTCCATGTCAGATTTGTTTTAATTAAATCGTGTTTAGAACTAGGCGGCTTGGTAAAACAATCAAATAGAACACCTAAACTAATTAAAAAAAAAACACTGAAACGGTTCTAGAGGTCTAATCTAAAAACGGTTGGAAATGAAAAAAAACAAAAGTAGCTCATAGCCACGTGTATTTTTTTTCTTTTAAGAAAATGGCTGACGTAACACAAGCCTTAATATTAAGCTTTGAGTAACGTCCTTTATACACGTTTTATGACGGACTGAAAGGCAAAACCTTATATCCCTCAAATACAGGAATAAATGTTTAAAGAGACGCCTTTTTGTGATCATATCTATGAGAGAAATATGGAACACAATCGGAGTGCAAGCCTAAAATTAATTAGCAGTCTGTCCTTCGCTGCAATCGACCCCTTTTTCCTGCGACGGGGAAATGCGCTTGTTTATTATGGGCACAAGAGAGACGGCACATGGGTTTTTGCTCGGTGAGTATAAAGCCATAGAATTTAGATTATACAACAGGGCAGAGGGTGAGCGGAGACATTTTTTTTGTTTCAATTGGGAGTGTGTTTATCATCAGTCTGAAGAGCAATACCCCAACCCCCACTGCCAGGCATGGTGGGTGGGTCCCCTCCCCCTCTTTAGTTGCCATGTGAGTTCTTAGGAAAATATGGCGATGTTCGGCAACATCAAAACGTTGCTGAAAAAAAAACACTTTTCTGAAGGAGCAGTAGTAGGGCTGAGAGAAGAGGAGGGTTGGGAAGACTCATATTTAGTCATATCCTGAATTACTCATCGAGCGCATTCCTAAAAAGCGGGCAGGTTTTAAGCTGGGTGCTGGACTAAAGGAGAAAAGCCTCTTTTATTACACAGATCCTGTGCTACGGATACTCAGACGGATCACTGTAACATGGATTGCCACAAGTGAAAATGTAGGTTTTTTGAGTCTGAATCACCCATGATTATCTGTTAAACTATGCAGCATAGGTAAAGAAAACAAAGCCTAAACAGCAGCTTTTTTATTTTTATATTTTGCGTGAGCATATGACGCTAGTATTTAGTGTTCAAGCCCGGGGATGGCAAATTATAAAACGTTCACGTCTTGTCCACATCACAACTAAAGGTGCTAGTCGGGCAGAAGACGGATAAAAGCAGCAGCTTCAACAAGCTCTCGGCATTGCGTGGCGGGAGGGGGCGGGGGGAACGTCGAGGGCAGGCAGGATGACTCAGGGGAGGGGGCGGAGCGGGGCAGAGCGGCATGTGGGTGTGAAGAAGCCGGGCCTTTGAAGTGAAGCTAAGCTTCACTTCAAAGGTGTCGGAGGAATGCGGGCGGCTGTGCACGCGCTTTTAAGCTCAATGCACATGCGCATTGAGCTTAAAAGTCACGGGCACTGCAAGGAATCGCCACGATTCCTTGCAAGTTAGATAAAGAGTCGATGAGCCCCTATAGTCTCGCTTGCTCGATGCGCATGCGCATCGACAGGCGAGACCTAAAAACATACCTTGCTGCTGGTCCCGTGTCTCTGCTCCTGCTCTCATCTATGGACAGTAAGCACAGCCAGGCCCCACTGACGAATCACAACGCTGCAATGCTGCATTGTGAATGGTGCGAGTGCCTTGACATGGCGCTCAGCCAGGGGCTGGAGGGGTGGGCATGTTCTCCATGCATGCTGTAATGCAGCCTGCATGGAGAACAGGGAAAGTGTTACTGGTTTAGGCAGCCCGAGAGTGCCGACCAAACAGTCATTGTGCACTTAGGAGTTGGCACCACTCCTGCCCTGCTCTGCTCCGAGAGCAGAGCAGGCCCTCCGACCCACAAAGCAGCACAAAGAATAAAATGATAACGCAAAGTTATTATAATTTTATGTTTCGTGCTTTGCACTGCTCAAAAGCATTGGGGCGATGCTCCTCTGCCATAACTGAGGTGCCCCCACTGCTGTTAGCTAGCCCCCGCATTTTGTGTTGCTGGTGGTCACCAATGAGAAGAGGGTGGAGAGGGCCATCATCAGACAACTACATTGGTACTGTTTGTTTTTTTACTGACAAGGGAGTGAATGTTGGTCAAGGGCTTAACTTCTGGTGTTGGTGTTCCTGGGATCAGTGATGTATTTTTGGGTGGGATGGGAGGAAGAGTGTCAGTAGGTATTCGACAGTGTGTGCTTTCCCACTTAACATTCCATCTTCAAGAAAGATGGTTGTGGCAAATGCTGAGTCATGTGGTCATGATGTCAACCGGTTGCTCTTTTAGGTGCAGTCACTGTTGGGTGACCTCTAGGGGGCGCTGGAAAGCAGCTTTGTCCTTCGTGGTACATGTGCCTTTTTGGGTTCAGTATTTTGAAAAACAAAGGGGTCCCCTGCATGCGGATAACTTGTCAAGAGCAGGGAGAAAGCAATAAACCTTATTGTCGTATGGTTATCACCTATTGATGAATCAAAATCATTGCATTAACATTTATGTAATGTGAATACCATGCCGAATTGTGAACATGTGTAGCTGTTATCAACTTTACATTGCATCAGTATTATGATTCACGGTTTTATTGTCTTAGGATCTAAACATCTGTCAGATTTACCACAGAAGAAGTCTGTGAATAGCTGAGTGGAAAGTCTTCTAATGATGTTTTAGTATTTTTCTTAATTGTATATCAAATAAATATCTTGCTACTTGGAATACAAAATAAATCAGATCTTGACATAGTGTGTGTTATATCGATCATTCGTGCCTTCTTGGACTAAGTCACCAGTGTATTGTTATATGCCTTAAATTTGTGTATAATTTCTTGCTCAAGACCTATTTCAAAGCTTCATTTCTGGGTTCAGATCAGCCACCGTGGTGGCCAGAGGCAGTTCTCATGCTATCTCCATACTGCACCCATCATTTCACATACTTAAAGGTCTGTGGTATGTACGCTTATGTGCCACATAGTGTTGACCATATCATATGAACTACACTTAGTTTATTGCACAAGTAGGTTATGAGCTGAATAACGGGAAGTAGGAGACGGCCGTTTCTACCACGGACGGGTGATGAGTTATTACAGTATTTCACAACCCTGGTTGGTGGGTGCAGCGAAAGTGACGTAGTCAAGGACTGGCCAGGACCCTGCCTCCGGGGTTTTTGATTGACTTTTATTCTTGTGTTTCAGTCGCTGCTACTTGTGCTCCGACAGGTACCAGCTGATAATTAACAGGCGCGCTCCCCTCGGAAGTGCGTCCGAGGCAGGCGGGCTCTTCCTGCGCGTGCCATGGGGCAAGGGACAGGGCAGGGCCTGCAGTTTACACAGGGCAAGATTTATCTAACGGAATCCGTAAACTCTGGGAGCAAGAGATTCATCTGAGAATTAATGAGCGCGCTCGCTTCTTGTTTAAAGTCTAACTCTCGGAGGGCGCAGGGAGTGCGCGGGTGGGATTTAAACCCCGGCAGCCAAAGGCGGCCCTTGCTTCCAGAAGCCGTGAACCCCGGCCATGCCACACTGCGTGTTGAAACCTCTGGCTTGCCCAACCCCTGCAGTGTGCCCTGCAGCGGGCCCTCTCAGGCACTATTTCCCATTTTAGAAGCCTTCGTCTCCGGGCGCCTCGGACCTTATGAGGCTTTAGACGTGCGTCGGCGTGAGATGGAGGAAGCGGCCGTGGGCTGACAGGGTGACCTCGGCGGGCTGAGGGGGTGACCTCGGCGGGTGCGGACTGCTCCGGAGGCCACCGCCGACTCCACCCTGGTGCCTGGGCGTGTGAGAGCAGAGCGGGCCGATGGGAGGCTGTAAGTATGGCCGGCGCCTCGCAGCGCTGTGTGTCCCTCACTAGGCGCTGCTGACATGCCTGTGCTCACAGAGGACTGAGCATCACATGTGTGCTCGGTGGTGCTGCGTGCTCCTGCATCGAACGGTTTCTGTAATGTAAATGCCGATATTTGTTTCTCGGTTGGCTTTACAAATAACATATAATTGTACCAAAAACGAGGACGTGTGGGAGCAGACGAGAGGCCACTAAAATGCAACCGTCGTCTTGAAATATGTTTGTTGAAGTCTGGTGTGGGCTGTGGTGATTCTACACATGTTCACCCGGAGCGATGGGGCCACCAGAAGCAGAGGGTGTGGTTTAAGTCATGTCGTGGTGATATTGGCCGTTGATTTGAAGCAGTGGTGGAAGTGCATTAAAAAAAAGTATGGGAACTGTGTTGCTGCGCACAAGGGGGCGGGGCGAGTGAGTATATGGGCGTGGCTAGAAAACACAATTTTCTGTAACTTTTTTCAGTCTTTCACCTTTTGGTAACTACATATAAGATAATACACAGCGTAAATGAAAATTATTATAATTAGTAGGAAATGCACTGTCTACATTATGAAACCTCCGTTAAAGCACTGCACCAAATCCAGGTTGGTGCAGTGTGAATAGTGACTTGTGTATGTTTAGTGCTACCAGGTCCCACCCAGTCTGTGTCAGAAAGCACAGTGAACATGTAAGTCATTATTTTAAACTTGTATTACACACAGTATAAGATAGGCTGCTACAGAATGTGCGAAAAGGCTTAAGATACAAAGTCTTTTCGAAAACATAGATTTTTTACAGGCAATACGCATGCAGTTTTTATTTTTTTGTATTTATTACTGTCTTTTATAAGCACACACTTCATAGCTTAGCTGGTAGCTCCCTTACAGTACCCTGCAAAAAGAATGAATGTGTGTCCTCAGGAAGTCATTTTTTGATAACAGTCTTTTAAAAACACACACTTCACACCTTAGCTGGTAGCTCCCTCACAATATATCTCAAAAAGAATAAATGTGTGTCATCTGAAAGTTTAAAGTGATTCTATCAATTAAAGCCAATACCGGCTTCCAGGCGTCCTTTACATTTGCATGTTAACCAGGTAAGCAGGCACCCTGGCAAAAAGGCTTGTTTAGCTGTTTGCTCCTCTGTCGGTTTCACTGGACAGGAGGCTCCCTGAATGACTCTTCATCTGAAGCATTTCAGATGGCGAAATAAACTGTCCTGGGAAGATTGACTTTTGACAAAAAGTAGGGGAACTGTTTTCCTAAAATTAAAAAAGGATGGGCATGTCGTGCCCCTCGGATTCTTCCCCCACTTCGACCACTGATTTGAATAGTGGTTCTTCCTCCAAAACATGGTGCAAACTTTCAACCTGGTGTATTGGCCTCATGGGTGCATGTTTCCGTGTTGGTTGCTCATTTGCCCAGGATTCAGGGGTCCCGGTGGCTTGTGGCTTCTCGGTCAGCTGGGCAAGCTATTCCTCAAGTTTCTTATGTATTTGCACAATTAAAACTAAACTTCCTAATGATGCTCAGTTAATTCTGCATGCCCAACACAGTGCTGGGTGCATTTGTGACGGTCAGGGAGATGCCATCTGCGCTTTGTTAGGCTTGTAACTGATTATATACCTCCACAGTCTGTATGCATCTGCTGAACTGTGACTTGCACACTCTGCAAACAATGTTGTTACTATTCATGTTTGTATTTTTCATGGAACAGAACCAATAAATACAAGTTTAAATTAAATTGGAAGTAGACTTTCTGCAATTCTGTCAGTTGATTACAGGTGTCCCACCCATCTCCCTTTTCCGTGAGAACTTACTTCTGTAGTCATTGAGCTAGTTCCTTCGGATAAGGCAGCTTTTAATCTGTCACCGAAGGCTCTGTCAGCTTTGGTAAAAGATGAACAGTCTGTTATCCTAGAGCTGTGTCGATTGCCACAGTGAGATGCACTTCAGGCCCTTAGCAGATCTGACCTGGTAGCGGAAAGATATTTTCCCTGAATAACAGGTATCTTCCACGAATGAAGAGCGTTGAGGCAGATAGGTTACGCTAAGCTTTCTTATCATCTTAGGGACTTTCCTCCTAGCTATATCTAAGTGCTTAAAATAAGGAAACGGTTTGGCAAACCATGGTTAGATTTATTTCTCTCCAGTACGAATTTCTTCCGGCATTTTGTTCCCAGATCAGGGATTAAGTTTTGAGGGGGGAGGTGTTGATTTATACACCTTTTACATTGATTGCAAGGACCCCCTGCCAATAACAGAATGAGGGGGGTGCTACAGAGTGTGTCCTATGGTGTCTGTTTTAAAATACAGTGGATCCCCTTTTATGCTTGCAGAAGTTCCCAAAATGCAATCAACCCCCATCTTACTTTAACCCCTCCTCTATGCATGGTACTTCTATGTCAAGACAGATAATAATTCATCTTCGTCTCTGAGCCTGGGAACTGGAAATCTCTGTTTGTAGAAGAAAACTGTAGACTGATATTTGGTAACAATCGTACAGCCATGAAAGTGTGCAACGAAGCCAGTATCCCGGGCTTGGCTTCAGGCATTTATTAACTCATGGTGCTTTTCAGGAATCTTAAATCCACATTGTGTAATCTGATGAAAATTGTCGTGTTTTATTGGACGCTTTGTTGCTGGGGCTGAGATCTCTTCTTTGATGGGGCAGTTAGTGTCAGTTGGGGTGTTCAGAGCTCCCTTTCCTGCTTAAAATGTTCTTCTTGTTTTAGGGGTCTCCAGTCTTACCATGTTGGTCCTTTGGGGGAATGTTCCTCCGAAGGTTCTCCCTCTAAAATCTTTGTTTGCGATGGGCAGTCACAGTTGACAGCTGTTCAGGAGAGTTGGCTACCTTCATCTGCTGAACTGAGATTTTTGCCAAAAGGGTCTGGCTTTATGTCCTGCCTCATCTTTTGTTCTGCAGGTGGTGCTGCATCTTCGTTTCTGTGAAGATAATATCTCTCCTCATCTCATGATAACGTCCTTCATTCCATAAAAATGGCCAAACAAGTGGACATTTAAAAGAAAAGTCAGTTCATTTTAGGATTTCCGATTCATTGTTCATGTCTAATGGCCCAGGCTATAGGTTGAAGATACCTTCTGTTGCAGCACTGGATAGGTGGGCGTGTCTAGTTGTTTCTTTGCCATTTGAGAAGGAACAGGTTGATGTGTCAACTGGCATTCGCCTTCGGTTCACCAAAGAATGTTTATTTCATGAACGTAAAGTTAGGATGTCCCCCTATTAGACATTTGTAACACAATGTCCTAAGACATTTATGTCACATTATGGACAGCTTGTGGATCCTTTTTTTGTTCTGCTGTACATAACCTTGCAGACTGCTCAGCCTGTGACAAGGAATATTGGTGAAATGCTTGTTATCTTATTACATACCGGCTATCTCTATAAGGCTTAATCGTATTCCCTTTCATGCAGCCCTGTGATCGCCTTTACTCTCTGTGGATTTCTTACCAAGTTTGGCCTTTCAGGTAACAAATGGTTACGGCACATAATTATGGGTGGAGGCATGGTTGTATTAATGCTATGTCTACTGGGCGAGGGAGTCCTAAAGTTCTAAAAACAGTTTTTCAGAGTAAGCAATGGAATCGCTTGCCCTGGGAGTCAGAGGGGACACCACCCCCCCCCCCCCAAACTATTAGTACTCCGTTTACTGAAGATAACCAGTAAGAGATCACCGAATTTACTCAGCTCCAACATTATTGAGTGAATGTTACTCTATAGGTGATGCATATGGCACCATTTTGCCTAATACTTGGGGCAATCTCCCTATTTTATAACAATGGTGCAAATGGCGAAGAAGCACCATTATTTTTTTTACTGCATGCATATTAGACAGATTTTACCTCAAACTAAAGTTTACACTAGAGTTGTGTTTACATGTTAATAAATGGAGCGGTTACACATGTAATTTTTCAAATGTGAAAGATGGGATATGCAAATCAGTCTTGACCCTTTGCCTCTTGGGAACAGTCCAGCCAGAACTGCCAAGCCACGTCTTCCCTGTACCGGAATCAAGCATTCTAGGACTTGTTTCTGGCTATCAGCCATCATCAGCCAGGATAGCTTGACTCGAGTGGCGTAGTGAGCACGGCACCCACCTCTGGGCAAACCCTTTCCACATAGGGCGAACAGCAAAGCACACAAGGTGATGGACGGAATGTTGCACATTGGCAAAACATTCACCCCCAGTCACAGATCTGGGTTTAATCCATTGTTATTTTGCTCACCACGCCACCCTAGTTCAGACATGGCCATATGCAAATCAGTCTTGACCCTGTGCCTCTTGGGAACAGTCCAGCCCGAACTGCCAAGCCATGTCTTCCCTGGACCGGAATCAAGCATCCTAAGACCGGTTTCTGGCTATCAGCCGTCATCAGCCAGGATAGCTTGACTCCAGTGGCGTAGTGAGCACGGGACCCACACCTGGGCATACCCTTCCCACATAGTGTGAACAGCAAAACACACAAGGTGATCGACGGAATGTTGCACATTGGCAAAACATTCACTCCCAGTCACAGATCTGGGTTTAATCCATCAATATTTTGCTCACCACGCCACCCCAGTTCAGACATGGCCATATGCAAATCAGTCTTGACCCTGTGCCTCATGGGAACAGTCCAGCCCGAATTGCCAAGCCACGTCTTCCCTGGACCGGAATCAATCATCCTAGGACCGGTTTCTGGCTATCAGCCAGGATAGCTTGACTCCAGTGTCGTAGTGAGCACGGGACCCACGTCTGGGCATACCCTTCCCACCTAAGGCGAACAGCAAAACACACAAGGTGATGGACGGAATGTTGCACATAGGCAAGACATTCACCCCCAGTCACAGATCTGGGTTTAATCCATCGTTATTTTGCTCACCACGCCACCGCAGTTCAGACATGACCATATGCAAATCAGTTTTGACCCTGTGCCTCATGGGAACAGTCCAGCCCGAACTACCACGCCACGTCTTCCCTGGATCGTCAACAAAAGAATCACCTTCCGCCTCCTCACCCACGCACACAAAGCCCTACACGACCAAGGCCCGAGCTACCTCAACAGCCGAGTCAACTTCTACGCTCCCAAACGCCACCTCCGATCAGCCAACCACGCCCTCGCCGCCGTCCCCCGCATCCGAAGAGCGACTACAGGAGGAAGGTCCTTCTCCTACCTGGCTGCCAAGACCTGGAACTCCCTGCCGACCGACCTGCGCCTGACCCAAGACCACCTCTCCTTCAGGAAGAAGCTGAAGACCTGGCTGTTCGAGCAGTAGCGGCACCCCCCCCCCCCAGCGCCTTGAGACCCTACGGGTATGTAGCGCGCTTTACAAGTGTCATTGATTGATTGATTGATTGATTGATTGATTGATTCAAGCATCCTAGGACCGGTTTCTGGCTATCAGCCGTCATCAGCCAGGATAGCTTGACTCCAGTGAGCACATGACCCACGTCTAGGCATACCCTTCCCACATAGGGCGAACAGCAAAACACACAAGGTGATGGATGGAATGTTGCACATTGGCAAAACATTCACCCACAGTCACAGATTGGGTTTAATCCATCGTTATTTTGCTTACCACACCACCCCAGTTCAGATATGGCCATATGCAAATCAGTCTTGAACCTGTGCCTCATGGGAACAGTCCTGCCCGAACTGCCAAGCCACGTCTTCCCTGGACCAGAATCAAGCATTCTAGGACCGGTTTCTGGCTATCAGACGTCATCAGCCAGGATAGTTGGACTCCAGTGGCGTAGTGAGCACGGGACCCACGTCTGGGCATACCCTCCCACATAGGGCGAACAGCAAAACACACAAGGCGATGGACGGAATGTTGCACATTGGCAAAACATTCACCCCAAGTCATAGATCTGGGTTTAATCCATCGTTATTTTGCTCACCAAGCCACCCCAGTTCAGACATGGCCATATGCAAATCAGTCTTGACCCTGTGCCTCATGGGAACAGTCCAGCCCGAACTGCCAAGCCACGACTTCCCTGGACCGGCATTCATCAATCTAAAACAAGAAATGGCTAAATAAAAACATGCATTGCCCTCTTAGTCCTGCTCACATATAGGAACTATTTGATATGTGTATGCGCTTCTTGTGCAGGACATAACCTTTGCTCACAGTGAACATGGCCCATAGCGAAAGAGGGCCGACCCACTGCCTCATGCTGTATATTGTAGTGTCGAGATGAGAATTGTGTATTGCAATATAACAGACCAATGAATGACGAGTGCTGGCTGAAAGCCCCTACTAGCAGGTTCAGTATAGATATATTTGTAGTAAAATCCAATTCTTTTGGCTAATGCCAGACTTAAAAAAGCAAAAATAGAACACGGATTGTGTGAAAAGCACGGTTGAACTAGTGTGCCTTCATTAAGCAGTTCAAAGCAAGTTCACAGCAGCTTTAAGCTGGCCGTGTCTGCACAGTGAATAGCTTCCAAGGTAAACATGTCTGACTTTAATCGGACATGTTTATCCAGTGGAGCTTTGCTGGCTGCCCTGCCTTACAACTTTTTATCACTGTTGACGCACAGTAGACTGGCAGTTACTTTATAAGCTGACCGAAGGCTTAAGGCCCAGTGTACGGAAAGCAATTAATGCATGTAAAATATTACAGCTAGGGATATATTGACTTTTTCGTCCTCGTTGATAGGTCAGACCTCTGCTATTATGCTTTTAGATTACCTGAACATTACAGATTTGAGTTATTTATGTAGTGTTATAGGGCCTGAGGGTCTTTGGCGTTACTGAATAATTGGTTTGATATGATAAAATGGCATATAATATTGGAATGTTTTGGGAAATTTGTGAAAAACTAAAAAATGTGTTCTTGATCTATTGTGTTCCAGGAGGGAATTCCTTAATTTATGGGCTGATACTGAAACTGTGATCATTGGCGTTTCTCAATGCAACTATCAACGTGTATGTTTTGAATAGGATCGACGGGGTGCGACTGGAAATACGCCTTAGCTTTTTATTCTCTAAAGTTGGTTGTGTATAGGAATGTAAGGCTTTGTGTGTCATGCAGATTCATAACGTTTTGTAGCTGTCAAGTTTTCAGTTTGCTTATGAGGGACAGTTCCAGTTTTTTAGTGTGCTCTGTGAAATTGCCTTTTCTATGCATTTAGTGTGGTCACTTTGTCACTTTATTGCGTGTCTCCCAAGCAAAGAATGTGAGAAACGACCCCATTTTGCACAGGAACTGTCTACAAATGGCCTTTTAACAGCCACAACCACCTTCAAATGTTTAAGCAAGATTACTGACATTTCTTTGAATGCAGAGTTGTCTTGGCTGACAATTCAAGACAGGCCGAGTAGTCGGTTACACAAGACATTGCCAATTGGCAGCTCACCACCTCCAAAACCACTCCTCCCACACTCAGTTAGACATACTGACTGATGGGAACGTACAATGCAGGGGGTGGAACTCCAAGATGTCTGCCGTCGCGGCCTATGTGGCAGCATTATGAAATGGCTAGGTAGGCGAGCTTCCCTTAACAGCTGCTAATTGGCCCCATAGTGTGTGCTATCTACAGCCCTAATAGGCTTCCAAGAACCACCAGAGCATATTCTAGTTTCACTTTTTCACACTGCAAAGAATGTGGTGAAGACAAAAAAAAGACGATTAGCTGAATGTGTTATCTGAGGCAAAATACATCTCTGTAATGTGGAAGGCTGGCATTAATGAAGGAAGAACTGCAACAGCCGACACGACACTATAACGCATTATTTATATTTAAAGAGTACTTCTAATGCTGCCTAGAGAAATGTAACACAAGCCTAGTGGGCAAACAACACTAGAATATCAAATAGTGTGTGAAAACATCTAGAACATGCTAATTGTGCTTTTGTTACATACTGTAATAATTTAGCTTAAAATAGTTTACTGCCAGCATGCAATTGTTGTGAGGACTGAGATATATAGTCAAGCTCATTGGAATTATGCAGTAAGGGAGGACCACATTTTGTGGTAGTGTTGACTAAATTATGCGCCAAAAAGGCAAATAATTAGGCATACTGGAGCAGATTTTCTGATGGTATTGCTTCACTATGTTGTCATTTTTAGGCCGAGTCTAGGCAGCACATGCGCTACTCTACGAGGCATGCTGTATTCAGGTATGGACTTGAAGCTACGCCCATATTTTTCAATGGCCTTTGTCAAATGGAAACGGTGGCTTTTCATTCGTCAAGAGGCTTAGTATTCCCTCCTTAGTATTGCCTTTCCTCATTTTGTAGCCTCCCATGGAGACACCCCCTGTTACATGTGTTATCGGTAGGTTTTAATTACAGCCTCTCAGCACTTTTTGTTTAACCTCTACCGCGCTAGTGGGTTTTCCCGCTGTGCGCTGAAATTTGAAAATCGCGCGTAACGTGACAAAGCCAGCTCGTCATGCGCGTAGCGCAGGTAACGCCCATGACGAGCTGGCTTTGTCATCAGCGCTGAAGGGGTTAAATGGCCTCGAAGCACTATTTGCTTAAATGGTTTTCTCCTGCCTGCTGTTGCAGGCAGTACACATGCTCCCACAATCCTTTATTTTATTTTTTTATAGCACAGCAATCCACGCTTATACAGTGGCGGCCGTGCCTATGGTTTATTTGCAGCTCCGAACGCAGCCGCATGTTTTTTTTTACTATTTATTAACTTTGTTTTTAAACTGCCCCATGTCGCAGTTTCATTTTATTGGCTGCTGCACCCCATTCCTTAGACGCAGCTCATCTAAGAAAAGGGGCGCGGACGACATTAACGCGAAAGCACCACATGGGCATTTTAACAAACAAGCATTTGAAATGCAATAGGTGTCAAATTTACTAGAGTTTTGTAAATGCAAGACCTATTGCATTGTAAATGCTTGTTACACATGATAATACTGTCTGGGCAAAGATTTCGCCTCATTAGTACCATTTTAACAATTAAATACAGAAACAAGCAACTGAAAGATGATCAGGTAACCTTTCAATCAATCAGTATTTGTATTGCGTGCTTATCACGCCGGGGGTATCCAGGCGCTGTGCAACCTTTGCAAAGGTCCTGCCACTGTGTGTGAACACAGTACACAAATGAAGGTGTGGGGTCCTACTACTGACCAATCTGGACCTCAATAGTCGAGAAACAGAACCAAGTGGCTGATCAGGATAGTTGGAGACAAAGTACGTAGCTACACAGCCAATAAGTGCCGTGCAGCCAAGGGTTTAAATATTACCCAACAACTTATGTATTTTTTGAAAAAAACTTTTGTATTATTTCATAAGAAAAATGGCATCAAATAGACACTCCATCACAACAGTTAGTACAAAAAAGTGAAAGAAAATATACAAATATATACAAAAATATCACAGTAAAGGCAACATACACTTAAAGAAATAATGAAAAAACATATAATCAAATTATTATGATGACACCAACTATTGTCTGCGATATGAATTCAAAAGCACATGGTTGCAAGTTGAACACATTTTTTTACAGATCATTAGAGAAATAAACCAGTCCTTTGGTAACAAAACCTGTGAACAGGGCGGAACTAAGATGGAATAGCCTGCCTGTCACACAACAGCTGTGAATAGTGAATTGTAAGAAATTGCTGATAGGGCCCACGAAAGTGGTATGAATTTGTCCCTAGCTGCACCCTTAGTTCTTGACACAGGCTGGGGGTCAACGCGTTTCGAACCTTGTTTAGTCTAGGTTCTCCTCAGGACGAGGACTGGGTGAAGATGTACCTTCTCAGCCAACACATTGGCTGCGTGGAGAGAAGGGGAAGGACCACTGGAATTATTCTGAATGTGGTGTCAAAGGTGCCGAAATCAGGGGCGCCCAAGGCGATCTGTATTAATCAGCGGGGACTCACATTCTCTTTTCTGTGTATTTTTTGGATGGAGAAGGCTGCACAAGCTGTGCGCTGTACGAAGGAAACGGGCCACAGTCTGTTTTGGAGCGTCTGGGCGGGAATCAATCTCTCGCTGTCAGTTCAAACCTTCTAAGATTGGAGTCCGCGGTTGTTAGTGTCTGCCGGTCGGGTCAGATTCCAACTATCCTGATCAGCCACTTGGTTCTGTTTCTCGACTGTGTGTGAACACGGCATCTCGTTTTTAGTAACTCGTGATCTATTTGAGGTAGGAATTTTTTGGGTGTTAAAATCTGCAGATTATGCAGCAGATGATGGATTATGTGGTAAATGCAGCAAATCCAGAACTAAGCGAAAAAAGCAGTGGCCACAGATTCACATAATTCCAGTGGCCCTGTATATAGTCGACTTTACGCCATATAGGACTACCTGAAATGTTGTGTACACTGGCACTGAATCAAGTTATGAAAGTGCATCCAGGAGGTGATGAATGGAGGGAGCGTGCAATTACCATCTCTCCAACTGTGAGCCTGACGCCACTCTGAATCATAGTGCCAGTGAAGTCATTTTTACACAAGTACTTCTTAAGGTGTTTACTCAGTGAAATGTTGAAGTAGAGCCAGTTTAGCTCTTCCTAGGGCAGCAGTGTCTGCAGTTCCCTCTCCCCTAATGGTGCAGGGCAGCCGTTCAGTGTGTGCGCCCAGTCTCAGCAAGCAAAAAGGTCTGACTGCAGGAATGAAAGTGATTTCTGAACTATAATGTATGATTTACACATTTTGAATACATTCCAGGTGGGAAGTAGCATAGGATGTAAGTTGTTGCACGGAGTGAGTTGGTACAGCAGCTCACAATTTCACACTTGGTGGGAACAGGGGGGAGGGGAGTGTAAGAGACTGCAAGTCACACATTGTGTCTTTCCTCAAAAATGATTGCTATCCCCCATTCCCTGGTGGCATTTTGAGGGATTTTGTTGTATTTTGCAATCACAGAGACCTATCTCTTTATAATGCCGAGATAATGCGTAGGTTGTCATCTCTAGCCAGTGTGAAAATACAGGATGTTGTTATTAGACCAATGTTGGTTTGGAATCTCCCGAACCGTTCTGTAGTGGGGACACGTGGTTGCATCCAAACAAAGGGAGCATACAGGTGTCTCTAAGGACTGACATCATGAGAAAGGAAGCAGACACAGCTTTTCAGTTGAGCAAGCAAATTAACGCGTTCTTGTTTCAGGAGCCGAAATGTGAAAGAGAGGCTCAAAACCTTAGAGGCGGAAACTACTCTTAGTCAAGTTCAAGTTCAAGAAAAGCTTTATTCAATTGTTGAATAGCAATCATAAAAGCACACAATTATAAAATACATAAGCAATTTCATGTAAAAAAGCTCATAATAAAAACATTACATAAAATCACATTAAATGTTACAGTATTACATTATTAGAAAAGGAGGGCCATCATTACTGTGCAAAGAGCAATCAAGTAAACATAAGTTTCCTTAGATAAAAACTTTTTTCAAAAAGGCTATGATTCTTAGAACACTATTTTCATTATCTAAAAGTTGTAGTGACAGTAGAGCGGGGCGACATTGGTGTAACCCAGACTGTTTTAATATAGGTACCAGAAACAGACGCCTATCAGTAGAAAAAAACGTACAAAATAAAATAACATGAATCGTAGTTTGGCGGGGAAATATTATCACAGGGACAAGGCTGGAGATCTCGTGACCAGTCATTCATAGCTGGGAAAGTGACTAATCTATGAAAGATCCCCAGCCTAAAACGGGTTAATAAAAACCTGTCGTAAGCACTGGGAACAAAAGATAAATAGGGTTGAATGTTAAAAGTAGTTAAAATCAGTTGATTGTGCAGAACTGTGGGCTTTAAAATCTCAGATGTCATTCTCAGGGTGTCCAGCAGCATAAGACACTCATTCCTCAGATCCTTTATGGTCACTGCCTTAATGGTAAGAGGATTTGAAAAGTACTCTAAATGGCCGAGATCCTTAAAAAAATATTATAAACATATCTCAGCCAGGGAATCCTCATTACTCCTTCCAATTTTCAAAATATCTAGAAGAATATCTCTATTCAGTTTGGTTTCCTCTTTCGTCCATAGCCTGTGCCACAATAGCACAGGCTCTAACCTAATTGAATCAGAGATAAACGGGAGACCTAGTTCTGAGGTGCCACTTGGAACAGCTAAGATGTATTTTAAAAAGGAGTTTTCAACTGTCTGGAGGTGAGGTCGGCAAACCCCCATACCCCACTCCTATAAAAAGCTGGAGAGACACACTTTGCCCTATATATTTTAATAAGTTCCTCAGGAGGTCTTTTGCCCAATTTCCTGGCAAAGATAGTGAGGGTGGATGTAGTGCTTAAAAGGGCCAATTATTTTGCTGCTACAGCTTGTACCCATGAATTGTTCTGGGAGAAAAGGATACCCAAATAAGAGAATTTTTTAGTAGCCTCAATCTTTTGTCCTGCAATGAAGATGTCTCTGTCTTAAAATCTATGCCACAACGCATAATAAAAGTTTTTGAAGAGTTTACCCTTAAACCCAGATCTTTCATGAAAGGTGTAAAACTATCCACAACGTGCTGTAAACCCACCTGTGTGCGTGACATCAACACGGCATCATCCGCATACAAGAGGGCTGGGATTGGACGGCCAGCTACTTGAGGAAAATCTTGATTATCTTTACACAAGGCTTCCTCTAGCCCATTTATATACAAATTAAAAAGTAATGGAGCCAGGACACAAGCCTGCCTGACTCCACTCCTAATCGAGAATGCAGCCGAGTACTCGCCCTTCAAGCCATGGCGCACACGTGCCTTAGCGTCACTATAAAAACGCTTAAGAAAATAAATAATATTCACATCAATAAATTGGCAAATATGAAGTTGTTATGGGCAAACTGGCAAATTCACTGGATACGAAGAGCCAAAGCACAAACAGAGCCATTGAATATTTTTCATGTAAATCATGTGACTGAAACCTGTAAAATATGTTAACATTGTAAATTCAAAGAGTTTATTTCTTTAAGATTTGTGTTTTAATGTAGTGCACAAGATTGTGAACATAGAGTCTATATGAAATCTGGATTATTTGCTTCCCTAGGAGGTTTAATTGGATTCGATGCCCTCTATGGTTGGTTCTTGTCTCCTTCATTTCGTATTACCTACTATTATTGGTCCGTCTCTTGCACTGAACAGTTAGGCAGACCTTGAAATGCCTGCAATTTGGGCGGCACCTTCCTTGCTCCCTCATAGTCCACGCCGTAAAAGCTAAACTTTGCATCGACTCTTGAAAATCTGAGCAGATTTTATACCTTTGAGTTTTTTTTATAGCACTAGATGATAATCCGTTCCTGAATATTGTCGTGCCCCAAGGTCGCAGGCGCATGGTGGGACTTGCGCTGCGACAGTAATCAGACTCGGGACACGGTGTACTGGTTTACCGCGTGGTCCGGACTGCCCGCCGGCCACGCCTCCTTTATTTTTATATGCGAGCGCGTTACGTCACGCGCTCGCGTGTGCGCACCTCTAAGTGTGCGGCTAACTAGACCGCTGACTCGCGGCCTCAAACATTACATTCCTTCTAACCTTTATTTAAAACAATAAAACAGGCGTACAGTCCTTATAGTCACAATGAATTGAAAAACGGGGCCATCCGGCCAGTAACCAGCATGATGAGTAGACAGTTCATGATCAGCCCACGGCAAAGTCTGCAAGTCGGGATGACGGCGCTGGATTCCTTCTCAGCCCATACCCAGCCGTTTCCCCCCGGGCGGGAGCCCTCCGTGGGGTCGCTTGAGGGGACTCCCGGATGCACCAGGGCTCATCTGAGGACTGGCGGGGGCTGAGCCTGGGGGTTCTGGATAGTGGTGAGCTTGCCTCTCCGCCTTCGTCTTGGGTGGCACAGTCATTTTCCTCTGCTCTGCTGGGCTCTTCTGGTTGGCTGGAGCCTTCTCTCTCCGGTTCCGGCTCTTGGGAGCGAGTGGTGTCCTGGTGAGCTTTCTTGAAGAAAGACACATTGCGGGTGACAGTTTCAGGTCCTCGTTGAGCCGTTACCATTGTGCCCATGCGACGTGTGACAGTCCATGGTTGGGGTTCAAATGGGAGTCGTAACTTGCTCCCTGGATACCTGTCCTTCAGGTACACACGGTCTCTCTCGTGGATCTCCGGCTCCTTGGCCTTTCGCCTAAAACTGGCGTAGTTGTTTGATCGAGTCCTGTTGGAGAGGGCCCTTCGCGGGTCTACCTGGCTTGGAGTCCAGTCAGGGTGACTGGGGAGTGTGTCTCTGACCACTCGTCCTAGAGCGGATGGACCTGGCGCCACTTCGGTGGTTCGGTGTGGCGTGAGATGGTACTCCCTCAGGAAACTGTATATTGCCTTTTCCATGGAGACTTATTCGGCATGGGCTATTCTGATTACTTTATTCAACGTGCGCATTAATCTTTCTACCTCCCCGTTGGCTTGAGGCCAACGGGGGGGGGGGGGTCACCTTCCGGTGATGGATTCCCCAACTCTTCAGATATTCAGCGAACTCCTGCCCTTGGAAGGGTGGTCCGTTGTCTGTCTTGACACTCTGAAAGATTCCATGCGTAACTATGGTCTTTTCAAACTTTGCAATAATCTCCTTTGCTGTAAGGGTTGTTACAACTTCCACTTCAGGGTATTTGGTGAAATCATCAATGATGACGAGTACATATCTTCCGTCTGGGAGGTGCCCGAAGTCTGCACTGACACACTCCCACGGCCTCTGCGGGTTGTCCTCTGTGATGACCAGGGGTGGCCTTTCGGGCTGTCCTGCTGCTTGGCACCATTGACACGCCTTGACTGTTTGTTCCACCATACTGTCCATCTCCGGGGACCACACTTTGGCGCGGAGCCTGCTCTTGGTCTTGACCATGCCTTGGTGTCCTCAGTGTGCTAGCTCCACCGCTTGCTGGGTTAGGCTCTCAGGCATCACGATCCTCGGACCTCTCAACAGGCACCCTTGGTTGTCCAGCGACAATTCTTCTTTTACTCTCAGGAGCGCTTCTATGGACGTCTTGGCTTGTGGTGTCCGTTTGCTCAGCGAAGCTTGGACTGCTCTCCAGTCGTTTGATTGGATGGCGCTTGCCACCAGCTGTAGCACCTCGTCACTCTGAGTGGCTCCCACGATCATCTCTAGACTCATGGGTAGGGGTCTTGACCTTTCCAGCACTACTTTGACATACTCCTCGGTATCCTCTGCGTCCTCTCTTTCTCCTTGGGTGGCAGCTCGTGGTGTCTGGAGAGATAGTCTGCTGGGTTTGCCGCTCCCGGTCTGTATTCCACCTGGTAGTCGTATTCTTGCAGCTGGAGAATCCATTTTTCAATTCTGGGGGATGGCTTGGATACTGACCCTCTGAATAGTGGGATCAGCGGCTTGTGATCTGTCGACACAGAGAACGGGTGTCCGTACACGTATACATGGAAGTGTCGGCAGGCCCAATGGATTGCTATGGCTTCCCGTTCTATCTGGGAGTATCTTTGCTCCATTTCTGTCAATGACCAACTGGCGTAGGCGATGGGGGTCCACTCGTCCTCTCCTTGACATTGTGTCAGAACTGCTCCTAGGCCGTAGGGGCTGGCATCAACTGCTATGTTGGTGAGTTTAGCCGGGTCAAAGTACGACAGTGTTCTGTCTGCGGACAGCGCCGCTTTGGTGTCTCTGAATGCCATCTCCTGTTGTTCACCCCATTGCCAGGGGGTTGCCGACTTGGTTAGTTCCCGGAGAGGTCGGGTGAGGTTTGATAAGTCAGGTATGAACCTCCCACAGAAGTTCACCATGCCCAGGAAGCTCCTCACCTCCGATATGTTGGAGGGGGCGGGTGCATTCTGCACGTCCTTCACCTTGTCCGGGTCCGGTGCTATTCCTTGGTCGGAGAATGTATATCCGAAGAAACTGCTTTTGTTCTGGAGGAATTGGCACTTCTCCCTGTGTAGCGTTAGGCCTGACTCTTTGATCCTTTGCAACATACCTCTTAGTCTCCGGTGGTGTCCCTCGAAGGATTCCGCGTAGACCAGGAGGTCATCACTGACGTTCAGGACGCCTGGGAGTCCACTCAAAACCTCTCGGATGGTGTTCTGGAAGACTTCTGCGGCACTGGATATGCCAAAGTTGAGACGTCGGTAGCGTCTGAGGCCTAGGTGGGTGGAGAACGTGGTAATGTAGAGGGAGTCCGGGTGGAGGGGCAGTTAATGATAGCCTGACCGGAGGTCCATTTTGGAGAACCACCGCGCCCCATTCAGCTCTCCTAGGGTATCATCGATTGTGGGAGTTAGGTGCCTCTCTCTCTTGACTGCTGCATTGGGCAGGCGCATGTCCACGCATATGCGGACTTTACCAGGTTGTTTCGGTTTGCGCGCTACTACAATTGGGGACACCCATGGGGTCGGTCCACTGACCTTTTCGATGATGCCCTGTCGTTCAAGGGCTTCCAGCTCCTCCTCCACTTTCTTCCTGAGGTGGAAAGCGATTCTCCGGTGCCTAAGTGCGATAGGTTGAATCGACTGGTCGATGTGGAGGGATACCTTTTTCCCTTTTAGGCATCCGATGCCCCGGAATGTGTCCTCGAACTCCTCCAATATCGTGTCCAGCTCTTCGGTCAGCACTGCCATCGCAAAGGATATCAGTCGGAGTTCTTCAGCTGTCTGCCCGCTGAGAAGCATGCCGCTGCCTTCTTTGGTGACATATATGGTCGTCGGGGCCTTCAGCTCCTGGTGCTGCAGCTCCGTCCGAAAACAGCCTATCAGTGGAATCGGTGTTTTCTGCCCATACGCGATTACCCTGATCTTGGCAGCTTGCAGTAGCGGTTTGGTTCGTAGCTGGTTGTATACATCCGTCGCCATGAGCTCTATGCAGGCTCCGGTATCAATCGTGGCTCTCACCTCTTGGTTGTGTATTTTGATGCGACACTTCGGGGGGCGCCTCTTCTTCCGCTGGGGTTGGTCGATGGCAAAGACGTTGTGGACAGGATAGTTGTTCGTATCATCGTCCATATCTTCGCTGTCCTGACTTTCTTTTATGGTGTGAGCTGCTTCTTTCTTGGACTTGGTCGACCTGCATACTGCTGCGAAGTGGTTCATCCACCCACACGAGCTGCATCTTTTCCCTCGCGCCGGGCAGTCTTGGATGTGGTGCGGTTGACCCCCGCAGTATCCGCAGTCTCTGCGTTTGTCTTGTGGCTTATTTCCGCCATATTGGCGTGTCTTAGGTCTGACAACATTGATTTGTTCTGCCGTATTGACTTGCTCCGTCTTGACTGGTCGGTGGAGAGCCGCCTCCATGTGTGACGCCCTTGCTTGGGATAGTTCCTTGGAGCGCCCCAGCTTCAGGATATCCGCTAACGGCTTTCCATCTTCTTGTAATATCGTCACCCTCAGCTTCGAGGAGTAGCACCCCTGTATTATCTGTCCCCGTATTTCCTCTTGTTCGTCGTGGAACCCACACGTGCTGGCTAGTTCTTTGAGCCTGCCGTGGAAGGCATCTAGCGATTCTTCGGCTTCCTGTTTCGCCTGCCGGAAGATGAACCTTTCATAGTCCTTGCTAGCCATGGGTTCGAAGTGTGCGTTAAGAGCATTGAGGAGCGTTATATAGGTCTTTGGGGTGGCCTCCACGATGGTCTTGTAAATCCTATGTATGTCCTTCCGGCCCAGATGTAGGAGTAGGGCCCTGCGGCGTTCTCTTGCTGTCCCTGCAAAATAGATCTGCAGACGATCTGTCCAGTCTTTCCAGCGAGGCGCCAGGGATGCTGGGGCACCGTCTACCACGAATGGTTCAATGGCGGGAATGGACGCCATATTGGAACGTGGAGGGGCCTAGCTCGTGGCCTGGATCACTCTTGGGTGTGGTATAGTGGTTCTGGCCAGACGCGGCCTTGTCACCTGTGCTGGGGAGAGGTAGGTGGCACGTGCTTTAATTCGTGGGTTGTCTGGGCTACCCTCGCGCCGACACTGACCTGCTGCCTTCGTGGCTTGCTGTCTTTCCGCCTGCTCGTCTGTATTCTTGGGTGGGCTGTCCACACTACCCTTTCCTTCTTTTGTTCTTTTTTTTTTTTTGATTTTGTGGCCTTGATACTTCTTGTTCGCCCTCCAGGCCCCCTGCTCCACACTCAGGGTCGTGGGCGGCTCTCCGGCGGCTCCGTGGGTCACAGCCGCGATGCCTCCGCCTGGTCTGGGGCCGCACGTGGGCCGTTGCGCCACCGGCGCGTTCCGCGCTGGGCCTACCGCTGGATAGGGGTAACGCACAGCCATGTGCTCCCGAGTGCGGCCACTCTGAGAACCACGGGTTCTCAGACCCTCGTCGCCATTGTCGTGCCTCAAGGTCGCAGGCGCATGGTGGGACTTGCGCTGTGACTCTAATCAGACTCGGGACACGGTGTACTGGTTTATCGAGTGGTCCGGACTGCCCGCCGGCCACGCCTCCTTTATTTTTATATGCGAGCGCGTTACGTCACGCGCTCGCGTAACGCGCTCGCGTGTGCGCACCTCTAAGTGCTCGGCTAACTAGACCGCTGACTCGCGGCCTCAAACATTACAAATATATCATCTCACTTTTTTATATCTGCTTTAAAGTTAAGAACTACGAGGGGTGTTTGAAGCCCAGAATAATTTATGCTATTTTGCACAAAGTTTTGCTGCTATAAAAGTATTAGTTGAATATTTTATTTATTGGTGATCTATCGTGCAGATCACTTTCCGAAAATAAAGGGAGATAGTGAAAGAGGAGTGAAATTGTTTCAGCAGCTCAAGGTATCTGTGGACACCTGAAAAATCCTGACCTTCAAGTCGGTGAACTGTTGCTACCTATTGTATTGTATTGTATTGTATTCGTGTTTATATAAATCTTCATACCTACTAGCAAATGCCAAAGTGTATTGGCAGATAGGTAGTGCCTACTCTATGGGAGTGCATTGGATGGAAGAGTGTGCATTTATCGTGACCTATATGGCTAACATTATGATGCTGTATGAAGCCCAGGCGTAAGATATTTTGGTCTTTTGTCACTGTGCCCTGGGGCAGATGGAAGCCTAAGAGGATTGAGAGATGGGATCCTTAAGCATTAGAATTAGTGTGTGGATGGATAGGAAGTTTGTGAGTGCAGCATGGACAGGCTGGGAAGTATTTTGGTGTGTGTGTATGTGGTAAATACTGCTCAATCTGTCTCGCTCTCAGTGTATATCTGTGCATATGCATGGGTGTATGGGAGGAGTTTGAGAATAGATGCCATCACATTATGTACATACCGATCATCTTTTGAGTTGTTTGTATCACACAGATTAAACCACATTTAATATGGAGTAAAGGATAGTGGGCAGAGGTGGTGAAGTGGAGGCAGAGTGGAGAAGTGTGGCTCACTGGTTAGAGGAGGCAGACCCGGACGCTGAGATCAGACCCTGGACCAGGGTTCAATTCCCGACGCGGCAGGGTCTTGAGCCCAAAATGTCCACGGACTCGGTAATTCTCGCTTCGGTGCCTACTCGAATCACAGGTTCACACTCTGCAACTCTGGGCAATAGCTTGCTTAATCTCCACTACGGCCCCCCGCGGCGGGATGCCTGGCTTTCACCTTGGGGATACCCAGTAGGGGCTATCTCACAGGGAAAAACCAGGACGGGTTCCCAATGCAAAGCGCTTTGAGACCTGGCGGTGATATTGCGCTATATAAAACCCATCCATCCATCCATCCAGAGGTGAAGCCTACCAACCCTGGACGTTGCAATCTTCCAGCATTTGTATTATATGCACTGGATTCCACACAGGAGCAGCAAGGAAGGGACCCATAATTTCGGGCCTTATGCATTATACCAAGGTATGTGTGCTCTGAGGAATCCACCTAGGGGTGGCAAGGAGCAACCATAAGTTAGAGAGACATAGTGGGAGCCTGAGGAAACCACGCAGGAATAGGTTGATGTCAGCCATGGCAGTGAGTGAGATTAGAGCTGAGGTGTGGTTTGGATGGTTACCACTTCTGTGCAAAGATGTAGCAAGAATAGGATCATGAAAAGGCCCTAACAAGGTTAAACAGGGAAGATGTCCTTGGTAGGTGGCCTTTCATCACCCACCCTTTACCTAAATGCCCAACACCTGGATGTCCAGAGGTGAGAGGCTAAGTAGGCATGGTAACGATGTGGCAGATAATACGCACAGGACCAGGGCAGGGCCTGAAAAAGAGGAGCAGGAGGTGATAAAGAAGGTGGACAACCAGAGCAGGCAAAGGGATGGAGACCTAAGCTCAGAAAAGGAAGCAGTCAAACCAGTTCACAATTAAAACATTTAAAAAACTGGTCTATGGCCAAGAGAAGCTTTTTATGGAAACATATCTTGTGGCATAATTCTACATTCCTAATCATTGTTGCCACCTGCCATTTGTACCGCTGAAGAGCTGCATTACCAATTCTATTTCTTTCCCTTCACATGGACCAAGCTTTCTACACATTTGTAAAGTTCTTGACCCCGTTCCTGTATATGATTCACTCTCTCTAAATTATCCTCCAGCCCCTTATGGAAGTTTTGGTGGTACATATAGCTCTGTTTATCAAGCCAGGCTTTGACACTCTGTGGTGTGCAGTTTGCTTGCTGGTTAATCAAGTGGCAGAAGTGTAAACTGACTTCCTTACCTGGAATTTGTGCATTGTTTTGGATGCCTGTGCTGTATGCAATAGCTCGTCAGTGGTTTCATGTGTCGCAAATGATGGTTTCCTGTATCTTTGTAGTCCTCTGGGCCTGCTTCTCCTATGGTTCTCTGGTCAGATACTTTATGGCCCACTTTTTACTGAATTCTCTGCCATTCAAACCTCCTATCTCTGTTTCCACACTTCATTTATATAGCTCTTCAGCAGTGGCTAATCACAGAGAATATGGTTAATGGGTGACCTCGGCCTTCTGCTTACCTTGATCGTCACAGTGATGTCGGTATAATCGACTGATGGACTATACTGGGGCAGCATTTTACTCGGTTTCTTACTGTAGTTTCTTTCAGAGGCAGCAAGCATCTCCAACTGGGGGGTTGGAAAATTGTTTACCATTTCCAATATTTTTTTTATTTCATTTACCTCTCTCTTTCCAAGGGCAGTTAATGGTTGTCGTAACAATCAGATTGCCAGACCCTAAGTGTAATCCATGTGGATACACTCGATCTGGAACCTTAAATGTCATTGTCTATCAACTTAAATTATGGAAATAAGTGAGCCGTCGTTCTCTAAGGGGCGTGTACATTCAGTGGCGGCTGGCTCAGATTGGATGTGTGGGGGTCAAGGGTGGTAGTAAAAGAAGAAAAGAAAGAGAACTTACCTTTTTGCTGCATCTCTTGTCATCCCTCCTCGTCGTCTGTCTGCTCCCTCAGGAAGCACCCAGGCTCCCCATAGCCAATCACAAGTCTGCAGTGAAGCGTTGTTATTGGTCTGAGTGCTGTGGTTTGGGGCTCAGCCAGGGACTGGGGACCAGGCTGTAATGCAGCCTGGTGGAGAACATGCAAAGTGCACATGACTGTTTGGCCGGGCTGAAACGGTCAGCCAAACAGTCATTCACACTGATAACAGTGCATACCACTCCCCGTGGGTGCCTGTTATCCCTGTGGCCCCGCCCTCAAGACCACAGGACACAAAATAAAACGATAATAAACCATGGTTTTCATTGTTTTATTTTTCACTGCTGGAGGGGGGGCTGCGACAGTCCTCCGCCATAGCAGAGGAGCCACCGCTGTATACATTCCAGGAGTGGACAATGTCCGGCATACCAGTTAAGTCTGGTTTTCCCTTCTCACCTAGATTTTTGTTTTGCATGGGATAAGTTTCTACAGATCATCAAATACTAGTGTCTCCCTGGTGTCTCCCTGGTGATACCTGTTTGCAGGCAGTGGCATAACGAACGTTGAGGGGGCCCCCCCTGCAAAGTAAATGGAGTGGCCTCCGCCAGACTCTCTCAAGAGCTCTCAGGCCACTGTCCTGTGCTGAGGGTCCCCTCTGTAGTTTGGGGCCCCCGCACTGCTGGGGTCTTTGTTAATCCACTATTTGCAGGTACAATCATTTTGTACAGCCTTCTGTATCAAAGTCAGGGCTGTTTGTTGGCTTGGTGAGTCTGTGCAATGACACTCCACTGATGGCTGATTCTTTTAGCTGCTGCACACCCTTCTTCATAAGCCAGAGGGTGCTAATGAACATCAGACATTGAAAGGCTCTGGTGATGGTAGTTGTGGCCCATTGTAAACATGGGTCCTTCAGGTTGCCTCGCCTTACTTGTCAGATGCTTTCTTTTGACTTGTGGTTGCCTCTCCTTGTCAAACCACACTTTGTCTGAGGTTGTGGACATAGAAACTGAGCGTTTTAGTCTTCACTAAAGAGGTCTCTCATAACATACCTACCTATGCCATCAGTGATGTCATTTGAAATGTCATCAGTGATGTCACTGTCCATGTCATGAGTGATGTAATATGTGAGGTGCTAAGCAGTGCATTGCAGGGGCGCAAGTTCTAGTTAGCTCTGGTAAATATAACTGCTGAATTTCACTGGTATCGTAAGAGTGAAATCTGAACCCAACTATAACGTCCATGTATCTTTCAATGTTTTTTTTAATTCTATTTCCTAACTATGTCCCTGTAACCTTTGTTTTTTTCAGTGAATTTCCACAGTTTTTTCATATAATTTCCTAAGTCCCTTTAACCTTTGGGTTTTTTTGTGAAAAAATTCGAAGAATAAACATTTCTTATTTGCTAACTAACATGTAACCTTTGAGAGTGTGTTTAGTGGCTCTGTAAGTAAGTGACTGGGTATGTAAGTGGCTGTATGGGTCAGTGAGTGTGAGTGACAGAGTCTGTTAGTAGATATGAAAATGGCAGATGGGGTTTGTGAGTGGGTGCGTGAATGTGTAAGTGGGTGCATCAGTGGTTCTGTGAGTGGGTGTGTTTTAGTCTCTGAGTGGGTGCATGAGCCTGTGAGTGGGTCTGTGAGTAGGTGCATGTGTCTCTGAGTGAGTCTGTGAGTGGGTGCATGAGTCTGGGTCTGTGAGTTGGTCTGTGGGTGGGTGCTTGAGTGTTTGAGTAGGTCTTAGTGCATGCATGAGTGTCTGAGTGGGTCTGTGAGTGGCTTCATGAGTGTATGAGTGGATCTGTGAGTGGGTGCATAAGTCTCTGAGTGGGTCAGCGAGTGGGTGTGTGCACATCTGAGTGGGTCTGTGAGTGCATGAGTGAGTCTCGGAGTGGTTCTGTGAGTGGGTCTGGGAGCAGATGCATAAGTGCTTGAGTGGGTGTGTGAGTCTCTAAATGGGTCTGTGAGTGGGTCCGTGAGTAGGTGCATGAGTGTCAGAGTGGGTGTGTGCACATCTGAGTGGGTCTGTGAGTGGTTGCATGTGTTTCCGAGTGGATATGTGAGTGCGTGAGTGTCTGAGTGGGTCTGTGAATCGGTACCTGAGCATCTGAGTGGGTCTCTGAGTTGCTGCATGAAACTCTGAGTGGGTCTGTGAGTTGGAGTAACAGTGTGAGCCAACATTACAAAGGGGGCCTCGCTAAGCATCGCGATGCACTCGCTAATATCGCACATGGAAAAAAAAGTTTTCCTATGTGATTTTCAGATAAGAGGCCCCACAAACACCCCTATATGCCACCCATGGGGTCAGGGTACCTCTAACCTGACCCCTTATACCTATTTTTATTTTTACTTTCTTCCTCTGGGATCTTGTACAGTTACTTAAAATGGCGCCTGCAACTTTCTTCTAAGGTTGCGGCCAGCCTATCATGGCATTCCTTTTGGCCCAGGAATTTGCGAATCTTCACAAAATAGTAGCCACCCTAGATATACAAATTTGGAATTTCTTTAATATCTCTACTGAACGGATTTATGCCAAATTATTTTAAAAAAGGCACTTTCTGGACCAAAAGCTACCTTTCGGCCAAATTTGGTGTACATCAGTTCAGCAGTTTAGGCTGTAATAGTATCTAAAATCTCTATTGTACGCACTGTCACTTTCAAAGTGGCTGTGAGTGACGATTCTCTCCTAAGTTGGGGGACTGCTATAATAGCCAAGGCACACAGGTATGTGTGGGTGTGTCTCCCCAAAACCTAGTGAAATCCCCTACCACAAACCTGACTCCTTCTTGGAGAGTTTTTTTTTAGCGAATGTTTGATCATTGCCAAAACATCCCACTGAATTGTGGGATCTATTGAACTCAGACTCCCCTGACATAGGCTTCCTAATGAAGACATGGCTTAAACCCTCCTCGCTACCAGCCATTACTGTCACCCTTCCTGATAAATACCAGATGCTTAGACTGGATAGGGAAAGAAAAGCGGGAGGTGGTATTGCCATTATATTTTATGGGGAAAGGGAAAACCTAGGCAAGGCAATTTTTAACACATTGTAGGTATATCAATTCCAGACATGCATGAAGACAACATCACTTCCCAAAAATCAACAATTTATTTTTTTAAATATTGCATTTTATTCACTTTTTTCATGTAGTAAAAAAATATATACATATATGTTAACTTTTTTTGACTTCCAAAAATATATCATCTATTATATTTCCCAGTTGTCATATTTCTCTATTCCTTTTTGTTCATAACAACCTTATTGTCACATTTATAACCATAAACTCATTAAATAGCACCATTCCTCAATTTGACAGTGTGTAAGAGACTAACAGTCTTCTTTAACCCTTGGTCATACAGTCAATAATAATGTCATCCTTCTTTATGCTGGTGTCATAAAACTGGCGGCTTGTTGACAGACTGTCATAAAGTATTTTACCTGTCCAGGCTTTTCATCCTGATATTGATAAGGACATATGTATTTTTAAAATTGACTTTACTCCTCAGGATAGCCTAAAGGGCACTCTTGTTTATTGCCCTCTGGGCCTCTTAAAGATTTTAACTTTAAAATGATCAGAGAAAATGTCCCCTCATATTTTTAGTTTAGTTTATCTTTATTTCGATCACAAGATCATAAAAGATTACATTTTACAAAATTTAAAACACATATTAAACGACATTAGTGATCACGATAAAGATTAAAGTTAAAACATGTAGCACAATTTTGGGACTGTCTCAGGACTACAGATTATCTAACACATCATTTTTACACGACGACATCGAGCAAACCACATGGAGGTTAAAAATTTGGATAGAGCAAATACTAAAGAGGGGGATAAATCTGTCTTTAGGACTCTATAGGCTGGTAGAAAGGTTCTAAATCCCAAGTTCCTGAGCAAGGGTACTAGCCAGTATTTCCTACTCCTTTCGTACCCCCTACAAAAGAAAATGACATGAACGTCATTCTCCTTTGAATGACCACAGGCCGGGCAACTTTCTGAGTAAGAGTGGGAAGACCAGGATGCTGTGAACGATGCTAGAGGAAGAGTTCCGTATCTCCATTGGAGAAACAATTTCCTGGTTAGTTGTGGAGAAATGGCATCTAGAACACTCTCGAGAAGGTAGGAATCTTTAGTTTGAATGAACTTGTTGGTCAACGACCCCTCTCGTGCACCGTCCGTGGCTCTAAGGAGCATATGATCGTAATAAGCTCTCCTCAATGCCTTTTTCGGGGTCTTTGGGCACATATTTAATGGGTCTGACCATAGATCATAGAGTCCAATTGCTACCAACGTTCTTCTGATATAAGTCAGCCATGGCATTGTTTTGGCGTTGGGTAGCTCTAAAAATTCCTGCAACTCAGCTCTGTAATTTAAGAGGTCTGGACTACTCCATAGGCGCCGCCAAAATGTCAGGGGCTTTAGGCCCAGCTCCTCCGTTATGGGACGAATGTCCAAGTCCAGTCTGAGCGGAAGTAATGGGGTACTCTGCGGGAGAGCAACAATCTGTCTCAAGAATTTGTTTTCAATTTTTAGTAATTTGGACGATGGAATGTGCCCCCACAGCTCACCCCCATACATGACACCTCCCCGAGCTTGGGCTTTATAGATGTGAATTATGGGGCTAAGTGGACGGAAGGGAGATTTGTTCGCCAGTCTCATAGTGCCTCCCGCCAACTGTGCCAGTTTAATGTTCGCTTTCGCCTGGTGGGATGACCACGTTAGGTGTTCATGAGAGTAATGCCCAGGTATTCGATTGTATGCACCCGTTCCAATTGGACTTCTCCCAATGTTGGTGGGGAGCGATTGTGCGGCTTCGGGTTCAGAATCATATATTTAGTCTTTTGAGGATTGATTTCAAGTCCTCGGTCTAAACAGAACTGTAGGAACCCGTCCAAGACGCGTTGAATTCCCATGGGGGATTTTGACAGCAGCAGGGTGTCGTCTGCAAACATAATTGCAGGCACCCTGCTGCCAGTCAGCTTTGGGGCATCGGTGTTGGGAATCCTGGATAGGTGGTCCACTATCCCGTTCACAAATAGGCAAAACAGGGTCGGCGCGAGCACGCAACCCTGTCTTACCCCTCTGCGAACGGGGAACCTTTCGGTTAGGTTACCACCTCTACCACACTAAACGCGGGCATAATTATTGTGGTGCAATCTCCTCAGGATACCTAGAATATCACTGGGGACATTCAACTCCTCCAGGACTTTCCACAACTTCAATCTTGGTACCAAATCAAAGGCGGCACGCAAGTCTACAAAGACTGTGTATAGTGTGCCGCCCTCGATTAAAGCTGTCCTCCAGAATAGCAGGTTCAACCTAAAAATGTGGTCTGTTGTGGACACTCCCTGTCTAAATCCAGCCTGATAGGGAGTCAAAATACCCATCTCGTCTATTCAGTCCTGTAGTCGATTCAGAACGAGTCTCCCAAAGAGCTTCTGGGATATGTCAATAAGACTAATTGGCCGGTAGTTGGCTGGGAGCAGAGGGGACCCCTTTTTATATATTGGGACCACCTCTGCGCCCAGCCAAGTATCCGGAATCTCCATACCCCCCAAGATGGCGTTGAATAACAATGTGAGGTATGGGGCCCATATCCCTGGTTCTTGTTTAAATAAGTCCCCAGGTACCCCATCGAGACCGGGGGCCTTTCCAGCGGAAAGCCCGGCTATGGCCACCCTCACCTCTTTTTCTGTGAAATGGTCGCCACATGTACCTACTGGTGGCGTACTGTTTGTGATACTGGGAGACCTTTCTTCTCCTGAATACAATGCCTGAAAATGGCTCTGCCATAAGCTGGGGGCGATATTAGGCTCAATAGCTGAAGGTAACTCCTCTGTGCCGTTTGAGACCAAGCGCCAGAATTTGCGCGAGTCTCGAGTGGATAGAGACCTCGAGAGATTTTCCCAGTATTCTTGGTCCCATTCGGCCCTTGCATCTACCAAGAGCTTCTTGTATGCTCTTCTCCTGGCTTGGATTACCTCCCTATTAGTGCCATTCTTGATGGCAAGTAGCAATTTGGTCTTAGATTCCCTGCAAGTGGCATTGTACCAGGTCGTCTTGACTAGGGGTCCTGGTCTTTTTCCCGGCTTTGAAAACAGATCTATCTCTAGGGTATGAATTAGCTCAGCATGGATGTGAGCGAGCTTATCTCTATTAGGTAGCCATTCCGACTCTTTCCCTAACTGGAAGGCTTTCTCCAAGTGTGGAATGATCCTGGCATATAGTTTAGGTAAACTATCTCCCCTAGTGACTAATCTCTCCCATCTAACTTTCCTCCGGTTGTTTTCCAATAAGAGCCCCGAGTTGTTATTATCCGTACCAAGCATAATGAATTCGTTCCCTGGTGGAATATAAGAAAGTTCCAGGGCATTGTGGTCACTGTCCCTTCTCTCGATGATTTTGAAATCGACTACTTGTGGCCACATAGGTAGTTTAACGAGAATGTAATCTATTCTCGATTCTCGGCCAGTTTTATTATAAGTACAAGTGCTGGGTATGTCTGAATTACAATGACCATTGCAAGCCCTTAATCCTTGGTTGAGGGTGAGGGCAGTAATCTGCAAGGCCAAGGGGGTCCAGGCTCTCGGGGGAGGTGCCACCGTCTCAGGTACACGCCAGCATAAGTCTTCCTCAAGGGAGGGGCCATCGCGTAGACCTGGTAGTGGTTCGTACTGTGAGTTTAGGTCACCTCCAACCAGACACGGGAGTTCCCAGGGTATGCCATCGAGGAACAGAGAAAGTTGCTCTATGGTACTGGATTCCTTAGACATTTGTACCGGCCTGGAGTATATGTTTACAACCACCAGTTTCGATGAATTTGGCCACTCCAATAAGACGGCCAAAATATCATCTGAATCTGTTTCCAGGTGGTTAGCCTGGCAGCCTAAATCTGTTGCTATCCAAGTCGTAAGTCCTCCAGATGGCCTTCCCCTTCCCCCCCACTTAGCAGGTTTGGAAAAGGCTGCAAAACCCTGTAGCAAGATTTCCTCGCGTGCCCAGGTCTCCTGAAAAAGTAGAATGTTTTTAGAATTAATAAAGGAGATCCAGTCAGGAGAGTCAATCTTACTAACTAGTCCCGCAACATTCCACGAAACCAGGTTTAAGGGGCATGATTTGGTAGAGAATGAGCCCGCGTTGATGTTATTGTTAAATTCCCTAATCTCCGGAATAGCCACCTGTATTAAGGGTGAATGATCCTGGACCAATTTTAAATTAGTATGGGTCGAATTTGGGGCCTCTGGGGAAAACTCCGGAGCTAGATTTAATTCCAAAGGGTTTTGTGTTCCTATAGTCGAAATTGGTGATAAGAGTAAACTGTTCCCCGTCCCTTCTAGAGCTATCCGTTCACCCCCCCCATTGTCCGTGCGTCAATCCACCATTTCCAGGCTACTGTATCTGTTGTAGACCGGGAAATGGGCTGGGTAATGTATTCTATGTGGCCCTTGAGTGCCTCTAGTGAATCCTCCCCCACGGCCCCTCCTTCTTGTGATGTTTTCCCAGCCTTCTTCCTCCTCTAACTGCAAGAAATAATCAGAGGGTCTTCCCCTATAGTTAAGAGGACCGCTTCTTTCCCTTTGACCACTTCCCCAGTCATCCAATAGATCTTGATGATGCCCCCATCTTTGGTCCTCCAAGTTATATGGACTTGATGGATAAAAGAATGAGAGAGGGAGAGATTGAATAATGCTGGCTTGGTCATCGGAGTCCCAGGCACAGATGTAGGCAGCAGTGCCCGGTTCTCTGAAGGTGACCAGAACACAGTCTCCCCTTACTGATTTTCTAGAATATCCCACCCATGTAACCCGCCTAACCATAGAGATATCGCTGGTTGTTCCCCTCGGTAATGGTCTGTGAGTGGATAACCAGCTGATAACTTTGTTCCTAAGTGATGACATTGTTTCAATTGTTGTGGGTTTTAATTCCGGAACACCTGCCAAAACTAGCGTGTAAGGGGCAGCCTCTGGTGGAAGGTTGACAGGTTTAGGTTTACGGTTATGGTTGGGTTTCTCTCCCGTGAGTGTTTGCTCACCCTTAGGGTTAGACTGAATAGGAGCAGTGTCTTTGGGTTTTGGGGTAGTAGTCGGTAGAGCGGTCTGAATTTGTGACGTTACTGGTAGTGCTTTGTTGGAATTTTGAATGGACGGGGGTAGGGGTATTTTAGCCAGAGTGGGTACTGGATTTTGGGCATCGATGGTGGGTGAGTTGTGCCTCGCCACAGTGGATACGTTACCCTTTTTGAGCTTTGGGTCAGGACCCCCTTTTACTGTATTGGCTACATTAAGATCAAGTTTCTTTGAGTCGGC
Source organism: Lissotriton helveticus (assembly GCF_964261635.1). Lineage (NCBI taxonomy): Eukaryota > Metazoa > Chordata > Amphibia > Caudata > Salamandridae > Lissotriton > Lissotriton helveticus. Next base: position 429,248,466 of record NC_136057.1, read on the forward strand.
TAGCTGCACGGTAGATTTTTCAATATTCGCTAGCCTAGCCTCAATCTTGATCAGTCGTGCTTCTAAGGGGCTTAAAAGTGATCTTAGAAGTGCACCAATGTCCTCCAGTGTAATATCGTCACTGGAGTCCTCAGCTGGGGTAACGATTGTGATGTTTGCTGGTGCCTTTGCGGTGTAAGTTATGGGAGTAGTTGCTATGCCCCGGTTTTTTGAATTAGGAACAATGGAATCTCCCTTTGCCCCTCTTCCCCTAGAAGATTTGGATTTTGGAGAATTTCTTTTATTGGGTTCTTAGATGGGGCCCTCCCTTTTTTTTTGTATGGCACCTTCCCTAGTCCCCCTATCTCTGTCCAGGCTAAGTTCTTGGACATTGACTACCGTAGTTTTCAAGTCAGTGGGTAAGGATAGAGTTACAGATGGTATGTGTGGCGGTTGGGTATTTGGGAGGGCCATTATGCTCAAGTCATCAATGTCACTTGGGACCTCAATTGTTGAATCCGGGTCGGTGATATTTGGGTTAAATGGATGGGGTGTTACCTGGTTGATCTTTTCTTTTGTTATCAGTTCGATCCTCCCCTCCGGTGTTCTTGCTTGAGCCAATGGCCCAATTGAAGATCTTCTGACCCAGTCTATTTCTTGGGAAATCCTTCTTTCCAGCCCCTCGATTTCTTCGATTAGCAGAGATCCAGCTTTGACAAAATAGGTGTCAATGGGTCCCTTTACTGCTCCTGCCGCAGCTAGCGTGGATTTGCTTCTGGTCTCTCTGGTACACATTGTTCCGTGTGAGCAAGGGGGCCAAATAAGATTTAAGGGGTGGGGGGGCCCGGGCCGGCTCTCACGTACTCGAACGGCCTCAAACAGCCCGCTCTTTGCCCGGTCTTCGCCCCGGCCTTAGTCCCGCGCGCGTCCCGCGTGCGCGTGGCTGTTACACGTTATCAAGGGGAGGAGCAGGAGGGGGCGGGAAGAGGACCAGCTGCGACCGATCAGCGCCGCTGAGCAGGCTGGTCCTCGCAGTCCCGCCTCTGACCATGTGTGTGGGGCAGATGGTCAGCAGCGAGGTCGTAGGTCCTTCAATGGCCAGGCGAGGTCCAATAACAATGTCCCCAGCAAAGTTCACAAAACCACGAGCGGCGTCCGCGAAGCGGGGGCCGCGAGGCGTGGCGTAGTGGCCGGCAAGAAGCGATGTGTCAAACTCTGCAGCAACGACACTCCCAAGTAAGGCAAAGAGAGGCTCCCCATATGATTACCACCAAACACTTTCTGTTATTGGGGGATTTTAATATCTATAGTGAGGATAGTGAGATTACTGATGCTGCTAATTTTCTTACTGACTTGGCCTCTTTGGGCCTCGTAAAGATCAATGCAGGCCCTACCCATTCGGCCGGCCATACCTTGGACATCATACTCACTAACTCACCCTATATATCTACTGATCCCCCCTGCGCAGTGATCTATTTATTTATTTATTTGAGTTTTATATGCTGACTAGACCCGGAGGTATCAGAGCGCTTTACATAAGGATCCACAAAATGACAGAATTACATCAGTTACAAGTTACATCAGTTGCAAGAAAACATTTCAAGAGCATCGGAAGACGAAATAAATGGAGCTTAGAAGGGTAAGGGGGTGGCGTAAAGGTGTAGGAGGGAGAAAGGACGGAGATAGGTTGGATGGAGAGATGAAGGAGAGTCTGCGCAAAGTCCTGCTTGGTAGGTGACGGCCAAGGGGGAAGTCCACAGCCCATCTCCTCTATAGCTATCCGGTAGCTCCACCGGGCATCAGTCAAGCGGCTAGGTCTCAATGAGAAAACAATTAAAGAGCAAAGAGGAGGGATAAATGTAGCGTAAAGGAGAAAGTGAGTGGAGTAAAGGGGTAGGAGGGAGAGTACAATGGAGAGATGAAGTAAGGTCTGCCCAATGTCCGGCTGGGTAGGTGACGGTCGAAGTGGTAGTCCACAGCCAATCTCCTCTATAGCTATCAAGTAGCTCCACCGGCCATTGGCCAAAAAGCTAGATCTCGACGGTCGGAGTCAGATCACTTACTGATCCATTTTCAGATTAGTGGCTTTTACAGGAATCGAGTCCCCACTTACTCACAACACAACCATAGAAGACAATCGCATAAAGTCACACTTAACTTCTTTTGTAAAAACTTTGTACCTCCCATATTTGGTGAACATATTGATATTGCCAATAGGCTTAGTGTCTTCAATGAGGTTAATCACTTCGGTGATACACTTTAGCTCCTTTTAAACGACAACATACTAACATCCATAAATAAATTGCAGTTTGGTACACTCCTGACTTGCGTAATGAAAAATCTAAATGCAAAAATTAGGAAAAAAATGGCACAATTCTCATATGGAGAATGAGAAACGTAACTATAAAAAGGCACTCGCTTCCTACCTCAAGAATATGAAAAAGGCAGGGAAGGCCCATGTCTTCTCAAAGCTTAATCAGGTGGGTAACTCGACCAAGAAACTTTACAAAGTTCTCAACACTTTTACTAACCCTATTGCCTGCTTCCTACAGACTCCCCCTTCCCAGGTACTGTGTGATAACATAGCTAACTATTTTGATGATTAAATCAATCTAATTTATGATCAATTTCCTTATGATTCTAACTTTCTGGGTCTTTCTAATCTTCTGCCCTCAACCCTGAAAAGGTCTGACGTCGGCCTTGAGCTTTTTCTGCGATACAGACACCACAAGCCGAAACCATGTTAAGAACAGAAAAATCTGATTCTCCTCTAGATATTGTGCCAGCCTATTTGTTTGCTTTACTTGCCCTTCTTCTGGCACTCTCCATCTGTAACGTCTTGAACACCTCATTAAGTGAAGGGGTACTCCCACTTGAATGGAAGGCAGCTCAAGTGCTACCAATCTGATGTGATAGCCAACTATCGCCCTATTTCACTTCTGCCGCTTAAGAGCAAACTGGTGGAAGGGTATGTCAACACTCAACTGATGGGATATCTTGAATCTCAAGGTACCCTTGATCCTTCCCAGTCTGGGTTCAGACCCAACCACTCTACCGAAACCACCCTCATTGGTGTTACAGATTACATTAAACTGGCACTGGACAACAATAAGGCAGTGCTGCTGGTTTTATTGGATCTGACAGCAGCCTTTCATACTCTCACCAGAAACTGATACACCGATTGGGAGAGACTGGCCTGCAGGGACAGGCATTAAAGTGGCTTGCTACCTTTCTGGACCAGCGCACTCAGATAATTAACTTAGGCCCCTTTTGTTCCCATACCTTGCAGCTTACAAAGGGGGTGCCCCAGAGCTCTTGCCTCAGTCCTATCCTGTTTAAAGTGTATGTGGCCCCCCCTTGCCAAGATTATTAGAGACTATGGATTTACTCCCTATTCCTATGCAGACGACACCCAACTGCTTTTATCTTTTGACAAGAATACAGAGTTATTTGAACATCGCTTTGCTGATGGCATGCAAGCGTATCTGGTTGGATGACTGAACATTTCCACCAGCTGAATGCTGCTAAGACAGAGATCTTATTGTTTGGCTCCGCTCAAACAACTTGGTCCCCTACCTGGTAGCCTGCTGTGTTAGGCCCCGCACCCACCCCGTCACCCATGGCAAAAAATGTGGGGGTCTGACTGGATAACTCTCTATCTATGAGAGACCAAGTTATGGCCACCACAGGGGCATGCTACCACATTCTTGAGTTTTCCGCGTAGAGTGTGTTACCAAGGCTGCCATTATCAGTTCGAAGAGCTCTGATTCAAGCCCTGGTCATTGGCAGACTTGATTATTGTAATGCTCTTTTAGCATCGGCCAATGAATCCCTCCTGAGTAGATTACAGATAGTTCAGAATGTTGCCGCGCGGTTGGCTCTTAAAATGCCTCCTCGTACTTCTTTGCGGCTTCTGCTGAGACAGCTTCACTAGCTTTCCTATCCACCAGAGAATCAAGTTTAAACTCTGCTGCCTTGCCCATAAGACCCTTTATGTGTGAGCCCCAGCTATCTGGCAGAAAAATTTAAATTTTACCTTCCGAACAGATTACTTAGATCTGAAGCTAAAGGTTTGCTTATGGTCCCCCGTTACAGGAAGCTACGAACAGGAGGCAAAACTTTTGCCTATCTTACTCCGAATTGCTGGTATGCTTTGCCAAGGATTTGCGTAAATGCTCCAGTCTTTCTCGGTTGAGGAAACTCCTGAAGACTGAATTATTCTGTGACTGATTTTTTCCTGACCTGTCTTTTGCCTCCTCTGCAGCGCGGAGATACCCCTTCTGGGGCGAATCCAGCGCTTTATAAATCCCATGCAAATACAAATATGGGAATAAACATGGGAAACACAATTTTTTTGACCCCCACCCTTTTTTCTCAAGCCCCACTTGACAGATCACCACGAAACTTTCCATGCACAAGAAGACCCAACTTGACCATTTTTGGGGGGGAATTTCATTTCACAAAGATTCGTAAACTGCCGCCAAAGATAATGGCAAGTCAAAAAACGCTTTTCTTATGGAAACTAAATCCTAACTAGAACTATCTACTACCTACTTGGGACCATCATTAGGAAATTATATATATATATATATATATATATATATATATACATATATATATATATATATATATATATATATATATATATGTATATATATAAAAAAAAAAAATATATATATATATATATATATATATATGTATATTTTTATATTTTTCACTGGAAAAAACCAAAGGTTTCAGGGGCGTTATAGTTAGTTGGACATTTCACTCGTACAAAACCAGTGAAATTCCCCCGTTATAGTTACTTCACCTAACTATAACTCGCGCGCCCACAATGCACTGCTGATGACGTCACATATTACATTACTAATGACATGGTCAGTGACATCACTCATGACATCATCCAGCGAATGTGTGTTTTTCTGAAAATTTACTATGTTATATATATGTATATCTCAAGGTTGATGGAAGAATAAATTGGTATATAAGTGTCTAAATGGATGAATTTTTTTGTAAAATTGATTGTATAACTGCGTGATTAAGTCTATCTTAGTGAATACATGGGTTAGCGAGTAATGTTTAAATATGTAAATATCTGTATCAGTCTCTCACTTTGTGTATAAGTGGCTGCATGGGTTGGTGAGTAGCTACATGAGTGTCTATATGGGTTATTGGTTGGTTTTTTGAGTATCAGTATGAGTGTCTGAGTGTCTGTATGGTTTGGTGGGGGTATTACTTAGTGCATAAATGCATGAATGAGTGACTCACTGTTTGTATATGTTGAAGACAACATGTGTGCTGGACTGTATGGGTGGATGAGTGTGTGTATGGGTGTGTTAGTGAGTGAATGACTGTCTCAATAGTGTCTTTATGAGCAACTACATATGTTTTAAACTAGTATATGTGAGTATCGGTGTATATAAGTCAGTATATGTGAGAGTGAGAGATTGGAAGAGTTCCTATATAAATTAGTATGTGTTTCTATAAGTGATTGCTTAAGAGAGTAAGTATGTGTACGTTTCTGTAGAATTAAGTGTGGTGGTGTGTGTGTATAACTGTATATGCAAGTTAATGGATGTTTGATACTTTGTTTGCATGTGTGACTGTGTGTGAGTAACTCTATGGAATAGTGTCGGTGTGTAACAGAATGTATAGGTGTATGAGTACATATGATGAGTGAGTACATGTATGAGTGACTGTATAGGACTGTTGGAGAATGAGTGGATGTGTGTGTAGATATTGGAATTACTGAGTAGGTGTGTTGTAAGTAGTATTGGTATGTCCCTTGTTTTGGAAAATGTTAGTTTCTAATTTTGAGTGTATGTATCAAAGGTTATATTAGGGTGAGAGGAGGTCTGCCACTCTATTTCAAGGATGATGTCATCAGTGATGTCATTGACCATGTCATGAGTGATGTAATATGTGACATCATCAGCAGTGCATTGCGGGCGCGCGAGTTTAAGTTAGCTGAACTAACTATAATGGGGGAATTTCACTGGTTTTGTACGAGTGAAATGTCCAGCTAACTATAACATTTCTGAAACCTATGTGTTTTTTTCAGTGATTTTCTGAGGTTTTTAAATGCTAATTCCTAACTATAACGTGCCTGAAACCTATGGTTTTTTTCAGTGAATTTCAAAGGTTTTTTAAATGCTAATTTGGAACTATAATGTGCCTGAAACCTATGTTTGTTTCATTGAATTTTTAAGGTTTTTTAAATGCTAGTTTCTACCAAAACCTACAGAGGTATGACGTGAAGGAAGAATAAAAAACACACAGAAAGAACAAACGAAATGCAGAAAGAAGCAACAGAAGTCCTCAAAGACGAAGAAAAGTGCAGGAAGAAGGAAGACGTGCAGAAAGAACAATCAGAGGAGCAGAAAGAGACCTTGATGCAAAATCATCCTGTACCCTCAACTTTTTCAGTTGAGTACTGGTGGTAACTGACTCTGACTAGCCAGTGCTATGCTAAAAGACACTTAGAATACAGTTAAAACACCTACATACACTAGGGAATACTATGCGCCGGGTTACCCCTGTGATAACCATGTCCTCCTTTGTACATAATAGGGCAGGGGGATTAAAACTACCTCTTAAAACGCGCCACAGGGCGCGTTTGCACACTGGTGAAGGAAGGGGGGGGCCTGAGGTGACCTGTGTGCAAACACACCCTGTGGCCGTGTTAATTTGGAGGATAAAGTCCCCTCTTCAATCCTGAGTGTCCCTTGGGTTCAACTAGCCCACCAGGTATCTCCAGGTAGTGCCACAGTGCTGCGTTGCAGGGAGGTGTAAAAAGGGGCACGGCCTGCACCACCTCTGCAACGCAGCGCAGTGGCGCTTACTGGAAGCACCTGGTGGGCTAGTTGGCCCCCTGGGTCCCTCAGGATTGAAGGGAAATTATTTTCCCAACTTAAAACGCGCAACAGGGCGTGTTTGCACATGTCACCTCAGGCCCCTTCCCCTCCCTTCACCACTGTGTAAACGCACCCTGTGGCTGTTTTAAGTTGAGAGATTAAGTCCCCTTTAATCCTAAGGGTCCCTACTGTCAAACTAGCCCACTAGGTACCTCCAGTAAGCGCCACAGAGCTGCGTTGCAGAGAGGTGTAAAAAGGTGCATGGCCTCTGAACACCTTTCTGCAAGGCAGCTCTCTTGTGCATACTGGAGATACCTGACACCCTCAGTATTGAAAGCGAAATAATTCCCCAACGTACAAATCACCACTGGCGCGTTTGCACAATGGTGAAGGAAGGTGGCGTGGCCTGGGGTGGCGTGCAAACACGCCCTGTGGCGCGTTTTAAGTTGGAGAATTAATTCCTCCTCAATCCTGAGGGTCCTTGGGGGGGCAACTAGCCCACCAGGTACCTCCTGTATGCGCCAGAGAGCTGCGTTGCAGAGAGGTGTTTAAAGGCCACGCCCCTTTTTACAACACTCTGCAACGCAGCTCCCTGGCGCATACTGGAGGTTCCTGGTGGGCTAATTAGCCCCCCAGGGACCACCCAGTATTCAAGGGGAATTATTTTTTGAGAGGGGGGCCGCGTGGCCCCGCTCCCAGGCCACTAATAGCCCCGGGGACCCCATCCCCCAGGGCTGGCCCTCTCCGTTGGGGACCATGGGGGGTCCCCAAACCCCCACGGTCCCACCGGATCCCCGCGTCATGCGGGAGCCAGCATTGCTTTTCCATATGAGGAGCTGCGAAGATGCAGCTCCCCATGTGGAAAATCAATCATCTTTGGTATTTGGTAGAGAGAGCAGGTTTCTTGCTCTCTCTTCCAAATACCAAAGCAGTTTGCTATGGCTCCCGCCCTGCCATAGCAAACTACAGTGTCCTGGGGGTGGGCACTCTGGGACACTGCAGGAGCCGGCCCTGGGGGGGGTGGTCCCCAGGGCCATGACAGGGCTCCAGGAGGGGGGGCGGGGCGGCCCCCTCCCAACATTACAAAAGTCCGGGGAGGTGGTGGTCCCCGGGGCTGGGGGGGCTCTGAGACCCCCCACCTATTTTTTAAAAGCACCGGGGGGTGCTGGTCCCCGGGGCTTGGGGGGGGCCTTTGAGCCCCTCCACCCATTTCTATTTGTAGCCCCGGGGGAAGTGGTCCCCGGGGCTAAAGGGGCTGAAGGTGCATGGAGGGTGCGCGGAGCCTCCGCGGCCATAGGTATCCCTATCTTTATTCCTTCATTTCTCAAAAACTACTGAACGGATTTGCACCAATTTTAAACAGGTCGCTTTCTGAGCCAAGCAGTACCTTTTTGCCAAATGTGGTGTAAGTTCAGCAGTTTTTGCTACAACAGTGTCTAAAGTTTCCTATAGTAAAATGATTATTTCACCACTATTTTTAAGTCTCGCCTGCGTAGGCTGCGCTTGCGCAGTCTCGCTGGCAAGATTTTATGTTTTTTAGTGGCTTTGTTTATCTGGCTTTAAGCCCGCCCCTCTTTCCCATTGGCCGGCGTCACCGTTTATGCTAAACAGTGGCCAGCCATTGG